>NC_133135.1:98417426-99027426 GCF_048418815.1 Hemitrygon akajei
GCTACTGTCAAGGAGGAGGTAAAGGAGTCTGAAGCCACACACTCAATGTTTCAAAACCAGCTTCTTCCCCTTCACCATCAGATTTCTGAATGGACAATGAACCATGAACACTACCTCACTATCATCTTCTCCTTTTTTTGCACTACTTATTTAAGTTTCTTTATATGTACTTCTCATTGTAATTTATTGTTCATGATTATCATGTATCGCAATGTACTGGTGCAACAAAACAACAGATTTTATGACATATGCCTTTGATATTCAACTTGATTCTGATTCTGAAACTCTGGAGCCTCAGAAGCTGAGGCGAGGCCTGACGGAAGTACATAAAATGGTGTGAGGCCCAGGTAAGGTACAAAGTCAAAATCTTTTTCTCAGGGTAGAATATCAAATATGATAGCTTTAGGTTGAGAAGGGAAAAGTTTAAAGGAAATTAATGGAATAAGTTTTTTTTACATAAATATTATGGGTTCCTGGAATGAGCTTCCAGGACAAATGTGAGAAACAGAAATGACAGTGGTGTTTGAGAGGTGTTTAGACAGACACATGGATCATGTGCAACTTACAGACCACGTGCAGACAGATGGGATTAGATTAACTTTGCATTATGGTTGGCACAATCATGATGGGCTGAAGGGCCTGGACCTGTACTGTACCCTTCTGTGTCCTATCTCAGCCTGCTTTGAGAGGCAAGGGAGACTTTTAAATTTTCACTGGCCACAAAGGCAATGACAGATGACTGGAAGGTAGCACAAACAGTGCCTTTATTCACCACAGAAGGAGATGTGCCATCTAAGTCATGGTAATGGTAGGGAGATCTTTGGAAACATCTTCTGATATCAATCTGCACTTGGAGGGTCATAGTCAAGGATTATCTGCATGGCTCTGCTGAGGGAAGATACTCTGTGATTAACTTGACTGAGGTTTTCAAAGAGACAACTAGTTATGGAGATGAGTCTGGTGTGATTGATGTAGTCTAAAAGACATAACTCAAGACTCGCATTAAAAACTCACATGGGGTAGAGGCCATGTAATCCACAGCCATTTGGCAAAATTAATGATGACAGCAGGAAGAGAGCAAGCAGACTGTAATAGTGGAGAGATTTTGTTCTGCAATTGAAGGCTATGACATATAACAGAAGGGAAGAATTGGGTCAATTAATTTGACTGAAACTTTTGGAGAGGTTGTATTTGCAACTGGAAGCCCCTGTCCAGTGCTGTTACGCAGGATCAGCCTAATAGTTTTATACATTATTCATCTGAACGTGAATGTGTAAGGGTGGTCTTGGGCTACATATGATATGAACATTTGGTAAAATGGGCAGGGCACTAGCAGATGAAATGTAATCCTGAGAATATAAGGACTAAAAGGCCAGGATATATATAATGAATAGTAAAATCCAAGGAAACACTGAGGACCAGAGGAACCTTAGTGCATATCCAAACACCCCTAAAGGGTAGCAGCAAGGGGCGATAAGGTGGCTATGGAAGTATACTGGAGAGGGAGGAGAGGAAACTCACCAGTACGCCGTCTGGGATGGAGCACTTCAGCTGTGAGGAAAGGCCAGATTCAATGGGCTTGTTTCTTGGAAAAGAAATGGCTAAAGATTTCCTGATTCAGGTATGCAAATCGATAAGGAGCATAGATTAACATTTTCTAATAACAGTATCATCTATGATTAGATGGCATGGGTTTCAGCTAAGGCTTCAGTGGCCACTTTATTAGGCACACCTGCACATTAAAGTAAAAATCTACTCAGCCAATCATATGGCAGCAATTCAATGCATAAAAGCCTGCAGACATGGTCAAGAGGTTCAATTCTGGTGCACACCAAACATCAGAATGGTGAAGAAATGTGATCTAAGTGACTTTGACCATGGAATGATTGTTGGTATCTCAGAAACTGTTGACCTCCTGGCACTTACAAACACAATAGTCTCTAGAGTTTGTGTGTGGCAGTTCTGTCGACGGAAACACCTTGTTAATGAGAGAGGTCTGAGGAGAATGGCCAGACTGGTTCAAGCTGACAGGAAGGCAAAAGTAACTTGAATAACCATGTGTACAACAGTGGTGTACAGATGTGCATCTCTGACCATACAACACATCTAACCTTAAAGTGGATGGACTATAGCAGCAGAAGACCTCAAACATACACTCAGTGGCCAGAATGTACCTAATAAACTGACCACTGAGTGTATAACATAGCACACAGTCTACGATATTGTGCCGGCATATCACCCTAATTCCATCTATTCCCTCCTATACAGTCCATAGCTCTCCATTGTTCATACATTAGGGATTTGTATATCTACATAAGAAGTTCTGAATCTATAGAAGAAATGGGCACCATGGTAGCGCAGTGGTTATTGTGATGCTATTACAGCTCGGGTTGAAGTTCCATCTCAGCACCATCTGTGAGGAGTCTGTATGTCCTCCCAATGGGTTTTCCCCAGACGCTCCACAGTCCAAAGACATACTAGTTAGGTTAACTGGTCATTGTAAATTATCCATAACTGGTTAGGTTACATCAGGGTTTTGGGATTTTCAGTGGCTTGATTTTCAGCTGCTTGAAAGGTTGGAAGAGGCTACTCCGCATTATATTGCGAAATAAAATTAAAAATAAATCATTTTAATGGTTGATTGAAATCTGGAACGCATTTCCTGAGGCAAACAATGTGAAAAGATTCAAGGATTAAAGGATTTAGATAACCACTTGAAATGCTAAGGCATTGTGCTGACTGCTAGAAAATGGAATTGGTATGGCCAGTGGTGGGACAGAGAGCCTGTTTGGTTACAGTACAATTACCTCTCAACATGTTCTGCCTCTTGCAAGGATTTACAGTGTGTACATGTTCACTTTGGTCTCCCTGCTGCTCCAGACTCATAACTATGTCATTTTGTCTTTCACGCCTCTCCCTATTTTTATACCAATGTAATTGACCACATTTTTCTGTATTAAATTTCATCTGCCACTTCTCTGTCTCATTGTGTCTTCAACTATCAGTATTCTCCTTAGAGTTAACCACACCTTTATCTTTGTGTTTTCTACAAATTTAAAAATCTTACCCCAAACACCTGAATTATGGAGTCAGGAAGTTGTACAGTACAGTAGCAGGCAAGAAAGCACACCATGACCATGCTAACCCTTTTATTTATCTATACTAGTCCTATTTGTCCACATTAAAACCATGGTTCCTCCATTAACATAGCATCATAAAAGCAATGATCTCAGTGGCAACTCATGAAGAACTTCAACGTTTATCATCCACTTTCTTTGTTTTCTGCTTTGAAGAACTTCCATTGGTCCTGATACTGTGCCATCAGATAGCTGGGACTGTACATGCTTAACAAACAAATGGATCAACGTTTGTCTCAACTAAGTGATAGAAACTTGTTGTGGAACTAGAGCGGTCCACATCTAAACTCTTAAAGTCACATCTTTTATAGCAAGACAAGTGATGAATTTTCAACTTTTTCTATGACTTCTTCACAGAAATTACTGTTCAGTTTGAAAACTAACCACATTTTCTAAACAATGAAACCTGCTCAAGTTCAACAGCATTCTTGTGAATCAACTGCGTCCTTTCTTGTTTCATTAAGTAGAAAAGCCATTTTGAGTTCAAAGTGCTTCTAAATTCAACCTATTAGCACAGAATCAGACCCTTTGGCCCATCATATGCTTGCTGCCATCAAGTGCTTATCTTCACCAATCTCATTCACCAGCACTTGGTCTATAGTCTTCAAAGCCTTAGTGATTCAAGTGTTTGTCCTGATATTTTTAAATGTTATGAGAGCCTCTGCTTCAATCATCTTCTCAGGCAGTGTTATCCAGATGGCATCACCATCTGGTTGAAAATACTTTTCTACAAATACTCTCCAAAGCTCTTACACCTTGAATCTATGCCTTCTAGTTTCATTCATTTCCATTATGTTCCTTATTTTCCACCTTACGTATGTTCCTTACTATTTTCTAAACCCTTACGAGACTCCACAGCCTTCTGTACCCCAAGGAAAACAGACCACAACTATCCAGCCTCGTGTTGTAACTGTAATGTTCCATCTCATGGAACATCCAAGTGAATCTCCTCTACACCCATCATAGAATCATAGAAAAGTACAGCAGAGAAATAGGCCCTTTGGCCCATCTAGTCAATGCTGAAACGTTTAAACTGCCTACTCTCACTGACCTGCACTAAACAGGGCCAGAGCCTCCATACCCCTCCCAGCCATGTACCTAATCAAACTTCTCTTAAGTGTTGAAATCAAGCTTGTATCCATCACTTCTACTGGCCGCTCATTCCTTACTCTCACTACCCTCTGAGTGAAGAAGTTTCCCCTCATATTCCTCTTAAACTGTTTACCTTTCACCCTTAACCCATGGCCTTTGGTTGTAGTCCCACCAAACCTTGGTGGAAAAAGCCTGCTAGCATTTACTCTATCTATATCCCTTATAATTTTGTATATTTCTATCAAATCACCTCTCAACCTTCTATGTTCCAAGGAATAAAGTCCTAACCTATTGAAGCTTTCCTTATAACTTAGGTACTCCAGACCCGGCAACATCTTTGTAAATTTTCTCTGTACTCTTTCAATCATACCTGTAGGTAGGTGACCAAAACTGCACACAATACTCCAAATCAGGCCTCAAAAAATGTCTTGTACAACTTCAACACAACATCCCATCTCCTGTACTCAATACTTTGATCTATCAATGAGCCAGAAGCTTTTGCTATTCGTTTATAATGGCACCTGTGATGCCACTATCAACGAATTATGTACCTGTATTCCCAGAACACTTTGCTCTACCACACTCCTCAGTGCCCTACCATCCACTGAGTAAGACCTACACTGGTTGGTCCTACTGAGATGCAATCCACTTACTTGTCTGCATTAAATTGATCTGCCATTTTCAGCCCATTTTTCTAGCTGGTCCAGATCCTGCTGTAAGCCATGATAGTTTGCTCTCCACTACACCCCTAAGCTTAGTGTCATCCACAAATTTGCTGATCCAGTTAACCACATTATCATGACGACAACAATGGATCCAGCACTGATCCCTGCAGAACTCCATTAGTTGCAGGGTTCTAGTCAGAGCGGTAACCGTCTACTACCACCTCTGGCTTCTCCCACAAAGGCAATGTCTAACCAATTTACTACCTTATCTTGAATGTCGGGTAACTGAACCCTCTCGACCAGCTTCCCCTGCAGGACCTTGTCAAGGCTTTATTAAAATCCACTGCCTGGCCTTCATCAACTTCCCCGGTAATTTCCTCGAAAAGCTCTATTGATTGGTGTAACATGATCTACCATGCACAAAGCCATGCTGGCCATCATTAATCAGTCCATGTCTATCCAAATACCTACATATCCAGTCCCTTCGAATACCTTCCAATAACTTTTCCTGTCCTGATGTCAGGCTCACTGGCCTAAATTTCCTGCTTTATTTTTAGAACCTTTCTTGAACAGGAGAACAACATTAGCTATCATCCCTACCTGTCGCTAAGGATGACTTAAATATCTCTGCTAAGGCCCCAGTAATTTCTGCACTTGTCTCCCATAGGGTCTGACGGAACACCTTGACAGGCCCTGGGGATTTATCCACCCTGATTTGCCTCAGGGCAGCAAATACCCTCTCTGTAACCTGTATAGGCTCCATGATGTTGATGTCACTTTGCATCACTTCTATAGACCCTGCAACCCTCTCCTAAGAGGCAAAAGAGTAATTTAAGTTCTCTGTCACTTCTTTTGGCTCCACGCATGGATTACCATTCCGATCTTTCGGAGGACCAATTTTGTCCCTTGCAATCTTTTTCCTCTTAACATATCTGTAGAATCCCTTTGGATTCCCCTTCATCTTCTGTGCTAAGGTAACCTCATGTCTCCTCGTAGCCCTCCTGATTTCTTTCTTAAGTGGTCTCTTGCGTTTCTTACACTCCATAAGCACCTCATTTGCTCCTACCCATCTGTAGCTGCTGTGCACCTCCTTTTTAAACCAAGGCCTCAATATCTCTTGAAAACCAAGATTCCCTTCACCCATTATTTTTACCTTTTATTCTAACAGCTTTATACTCTCAAGACTTCACTTTTGAAGGCCTCGTGCTTACCAAATACACTTCTACCAGAAAACAGCCTGTCCCAATCCACGTTTGCTAGAACCTTCCTGATACCATGAAAATTGTCCTTTCTTCAATTTAGAATCTCAATTCGTGGACCAGGCCCGTCTTTTTGCATATTTACTTTGTAACTAATGCATTGTGATCACTAGATGCAAAGCGCTCCCCTACATAACCTTCTGTAACGTACCCTATATCATTTCCTAATAGCAGATCAAGTATCACACACTCTCTTGTAGGGACTTCTATGTCCTAATTAAGGAAACTTACTTGAACATATTTGATATACTCTATCCTAGCTAGTCCTTTTACAGTATGGGATTCCCAGTCAGTATGTGGAAACTTAAAATCACCTACTATAACAACCTTATGTTTCTTGCAATAGTTTGCAGTTCCTCTACAAATTTTTTCCTCTAAATCCCTTGGACTATTGGGTGGTCTGTAATATAACCCCCTTAATACAGCCATACCTTTCTTATTTCTCAGTAGCACCCATAATGCCTCATTAGACGAGTTCTCCAGTCAGTCCAGACTGAGCACTGCCGTGACATTTTCCCTGACTGGTAACACCACCCCTCCTGTTCTGTCACGTCTAAAGCAACGGAACCCTGAAATATTAAGTTACCAGTCCTGCCGTTCTGGCAACCAAGTCTCACTAACAGCAACAATATCACAACTCCATGCTCTGAGCTCATCTACCTTTCCTACGATGCTTCTTGCATTACGATGCAGCTCAGAACACTAGTCGCACCATCCTCAACTTTTTGGTTCCTGACTTCGTCTGAGGTCTTAACATCTGTCTCCACAACTTCTCCACTAACTGCTCCGGCACTCTGGTTCCCACCCCGCTGCAACTCCTCTTCTGCACATGTCCCAACTTCCCTGGAAGAGAGCTCAATGATCCAAAAGTCTTATGCCCTCCTTCCTACACCAACTCCTTAGCCATGTATTAAACTGTATAATCTTCCTATTTCTGGCCTCACTAGTACATGGCCTGGGTAGCAATCCTGAGATCACAACCCTGAAAGTCCTGCCATTTAACTTAGAACCCAACTCCTTGAACTCCCATTGTATGTGCAATCACATCTTAAATTCCCAAATTATCTTGACTATAAAAGTCAGTTAACACTCCAGCTAGATCTTTATAAAGCTGTACTCAGTGATCTTCAGGCTCCTCTATTCTAAGCCAAGACTAATAAGGCCAGCATCCAATAAGTTAACTTTACCACCCTATCGGTCTGTGCTGCTCTCATTAGTGAACTGTGGATATATATACTCTATGGTCTTTGTGATCTTCAATAATTCCTAAGAGTTCTACATTTATGGTGTTCATCCTGTTCATATTACATCTCTGGAACACAGCTCATCACACATTGGGTTAAAATCCCTCTGCCATTTCTCCACCCAATTTACCAGCTGATCAATATCTTTTTGCAGTCCTTGATCTCTAACTGTGATGTCAGTTGGACAATGTCTCTTCCTTTGGGTTGATAACATCTTCCTCCTTTTGAAGGAACATTTGAACTTGATGCACTTACCCAGACAACACTCCGAGAACAAGGTTCAACACAAAGAAGGAGCCAATGATGATGAGCGGAATGAAGTACAGCCAATTCCACATTGCTCCTAAGGCATCATCCGTCTGCAAAACACAAGAAGAAATCCCTTTACACCTGGACATCACAGTCACATGATATCTATTGCTCTTGTCTCATAGAATGGATTGGTGAAGCCCAAGAGCCAGGCTGGTATTGCACGGACCCCTGATCTTTGGAAGGAACTCCAAACTCTTTAATCTTCCTCACAACTCTACTATCCATTCGAGTTTGTCGCTGGCCACACATACACATCCTCCCCTAATTGCTCTTCCCAATAAAACTAATATGCCAAAGCAGAGCACAGCTTTGGCATATTATGCTAAAGATTCAGTTGCTGAGGTCCAGAAGCCAAAGTCAATCAGCGCACCGACAAAGTCGATCAGAATATCAATAAAATGGATCAGTATACCAACAAATTAGCTTAGGAGTGCCAAACAATCCATTGGAGGAGCTCAGTGGGTCAAGCAGCATTTGTGAGAGGAAAAGGACTGTCTATATTTTGGGTTGAAACCTTGCATACAGAAAGAAACACCAGAACAGTGGCAAGTCCTTTCCCCCAATGATGTTGCTTGACCCAATGAGCTCCTTTAGAGTTGTTCTAGACTCCAGCATCCAGTCTCATGTCTCCAGGAGAGTATCAGGCCCCTTGTCCCCTTGAAAGATCATGGCTGATCTGATTACAAATTCACTCAGCATTCTTGTCTACTCCCCTCTAACATTTCAACCCTTGCTCATCATGAATTTATTTTCTAGCATAATGAGTAAAAGCCACATGTCATGATGAATGAAATAAACAGCAGAACTCTTGATAATGAGCTTCTGATAATGATCATGACAGCAGACAGACTGAACCAGGGATGGAGACAGGCAAACCTGCTGAAGTGGGTGCTACTTGCTATTGGAAGAGCAGCAAAGGGAATTGTTGTATTCCCAACAGGGACATTGATCCACACATCAGTCATTTCCTGAAAACCAACACCCCAGGTGCCCAGGGGAAGAGATGTTGTTGATGGTGAGAGAGAGAACAGAGGTATAACTGGTGTGCTAAAATCTGTACTGGGTTGGGGGGCCAGCCTTTTCTGATGGTTGTAGTTACATAAACCCAGAAATAACCAGATCATTGGACGATTCATATGCTAAAACTGCACAAACACTTCATCTCTTGAAATGCAGCAAGTGCTCAGATGACCGTGACTCTTAATGAAGAGCAATTGGAAGCATTTCAAACTCTAAAGACAACATTATATAAAGCATCTGTATTGAAATCCTTAACATGGGTAAAGTGCTTAACCCCATACATCCACAAAACCATGGCAACATGACAGCATTTGACTCAAGAACATGGAGACAATTCTGCCACATTGGATAACACAGCACCAAGATGTGATTAGTGTTTGCGAGAGTACAAACAACCTGCCTGTTTTCAGTATTGTACTGTATTGATCAAATTCTAAATGTTCAAAGTCCTCCTTCAGCACACGCCATCCCGTCAAGTAACAGCTGTTTGATTGTCCACATGATCTACTGTTCTTGAAGCACCTAATATTTAGTGAGCAAGTCCAGTGATTCCAGCTACACTGCTGTATTTGGACATGTAGGACTTTGATAACCATGACTGTGCAAAGATGTTATGATACAAAACATTACAAAGAGCTGTTTCCTAGCTCCAAGGTGCAGGAGTAGGCCACTTGGCCCTTCGAGCCAGCACCGCCATTCAATGTGATCATGGCTGATCATCCACAATCAGTACCCCGTTCCTGGCTTCTCCTCATATCCCTTGACTCCGCTATCTTTAAGAGCTCTATCTCACTCTTTCTTGAAAGCATTCAGAGAATTGGCCTCCACTGCCTTCTGAGGCAGAGATCCACAACTCTCTGGGTGAAAAAGTTTCATGTCAGGCACGTGATCCAGACACCTTTCCCACGGAAAATATCAAGCAAGCCCCATGATATTGTAAGCATTTTGTAAGCATTTTGTAAGCTTCAATGAGATCTCTTTTTGTTCGTCAAAACTTGAAGACCAAACCCAGTCTGCTTAACATCTCCTCATACACCTTCCCATGAAGGACCTCATTCTATTGCAAGTGTAGGGACTGCAGGCCCATACATAATATGGTGGAGTCTTACCAGGGCTCTGTACAATTGGAACATGACAACATTGATTGCCTTCCTAACTGCTCACTGAACCTGCAAGGAAACACAAGAGACTGCAGATGCTAGAAAAGTGGAGCAACACACTGAAGAAATTCAGTGGGTCAGGTAACATCGATGGAGCAAAATGTATAGTCAATGTTTCAGGTCAAGACCTTTCATCAGGTCTGCCTCATTTAGCTTTCAGTGTTTCATGTAGAAGGACCTCCTCCAATCACCATTAAATACTGCACCTTTCAATTTCTTTTCTGCTAAACCTAAGACTTTGCCACATTATGAATATCCACTTTATGAATATCTTGCTCTTATTTTTTTTCAATATGGAGACAAAATGAAGGCTTCAGTGCTTGAAATAGTTCAAACCTGGGAACTTCAGACCAGTAGGCCTAACATCTGTGGTAGGTAAGTTATTTGAGAGGATTCTGAGGGTAAAGATAGACAGGCATTTGGAAAGACAGGTTGATTCAGGATAGTCAGCATGGCTTTGTGAATGAGAGATTGTGTCTCACAAAGTTGATAAAGTTCTTTAATGAAGTGACCAATGAAGTTCATGAGGGCAGGGCAGTAGATACACCGCCTATAAAAAGTATTCACCCCCCCCATAAAGTTTTCATGTTTTATTGTTTTACAAAATTGAATCACAGTGGATTTAATTTGGCTTTTCTGACACAGATCAACAGAAAAAGACTCTATTGTGTCAAAGTGAAAAACAAAGCTCTAAAAAGTGATCTAAATTAATTATAAATACAAAACACAAAAAAAATTGATTGCATAAGTATTCACCACCTTCAAGTCAGTATTTACTAGATGCACTTTTAGCCGCAGAGGTAGAATAGACTGCCGGTATCTTTTTCCCTATCAAAATGTCTAATACTTAAGATAAGGGGTAACTTTAAAGGTAGCTTTTTACACAGAGAATGCTGGATGCCTGAAATGTGCTGCCAGGGATGGAGGTGGAGGCAGAGACAATGAAAATGTTGAAGAGTCTCTCCCATTGGCAGATGAATATGCAGATAATGCAGAGATAAAGAGCTTGTGCAGACTGAAGGGATTAACTTCATTCATCGAACACATTGTGGACCACGGGGCCTACTCCTGTACTATACTATTATCTTTGGCAATACTATCCCCAGATAAAAAGATCCCCACTTCTCAGCATTGGGTATATAATACCACAGGAAACAGCTCATTAAATATATCGACAAAAACTGTTTAAATATAATGATGGCTGCTGTCCCGACACCCCTTTGGGAGAGAATTCCAAACCTCAAACCTCATGCATCTCCTGGGTGAGAAATGTTACTCGATGTGCATCTTCCCTCTGCTCCTTCTACTTTCCGCATTCAATCTACACCCTTGCTGATCCCTTTCAAAATGGAAACGGATCCTTCCTATTTACACAATTCGAGCCCACCATTATTTGATACACCTGAATTCTTTTCTTTTTACAATATTTTTATTCAGAAGAAAAAACAAGATTTACAGAGTGCAACATATAGATACATCTCAACATAAATTGTGTACATTCATATATTGTAATAAAATTGATCAAAATGTTATAGCATATCACATAAAGGTATACCACTCTGTAATCAAAAATTTAAAGATAGGTCATACATCATAAAAGAAAGTTTTTATATAAAAAAGTCAACCCCCATCAACTACCAAAGAAAAAAGCTGATGAATGATAATAGATAATTAGAAAAAAAACATATTCGCTTAAGAAGAGAAGATAGAAATATACATAAAAGTCTATGCACTGTTAAGCTTTATAAATTGGAAAAGTAATTTAGGAAAGGTCCCCAGATATCATAAAAAGATTGTTTTGAATTTAAGACTGAGCAGCAGATCTTCTCTAAATTTAAATACGACATAATATCATGTAGCCATTGAAGATGTGTAGGAGGGGTAGACTCCTTCCATTTAAGCAAGATTGCTCTCCTTGCTAAAAGAGAGGTAAAAACTAAAACCTGTAAGTTAGGAGTATTTAAAGTTATATCTTCATTTGCAATAATACCAAACAAGGCAGTAAGGGGATTTGGGTCAAATTGGACCCTAAAAAGTTGTGAGAAGGTATGGAATACTTCCCGCCAAAACTTTTCAATTTTAGGGCAAAACCAAAACATATGAATTAAAGAGGCATCAGCAGAGTTGCATTTACTACAAAGTGGAGAAACATTTGGATAAAAACTGGACAGCTTCTGTTTAGAAATGTAAGCTCTATGAACCACTTTAAATGGTAGAAGAGAATGACGGGCACAGAAAGAAGATTTATTAACCCGTTTAAGAATTTTATTCCATCTTTCATCAGAAATCTGACAATTTAGGTAATCCTCCCAAGCTTTTTTAATTTTACCTAAAAAGTCTTGTCTAGAATCAATCAACAAGTTATAGATACCGGTAATAGAACCATTAACAAAAGGTTTTAAATTTAAAAGATCATCCAGTAAATTTTTATCAGGACCTATAGGAAAAGTAGTTAATTGGGAACGTAAGAAATCTCTAATTTGAAGGTATCTGTAAAAATGTGTTTTTGGCAGAGCAAATTTAGTTGACAATTGGTCAAATGAAGCAAGAGATCCTGAGATAAACAGATACACCTGAATTAACTCTTTCCTCATTCTCTTCTATTCCAAAAATAACAATCTTTCACCTTCTACAGACTTACAATCTCATAATTCTCCTCTCTATCTTTCCAGTGAAATCTCACGCTCCCTGCAACACAATGACCAGAATTTATGCTTCAGCTAATAATGGAACGTATTCTGTATGTCTTTTTGACCACTTCTTTCACCTGATCCATTACCTTTAAAGATAATAGGGACATAAAATCAAAAGCCCAATTCATCATTCTCCCTTTATCCCAAGAAATTGTACTTTTTTGATGTGGACTTTATGTACACCAACCAACACAGTGGGCTGAAGGGGTTGAGTCATTCAATGGTCCTCATATTACCGCCTCTACAATGTCTATAAATAGTATTCACTCACCTTGGAAGTTTTTATGTTTTATTGTTTTATAACATTGAATCACTGTGGATTTAAATTTGGCATTTTTTGACACTGATCAACAGAAAAAATCTCTTTCATGTCAAAGAGAAAACAGATCTCTGCAAGTCACATAATTAGTTAAATGGAGATCACCTGTGTGGAATCAAGGGGTTTCAATTGGCAAAAAATACAACTATAGCTGGAAGGTCCAACTACTGGTGAGTCAGTATCCTGGCAAAAACTACACCATGAAGACAAAAGAACACTCCAAGCATCTCTGCAGAAAGGTAATTGAAAAACACAAGTCAGGAGAGGGATGCAAGAAAATTTCCAAGTCGCTGTATATCAATTAAATCAATTATCGAGAAATGGAAAGAACATGGCACAGTTGAAAATCTGCCTAGAACAGGATGTCCTAAAAAACTGAGTGACTGTGCAAGAATGGGACTACTGAGAGAGGCCACCAAAAGACCTGTGACAACTCTGGAGAAGTTACAACATTCAGTGGCTGAGGTGGGAGATAGTGTGCATAGAACAACTGTTGCCTAGGTACTTCAATAGTTGCAGCTTTATGGGAGAGTGGCAAAGAGAAAGCCACTTTGGAAAATAAAATCTCACATGAAATCTCAGCTAGAGTTTGCCAAATGGCATATGGAAGACTCTGAAGTCAGCTGGAAGAAGATTCTATGGTCTGATGAAATGAAAATTGAGGTTTTTGGCCATCAGAGTAAATGCTATGTTTGGCGTAAGCCAAATACCACACCATCAAAAACACACCATCCCTACTGTGAAGCATAGTGGTAGCTGCATCATGCTGTGGGGATGCTTCACTGCAGCAGGCCTTGGAAGGCTTGTGAAGGTAGAGGGTAAAATGAATGCAGCAATATACAGGGAAATTCTGAAGGAAAACCTGATGCAAGAGAGCTGCGACTTGGGAGAAGATTTGTTTTCCAGCATGAGAATGACCCCAAGGATACAGCCAAAGCTACACAGGAACGGCTTAAAAACAACAAAGTTAGTGTCCTGGAGTGGCTGAGTCAAAGTCCAGACCACAATCCAATTGAGAATTTGTGACTGGACTTGAAAAGGGCTGTTCACTCTCAATCCCATGCAATCTGACAGAGCTTGAGCAATTTTGTAAAGAAGAATGGGGAAAAATTGCAGTGTCCAGATGTGCAAAGCTGTTAGAGACCTATCCACTCAAACTCAAGACTGTAATTGCTGCCAAAGGTGCATCTACTAAATATTGACTTGAAGGGTTGAGTAATTATGCAATCAATTATCTGTTTAGCAAACTGTAATAAATTTAGTCCAATTTGTAGAAATTTGTTTTCACTTCGACATGGAGTCTTTTCTATTGAGTCAAAAAAAAGCCAAACTTAAATCCATTGTGATTCAATGTTGTAAAACAATAAAACATGAAAACTTCCAAGGGAGGGTGAATACTTTTTATAGGCACTTTATGGTCAGTAAGGCCTTTGTTTAGGGTCCATATGGTAAGCTGCTATGGAAAGTTAGATTGCATGGGATCCAGGGAGAGCTAGGTAACTGGATACAGAACATATTTGATAGTAGGAAGCAGAGAATGATTGCAGAAGGTTGCTGTTATTAGCGGAGTCCAGCAATTGATGATCAGTGCTGGGGCCACATCTATTTGTCAGCTATGATTTGGATGAGAATGTACAGGCATTATTAATACATTTGCAAAATATACAAAAATAGATGGTGTTTGTTGACAGTGAAAATTGTTACCAGGATTTACAGAGGGTTCTTGATCAGTTGGGTAAATGGAAAATAGAGTTTAATTTGGATTAATGCAAAGTATTGCATTTAGGGAACTCAAATGAACTCTCAAAAGGACATTCAGAGTGAACAGTGGGGTGTTGGGAAGTTTGTAGAAAAGAGGGACCGAGAAGTACATGGTTTTCTGAAAGTGACTTCTCAGGTAGAAGGGTAGTGCAAAAGGCTTTTGGCATGCTGCCTTCATCCGTCGGTCAGGGCAGGGAACAGAATTTGGGATATCATGCTGCAGTTCTACAAGATGTTGGTGAGGCTGCAGTTGGAATATTGTGTTCAGTTTTAGTCACATTGCTGTAGTAAAGACATCATTAAGCTAAAAAGAGTTCAGAGGAAAGTTACAAGGATGTTGCTAGGACTTGAGGGAGACAGGTTAAGCAAGCTGAGTTTTTATTTGCTGGAGTTTAGAAAATAGACAATAGGTGCAGAAGTAGACCATTCGGCCCTTCGAGCCTGCACCGCCATTTTGAGATCATGGCTGATCAACTACTATCAATACCCGGTTCCTGCCTTGTCCCCATATCCCTTGATTCCCCTATCCATAAGATACCTATCTTGCTCCTTCTTGAAAGCATCCAGAGAATTGGCCTCCACTACCTTCCGAGGCAGTGCATTCCGGACCCCCACAACTCTCTGGGAGAAGAAGTTTTTCCTTTACTCCGTCCTAAATGACCTACCCCTTATTCTCAAACTATGCCCTCTGGTACTGGACTCTCCCAGCATCTGGAACATATTTCCTGCCTCTATCTTGTCCAATCCCTTAATAATCTTATATGTTTCAATCAGATCCCCTCTCAATCTCCTTAATTCCAGCGTGTACAAGCCCAGTCTCTCTAATCTCTCTGCGTAAGACAGTCCAGACATCCCAGGAATTAACCTCGTGAATCTACGCTGCACTTCCTCTACAGCCAGGATGTCCTTCCTTAACACTGGAGACCAAAACTGTACACAATACTCCAGGTGTGGTCTCACCAGGGCTCTGTACAAATGCAAGAGGATTTCCTTGCTCTTGTACTCAATTCCCTTTGTAATAAAGGCCAACATTCCATTAGCCTTCTTCACTGCCTGCTGCACTTGCTCATTCACCTTCAGTGACTGATGAACAAGGACTCCCAGATCTCTTTGTATTTCTCCCTTACCTAACTCTACACCATTCAGATAATAATCTGCCTTCCTGTTCTTACTCCCAAATGAAGGTGATCTTCTAGAAATGCTGAGGTATAGTGAATGTACAGTATTTTTTCCAGGGTTGGGGAAGCAGGAACTAGAAGGCATAGGTTTCGGTGAGAGCAATAAGAACCCAAGAGGCAACTTTGCCACCCAGAGACTGGTCAGTACATGGAATGAGTTATGAGAGGAAGTCATTGAATGGGTACATTATCTACTTGGACAGCTACATGTATTCAAAGTTGTTTCATATGATTTCCAGTGCACAAGAGTAAAGGACGACAAAATAAATGTTACTCTGGATCCAAAGCAGCACAAAACAATACCCATTAAGACAAAAAATACTATCAATATAAATACACACGAAAGCTTGTATACATTGATTATATGTACATAGAGTGATAGAAGGCACAGGAGTGTCTGTACATAATGTGACTCTGAAAGGAAATTATAAAGAAGCGGTGGTTGCAGGTGTAGAGGAGTGCATTAGTTGGTAGAGGTGTTGATCAACCTTACTGCTTGGGGAAAGAAACTGTTTTTGAGTCCAGTGGTCCTGGCATGGTGCTATGTAGCTTCCTCCCTGATTGGAGTGTGACAAACAGGCCATGTACAGCGGGATGGGATCCTTCATGATATTGCTGGCCTTTTTCTGGTACCTTTCTGTATATATACCCTTGATGCCAGTTAGACTGCATAGGCAGTTTTCACTATCCACTGTAGAGCCTTCCTGTCTGCTGTAGTGCAGTTTCCATACCGTGCAGTGATATAGCATGTTAGGATGCATATCTGTGCAGGTTATGAGTATTGGGGAGCAGATAGCCCCCCTTCTGCCTCCTCAGAAAGTTGAGGCATTGTTGAGCTTTCGTGATTGCGTAGGATGTGTTCCGTGATCCAAGAGTTTGAAACTGCTCACAGCTTCCACTGCTGTACTACTGACGTACAGAAGGGTGTGAGTGGTGCGAATTCTCCTGGTCTATAACCAACTCCTTTCGTCTTGTTGACATTGAGGAAGAGGTCATTTGCCTGGCACCGGTTTCTCCCTATAGGCTGTCTCATCATTGGTGATATCCAACTGTCATCAGCAACCTTGACAATGTGAATACTTGGTTGTTGGCCATCAGTCATATGTGTTTAGGTATGTCAGGAAAGGTTTTGAAGGATATGAGCCAAACACAGGCAAATGGGACAAACTGATGGGCATCTTGGTTGGTGTTGACCACTCAGGCCTGTTTCTGTGCTGTAGGACTCTAGGATCTATGTGCCAGGTGTTTTTCTGTTCTCTTCCTTTGTCAGTATCCCTCCAAAGCATTTCCATCCTCCTCCAACACCACACAGCAATCCAGCTTTGAAATATCAGTAAATTTGGATATATTACATGTGATCTGTTCATCCAAATCATTGATATGCAATGAACAGCTGGTTTAAGAGTTGCTTAGATAGGCAAGATATAGTAGAATAGGGACATAATGTGATAAATAGAACGTGTATAGATGGACATGAACAAGTTCTGTAAGAGGGTCTGTTTCCGGTCTGCACGGCTTGATAACTAACTGCCCCAGATTCTACCATTCACATATGAACAATTTACAGGAATCACAGGGAGAACATACAAATTCCACATGGTCAGAAATGAACATGGCTCTCTGGCTCTGTGAGGCACAAGGTCTCAGAATCATGTGTTGTTTTGTGGCAGCTGTACAGTGCAGTACATAAAATATACTACATTTTATAATAAGAACTATATAAAAAATAGGTCATGTAAAACAGTGAGGTAGTGTTTGTGGGTTCATTGTCCATTCAGCAGGGAACAAGATGCTCCTAAAACACTAAAAAGGTGGAGAAGGCCTGAAGGGCCAGGTAGCTACATGTTGCTCTTATTTTTTCACTTAGCAACTTAGAAAATAGGATCAAAAAAAGGCCATCTAGCCACTTGAGTACTCCATTCAATACATTCACAGCTGGTGGTAAAAAATTTTTGTTCCTGTTTCTCTCTCCTCTGGTCCATCAACAACATTCAACTACTCCTTGAATATCTTTAATGAACAACTGTGTGTTGCAGTAGAATTCCAGCTGTGTATCCCTTTTGCCAATCAACTTTCCAGCTCCTTCCCCTCCTGTCTTCTCCTATCATTTCAGATTCCCCCCTCCACCTCCCACTTTCAAACCTCTTACTATCTTTTCTTTCAGTTAGTCCTGACAAAAGGTCTCAGCCCAAAACGTTGACTGTACTTCTTCCTATAGATGCTGCCTGGCCTGCTGCGTTCCACCAGCATTTTGTGTGTATTGCTTGAATTCCAAATGTTCACTACTTTCTGGATGAAGAAATTCCTCCTCCTCTCAACCCTTCATGGGTTATTCCATATACTGAGAATAGGACCTACTGTCCTGCACTCCCCTCCATTGAGAATATTTATTCTACAGAATAAAAGCTAATCAACCGAAGGGATGGGAGAAGAATTGGACCATCTGGTCCATGGAGTCTGCTACACCACTCAATCATGGCTGATCCTTTTTCCCCCTCCTCAGCCCCACTCTCTGGCCTTCACTATGTAACCTTTGATGCTGTGTCCAATCAAAAACCTATCAAGCTGTACCTTAAATGTACCCAATGACCTGGCCTCCACAGCTGCCTGTGGTAACAAATTCCACAAATTTGCCACCCTCTGGCTAAAGAAATTTCACTGCATCCCTGTTTTAAATAGATACCCCTCTATCCTGAGGCTGTGCCCTTTTGTCCTAGACACAGTGGGAAACGTCCTTTCCACCTCTACTCTGTCTAGGCCTTTCAGCATTTGAAAGTTTCGATGAGATCCCACCCCCCCCCCCACCCCGCTATCAGACCCAGAGCCATCAAACATTCATCGTATGAAAACGGTTTCAACCCCAGAATCATCCTTGTGAACCTCCTCTGAACCCTCTCCAATGCCAACACATCTTTTCTTAGATGAGGAGACCAAAACTGTTCACAATACTCAAGATGAGGCCTCACTAGTGCCATATAAAGCCTCAGCATCACATCCCTACTCTTGTATTCTAGACCTCTTGAAATGAATGCTAACATTGTATTTGCCTTCCTTGATTTAACCTGCAAGTTAATCTCTAGGGAGTTCTGCACAAGGCTTCCCAAGTCCCTCTTCATCTCAGATTTTTGGATTTTCTCCCCGTTTAGAAAATAACATTTACTTCTTCTACCAAAGTGCATGACCATGCATTTTCCAACATTGTATTTCATCTGTCACTTTCTTGCCCATTCTCCTAATCTGTCTAAGTCCTTCTGCAGCCTACCTGTTTACTCATCACTACCTGCCGCTCCACCAATCACTTCACATCATTTGCAAACTTGGCAACAAAGCCATCTATTCCATCTTCTACATCATTGATAAACTGTATAAAAAGTTGCAGTCCCAACAGACCTCTGCAGAACACTGGCATCCAAACAGAAAAAGATACTTTTATTTCCACTCACTGCCTCTTACTAATCGGCTAATGCTCTAACCTTGGTAGTCACTTTCCTGTAATACCCTAGGATCTTAACTTGGTAAAAAGCCTCATGTGTGGCACCTTGTCAAATGCCACATATGGAACATCCACTGCATCCCTTTTATCTATCCACCTTGTAATCTCCTCAAAGAATTCCAACAAGTTTATCAAGCAAGATTTTCCCTGAAGTAAACTATTCTGACTTTGTTCTATCTTGTCTTGTGTCACCAAGTACTCCATAACCTCATCCTTAACAATTGACTCCATCTTCTCAACCACTGAGGTCAGGCTAACTGGTCTATAACTTCCTTTCTGCTGCCTTCCTCCTTTCTTTTGCAATTTTCCAGTCCTCTGGCACCATGCCAGAATCCAATGATTTTTGAAAGATCATGCCTCCGCAATCTCTACTGCTACCTCTTTCAGAGACCTGGTGTGCAATTCATCTGTTCTGGGTGACTAACGTAGCCTTGGGTCTTTCAGCTTTTGATAGTAACTGCACTCACTTCTCTTCCCTCCCACTCTTCAACATCTGGCACACAGCTAGTTTCTTCCACAGTGAAGACTGATGGAAGATACTTCATCAGCCATCTCCTTGGCCCCCATTATTATTTCTCCTGCCTCATTTTCTAGTGGTTGAGGGAGAGGATGTTTTCTTGACACCACCGTGTCTGGGTGATGACTTCCTCTCTGTATTCTTATTTCTTTAATAACATACACACATTGAACACTTTATTATGTACATTTGTTCACCTGCTTATTAATGCAAATATTTAATCAGCCAATCATGTGGCAGCAACTCAGTCCATAAAAGCATGTAGACATGGTCAAGAGGTTGTTGTTGTTCAGACCAAAATCCAAAATGGGGAAGAAATGAAATCTAAGTGATTTTGATAGCGGAATGATTGCTGGTGCCAGATGGGGTGGCTTGCATATTTCAGAAACTGCTGATGCAGGATTTTCATGCACCACAGTCTCTAGCGTTTACGGAGAATGGTGTGAAAAACAAAAAAACATCATCCAGCGAGCATCCGCTCTGTGGGAAAAAATAATCCTCATTAATAAGAGAGGTCAGAAGCCAATGGGCAGCCTGGTTCAAGCTGACTGGAAGGTGACAGTAACTGATAACCACATGTTATAATAGTCGTGTGTGGAAGTGTGTGTGAATGCACAACATGCCAAACCTTGAAGTAGATGGGCTACAGCAGCAGAAGATCATAAATATACACTCAATGGCCACTTTATTAGATACAAATGATTTTTTTTCCATCACCTTATCTACCTCTGACACCACTTTCAGCAAACTACACACCTTCATTCCCAAATCACTCTGCTCTAACTCTCTCCAGGAACCTACCATTCATTGTATAAATTATACTTTGATGTGATCTGTCAAAATGTCACAGCTCACATTTATCTGGATTGAGAGCCTACAAACCAAGCTGATCTGAATCTTCCTGTAACTTTTCCTAATCTTCTACCTTGTTTTACATTGTATTATCTCAATCAGCTGTTGTAATGAATTTATCTGTATAAACATGACGCAAAACCCATTTTACACTGCACCTCAGTACATATGACTAAGAAAAAGATTTACCAATTTTAATTTTATTATTTTATTATCTATGAAATCACCTATTATAGTTTTGTCTTGCAGACTTAGTAACCATGCCTTGTACATTCACACCCAACCTATTTCTATAAGTTACAAGCAACAAAGTTCCCAGCGCTAATCCCCATGGCACACCACTAGATACGGGCCTCCAGTCCGAGAAACACCCTCGACCCTCACCTTCTACTTTCTACTACTGAGCCAGTTATGAATACAATCTGCCATCTCCTACTGGATCCGATAACACCCGACCTGCCATGAAGAGCCTTGTCAAATGATCTGCTCAAGTCCATACAGGCAACATTCACCCTCTGAGTTACCTGTTCAGGCAACTCCAAGAGATTTGTCGGACAGGACTTCCCAGGCACAAAGACATGCTCACTGTGGCCAATCAAATCCAGTCTCTTCAAATGTTGGTAGACGTTAATATGTAGCCTAAGCCAACGGCACTCATAGAATATAGAACACAGATCAGTACAGCACAGTACAGGCCCTTTAGCCCATGATGTTATGCTGACCTTTTAACCAACTCTAAAATAAATCTTACTCCCTCCCAACAGCCCTCTATTCTCTCTTTCATCCATGTTCCTATCTAACAGTCTCTTAAATGCTGCCTCCACTACCACCCTTGGCACCGTGTTCATTGCGCCTACAACTCCCTGTTTAAAAAACTTAGCTCTGCCATCCATTCTGTACTTTCCTCCAATTACCTTAAAATTATGTCACCTCATTTTAGCCATTCTCACCCCTGGAAAACTGTCTTTGGCTGTCTACTTTATCTACACCCCTTATCATCTTTTAAAACTCTATCAAGCTACCTCTCATCATCCTTTGCTCCAGAGAGAAAAGCCCTAGTTCACTCAACCGCTTAAGACATGCTCTTTAATCCAGGCAGCATCCTGGTAAATATCTGCATCCTCTGTAATGCTTCTGATATTGAAGACAACCGGAATTGAATACAATACTCCAATTTCCCCATTTCCTTAACTTCTTTCAATTTAGATTCTCAAGTCATAGAGAACGACAGCCCAAAAACAGGCCCTTCAGCCAATTCAGACCACGCCAATCTGTTATTCTACCATCTCATCCACCTCCACCTGAACCAAAGACATTCATTCCCCTCCCTTCCATATGTTTAGCCAAACCTCTCTTAAATGTTACAATCAAGCCCACATCCATCGCTTCCGCTAGCAGCTCACTCCACAATTGCACCGCCCTTTGAGTGAAGAGGCTCCCAGTGAGGTTCACTTTAAATATTTCACCTTAAATTACGACCACTAGTTTGAGTCTCACCCAAGCTCAGTGGAAAGGGTCTGCTTGTATTAACCCTTATCTATACCCCTAATAACTTTGTATATGCCTATGCCCTCATTCTCCTCTGGTCCGTAGAAAAATGTCCTAACCCATTCAATCTTTCTCTGTAACTCAGGTCCCAGCAACATCCTTGTAAACTTTCTCTGCACTCTTTCAGTCTTATTGATACCTTCCCTGTGTGACCAGAACTCACACATTACTCCAGATTTGGCCGCACCACTGTCTTGTACAGCTTCAACATAACATCCCAACTCCTGTACTAAATACTTTAATTTATGAAGGCCAATATGCCAAAAGTACTTTATGTGACCCTATCTACCTGTGACACCACTTTCACGGAACTATGGGCCTGTATTCTCAGATCCTTGTGTTCTACCACATTCGTCAGTACTCTAACATTCACTGTGTAAGACCTACCCTGGATTGTCCTCCCAAAATACACCACCTCACACTTGTCTGCATTCTGTTTTCTCCACAGTAAAAACTGAAATGAAATATTCATTAAAAATCTCATCTATTTCCTTTGGTTCCCCATAGATGGTCATATTCTCACTCTTGCTACTTTTTTAATCTTAATCTACCCACTGAATCTCTTAGGACTCTGCTTCTCCATGCCTATCAGATTCTTCTGATATCCTGTTTTTCCTCTCCTAACTTCTCTCTTAAGTGCTCCCCTACACTTGCAGTCATCAAAAGATTTATTGGTTCCCCAATTGCTTATTCGGTGTATGCCCCTCTCTTATACTTAACCAGGTGCTCAATATTTTTTTGAGCCAACTAATTTACCCTTCAGCCTAGCAGGAACATGCAGGCCCGGAACTCTTGATATTACACTTTTAAAGGCCTCCCACTTGACAGACAGTCTTTCCCTGCAATCCTGCCTATTATTATATCTTTCATAATGGACTTCTGCTCTTCCCAGTGTTCGGTTCACTGGTCTATTGTTAATTTTTTTCTTATTTCTAGACTTTACAGAGAATGGTGCAAAAGATTTTTAAAAATCCAGTGAGCGGGAGTTCTGTGGGCAAAAAGCATATTGCTAATGGGAAAGGTGAGAGGAGAATGGTCAGATGGGTCCAAGTTGACAGTAACACTATTAATCATGTGTTACAACAGTGATGTACAGAAGAGCATCTCTAAATGCACAACATGTCAAACCTTGAAGTGAATGAGCTACTGCAGCAGGAGACCACAAACTACACTCAGTGATCGGTACCTAAGAAGTGACCACGGAATGTATATTAACAACATCCAAGTCACTGGGACTGTTCAGGAGGGTATCTATTATTTCTAAGGCCACGTCCTTGTGTATTCCATGATGTGGATTCAATTCCGTTAATTTCTCTCATTTTTTTCTTTGTTTTGTAAATTCCCCCATCCCCTCTTTCTCCTTCTCCACTTGCCCATCAATCACCTATCCAATTCCATTATCTTCTGCTCTTTAGTCACCTCCACCTATCATGCCCTAGATTCTGTCACTATTCCCATTCTCCCCTCATCCATCTTCCTCCCCACTTGGGTCCATGACAGCTCTTGTTTCTCCCCTATTCCCTCATCACTCGTACTGGCTATCTCTGTACTATCTGTCAATCCAGCTGAAATGACTTCAACCATTGTATCGATGTTGCCTGCCTCACTGATTTCCTCCAAGCACATCCTGTGTTCTGGTCTTCATTTCATTGTCCACATTATAATTAACCCTGTTTCTAGTGAGCTAAATTTGTTTAATTGTTTTCTCTTCCAACATGGAATCCTTGAACGTCAATGTTTATGTTTGCGGGACAGTAATTGGATTAATTTTACTCAATTACATTGTGAATAAGGACAGAGAGTGGTATCAGTACTGTCAGTGTCTGAGGGCAACAAGTGGTGTCTGACCGGCCACTGCATGTGAGGAGGCTGGTGTTTTCACTGAACTTGAGTGAGCAATGAGTGTGATGACTGGGTTCTTCCTGCATTGGAATAACTAGGGTCGTGGCCAATCCATTGTATCTGCAGTAACTCAGCTTGTCAAACCTTTTGTGTATGACTGGAGCTCTGTACTATTGATCTTTTGTTAATGTTTTTGCAGCTAGTTTAAAATTGACAAACATTAACTCATAATCCATTCCACTGATCAGCTGCCCCATTATATGGATCCACTTTGTAAAAATATACAAGAGCACAAATTCACAAATTAGAACATAAGTTTTTGACAAGAACAGGCCATTCGACCCAACAAAGCTTGCCAAGTTCCTACTCACATAGGGTGTTGAAATAACTATCGGGTTTAGATTTGAAAATCTCCAAGGTACTACTCTTAATTACAGAACTAGGTAGTTTGTTCCATGTGCCCACAACTCGCTGTGTAAAGAAATGCTTCCTGATGGTAGTCTGAAATCTCATTTTAACCAGACCCCACCTATGTGCCCCTGTCCTTGATGATGATTAATTTTGAAATAGCAGATGGCATCCACTTTAATCATACCCTTAATGATTTTGAACACTTCTATCATGTCTCCTCTCATTCTACCATCACAAACATCTCAGGTTTGAATTGTGGCACAATTAATTAAGCCATGCTTCATAGCTCCAGCAATCTGGAATCTATCTTGACCTCCGATGCTGTGTATTCTCTGTGACTTCATGGTCTCCTCCCACATCTTAGTGATGTGCACACTGATATGTTCTTTGATCACTAAATTCCCTATAGAGTGTGGGTGAGAGTTAGAATCTGGGGGAGTTGATTGAAACGTGGGGAAAATAAAATGGGATTAGGGCAACACGTGGTCTGCACCAGAGCCCACTGCTGTGTGATAATATTCTATAACATTACTCCATCGTACCTTTGGAAACACAACTTTGCATCTATACCTGTCACAACTGCCATTTCCTGTCAGAAAATGAGTTTATGCTGTGATCACGGATAGCGTACAAATCACGAGAATGGACTTGTGACAAATTTACATAAGCCGCAATCTATTTTAGTGCTGTTGATTGAGGGGTAATTGTATGTACAATCATGCAAGGTCGCTTTGTTGGAAGAACCCAAGACCCAGTTCTGCCCATCAGGCAATTCCAAAAAGAGTAGTATTCCGCAGCAGGCTCACGATTTTTGTGCTTACATTTCTGGATTGAACCACATCCTTTGACTGAGAACCAAGAGTACAACCAAATGAGTCATGGTTCATCATTTCACTTGCGGAATGCAAAGAAATTCTAAAAGCAATACATTGGCCTCAGTTTCAGTGTTCTGTACCTTGACACCAACCTTGTCAATAGAAAACTTCCAATACAATTTACTTTGTTCATTACTTGTCTGCAACTCATTTCCAAATTCACACGGGCATGCAGAAAGGAATATTGCCCCCTTCTCAAACTGAGGCATCACAAACAATGAAGCATGAAGATTGATTTCTTCTTCCAGTTTAAAAAAATATTCCTTCTTTCCCCTCTTCTTCTATTCCCCACTCTGGCCTCTCACCTCTTCTCACTTGCTTACCACTTCCCATGGGTTCCCTCCTCCTTCCCTTTCTCTTGTGGTCCACTCTCCTCTCCTATAAGGTTCCTTCCTTTCCAGCCCTTTATCTTTCCTACCTATCTGGCTTTGGCTGCCTCCTTCCTCTACCCCCATCTTTTTATTCTGGCATCTTCCCCCTTGGCGCGCGGCCTAGTGGATAAGGCATCAGTCTAGTGATCTGAAGGTGACTGGTTCAAGCCTCAGCTGAGGCAGCATGTTGTGTCCTTGAGCAAGGCACTTAACAACACATTACTCGCGACGTCACCGGTGCCAAGCCGCTTGGGTCCTAGTGCCCTTCTCTTGGACAACATCGGTGGTGTGGAGAGAGGAAGGCTTGCAGCTTGGGAAACTGCCGGTCTCCCATACAACCCTGCCCAGGCCTGCACCCTGGAAACCTTCCAAGGCACAAATCCGTGGTTTCACAAGACTAACGGATGCCTATCGTTCCACCTTCCTTTTTAGAGGAAGGTTCTCGGCCTGCAATGTCAACTGTTTATTCATTTCCTTAGATGCTGCCTGACCTGCTGAGTTCCTCCAGCATTTTGTGCCTGTTAATTTGGATTGCCAGCATCTGCAGAATTTCTTGTGTTAATGAAGTTAAACTGTCAAACTTGTAATGCAGGAAAGGTGTGAACAAATTAGAGAACAGCAAGATGTCCAAAAATAGATACAAAATAAATGCGAGATAACGTGTTTCAATGATGTTGGTTAACGAATAAATATTCACGCAACTAGCTCAGGAAAAGTTCTTGGCTGTCCGATGAAGTAATGTGATGGGATCTAATGTCCACCAAACAGAGCAGACAGGGCCTCAGTATGATGCTTCATTCAAATGACAGGACCTTACATTGGTGTTTCTGGCATTGGACTGCAACCACAGGTAATCTGAGAATTGCAGACAGGCTGGCTGTGGCTCCTGACAGGTCCTGCAACTCACATTCCATCCTGACCTCTGGGACTGTCCATATGAAGTTCACATGTTCCCTCCACCTGGGTTTTCTCTGGGAACACCAGCTTAACACATCTGGTGTTAGCTTAACACACCAGTTAACACAACTCAGTAGGTTAACTGGCCTTTGTGAATAATTCAAAGTCAAGTTCATTGTCATAGGCCACAAGTACATCATGCACAGATGTAATGAAAAACTTACTTGCAACAACATCACAGCCGCACAGCATCAAAGTCACAATGTTAATACGATAACACAAATTAAACTATATGAGAAATAACATAATTAGGATGAAATAAAACAAAGTACCTTACAATATAAAGTGTTACTGTACTGAAGTGGTGATTAGGGTTGTGCGGGTTAGTTCAAGAAAGGAACAGTTGAAGGAAAGTAGCTTTTCTTGAACCTGGTGGTGTGACACCTCAGGCTTCTGTACCTCCTGCCCAATGGTTGCTGAGAGAACATGGCATGTCCTGAATGGTGGGGATCTCTGATGATTGATTTTGTTGTCTTCTTAAGGCAGCACCTCACATACATATTTATGGATGGTGAGGAGGGATGTGCCTATGATGCGCTGGCTGCCACCACTACTCTCTGCAGCTTGTTTCATTCCTGCAGAAAGCAGTGGACCCTATTGTACTGCAATGGCAATAAAGCATCAGGGCTAGGCTAATATGCACAAGTGACAAAGAGCAAGTTGCAATGTATAAAGGAAATGGGAAGGGGTGATAGTAGGAGAAATGGGATTTATGGGCATAGATAGGGTGAATACACAATATTTTTCCCAAGATTGAGGTATCCTCTTTGCCTGACAGGGACCTGGGTCCAATCCTGTGCTTGTGTATCACTCTGTGGGGTTTACACATAGACTATAAAACATAGGATCTTGTTCCATACTCTCACCATCCTCCCTCATGCTCCCCTTAAGCATTTCACCATTCATCTTTAACACAAAACCTCTATTCGTATTCTCACACAACTTCAGTGTAAAAAAGCCTGCTGGCATTTAACTTATCCATACCCCTCAAAATTTTGTACACCTCTATCAAAACCACCTTCAGTCTTCTACATTCTATGGAATAAAGTTCTAATCTATTCAAACTTTTCCTGACAAATCAGGTTCTCAAGTCCCAGCAATATTATTGTAATTTTTATCTGCACTCTTTCAATCTTATTTATATCTTTCATGTATGTAGGTATCTTTCATGTATGTAGGTAACCCAAACTGGACGCAATTAGTTTTCACTAACGTCTTTTCCAATTTCAACATAACATCGAAACTCTTGTACTCAGTCCTTTGATTCATGAAGGCCAATGTACCAAATGCATTCTTTACAAAGAAAAGCTTCCTTTATGTTAAGACCAAAAGGATTGCAAGGAACAAAATTGGTCCTCTGGAAGGCCAGGATGGTAATTCATGTGTGGAGCCGAAACAGAGTGGGAGATATTCAATAATTTCTTTGTGTCTGTATTTACTTGGGAAATGAACACAGAGTCTATAGAAGTGAGGCAAAGCAGCATCAATTTCATGGACCCTGTACAGATTACAGGGGAGGAAGTGTTTGCTACCCTAAGGCAAATAAAAATGGATAAATCCCCTGGGACTGACAAGCTGTTCCTTTGAACCCTGTGGGAGGCAAGTGCAGAAACTGCCGGGGTACAAGCAGGGATATTTAAATCATTCTTAGTGATTGAAGGTACCATATGGTCTACATAGGTACCAATGACATGGGCATAACAAGTGACAAGGTTCTGCATATGGAGTTCAGGGAGTTAGGTGCTAAGTTAAAGGGCAAGATCTCCAGGGTTGTCATCTCAAGATTGCTACCTGTGCCAAGTGCTAATGATGCCAGAACTATGTTTGTAAGTAGATTATACAGTTTAAAATGTGGCTAAGGAGTTGGTGTACAAGGGAGGGCACAAGATTGTTGAATCCATCTTGAATGGTTTGCACCTGAACTGGAGGATATTAGTGGGAATGTTTGTTAACGTTACACAGTAGATTTTAAAATAGAGTTGCAGGGAGATGGGAACCAGTGTGCCAGAGCAGTTAGTGGAGAGATTGTGGAGGGAGATGTTGGTAAGATCTTAATGTCAGGATCAAAAGGTTGAGCTGCATATATTTCGTAGGAGAGGCGGATGAACTCAACATGGATCCATACCTGGAATTATAATGTAGCCTTTAGTGAGATTTGGTTACTGGAGGTGCAGGACTAGCAGCTCAATATTCCAGGGTTCCATTGTTTTAGATGCGATACTGTGGGAGGGATTAAAGGAGGAAGGATGGCATTACTAGTCAGGGAAAATGTCACGGCAGTGCTCAGTCAGGAAAACTGAGAACTTGATGAGATATTATGGGAGGAACTGAGAAATAGAAAAGGTTTGACCACGTTAATGGTGTTATATTACAGACCATCCAACAGTCCTAGGGATTTAGAAGAACAAATTTGTAAAGAGATTGCAGACTGTTGCAAGAAACATATGATTGTTATAATAGGTGATTTTAACTTTGCACATATTCACTCATAATGTAAAATGACTACATTGGATAAAGTTTGACAAATGTGTTCAGGAAATGTGTTCCCTTCATCAGTACGTAGAAGTCCCAATGACAAAGTGTATGAAGCTGGATCTGCTACTACAGAATGAGACAAGGCAAGTGATAGAAGTTTGTGTAGGGGAACACTTTGTATCCAGTGACCACAATGCCAGTAGTTTCAAAGAAAATATACAAAAAGATAGGTCTGGTCCGCATTGAGATTCTAAATTGGAGAAAGGCCAATTTTGATGGTATCAGAAATTATCTGGGAAATGTCGATTGGGACAGACTGTCTTCTGGCAAAGGTGTGCTTGGAAATTGGGATACCTTCAAAAAATTAAATTTTGAGAGTACAAAGCTTGAATGTGCCTGTCAGAGTAAAAGGTAAAGATAACAAGTATAGGGAACCTTGATTTTCTAGAGATATTGAGCCCTTGGTTAAGAGAGAAAAAAAAGGAGGTGCAAGTAGGAACAAATGAGCTGCTTATAGAGTACAAGGAATGCAAGAAAACACTTGAGAAAGAAATTAGGAAGGCTAAAAGAAGGCATGAAGTTGTTCTAGCAGATAGGGTTAAGGAGAATCCTAAGGGATTCTACAAATATGTTAAGAGCAAAAGGATTGTAAGGGACAAAATTGGTCTTCTGTAAGATAAGAATGGTAATCCATGTATGGAGCCAAACCAGATGAGAGAGATCTTAAATACACTGTTTGCATCTGTATTTACTCAGTAGATGGACAGAGTCTACAGAAGTGAGGCAAAGTGGTATCAAGTTCATGGACCCTGTACAGATTGCAGAGGAAGAGGTGTTTGCTCCCATGAGGCAAATTGGGGTGATTAAACCCCCAGGGCCTGACAAGGTGTTCCCTCGAAACCTACAGGAGGAAAGTGTAAGGGCCCTAGCAGAGCCATCTAAAGCATCCTTAACAACAACAGAAGTACCAAAGGATTGCAGGATTGGCAATGTTGATCTGCTGTTTAAAAAAGGCTTAAATAGAAACCAGTTAATTATAACCATATAACAATTACAGCATGGAAACAGGCCATCTTGGCCCTTCTAGTCTGTGCCGAGCGCTTACTCTCACCTAGTCCCACCGACCTGCACTTAGCCCATAACCCTCCATTCCTTTCCTGTCCATATACCTATCCAATTGTTTTTTTAAATGACAATATCGAACCTGCCTCTACTACTTCTACTGGAAGCTTGTTCCACACAGCTACCACTCTCTGAGTAAAGAAGTTCCCCCTCATGTTACCCCTAAACTTTTGCCCCCTAACTCTCAACTCATGTCCACTTGTTTGAATCTCTCCAACTCTCAATGGAAAAAGCCTATCCACGTCAACTCTATCTATCCCCCTCATAATTTTAAATACCTCTATCAAGTCCCTCCTCAACCTTCTACTCTCCAAAGAATAAAGACCTAACTTGTTCAACCTTTCTCTGTAACTTAGGTGCTGAAACCTTCTAGTAAACATTCTAGTAAATCTCCTCTGTACTCTCTCTATTTGGTTGACATCTTTCCCATAATTTGGTGACCAGAACTGTATACAATACTCCAAATTTGGCCTCACCAATGCCTTGTACAATTTTAACATTACATCCCAACTCCTATACTCAATGCTCTGATTTATAAAGGCCGGCATACCAAAAGCTTTCTTCCCTACCCTATCCACATGAGATTCCACCTTCAGGGAACTATGCACCATTATTCCTAGATCACTCTGTTCTACTGCATTTCTCAATGCCCTACCATTTACCATGTATGTCCTATTTTGATTAGTCCTACCAAAATGTAGTACTTCACACTTATAAGTTGGGAGTCTGACAGCAGCTGTGGGAAATTTATTGGAAGGTATTCTAAGAGACCAGTTATATAAGTATTTGGATAGACATGAACTAATTAAGGATAGGTAGCATGGATTTGTGCCTGTTAGGTTATGTATAACCAATCTTATAGAGCTTTTTGAGGAAGTTACCAGGAAACTAGATAAAGGTAAGGCAGTGGATATTATCTATGTGGACTTCAGTGAGGCATTTGACAAGGTCCTATGTGAGACATTGTTGAGAAAGGTTCAGTCACTCAGCATTCAAAATGAGGGAGTAAATTGGATTAGTCAATGGCTTTGTGGGAGAAACCAGAGAGTGGTAGTAGATAATTGCCTCTCCAACTGGAGTCCCGTGACTAGTGGTGTGCCACAGGAATCAGTGCTGGGTCCTTTGTTGTTTGTCATCTATATATCAATGATCTGGATGATAATCTGGTCAACTGGGTCAGCAAGTCTGTAGATATACCAAGACTGGCAGTGTAGTGGACAGTAAGGAAGGCTATCATGACTTGCAGTGAAATCTGCATCAGCTGGAAAACTGGGCAGAAAAGTGGTAGATGGAATTTGATGCAGACAAGTGTGAGGTTTTGCACTTTGGTAGGACCAACCAAGGTAGATCTTACACTGTGAATGGCAGGGCTCTGAAGAGTTTGGTAGAACAAAGGGATCTGGAAATACAGGTCCATAATTTGTTGAAAGTGGTGTCACAGGTAAATAGGGTCATATAGAAAGCTTTTGGCAAATTGGCCTTCATAAATCAAAGTACTGAGTACAGGAGATGGGATCTTATGTTGAAATTGTGTAAGATGTTGGTGAGGCCTAATGTGGAGTATTGTGTACAGTTTTGGTCACCTACCTACAGGAAAGATGTAAACAAGGTTCAAAGAATGCAGAGAAAATTTACAAGGATGTTGCCGAGTCTGGAGGACCTGAGCTGTAGGGAAAAATTGAACAGGTTAGGACTATTTCCTTAGAATGTAGAGGATTAAAAGGAAATTTGAAAGAGCTATGCAAAATTATGAGGGGCATATTTTGGCTAAATGTAAGCAGGCTTTTTTCCACTGATGTTGGTTGAGCGTACAACCAGAGGTCATGGGTTAAGGTGAGAAGTTTAAGAGGCACATGAGAGGAAACTTCTTCATTCAGAGGGTCATGAGTGTGGAATGAGCTGCCAGGACAAGGGATGCATTTAAGCTTGATTTCAATGTTTAAAAGAAGATTGGATAGGTACATGGATAGCAGGGATATGGAGGGCTAAGGTCCCAATGCAGGTTAATGGGACTCAGCATTTGAAATGGTTTTGGCATGGACTAGATTTTGTCCCTTGCTATCCTTTTGCCCTTACTATATTTGTAGTAGTCCTCAGGATTCTCCTTCACCTTATTTGCTAGAGCAACCTCATGCCTTCCTTTAGCCGTTTTGATTTCCTTAAGTCTTCTCTTGTATTTATTATACTCCTGAAGAAAAACAATTTTCCTACTTGCCTATACCTGCTATTGCACCTCATTTTTCTTAACCAATGCCTCAATATCTTTTAAAGATCAAGGTCCTCTTCTTTTCTGACAGGAACGTACAAACACAGAATCCTCAAATTTTCACTTTTAAAGTCCTCTCAAATGTACACAGTTCAAAACATTCGTCCCACATGTTCAATCGTTTGATTCCTGACCTTGTATGTAGGCTTAGAACCATAGAACCATAGAACATTACAGCACAGAAAACAGGTCTTTTGGCCCTTCTTGGCTGTGCCAAACCATTTTTCTGCCTAGTCCCACTGACCTGCACCTGGCCCATATCCCTCCATACACCTCTCATCCATGTACCTGTCCAAGTTTTTCTTAAATGTTAAAAGTGAGCCTGCATTCACCACTTCAACTGGCAGCTCATTCCACACTCCCACTACTCTCTGTGTGAAGAAGCTCCCCCTAATGTTCCCTTTAAACTTTTCCCTTTTCACCCTTAACCAACGTCCTCTGGTTTTTGTCCTCCCCTAGCTTCAGTGGAAAAAGCCTGCTTGCATTCACTCTATCCATACCCATCATAATTTTATACACCTCTATCAAATCTTCCTTCATTCTTCTACGCTCCAGGGAATAAAGTCCTAACCTATTCAACCTTTCTCTGTAACTCAGTTTCTCAAGTCCTTGCAACATCCTTGTAAACCTTCTCTGCACTCTTTTAACCTTATTAATATCCTTCCTGTAATTCGGTGACCTAAACTGCACACAATACTCCAAATTCGGCCTCACCAATGCCTTATACAACCTCACCATAACATTCCAACTCTTATACTCAATACTTTGATTTATAAAGGCCAATGTACCAAAAGCTTTCTTTATGATCCTATCTACCTGTGATGCCACTTTTAGAGAATTTTGTATCTGTATTCCCAGATCCCTCTGTTCTACTGCACTCCTCAGTGTCCTACCATTTAACTTGTATGTTCTACTTTGGTTTGTCCTTCCAAAGTGCAATACCTCACACTTGTCTGCATTAAACGCCATCTGCCATTTGTCAGCCCATTTTTCCAGCTGGTCCAAATCCCTCTGCAAGCTTTGAAAACCTTCCTCATTGTCCACTACACCTCCAGTCTTTGCATCATCAGTAAATTTGCTGATCCAATTTACCACATTATCATCCAGATCATTGATATAGATGACAAATAACAATGGACCCAGCACTAATCCCTGTAGCACACCACTTGTAACAGGCCTCCACTCAGTGAAGCAATCCTCCACTACCACTCTCTGACTTCTCCCATTGAGTCAATGTCTAATCCAATTTACTACCTCTCCACGTATACCTAGCAACTGAATCTTCCTAACTAACCTCCCATGCGGGACCTTGTCAAAGGCCTTACTGAAGTCCATGTCGACAACATCCACTGCCTTCCCTTCATCCACCTTCCTGGTAACCTCCTCGAAAAACTCTAATAGATTGGTTAAACATGACCTACCATGCACAAAGCCATGTTGACTCTCCCTAATAAGTCCCTGTATAGACAGGTATATGGAGGAATTTAAGGTGGGGGGGGTTATATGGGAGGCAGAGTTTAAGGGTCAGCACAACATTGTGGGCTGAAGGGCCTGTACTGTGCTGTATTGTTCTATGTTTTATGCATCCAAATTCTTGGAGATCCGATCTCTTAGTACTCCTTCCAATAATTTACCTACTACTGATGTCAAACTTACCGGCCTATAATTTCCCATGTTACTTTTAGAGCCTTTTTTAAACAATGGAACAACATGAGCTATCCTCCAATCCTCCAGCACCTCGCCCATGGATATCAACACTTTAAATATATCTACCAGGACCCCTGCAATTTCAACACTAGTCTCCTTCAAGGTCCGAGGGAATACTCTGTCAGGTCCTGGGGACTTATCTACTCTGATTTGCCTCAAGACAGCAAGCACCACCTCCTTTTTAATCTATATAGGTTCTATGACTTCACTACTTGTTTGCCTTATTTTCATAGACTCCATGCCAATTTCCTTAGTAAATACAGATGCAAAAAACCCATTTAAGATCTCCCCCATTTCTTTTGGTTCCATGCATAGCCGACCACTCTGATCTTCAAGAAGACCAATTTTACCCCTTACTATCCTTTTGCTCTTAATTTACCTGTAAAAGCTCTTTGGATTATCCTTCACCTTGACTGCCAAAGCAATCTCATGTCTTCTTTTAGCCCTCCTGATTTCTTTCTGAAGTATTTTCTTGCACTTTTTATACTCCTCAAGCACCTTATTTGCTCCTTGTTGCCTATACCTGTCATACATCTCTCTCTATTTCTTTATCAGATTTCCAATATCCCTCGAGAACCAAGGTTCCTTATTCTTATTCACTTTGCCTTTAATCCTGACAGGAACATGCAAGCTCTGCACTCTCAAAATTTCTCCTTTGAAGGGCTCCCACTTACCAATCACATCCTTGCCAGAGAACAAACTGTCCCAATTCACGCTTTTTAGATCCATGACCAAGTTGAAACTATTGGCGTTATGATCACTAGACCCAAAGTGTTCCCCTAAACACACTTCCGTCACTTGTCCTAACTTGTTTCCTAATAGGAGGTCTAATATTACATCCTCTCTAGTTGATACCTCTATATATTGATTTAGAAAATTTTCTTGAACATATTTTACAAACTCTAACCCATCTAGACCTTTAACAGTATGGGAGTCCTAATCAATATGCAGAAACATTTTTCTCCAGAACCGCTCCACTATCTGTCTTTGCACTCTAGTTCAGAATCAGGTTTATTATCACTGGCATGTGTCATGAAATGTTAACTTAGCAGAAGCAGTTCAATGCAATACATATAGAAGAAAAAAAAATTAAATCAATGACAGTATACATATATTGAATAGATTAAAATCGTGCAAAAACAGAAATAATACATATTTATAAAGTGAGCTAGTGTTCATGGATTCAATGTTCATTTAGGAATCGGATGGCAGAGGGGAAGAAGCTGTTCCTGAATCACTGAGTGTGTGCCTTCAGGCTTCTGTACCTCCCACCTGATGGTAACAGTGAGAAAAGGGCATGCCCTGGGTGCTGGAGGTCATAATAATGGATGCTGCCTTTGTGAGATACCACTCCTTGAAGATATCGTTGGGTACTTTGTTGGCTAGTACCCAAGATGGAGCAGACTAAATTTACAAGCCTCTGCAGCTTCTTTTGGTCCTGTGCAGTAGCCTCCCCCCACCACTGCCACCCAAACCATACCAGACAGTGATGCAGCCTGTCAGAATGCTCTTCATAGTACAATTACAGAAGTTTTTGAGTGTATTTGTTGACATACCAGATCTCTTCAAACTCCTAATGAAGTATAGTCACTGTCTTGCCTTCTTTATAACTGCTATGTTGGAACCAGGTTAGGTCCTCAGGAACTTGAAACTGCTCACTCTCCGCTTCTGATACTTCTATGAGAATTGGTATATGTTCCTTCGTCTTACCCTTTCTGAAGTCCACAATCAGCTCTTTCGTCTTACTGATATTGAGTGCCAGGTTGTTGCTGTGGTACCACTCCACTAGTTGGCATATGTCGCTCCTGTACACTCTCTCTTCTCCATCTGAGATTCTACCAACAATGGTTGTATCAGCCAATTTATAGATGGTATTTAAGCTACGCCTAGCAGCACAGTCTGTGTATACAGGGATTAGAGCAGTGGGCTAAGCACACCCCCTGAGATGCACCAGTGTTGATCGTCAGCAAGGAGGAGATATCATCTCCAATCTGCACAGATTGTGGTCTTCTGGTTGAGAAGTAGAGGATCCAAATGCAGAGGGAGGTACAGATACCCAGATTCTGTAACTTCTCAATCAGGACTGTGGGAATGATGGTGTTAAATGCTGAGCTATAGTCAACAAACAGCATTCTGACATAGGTGTTTGTATTGTCCAGGTGGTCTAAGGCCCTGCAAAGAACCACTGAGATTGCGTCTGCCGTTGACCTATTGTGGCACTAGGCTAACTGCAGTGGGTCCAGGCCTCAAAGCATTTCATCACTGTAGATGTGAGTGCTACTGGGCGGTAGTCATTAAGACAGCTCACATTATTCTTCTTAGGCACTGGTATAATTGCTGCCTTTTTGAAGAATGAGAGAACTTCCACCCATAGCAGTGAGAGGTTGAAAACATCCTTGAATACTCCCGCCGATTGGTTGGCACAAGCTTTCAGAGCCTTACCAGGTACTCGGTCAGGGCCTTCCGCCTTGCAAAGGTTCACCCTCTTTAAAGACAGTCTAATATCAGCCTCTGAGACAAAAATCATAGGGTCACCAGGTGCAGCAGGTGGGCATACCTTTCAAAGTGGGCATAGGAGGCATTAAGTTTATCTGGTAGTGAAGCATCGCTATTGGGTTTCGCTTTGTAGAAAGTAATGTCTTGCAATCTCTGCCAGAGTTGTTGTACATCTGATGTTGCCTCCAACCTCATTTGAATTGTCTCTTCACCCTTAAAGTCCTCCACAAATCATACCTGCTTTTCTAGAACAGACCTGGGTCTCCACAGCCTTGAATGCCACAGATCTAGCCTTCAGCAGACAACGTACCCCCTGGTTCAAGCATGCTTTTTGGTTTGGGAACGTACAGCAAAGCTTTGTAAGTACACACTCATCCACACAGGTTTTAATGAAGTCAGTAACAACTGCAGCATACTCATCCAGATTCTAAGATGAATCTCTGAATACGCTTCAGACCCCTAACTCAAAGCGGTCCTGTAAGCGCTCCTGTGCTTCTCTTGTCCATACCTTTTTGGTCCTCACCACTGGTGCTGCAGTCTTCAGTCTCTGCCTATACTCATCGTCCCTGCAACTCTATTTGAAATTATTCTCCTCCCCCCCCCGCCCCCACCACTCCACAGCACTCAGAAACCTCCCCACTGTCCTATCGATACAAGTCCCACCTTCCCTGGAAGAGAACCCAATGATCCAAAACTCCTAAGCCCACCCTCCTACATAATTTCCTTAGCTACATGTTAAGCTGTATGATCTTCCTATTTGTGGCATGGGTAGCAATCCTGAGATCAGCACCTTCAACTTGGTACCTGACTCTCTGAACTCACTTTGCAGGACCTCATCACCCATCCTACCCATGTCGTTGGTACCAACATGGACAGCAACCTCTGGCTGATCACCCTCCCACTTCAGAAGGTTGTCCATTTCTTTATCTAAGAAAGGACGAGTTGGCATTGGAGAGGGTCCAGAGGATGTTTATGAGAATGATTCTGGGAATTAAAGGGTTAACCTATGGGGAACATTTGATGGTTGTGGGCATGAACTTGCCAGAGTTGAGAAGAATGGGGGGGGCATCTGATTGAAACCTATCAAATGGTGAAAGGCCTAGAGAGAGTGGATGTGGAAAGGATTTTTCCTATAGTGGGTGAGCCTAGGATCAGTGGACACAGCCTCAGGATAGAAAACATCTGAAACAGAGGTGGGAAAGAATTTCTTCAGTCAGAGAGTGGAGAATCTGTGGAACTAATTGCCAGAGGTGGCTGTGGAGGCCAAACCAAGCAGAGTTTGATAGGTTCTTGGTTAAGCTAGGACATCAAAGATTACTTCAAGACAGGAGAAAGGGGTTGAAAAGGATAATAAGTCAGAGTGATGGAATAGTGGAGCAGACTCGTTAGGCTGAATGGCCTAATTCTGCTCCCATATCTTATGGTCCTTCCCTTCACCACTCCCTGATCACATTCTTGTTTCACTTGCCATTAACCTCTATTTCCCATTATAACCCCCTTCAATCATAGAGCCATACAACAAAATAGCACCAAAACAGATCCTTCAGACCAACCATCAATCAGAATCCCTACCTAGCAAGTCCCAGTGTTCTACATTTGGGCCATTCCCCTCTAAGCTTATCCCTTCATGTATCTATCCAAGAGCTCCTTAAACGCTATTATTTTACCTGCCCAAACACTTCTCCTGGCAGCCTATTCCATATACTCACCAGACTCTGCGTGAAAAATTACCTCTTGGGTCCCTCTTAAATCTTTCCCTTCTCAGTCTAGACTTTGGTCTCCCTTATCCTGGGAAAAGAATGTTACCATCCATCTTATTTCTGTCTTTCATAACTTTAAATATTTCTATATTTAAAACTTTAAATACTTCATCTTCCGACATTCCTCGTATTAAAGAACTAGCCTCAAAGAGTCAGCCATAGAACACTGCAGCACAGATGCAGGCCCTTTGGCCCATCTAGTCAATGTCAAACCATTAACATGCCTAGTTCCATTGACTAGTATCCAGGCATAGCCCTTCATACCCCTCCCATCCATGTATCTAACCAAAGTTTTTTTACACTTGGAGTATCTTAACTCTACCCATAAGGTTTCTACATCCTCCGATCAAACGTCATCTCTTCATAAGGATTTGATTTCATTTTTAACCAACAGAGCCTCCCCATCCCTTCTGCCTCCTTGCCTGTCCTTTTGATACAATATCCTTTGGATGTTAAGCTCCCTAGAATTATCTTCATTCAGCAACAACTCAGTGATGTCCACAACATCATACCTTCCAATGTCTTATTGCACTATAAGATCATCTATCCTATTCTGTATACTCCAGACATTCAAACATAACAGCCCCAGTCCTGCATTCATCATTCAATTTTGCCTCCATGTTACACTTCAACTCATCCCACTGACTGCAATCTTGCCCTATTATGTACCTGTCCTTCCTCACAGTCTCACAGCACACGTCATCTACTTGTATACCAACTGCCCCATCTTCAACTCTATTATTTCCGGTTCCCATTCTCTTCCACAATAGCTCTACAAAACCTGCTTGCAAGGATATAGGTACCTCTCGGGTTCAGATGTAAACTATCCTTTTTGTACAGGTCGTACTTTCCCCAGAAGAAATCTCAATGATCCAGAAATTTGAAACTCTGCCCCCTGCACCAATTACTCTGCTACGCATTCATCTGCCAAATCATCCTATTCTGCCTCCCTAGCTGGTGCGTGGTACAGGCAGCAATCCAGAGATTACTATCCTGGAGGTCTAGCTTTTCGGCTTTATATCTAACTCCCATTCTTCTCTCTTCAGGACCGCCTCCCTTTTCCCATTTAAGTCGTGGTACCAATATGGTTGCCATTTCCCTCTCCTGACGACGAATTCGCTATAGCTTCTAAATCTCACCTCCTCATTCTCCTGTATTACCCAAGGGTCATCGAGTTGCAGCTCCAGTTCCTTAACATTGTCTTTAAGTAGCTGCAGCTCAACGCACTTCATACAGATATTCATAGTTATCAGGGAGACTGGAAGTCTCTCAGAGCTCCCACATCTCACTCAAAGAATATGCCACTAACTCTGGACCCATTCTTGGTGCACTACTTACAGACTAATAGATAAAGAAAGAGAAAAAAAAATACTAGAAACTTACTTAGAACCTCCACCTGTGCTTTCAATCCACTCAATGGACCATCTGAAAAAACACCACACATTTTTCCTGAAAATGTGAGTTTTTCCTGATGGTCCATCTCTTCTGACATCATCAGGATACGTGGCTGGCGTAAATTACCACATGATATAAGCAAGTGGCAAAAGGAAGTTATGAGGCAGATGAATAAGTGTAGGATTATACAGAGATAAAGAGAATGGACTGATGACAATGGAACAACGTAACAACTTCTGACCATCACAAACAAAATGCTGGAGGAACTCAGCAGGCCAGGCAGCATCTATGAAAAAAAGTACAGTCGACGTTTCGGGCCGAAAACCTTCGGCAACCCTTCAGTCCTGCCAAAGGGTTTCAGCCTGAAACATCAACTGTACTTCTGTTCCCCATAGATGCTGCCTGGCCTGCTGAGTTCCTCCAGCATTTTGTGTGTTTTTCTCGGATTTCCAGCATCTGCAGGTTTTCTCTTGTTTGTGGTTTGATAACAACTTCTGACATTGCTCTAATATGAGCAGACGTGGGCCTGCTGGGCCAATTACCCTTATTCTGTGATATAATCCAACGGAACACTCCCACTTTATCCCACTTACATTGTAGAGAATGGTGGTCCATCCCTCCATGGTGATGCACTGGAAGACAGTCAGCAGTGCAAACAGGATGTTATCAAACTGAGTGATGCCGTCATTGGGTCCGATCCAGTATGAACAGAAAGTGCCATTTGGGCAGAGACGAGCTGGCTCCTGAGTGCCACAGGGAAACTGAAACTCCAGTTCTTCTGCTACTGTGAATGTAAATCAGAAAAACACATGAAACAGAACCAAAATAAACCTTCCACAATAATACATCATTAAACACTAGCAGAAGTAGCATTGTACCCTTACACGGGTGGTCATAACAGTATAGTGGAAAATATGACAGGTGTTTTACACAAGCAAAAATGAAATAACAACCATGCTGTTGTGTGGTTGCCTTTGCTTTGTCTGTCTCCATGTATCATTCACCTGCCACCTTCTCCCAACTTCACCCTACCCAACATTACCTGTCATCTTACACACCTCCTCAGTCCACCAAATACCTCAGACTCCTGCCTGGCCACACCCCTCTCCTCTCTATACCAGCCTTCTCCCTCTCGCTCATTCCTGATGCTGAGTTTTGATCCGAAACGTTTACAATTCCTTTGACCTCATAGATGCTGTTTGACCCTCTGAATTCCTCCAGCAATTTGTTTGTGGTCTCTTATGTTTAAAATCTGCTTTGGTGATGCTAATTGAGTGATACCTCAGACACAAGACAATCACTCAGAACCACAGTTGTGATGATACAAGAGTCTATTCAGTGCATCAGATTGTACCAACTCCTAATCTTCTATTCCCGCTGGTCCTATTCCCTAACTCTTTCCTTACAGCTCCAGAAATCACTCTTTGACAAGTGACCATCCAATTCCCCAGTGAAAGCCCCAAGTGGTAATGTCGCAATAACAACTGTTCCCTCAAAGTCAGCAAAACTAAAGAGCTGGTCATTAACTTCAGAGAGCATCACGAAGCACACAGCCCTGCCTGTATCAATAGTACTGAAGAGCAGATATCTGTGAGCTTTACATTCCTAGGTGTAATCATCACCAAAAACTTGTCCTGATCTAATTAGTTCCACACTATGGCTAAGAAGGCGCATGAGCACCTCTACTTCCTCAGAAGCCTAAGGAAATTCAACATGTGCCCATGGACCCTCACCAGCTTCTATAGATGCATCATGAAGAGCATCCTATCTTGATGCATCACAGTTTCATGTGGCAACTGCTGTTCCCAAGACTGCAAGTAACTGCAGAGTTGTGACACAGTTCAGCATATTACAGAAGCCAGTCTCCCTTCCATAGACTCCATCTACACTACTCACTGCCTTGGTAAAGAAGCCAATATAATAAAGGAACCCTTCCACACAGGTCATTCTGTCTTCTCTTCCCTCTCATTGAGAAGACACAAAAGCCTTACACCATGTACTACCAGGATCAAGAACAGCTTTTATCCCATTGTTATATAACTACTGAAATGTCGAGTACTTTCTGCCCGCTGATACTTTCAAAGTTCCAGTATACTGCTAGTGTCTTCCACAATGATGCAAAATATTTAAGCAGTTCATCGCCATTTCCTTGTCCCCAATTACTAACTCTCCAGGGTCATTTTCCAGCAGTTCAATATCTACTCTCGCTTCTCTTTTACTCTTCATATATTTGAAAAAACTTTTGGTTTTCCGATCCTCTAACTTCCCAGTACTATTTACCCTCTCTTTTTTTATTTTGCCTTCGACTTCACTTGTCAGTCATAGTTGCATCATCCTGCATTTAGAATGTTTGGGATATATCCATCCTCCATCTTCCAGATTGCTCCCAGAAACTCAGGGAGCAAACCTGCCCACAAGGATATTGGTCCTCCTGCATTTAGGTGTAACCATTCCTGATGTACAGGTCATACCTACCCCAAAAGAGATCCCAATGATCCAGAAATCTGAAACCCTGCCCCATGCACCACAAACATCTCAACCATGTTTCTCAGCCACACATTCGTCTGCCAAGTGCTCCTATTCTTATATCCACTGGCGTGTGGTACAGGCAGCAATCCAGAGGTTGCTTCCTTGGATGTCCTGCTTTTCAGCTTTCTACCTATCACCCTAAACTCTCTCTTCAGGACCTCCTCACCCTTCCTATGTATGAACCAGGACTTCTGGCTGCTCCCCCTCCCCCTTTAGAATGTTGTGGACCCAATCCAAGATGTCTTGGGAGGCAACGTACCATACGGGTCCCTCTGTAGTGCCCACAGAATCTCGTGCCCACTCCTCTAACTATGGAAACTCTATCACTACTACAGCCCTCTTCTCACCCCTTCCCTTCTGAGTACACTGTGAGACTCAATAGACCCAGTCGCTCCAGGTTCCCCCTGATAGGTCATCCCCCGTCAACAATCTCCAAAGTTGTATACTTATTATTGATGGGAGCAGCCAAAGGGGTACCCCGTACCGACTGCCCATTTCCCTTCCCTCTCTTGACAGTCAGCCATTTACCTGCCTCCTTCAACTTGGGGGCTGACTACCTCCCTGTAGCTTCTATCTATCCTCTCCCCAGTTTCCATATGAACCGAAGGTTATCAAGTTGCAACTCCAGTTCCTTAATATGTTCTCTAGGGAACTGCAACTTGGTGCACCTTGTGCAGATGTGGCTGTCCGGGAGGCTGGAGGTCTTCCAGAATTCCCACACCTCACACAAAGAACACAACACAACCCCGGGAACCACTTTCACTGCTCTAATTATGCATTAACAGACGAAGAATGAAGGAGAAAGAAGAGAAAGAAACCAACTACATAACTTGACCAAGCCTGTTCACGCTGAAGCCTAATCAGCCAAAGCCTCCTCACGCTAACACTGGTCCACTCAAACTATGGCCACTCTGCTTATTTTATTTACCCTTGCTAATGAATCACAACTGTGCTGCTGAGAAAATCTGAAATCCCGTGAAAGCTCCTTTTTCAAATCTCTCTCAGCAGCCTGCGTGAGGCCTCTGCTGAGTTGACTGCGACTGCAACTGCAAATACCATTTGAAGAATCAAGTAGCATTTGCTCACTTACTCACTGCCCAGTATGGATTTCACTCAGATCAGTTAGCTCCAGACTGGTCTTGGATCACCTGGACAATAGCAATAACTGTGCAAAAGTCTAAGGCACATGTAAACAAAAAACTTTAAAGCAAAGTTGCTTTCAAAAATAATGAAATGAAAATTCTAAATATCAAGAAATTACTATGAAGAGTAGTATACAGTAAAAAAAAATCAAATCAATGTTTGGTGTGACTGTGGCGACCCACTTTCTGCGCAGGCGAACCAGCTCACAAATAGCCAGCGCGCGGGGAGAGACTTTGGTAATGCACCTCTGACGTCATTTCTGCTAGGAGAGGGCGGGCGCTAGGGATTAAATGCCAGCGCCGCGAAGTTTGAATAAACTAGTCTCGAAACGACTTACCGACTGCGTATCGTTATTTCAGCGCTGTGTGTAACACATCGCTACATTGGTGACCCCGACGGTCCAAACGGGATTTGGACCAAAGATGACCGACTCTTCATCTGTTCACGCCGTTTTGCTAAAACTGCCGACTTTCTGGACGCTGCGACCACGCGTGTGGTTTAGCCAAGCAGAAGCCCAGTTCCAGATTCGGCAGATCTCTTCTGATTCCACGTGTTACTACCACGTGGTGATCACCCTTGACCAGGAGACGGCCGCCCAGGTTGCGGATTTCATACAGTCGCCCCCGGAAGAAGGCAAATATGAAGCATTCAAGGCGCTGCTCATTGAGACCTTTGGCCTCTCACGGCGTGAGCGGGTTGCCCGCCTGCTTCACCTGGACGGTTTGGGAGACAGACTGTCGTCAGCATTGATGAACGAGATGCTGGCCCTGGCCGACGGACACAAGCCTTGCCTCATGTTCGAGCAAGCGTTCCTAGAGCAGCTGCCCGAGGACATACATCTGCTGCTGGCCGATGCAGATTTCAGCGACACCCGGAAGGTGGCGGTTTGGGCAGACGTGCTGTGGAAAGCCAAGAGGGAGAGCGTGGTGTCCAAGGGTCAGATTACCAGGCCACGCGCCCAACAGTAGACCAGACCAGGCCCGGCAGGGGGGCGCACACAACACAGAAGCAGGAGTGAGGAGGACAGTGAACAGTGGTGTTTCTACCACCAGCGGTGGGCACAAAAGCCCGCCGTTGTCGCCCGCCCTGCAAGGGCCAGGGCCAGCTGCCGCTAATGACTATGGCGGCTGGCCACCAGGACAGCCTCTTGTACATTTGGGACAAACAGTCGGGATGCCGCTTCTTGGTCGACACCGGAGTGGAAATCAGCGTCTTGCCCCCGACAGGGTACGACACCCGCAACAGGAAGCCAGGACCCATCCTGAGGGCCGCAAACGGCAGCACGATACAGACCTATGGCACCCGCATAGTGCAGCTGCAGTTCGGTGCCAGCCAGTTCACGTGGGACTACATACTGGCCGCTGTGGCCCAACCACTCCTGGGGGTGGACTTCTTGCGAGCTCACAGCCTGCTGGCCAACTTGCAAGGGAAAAGACTGGTACATGCCGAGACTTTCCAGACGTTCTCCCTGGGTGAAGCCAAGTTGCCAGCCCCACACCTGGACTCCATCACACTGTCAGACAACGAATTCACCAGAATCCTGGCGGACATTCCATCGATTCTGGCACCGCAGTTCACAGCAGCCATGCCCAGACACAGGGTTCAGCACCACATCCCGACCCAGGGACCACCCCTCCACGCCCGCGCACGAAGGCTCCCCCCGGAAAAACTCTGCCTGGCGAAGGAGGAGTTCAAGAGGATGGAGGAATTGGGGATCGTACGGAGGTCCAACAGCCCATGGGCCTCCCCCCTGCACATGGTGCGCAAAGCAGCCGGGGGTTGGAGACCATGCGGCGGCTACCGCAGACTGAATGAGGCTACCACTCCAGACTGCTACCCCGTGCCACACATACAGGACTTTGCAGCAAACCTGCACGGGGCAAGAATCTTTTCCAAAGTAGATCTTGTCCGGGGATACCATCAAATCCCGGTGCACCCTTAAGACATCCCCAAAACAGCACTCATCACCCCGTTCGGCCTGTTCGAGTTTCTCCGAATGCCTTTCGGCCTGAAGAATGCCGCACAGACGTTCCAGTGGCTAATGGATGCAGTGGGACGCGACCTGGACTTTGCGTTCATCTATTTGGACGACATCCTTATAGCCAGCAGTAGTCGCCAGGAGCATCTGTCCCACCTCCGCCAGCTCTACTCCCGCCTGAGTGATTTCGGCCTCACGATCAACCCGGCCAAATGCCAGTTCGGTCTCGATACCAATGACTTCCTGGGCCACAGGATTACCAAAGACGGGGCAACACCTCTGCCCGCCAAGGTAGATGCAATCTGCCACTTTGCCCGGCCCAACATGGTCAAAGGCCTGCAGGAGTTCGTTGGTATGGTGAACTTCTACCACTGTTTCCTCCCCTCAGCAGCCCATATCATGCACCCTTTGTACACCCTGATGTCGGGTAAAGGCAAGGACATTACTTGGGACGAGGAGGCTGCGGCCGCTTTCGTTAAAGCCAAGGAAGCCTTGGCAGATGCCGCGATGCTGGTGCACCCCAGGACGGATGTTCTGACCGCCCTCATGGTGGACACATCCGACACAGCAGTCGGTGGGGTGCTGGAGCAGCTCATCGAGGGGCGCTGGCAACCCCTGGCGTTCTTCAGCAAGTACCTACGACCACCCGAACTCAAGTACAGTGCTTTCAACCGGAAGCTGTTGGCGGTATACCTGGCAATCCGGCATTTCAGGTACTTCTTGGAAGGCAGGCCGTTCACCGCGTTCACGGACCACAAACGGTTGACCTTCGCGTTCATGAAAGTGTCCGATCCCTGGTCAGCTCGCCAGCAGCGACATCTGTCCTACATCTCCGAGTACACGACAGACATCCAGCATGTCTCGGGAAAGGACAACATCGTGGCGGACGCACTCTCCAGACCAGCTGTCTGGGCCCTGTCCCTGTGGGTGGACTATGCAGCACTGGCGGAGGCACAGCAGGCAGACGACGAGATGCCCAGCTACAGGACCGCAGTCTCGGGTTTGCAGCTACAAGACTTTCTTGTAGGCCCAGGTGATAGGACCCCCTTGTGCGACATGGCTACCGGCCAACCTTGCCCCATCGTCCCGACAGCCTGGAGGCAGCGAGTTTTCGACTCCATACACGGTTTGGCGCACCCATCTATCAGGACAACTGTCCGGCTGGTCTCCAGTAAGTTCGCATGGCACGGACTTTGCAAGCAGGTCAGTGAATGGGCCAGAACGTGCGCGCAGCGCCAAACAGCCAAGGTGCAGCGGCACACTAAAGCCCCGCCACAGCAGTTTGAACTCACCCACCGGAGGTTTGACTACATTCATGTGGATATCGTGGGCCCCCTACCAGTGTCCCGAGGAGTGCGGTACCTCCTAACTATGGTAGACCGGTTCACAAAGTGGCCAGAGGCCGTCCCACTCACCGACACATCTGCCGATTCCTGCGCCCGAGCACTGATTGCAACCTGGGTAGCACGCTTCGGGGTACCGGCCCACATTACCTCCAACAGAGGCGCCCAGTTCACCTCCAGCCTGTGGTCGGCTGTGGCCAGTCTGTTGGGAACGCAGCTGCACCACACAACTGCCTACCACCCACAGTTCAACAGACTGGTGGAACGCTTCCACCGTCACTTGAAGTCGGCTCTCATGGCCCGCCTGAGAGGACCTAACTGGGTGGACGAGCTTCCCTGGGTCCTGCTTGGAATTCGTACAGCACCCAAAGAGGATCTGCACACCTCGTCGGCCGAGTTGGTGTACGGCGTGCCCCTGGCCGTCCCAGGAGAGTTCATACCAGCCCCAAGGGGGCAAGAGGAAGAACCTGCAGCTGTCCTGGACAGACTACGTGAAAGGCTTGGCAACCTGGCACCCGTACCGACTTCACAGCACGGACAGACCCCGACCCATGTACCCAAAGACCTGCAGAACTGTAAGTTTGTGTTTGTACAAAGGGGCGGACACCAGGCACCGCTACAGCGGCCATACGAGGGGCCGTACAAGGTGATCAACAACTACGGGTCCATGTACGTTCTGGACATTGGGGAGAAAGAGAAGGTTTTCACGGTGGACCGACTCAAACCAGCCCATGTGGACTTGGCGCAGCCGGTCGAGGTTCAGGCATCACGGCGCAGAGGCAGACCTCCCAAACAAAGGCTGATCCAGACTGTGGACATTGGGGGGTGTATCGCCAGATTTGGGGGGGGGGGGGTTATGTGGTGACCCACTTTCTGCGCAGGCTCACAAATAGCCAGCGCGTGGGGAGAGACTTTGGTATTGTACCTCTGATGTCATTTCCACCCGGAGAGGGCGGGCGCTAGGGATTAAATGCCAGCGCCGCGAAGTTTGAATAAACTAGTCTCGAAACGACTTACCGACTGTGTGTCGTTATTTCAGCGCTGTGTGTAGCACATCGCTACATGACCACCTTTTGCCTTTAAAACCACATTAATTCTTTTAGATACAATATTGTGCAGTTTTATAAGAAAATTGGCTGGTAGGTTGTTCCAAGCATCTTGGGGAACCTGCCACAGTTCTTCTGAAGACTTTGGCTCTCTCACTTTCTTTTGTCTCTCCCAAGTAATTCCAGACAGCCTCAATGATGAGGACTCTGTGGAAGCCAGACCATCTGAAATCATAAAAACCTAGGGTGCCTAAGACTTTTGCATAGTACTGTATGACATGTTCCTGTTTATAGATTACTGCTCAACATTCAACAAAATCATATCCTTAGTTCTAATCAACATGCTCCAAAACCTGGGCTTCTGTACCTCCCTCTTCAACTGGATCCTTGGCTTTCCCATCAGGAGACCACAGATCTCCTCGCTGACAATCAACATTGGTACACCTTAAGGATGCATGCTTAACCCACAGCTCTACTCTCTCTAAACCCACAACTGTGTGGCTAGGCACAGCTCAAATGCCATCTATAGATTTGCCAGTTACACTATTGTTGGCAGGATATCAGATGGCATCAAGGAAGCATACTGGAGTAAAACAGACCAGCTGGTTGAATAGTGTCATAAAAACAACCTTGCACTCAACATCAGTAAGACCAAGAAATTGATTGTGGACTTTAGGAAGGGGAAATCGAGTGGAAAGGGTGAGTAGTTTCAAGTTCCTGTGCATCAACATCTCTGAAGATCTATCCTGGGTCTAACATATTGATGCAATTACAACCTTATACAAAGGTTGTGGTTATTGGAGGTCAATCATCCCAGCACCAAGATATCACTTCCAGAGTTCCTCAGAGCAGTGTCTTGGGTCCAATCACCTTCAGCTGCTTCGTCATAAAGTTGCAAGTGTGAATGTATGCACGATCTACAATTCCATTTGCAACTTCTCAGCCTGTGATGTAGTCTTTGGCTTCTTGTAAGCAAAACCTGGGCAATATTCAGATGTGGACTAATAAGAAGCCACAAAAGGGCAAAGTAATGAGGATTTTTACCATACACCAAACTTGACATCCAATTGCATTACCACTGAACTTGAGCACCATGCAAATCCTGTGGCTACAGGAAAAGTTCCTTTCATAACCAATTTACTTCCTAACATTGTAATGCCCTTTCACCATTTACAAAGCACATGGGGCGCCATGGAACAATATTAGCTATCCTCCAATCCTCCGCTACCACATCAGTCACTAAGATGATTTAAATCTCTCTGCTAGAGTCCCTGCAAATGCCTCCCATAGGGTCAAGGGAACACCTTGTCAGGCATTGGGGATTTATCCACCCTAATCTGCCTCAACAGCAAAATCCTTCTCCTTTGTAATCTGTATAGGGCCCATGATCTTGCTATTACTCTGCCTCTTTCAATAGGTTTTGTGTTTGTCTACCAAGTAACTACAGAGGCAAAAAATCCATTTAAGAACGCCCCCCCCATCTCTTTTGGCTCCATGAGTAATTACCATTATGATATTCCAGAGGACCAATTTTGTCCCTTGCAATTCTTTTGCTCTTGACATATCTGTAGAATCCCTTAGAATTCCCCTTCACCTTGTCTGCTAGGGGAACCTCGTCTTCTTTTAGCACTCCTGATTTCTTTCTTAAGTGTTATTTTACATTTCTTACACTCCATAAGCACCTCATTTGTTCCTACCTGCCTATAACTGCTATGCACCTCCTTTTTTCTCTTAACCAGGGCTTCAATATCTCTCGAAAGCCAAGGTTTCCTAAACCTGATATCTTTACCTTTTATTCTGACAGGCACATAAAACCTTTATACTCAAAATTTCACTTTTGAAGGTCGCTCACTTACCAAGTGCATCTCCAGAAAGCAGTCTATCCCAATCCACACTTGTCAGGACCTTTCAGATACCATCAAAATTGGACTTTCTCCAATTTAGAATCTCAATCCATGGACCAGACCTATCTCTTTGCATATTTACTTTGAAGCTAATGGCATTATAATCACTACATGCAAAGTGTTCCCCTACATAAACTTCTGTCACCTGCCCTGTCTCATTCTCTAATAGCAGATCCAGTATTGCTCACTCATTGGGAGTTCTATGTACTGATTAAGGGAAATTTCCTGAATGCATTAGACAAACTCTATCCCATCTAGTCTGTTTACAGATTAGGATTCCCAGTGAATATGTGGAAAGTTGAAATCACCTACTATAACAACCTTACGTTTCTTGGATCAGTCTGCGATCTCTCTACATATTTGTTCCTCTAAATACCACGGACTGATGGGTGGTCTATATACAGCCTCATTAAAGTGGTCTGACCTTCCTTATTTCTTATTTCTAAAGCCTCACTAGATAAGTTCTCCAGTCTGTCCTGACAGAGCACTGCTCTGACATTTTCCCTATGTAAGACCACCTCTCTTCCTTTTAATCCCTCCTTCTCTCTTGTATCTAAAGAACAGAAACAGGAATACTGAGCTGCCAATCCTGCCCCTCCTGCAACCAAGTCTCACTAATGGCTACAATATCATAATTCAATGTGTTGATCCATGCCCTGAGCTCATCTGCCTTTCCTACAATACTACTTGCATTGAAATATACGCAGCTCAGAACATTAGTCGCACAATGCTCAATCTTTTGATAAGTCCTGATGAAGGATCTCAGCCCGAAACGTTGACTGCTCATTTCCATGGATGCTGCCTGACCTGCTGAGTTCCTCCAGCTTGTTTGTATGTGTTGCTTTGACCACAGCATTTGCAGTGTACTTTGTGTTTATCAATCTTTTGATTCCTGACTTTGTCTGAGGTGTTACCAACATCTGTCTCCACAATCTCTCCACTATCTGTTCTGGCACGCTGGTTCCCATCCCCTTGCAACTCTAGTTTACCCCCACCACCCCCGGTAAGCACTAGCAAACCTTCCAAATGGATGCCAACCCATTCCAAGGCTGTGCTCGCTGGTCCTAGACTCACCCATCATAGGAAACATCCTCCCTAAATCCACTCCATCCAGACATTTCAATATTCACAATATTCAATAGAGTTCAATGAAATCCCCCTTCATTCTTCTAAACTCCATTGAGTACAGGCCCAGAGCTATCAAATGCTCTTCATGTGTAAACACTTTCATTCCCGGAATCATTTTCAAGAAGTTTCTTTTGACCCTCTCCAATGCCAGCACATCTTTTCTTAGTCAAGGGGCTAAAACTGCTCACAATACCCCAAGTTCAGTCTATTCAATACCTAATGTACAGCACTGACCAAGCCTTAATCCCTCTTACACACTCATTGACCCACCCCTTGCATATCCACGTGCCTTTCTAAGTAACTCTTGAACATCCTTATGCAATCTACCTCTATCACCACGCCTGACAGTTCATCGGCTGATCAAAATCAATTTCTCAAGATTGCTTAATGTCATTCCAGGACACAAGTGGAAGGAGAACAAAATAATTGTTACTCGGGATCCAATGCAGCACTAAACACACAATAAGATGAAGAACACAAAAATGCAAAAACACAATAAATATAAATATGTAAGATAACTTATATACATAGATTGATTGTATGTCCATAAAGTGACTCTAGGCACATTAATATATATATAACCTCCTTCCTGATGGTAGTGGGAAAAACAGTCCATGAGCAGGGTAAGTGGGATCCTTCATGATGTTACTGGCTCTTTTTCAACAGTAAAAGAGCCAGTGTGTATGTCCTTGGTGGCAGGTAGGCTGGTGCTGGGGAAGTGTTAATAAGTTTTGACTACTCCCTGTAGAGCCTTCCTGTCTGCTGCCGTGTAGTTTACATACCATGCAGGATGCTCTCAACTGAACATCTGTAGAAGGATGTGAGTGTAGATGTGCATTATGCAGCTCTCTTCTGCTTCCTCAGATGACCTTCCTGATTGCATAGAATATGTTCTGGGACCATTTTGTGTAAGCTGTGCACTGGCAAGAGTTTGAACCTGCTCGCAGTTTCCACTGCTATCCCGTTGATTCAATGTTGACAGTGCTTTCAAAGCCCCACCAATCTCTGTAAAAAAAAACACTTGCACATCTCCTATCCTGTTTCCCCCACTCAACTTAAATGTACGTCCCTAGTCCTGCATATTTCAATATATACTGGCTGTTTACTCTATAATAAGCATAATTCTATAAATTTCTATCAGGACTCCCCTCAGCCTCTGCTGCTCTACAGAAAACAAGCCCACCTTGTCCTCAGGATCAGAATTAATATCACTGGCATATGCCATGAAATTTGTTGTTACATTCATTATACATATGTGATGACTGAGCACATCTACATGAAACACTGCCATAGGAAAGGAGCAACCATTAACAGAGATCCTCACCACCAAGGCCGCGCTCCTTTCTCACCGCTGCCATCAGATAGAAAGTACAAGTGCCTCAGGACTCACACCACCAGGTTCAAAACAGTTGCTACCCCTCAAAGTACACTCCCTTTCAAAGCATGCGTAAAAGGTGTTTAGCTGACCTGAGAGTTTAACATCGCTGCCATTCATGCTGTTATGTTTTGATTTGTCTTACCTCTTTTCATAGCACATGGTCTCTAATCCAGGTAGCATCCTAGTAAAGTTCCTCAGGTCTGCCACAAGTAATGTCTTCCTCCCTCCACCCCAGTGGCCCTGTAATTCTCATTCTCCCTGTCTGGTAGTGCTGACACTGCGCTTATCAGGTACACATACTAGGTGAGTATGCAGCATAGACACTTCTGTTTGTATCTACACACTCCAGGACAGTGGCAATCTTTGACACATCCTGTTTGTTGCTTGCAGTTTCAGAGATGAGACCCGACCGACGTGTGAGGTGCCTGAAAAAGGCACCTGTTTGTGGTGGGGACGGCACATGCTAGTGGAAGAGTTCATTCTGGGGGATGTCAAGGAGTGCTGACTGCTGGAAAATGGCTAGTTATTGATTGGTTTTGTTGCGCAATGTCATTGCGATCTTATTGTGATGAATGCATTTGTGGACTTTTGTGATTGTGAAGAAGGATGTGAAATCCTGAGTTTTGGTGTCTGTGTAATTGTTTAGACTCAGGATAACCACTCCCCCGCTTTCCAAAGAATGGACAATCCCTTTTCTCCTGGAACAAGGAGATTTAAAGACTCATTTTGGTGTGGGGGGTGGGTTTGGACTGATATCCTCAATGACCTACAGTCATAAAGGTCTGATGGTATTGTGGTGAACTACATATACCTGTCTGGACACGCCCCCTGCTGACTGCTCCTGTGGCTCCTCCCACAGACCCCTGCTGACTGCTCCTGTGGCTCCTCCCACAGACCCCGGTATAAAGGCGATTGAGGCCTGAGCCCGGCCCTCAGTCTCAAGGATGTAGTATGGTGGTCAACTACTGCTTGTTCTTTCTTCCAGTCAATAAAAGCCGATATCTCGACTTCACGTCTCAGAGAGAGTTATTGATGGTGCATCAATTTTATTGACTGGAAGTTTTAAAACATGGAAAGCGTTTTATGTCCGGAAAGATTGGATTTGGACCCCCAAGCCCCTGAAGCAGCTCTTGCCTTTGAACTCTGGCTTGCATGCTTCCAATCATACTTGGAGGAGGTTAGTGCAACTGAACCCGCTGTTATGCACCGAATTCTCCTCTCGAGGGTCACCCCGAAAGTTTACTCACTTATCAGGGGCCTGCCGACCTACGAAGGGGCACTGGACGCCCTCAAAAGACAGTACCTGCGGCCGGTGAACACCGTCTACGCAAGACATCGCTTAGCTACGTGGCGGCAGCGGCCTGGAGAATCGAGCGCTGAGTTTCTCCGAGCCCTACAGACACTCGTGCGGACTTGCGACTGCAAAACCCTCACAGCGGAACAGCACGCGGAGCTCCTCGTACGAGACGCCTTTGTTACAGGAATCAGGTCAGTGTATGTGTGCCAGCGGCTGCTGGAAAATGCCGATCTTACCTTATGCTCGGCGATCGAGACAGCCGACACACTGGAGGCTGCTCTGCACAATGCTGATGCTGTCCAGCCGCACGATTCCCCACCGGTTCCGTGGACACCTCCGACCCTGCCGCCGCCGGTTCCCGCGAGCGAATTCGCCAACGCCGCGCGGTTCCACAAACTCCCCGAACCCAACCAGAGCTGCTGCCAGTCGCAAGCCCACACAGTGTTACTTCTGCGGACTCGAAAAGTACCCCTGAAAACGCTGCCCGGCCCGAGAAGCGACCTGCTCCAGCTGCAGGAAGAAGGGCCATTTCGCCAAGGTCTGTAAGTCTAAACCACAAGCGGGGTCGGGCAGCGCTGCGCGTGAGGCATGGGGGCCGCCATCTTGCATGCCCAGATGGGGGTGGCCATCTTTGTTGGCACCAACATGCCCCGCCCCCTACCCACTGGTGCTTACCGGGCACCAAGACGGCAGTTCAACTCTGGCCATCGTAACCCTTGACCAAAGCGCCCCACACCAGCTTGCAAGGTCAATGATGGACATCCTGGTGGAGGGGCACAGGACTAGCTGCCTATTTGACACGGGCAGCACTGAGAGTTTTATTGACCCGGACACAGTGCAACGCTGTGGACTCCTGACATGGCCGGTAAGCCAGAGGGTCACCTTGGCTTCTGGGTTGTATTCAACAGACATCCAGGTGGGTTGTGTAGCGACATTGGTGGTGCAGGGCACAGAATATCGGAACTTTGCGCTACTGGTCATGCCTCAACTGTGCGCGCCTGTGCTATTGGGGCTGGACTTCCAGAGCCACCTCGAAAGTGTGACTATGGCATATGACGGGCCCCTCCCACCACTCACTGTCAGGAATCCTCAGTTTTGTGGGACTTTGTCATATACCCCGCTACTGACCACACACACACACCGACCCTCACATCCCACCCAGCACCATGCCAACAGCTGCGCTACTGACACCACTTGCAGCCTCTCCACCCTCAAGATCCCTCCCCCACCGCTGTTCGCCAACCTGACCCCCCACTGTAAACCTGTGGCAACTAAAAGCAGGAGGTACAGTGCGGGGGACAAGGCCTTCATTCAGTCAGAGGTGCAGCGGCTGCTCAGGGAGGGGATCATTGAGCCAAGCACAAGCCCTTGGAGGGCCCAGGTGGTAGTTGTTCAGACCGGGCAGAAAAATAGGATGGTCGTGGACTATAGCCAGACCATCAATAGGTTCACATAGCTTGATGCGTACCCCCTACTCCGCATCGCGGATATGGTCAACCAGATAGCTCAGTACAAGGTGTACTCGACAATAGATCTGAAATCCGCTTATCACCAGCTCCCCATCCGCCCAGAGGACCGCCCCTACACCGCCTTCGAGGCGGGCGGCAGGCTCTATCACTTCCTGCGTGTCCCATTCGGTGTCACAAATGGTGTCTCGGTCTTCCAGAGGGAAATGGACCGGATGGTGGACCAGTGCCAACTGAAGGCCACATTTCCCTATCTGGATAACATCACCATCTGTGGTCACGACTGGCCGGATCACAATGCCAACCTCCAACGATTTTTCCAAGTGGCCAAAGCCCTGAACCTTACTTATAATAGGGAGAAGTGTGTGTTCGGAACCACCCGACTCGCTATACTTGGGTATGTCGTGGAAAATGGGGTCATTGGCCCTGATCCCGACCGTATGCGCCCCCTGTTAGAACTCCCTCTTCCCACCACTCTCAAGGCCTTCAGACAGTGCCTGGGCTTCTTTTCCTATTACGCCCAATGGGTCCCCCATTACGCAGACAAGGCCTGCCCCCGGTCAAGTCTACCACTTTTCCCCTCTCTGCCGAGGCCTGCGCAGCCTTCAGCTGCATTAAAGGGGACATTGCCAAAGCAACGATGCATGCGGTGGATGAGACCATTCCCTTCCAAGTAGAAAGTGATGCCTCCGATTTCGCGCTTGCTGCTACCCTCAATCAGGCAGGCAGGCCAGTAGCATTCTTTTCTCGTACCCTTCAAGGCTCTGAAATTCGGCACTCCGCGGTGGAGAAAGAAGCCCAGGCCATAGTGGAAGCTATTAGGCATTGGAGGCACTATCTCGCCGGCAAAAGGTTCACCTTGCTGACTGACCAGCGCTCAATTGCATTCATGTTCAGCAACCAACAGCGGGGCAATATCAAAAATGATAAAATTTTGCGGTGGAGAATAGAACTCTCCACCTACAACTATGATATCCTGTACTGGCCTGGAAGGCTCAATGAGCCCCCTGATGCCCTATCCCGGGGAGCGTGTGCCAGCGCACAGCTCGACCAGCTATATGCCCTCCATGCACATCTTTGCCATCCGGGGGTCACCCGATTTTACCATTTTGTGAAAGCCCGGAACCTGCCGTACTCCCTTGAGGACATCAGGACGATGACCAGGGACTGCCAAGTCTGCGCTGAGTGCAAACCGCACTTCTACCATCTTGAAAAGGCGCAACTTATCAAGGCCACCCGCCCCTTTGAGCGACTGAGTGTTGACTTTAAGGGCCCCCTTCCCTCCACCGACCGCAATGTCTACTTTCTCAATATTATCAACGAGTACTCGCAGTTCCCCTTTGCCATCCCCTGCCCCGACACCACTACCACGTCCGTCATAAAAGCCCTGCGCCAGCTCTTCACTCTGTTCGGATATCCCTGCTATATCCACAGTGATAGAGGGTCCTCCTTTATGAGTGACGAGCTGCGCCAGTACCTGCTGGCTAGGGGCATTGCTACTAGTCAGACCACGAGTTATAATCCCCGGGGAAATGGACAGGTGGAGAGGGAGAATGCCACAGTGTGGAAGGCCACACTTTTAGCCCTTAAGTCAAAAGGGTTGCCGGTCTCTCGATGGCAGGAGGTCCTCCCTGAGGCACTCCATTCTATCCACTCCCTGTTATGTACGTCCACCAATGCCACCCCTCACGAGCGCCTATTCTCTTTTCCCAGGAAGTCTGCCACTGGGACCACCCTACCAGCTTGGCTGACGTCCCCAGGGCCAGTGCTGCTCCGGAAACATGTGAGGAGCAATAAATACTCTCCGCTGGTTGAGAGGGTTCACCTTCTACATGCGAACCCCCAGTATGCTTACGTGGTCTTACCTGATGGGCAGGAGGACACGGTCTCCGTCCGCGACCTGGCGCCCGCAGGAGCAGCAGACCACTACCCCGAACACTCCACGGTAACTATGAACCCTGTACCCGAGGTGACACCGTGCGCACCGAGCCCTACACAGACTCCTCACGACATTCCTATACCGGGCGTCTCGTACGCGCATATAACAGGCGCCTCGCACACATATGAGGGATTACTGATGCCTAGTGGGCTGACACCTCCAGTTAGGCCAGAACCAGCACAACCACCGTCTCTGGTGCAATCACCACCGGCACCTGTGCAATCACAGCCGGTGCTACGTAGATCGCAGCGACAGATTCGACCACCTGATAGACTTAACCTGTAAATATACTTGTAAGAAACTTCGCCCCATGGGGACTCTCTTTTAAAACAAAGGCAGGGTGAATGTGGTGAACTACATATACCTGTCTGGACACGCCCCCTGCTGACTGCTCCTGTGGCTCCTCCCACAGACCCCGGTATAAAGGCGATTGAGGCCTGAGCCCAGCCCTCAGTCTCCAGGATGTAGTATGGTGGTCAACTACTGCTTGTTCTTTCTTCCAGTCAATAAAAGCCGATATCGTGCCTTCACGTCTCAGAGAGTTATTGATGGTGCATCAGGTATATAATCTCCATTTTCACTTTTGTCATTTTTGCTTTTTTTTGCACTGTAAATATTTCTGCACTTTTTCTAAAACCTTTCCATCTCTGGCATACCATAAGTATCTTTGCACTGAATGTGCTATTGTTGCCTGCTGTAAGATTTTTAAAGTCCCCACCTTCATAAGGGCACGTGACCTTCACCAAAACCCAATGGTGTAACTCTCTCCATCCTCTCCAAAGCCTCCACATCTTTCCTTTAATGTGTTGACCAGAATTGAATGAAATGTGGCCCATCCAGTTTTATAAAGCAGTGAATAACTTCCTGGCTTTTGAAACTATTGCCTACATTAATGAAGACAAGCCGTATGCCTGCTTTACCATCTTATCAATAGCTTTTGGGATCCCTCTATTCATCAGCACTGTTAAGGGTCTGCCATTAAATGTGAACCTGCCATTAATTGTGTACTACCCTTTCATGTTTTACCTCCCAAAGTGCAACATCTCACCCCCTTCCACACCTAGAAATGAATTATATCCTACGGTATTCTTCAGTAATTTATGCAGTCCACAACATCGCCAATTGAGTGGGCTTCATCATTGCTACTCTGACAGCAACTGCTAAATCTGAGACCTCTGCTGCTACAAAACACAAGGGCAAAAGGCATTGGGGAACACCACTTCTAGTAGGTTTGTATCCAAGCCACATACCATCCTGACTTGGAAACATCATTGGTCCTTCCCTACTGGGTCTAAATCCTGAAACATCCTTGCTAATAGCATCACTGGCAGTGGTTCACGTGCATGGCTCACTTCCACTGCCTTCAATTATGAATGGAAATAAATCTGGCCTTACTAGTGACTACTATATTCCTTCTGTCCTGACTCACTGGACAAGGCTCAACCTTGTGGGGAATTGAACCTCACAGATTAAAAAAGTTGCAGGATCAACAATTCAGGGTCTAGCAGATAGTGTAAAGGAGGCCACCTTCAGCCTAACCTGAAAGGTTGACTATCTGTCTACCAGATATTGCTTGACCTGCTCCTGCAGTTTGTTTTCTGCTCCGAACTCCAGCAGCTGCAGTCAATGAGTGTTGAGGAGAAAACTCTCCTGACCAATGAGTGTTGAGGGAAAACTCTCGAACAGTTGAAGTCATAACTCATGCAAAGGAAGATAGTTCTGGTTGTTGGTGGTCAACAGTCTAGCTCCAGGACATCACAGCAGCAGCACCTGAGAGTGAGGGACTCAAAGATCAGGAAATGGCTCATCTCCTCACTTAATCTACAAGGCATGAGTCAGGAGTACAACAGAATACAGTCCAGTTATCTACAGGAGTGTAATAGCAGAAACACTCAAGGAGCTTTGAGTGAGGATCATGCAGCCTACTTGACTTACATATCTGGCACCAACATATTCATTCGGTCCACCACCGGTGTAGAGGTTTACAGTGTGTACCAGCTCCTAAAAGCACTGCAGTTACTCCAGGCTCCTCCAACACCACCTCCCAAACTGTAGTGGTTCAAGAACAGCAATTTGAGAAAGGCTATAAATGCTAGCCTGTCCCATATCACACATTCATGTGTCCATCTAAAGCCTCTTAAATACCTCTGTCGTATCTGCTACCATCACCACCCAGGCAGCACGTTCCAGGCACTCACCCTCTCCATGCAAAAAAAGATTGCCCTGTGTATCTCCTTTGAACATTCCCACTTTCAACTTGAAAGCATGCCCTCTACTATGAGACATTTTGACCCTGGGAGAAAGATACTAACTGTCTATCAGTTCCTCTCATAGTTTTATAAACTTCTATCAGGCCACTCCCCCACCCCCCAACTTCCAATGCTCCAGAGGACAGACTCCACAGAAAGGAATACTGGTTTGAGAGAGAAAACAAAGACAACATAATAGTGAGAAAATAAAACAAAATAAACAAATTTATCTGAATCCGAAGGAATAAAACTTCAGACTTGATACATCATTCACAAATGGCAGCTCAATAAAAGGAAAGAATATTGTAGCAAAATAATGGGTCAATCATGTGCAATGTTAAAACCCAAAGTGAAGCAGAATACCCTGCTGCTCTTCTAAAGCTAAATGTGAATAGTGGAAATCTGTCAGCAATGTATAAAAATGTATCCTTTGGCAATGGTTCTGACCAAGATGTGAATTAGCACTGACATTCACCGTGTCAAGAGCATTACTTCATCCTGCAAATCAGAAAGCCTCTCCTGAAGATACTGCAGAGCTCAGTGTTGTCAACAGTTCAGCCTTACACATGCCTGATAGATTTTGACCACTTGGTCACTCTGTATATCTGGCCACAGGGTAAGCATGGACCCTGCCAAATAATGAGTTCTGCCTATCCAATTACAATCACCACAGAATCCCACTTGTTTATGTACTCACTCACCTACACAGTTTCTATCCCTGCCTCTGAACCACACCCGGTTCCTTCATGACCTATTTCAGGTCCACATTTGGCAAGAAGACCCATTCCACAGGATAGGCTACATGTTCCTTCACTGTTTGGCCATGGACTCTCATGAATTGGGATTGGCCAAACATTCCTTCATAATGGAAGCAGACTACAGCACTCTTGAATGCCGACTGGTCAAAGAATCTGCCAGACTAATGCAGCACAAGATATTTCCTAATGACACTTACCGGCGCCATCTGTGTAGCAGGTATGGTGCAGTTTACCATAGTAGAACTCGAGGCCAATGATGGCAAACATGAGGATGGCAAAGAAGAGGAGCAGGCCAATCTGCAGCAGAGGTACCATTGCTTTCATGATGGACTTCAACACAATCTGCAAACCTACAGAGCAGGAAAACAACAAAAAGAGTCAGATCTTACTGATCCCAGCTGTCCTCCCTCATGGTCTCAGGAAGAACATCAGCTCCTAACTTTCTCTTTCTCTGACTGCCACTACCCATCAACAGCTTATCAGCATGTCAAGTTCGGTCCAACCCTATCAGAGATATTCCCTTTTTCATATTTCTATAGAGTCAGTCTTGCTGCCCATCATGTTGATTCTGAGTACTCTTCAGGACTACTTCTATTTAGCAGCTTTCTTTGCCTCGGTGATTCAAGTGTTCATTGAGATCTTTCTTAACTCTTGTGGAAGCATCTGGCTCCACCACATTCTCAGGCCAGGGTATTCCCAAATCCCATTATCTGTGTGAAAAAGTACTTCCTCAAAACCTCTGTACTTACCATAAAACTACATTCACCTGTTCAGACACACCAGCTACACAGGGAAAGATTTCCCCCTATCAACAACATCCCCGTAATTTTGTATCATGTCTATCACGTCTTCCTGTACCCTCCATTCCAGACAACAACCTGGTGAATCTTCTCAGCACCCTCTGTAGTTACATTTTCATATTTACCTATACTCTAGCAAACAGAACTATATATACTACTGTGGCCAAACAAATATTTAATACAATTCCAACCAAATGTCCCTGTTCTTATCCTTTGGTGACCAAGCTAAAGAAGGCTAGTATCCTATGTGCTTTTGTTTCCACCTTATCAGGGTTAGATATCATTGTCCATTGCTCTGCCCGTCTGACCAACAGGTCATTATCACCCTATAACCCATGAATTCATCACCAACCTGCACTCACGTTCAAATTGTTAATATATACAATAAACATTAAGGAATCCAGCACCATTCCCTGTGCTACACCAAATTTCAAAGTAAATTTATTATTGAAGTACATATATGTCACCACATACAACCCCAAGATTTGCTTTCTTGCGGGCATACATGCTAAATCCAAGAAAAACTGTAGAATCAATGAAAGATTAAATGCAACAGGATGGGCAAACAACCCCTGTGCAAAGGATAACCATCTGCGCAAATACAAAACAAAACACATAAATAAGCATCAAAAATCAAGAACATGAGATGAAGAGTCCTTGAAAGTAAATCCACAGGTTGTGGGAACATTTCAATGGTGGGGTAAGTGAAGTTATCCCCTCTGGTTCAAGAGCCTGATGGTTGGGATATAATAACTGTTCTGAATCTGGTGGTTGGGTCCTGAGGCTCCACCTTCCTGATGGCAGCAGCAAGAAGAGAGATGGTGACGTGTTTGATAGCAGTGGCTTCTATGGAGCCAACCAAAGGTGATATTGTCCTTTTCAAATGTACTTTCTCACTATCACAACACCCTGCTGGAGATTAAGATATTAAAGTACTGCAAATCAGTGAGATGTTCGATGGCAGAGGAGCTGCTGCCTGCGTCAGAGAGGCATCAGAGGAGTCGGTGCATGAAGGCGGTGTGCAGTCTAACAGTGAGTAATCATCTTAGTCACTTTCCTTGTAATCGCAAGACCCTGTTGGACATAGTCAATGTGGAATGCTGCAAGTCTGATTACTGATTTATTGGTGGACACGAGGGAAGCTGTGTGGCCTTGGTCATAGGGACAACTAGGCCTCAAGCCGTGGTGTCGTCCATTTACGGCTGCCCAGGAGAGAGGTGTTGGAGATGGTGTGCTCCACCAGAGGCGGTGTGGTGCTGTGTCTAAGCTGAAGTTAGTGCTGCTCCCTCCCGCACCTCCCCCCCCACTATGTTCACTCAGCTGAAGACAAACTGGTTGACCAGATTTCTACAACATTCATGGACAGGGTCCATACCATAATGGACTATACAGTATTTTTGTGTGATTGTATTTTACTGATAGCTTATATGTGTGTGCTGTCTTATATATGGTATATCTGCCTTGTGCTGTGTGTAGCTGTCAGTACTGTCTTTTGCACCTTGGCCCTGGAGTAATGCTGTTTTGTTTGGCTATATTCATGTATGGTTGAATGAACATTGAACCTGAACTTGAACTCAAACTTGGCCTGGGTGGTGGGAGACCCTTAAGATGGATGTTGCTTTTCTGCAATAGCACACTGTGCTCCATGGTGGAGAAAGCTTCACCCATAATGGACTGGTCTGTATCCACTACTTTTTGTAGGATTTTCTGTTCAAGGGCATTGGTATTTCTATACAAGGCCATGATACAACCAATATATTCTCCACCATGCATCTACAGAAATTTGTCAAAGTTTTAGATGTTGTTGAATCTTTGCAAACTTCTAAGGAAGCTGCCATACTTTCCTTATAATGGGCTCAGGATAGATCCTCTGAAGTGATAACATCGAGGAATTTGAAGCTGTTGACTCTCTCCACATCTGATCCTCCGATGAGGACTGGAACATGGACCTCCAGTTTCTTCCTCCTGAAGTCAGCTCCTTGACATCTACTTGGTCTTACTGATATTGAGTGAGATGTTGTTGTGGCACTACTCAGCCAGATTTTCAATCTCCCTCCTATATGCTGATTTGTCCACCACCTTTAACTTGGCCAACAACAGTGGTGTCATCAGCAAACTTAAATATGGCATAGAAGAGTGCTTAGCCTCACAGTCATAAGTTCAAACCAAGTAGAGCAGGGGGCTAAGAACATAGCCTTGTGGTGCATCTGTGCAGATGGAGATTGTGGAGGGCTTGTTGTTGCCAATTTGAACTGACTGGGGTCAAGGAAATCAAGGATCTGACTGCTCATGGAGGTTTCAAGGTCTTGAAACTTACTGATTAGTTTTGAGGGGATGATAGTATTGAATGCCAAACTGTACTTGGTAAAGAGCCTCCTAATGTATGCACCTTTGCTGTCCAGATGTTCCAGGGTTGAGTGAAGAGCTGATGAGATGGCATCTGCTGTAGGAAAACTGGAGTGAATTCAAGTTGCATCTCAGGCAGGAGTTCATATTGTGGCAAGCATTCAGTCCATGATGACAGAGAAGAACAGATTGTTTATCTCAACAGCCATTTTTATTGCGACAAGCACAATAACAGTCAGAGCGCAATAGCTCAGTGAGAACTAACTCAGTCGTATACTGATGGGGGAGGTGACTATTACACACCCAGGTTACATTTCAGGGTGGCACACAAACACACAAGTGAGCAAGGTATAAGCAGAGCTAAAAGAAATGAACTTTAGACTCTCATCATAATTCTACTGAACACGCACACCACAAAAGCCTTTTAAAACAAGAACAATAATTAGTGCTGGCCGCAAGGAATACAGGGGCGATCCGTTGACTGTGCCCCCCCCCCCCCCCCCCAGAGCGGCACAATGCCACTCACCTGAGAGGTCAGTCGTACCAGCAACCACAGAGTCCGCAACAAAGACCTTAAGTCCTGGTGATGGTCGACTCTACCATCTGGGGCACTTGGAAGTGGTTGTTGCCCCCCCCCCCCAGGGGAGGCACTGTATGATGAAGCAAGAGGCAGGGTATCCAGAGTGTCACCCCTCTTCCCTTAACTTGGTGGCCAAGGGCCGATACGGAGGCAGCTGGTCCTGCTGCAGCACAACTGCCTAGTGCTTCTCAGGCAGCCGCACCCGGTATACTATATCGGAGTACCTCTCCCGGTCCTTTCCAATGGCTTCCAAGTTTGGGAGATAGTCCTTTCTTCCAGGTGGAGCAGTAGACCCGTACTCGGTTCTCCACAGTAAAGTCCTGTCCCCTGCTGTGGTCATCATAAGCTGATTTTTGACGGCAGCTGGCTGCACTTTGGTTCTGCCAAGCTGCAACATGAACAACCCGCAGGTAATCCAAGCCGGCCTCCCCAGGAATCGCTGGCTGGGGAGGGGAACAAACACCCGATCCGCCAGCGTGCGCAGTTCCCACCCAAACACAAGTACCGTCAGCGTACACCTGGTGATTTCCTGAACTGGTATCCGGTATGGCCACAAAGCAGTGATTCCAATCGCACTGGTGCTGGCTGACGAGGATGGCCAGGGTCAATTAAATCATCCCACCAGCCCATCACTTTGCAGGTGAAGGGGGTGGTCCACATTTTGGTGACTCCCAGCTGCCTTCGCTGAACACCTGCGCCTCAAAGTTGCACCCCTGCTAGCTTTGGAGTTCCTCAGGGATGCCGAAGTGGCATGAGAATTCCTCTTCAAGCCTCTCAGCAGTGGTGGTGGCACTCTGGTCCGGGACCACGTATGCCTCTGGCCACTTTGTGAAGTTATCTATGGCCACAAAACACAGTGGTTTGATATAGCACTGCACCGATACCCCCATGGCTGACCTCTGGGTCAACAAGGAAAAGGTGTGCTGGACTGGGATATGCCAGCACTGGGTGAACACAGTTCGGAGCTGGTCGGAGGCCGCAGCGCAGGTGTCAGTCCAGGTGAAGGGCCTCCCCTTTTGGTGAGCTGGTGCAGGGAACTGGCGACCGCGGTGAAGTCCTTAATAAACAGGCGAAGCTCAAAGCATTGCCAGGGTGGGCCATTCCTTGACCTCTGCCACCTTCTCAGGGTTGATTGCCACTCCTTCTGCACTCACCATATGCCCCAGGAACTTCGTCTGGTGGTGCAGCAGACAGCATTTTGTAGGGTTGAGGCAGAGTTTCGTCTGTCGGATGGCAGAAAAGACCTCTTCCAGGTTCCGCAGAGCATCATCAGAAATGGCAGTGACACGGCGACTCCGCAGAATGTAAGCCAGCACCCTCTCCGTCGATCTCTTGAATGTGGCTGGGGCACTACACAGCCCAAACAGCATTTACCCGAAAGTGCCACAGCCCTTGACCAATGTGAAGGTAGTCTTGGGTCGGACCTCCCGCGCCAGAAGCCACTGTGGAGATCGAGAGAGCTGAATCAGGTCGAACACACGATACAGTCCAGAGCATCTCAATTTGGGGCAGCGGACAGGAATCCTTCTGCGTCCTGGCACTGAAATAGTGGTAGTCTATGCGGAACCACCACGATCTATCTCTCTTCCTAACCAACACTGCCTGGGGCTGCCCATGTGTTGTCGGGGAGCTCGATGACGCCAGCTGCTCCCAGCTCTGATCCACTGCTCCGCTGCCTGGTGTTTGCCGAGGGCCAGGTGATAGGGCCCTGGTGTTGGACCAGCCAAGATAGGGTGTTGCCCCCCGGAACATCCACATGGCTCCCCAGTGAGACATCAGGTCCAGCCCAATGATGCTGGAGTCTCAGATGTCAGCTAGCCAACCTCGTGCCCTGTTGTGTTTTTCCCCACTGTGATATGCAGCCACCTCTTCCCTCTCATTGCCACACAGTCCATTTAACTAATTATGTGACTTCTAAAACCAATTGGCTGCACCAGTGATGATTTGGTGTGTCATATTAAAGGGGTGAATACTTATGCAATCAATTATTTTGTGTTTATATTTATAATTAATTTAGATCACTTTGTAGAGATGTTTTCACTTTGACACAAAAGTCTTTTTCTGTTGATCAGCGTCAAAAAAGCCAAATTAAATCCACTGTGATTCAAAGTTGTAAAATGATAAAGCAAAAACTTCCGAGGAAGTGAATACTTTTTATAGGCACTGTAACTAAAGCCTGCTTGAAGCAGGAGTGTACCTCAGACTACCAAAATTGGAGGTTCAAGTTATCACAGCCAGTTGATCAGCACAGGTAGTTAGTGATGAGCCAGGTACCCCATATGGGCCGAATGCTTTCCGTGGGTTCACCCACCTGAAGTATGCTCTCACATCGGCCTGAGACTGAAATCGCGGCGTCATCAGGGGCTGTGGGAGCTTGTGAAGTTTTGTTTTCCAGTCAAAGCGAGCATAGAAGGTATTGAGCTCATCTGAGAGCGAAAGCCTTGTAGTCACCTATGTTGCTTAGTTTCACTTTGTAGGAGGTGATATCATTCAGAGATTCAAGTTTGGTCCCGAACCGCAGGTGAGATGGCTTTCCAGAGATCATACCTGGACCTCTTGTATCTTACTTGGATGCCAGACCTGAATGCAACTGATCTGGTCCTCACCAGGTTGTGGATCTCATGGTTCATCCAGGGCTTCTCATTGGGGAAGACCCTGAATAATTTTGTGGGGACACACTTGTCCACAACTTCTTCTATAAAGTTAATGACAACTGCAGTGTATTCATTCAGATCATCTCATGAGTCCTTGAATATGGTCCAGTCCATTTGCTTGAAGTAATCCCATAGGTGCTTCTCTGCTCCCATGCCTCCTCTTTGTTGTCCTTATCTCTGGAGACTTGCCCTTTAGCCCCTGCCTGTATGCAGGTAAGACGGCAGCCAAGTGTTCAGATTTCTGAAACACGGTCTAGGCACGGACCAGTAGGCACTCCTAATCATAGTGTAGAAGTGGTCGTGAGTTGGAGCCTCTGGTGCTGCTGATGATAATTAGGCAGAGATTTCTTCAATCAAGTCCGTGACTATAATTTGAAATGTGTCATGATTGACAGTTCACCACTGGTCACAAAAATAAATCTTCCACCAACCCTTTGACTCCTATAACCAAATCACTTTTGGAACCAATTTGCCAACTTGCATGGGCTTGAACTTTTTGAACTATTCTCTATGTTGGACCTGTCAATGTCCTTACAAAGAGTCAAAGAGGCAAAGTAAATCAGCATGGTAACAGATCCATTAGCCCAATTCACCCAGGCCGACCATGGTGGCCATCAAGATAGTTCCATTTACCCTTGCTTGGGACCCCTCTAAACCCCTCCTACCAAATATCTTTTAAATGTTGTTATCATCCAACATGAATAATCTCTCCCTATTACTCAGGCGTCGAGCCCTAGCAACATCCTTGGCAATCTTCTCTACACTCTTTCTAGATTAATGATGTCTTCCACTTAACACGATGAACAAATGATATTAGTGCATAATACTAACAGTGTGGTCTCACCAAAATCTTGTACAAATGCAACTTTAAGTCCCAACTCAAATACTGGATCAGATGCGTTCCGGGGTCCTCACCTTTCTTCAGCTTCCACATCCAGTACAGCATCCTTCATCATTTCCACCAGCTGAAACAAGATTCCACCAAACACATCTCCTTCTCCCTGCCCCTTTCTACCTTCTGGAGGTACCACTCCTGCCGTGATCCCCTGGTGTGTTCATTCTTCCACAACCCCCCTCTCTTACCACTGGCACATTCCCCTGCACTCACTTTTAGTCTTACACATCCTCTCTCACCACCATTCAGAGACGTGAGCAGCCCTTCCAGGTGAGCTAGATGTGTACCCCCCTCCAACCTCATTACTGCATTCGGTGCCTCCTCTACATTGACGAGACCAATTGCTGACTGGAGGACTGCTTCGCAGAACCTCTATGTTCAGTCTGCAAGGGTCATCCCAAGTTCTTGGCTGCAGACTATTTCACTCCCCTGACCCATTCCCACACTGAACTGTCCATTCTTACCCTTCCCCACTGCCAGAATGAAGCCCAGCACAAACTAGAGAAACAACTCCTCAAACACTGTCTACACTGAATTGTCTAGTTTTAGGTAACTCACCTCTGGTAGCTTGATTTTCTCTTCTCCCTCCTGTCCTGCCACTCCCCCCCCCCCCCCAATCTCCTCTGACTTTCCCATTTTTGTGTCTTTTAGCTCAACTTCTCACCTCTGGTTACCCATTGCTGTCCCCTGTTGTAATACCAGCAACATTACATACCCACGCCTACCCGTGGGGAAACAGCCAAAATCTTTCTTCCAAGGTTGAGATATCAAATATGAGAGAACGTGCATTTATGGTGTAGGAAGGAAGTTTAAAGAGTTGTGTCAGGGCAAGTTTTATTTTACAGATTCCTGGAATGGGCTGCCAGGGTGCTGGTAAAAGCAGGAATGATAGTGGTGTTTAACAAGCACATAAATATGCAGGGAATGGAGGGAAAAAGTGAGTGTCAGGTTGCTGATATTTCAAACTGGATGACAGCCTACCTGGGGGAATTGGTGCTGGTACAGGTCACGGTTTCTTTGAACTGTGAAGAGGAGAGTAACAGAATATTGGACTTGGGGTGTCCAAAACTATAGGTCACAGATACAAGAGTGGAGAGATTTAAAAGAGACCTGAGAGGCAACTTCTTTACACAGAAGGCTGTGAACACCTGGAATGAGCTGCCAGAGAAAGTGGTTGAGGTGGATCTTATTGCAAGATTGAAGAGGCATTTGGATAGGTGCATGCGGGAGCGGGGGGCGGCTTGGATGATATGGGCTATGTGGGGGCAACAGGGACTAGCAGGAAGGAAGCTATGATGGATATGGACTAGTTGGGCCAGAGTCTGTTTGCATGCTATCTTACCCCAACTCTATAGAGTTCAATGTATAGACATGTGAGGTGTTAGGAAGAATGAGAAGAGGCAATCTGGAATAAAGGACACTGTCTAAAGAGGTTCTGGAAAAGAAGGTTTTGGGGGGGGGGGTGTGGGAACACAATCATTGAAAAAGGTTGGGTAGGCTGAATTAGGCATACACAGATCTGGGTTTTATCAAGGTACAGAGTATAAACCAAGGAGATTGTCCTGAACCTTCTGGCCCAACCTCAGTAATGTGTTCTGTTCTGGTCACTTCACAAGGAGGAGGTGAAGCCATGAGAGAGGGTGAAATACGTATATAGTAAGAGGGCCAGTAGTTACAAGAGAGAAGCAGAGTGGAGATCGGATGGAAGTTTATAAAATGTTGAAGATTTTTCATTCCATGAAAAGCAGACTCACTGGGAATCCCAGACACCAGCTTCAGAGGTCTCAGAACACGGACTGCCCTCAGAGTTCGGAGGTTGAAGTGCGTTGCTGCTGTGGCCAAGAGCCTGGAAGGAAAAAGGAGAGAGTTGGGCTGTGTCCTTGGGATTAGGAAGAGAACTCACACTGCTCCACCACACCTCAACCAATTAATTGTGCTGCTGAGTACAGGCAGTCCTGGGTAATGGCAGGGCTGCGTTCGTGAGACCTGTTTGTCAGTTGGAAATGAACAGGACCACAGAGAGAGCAGTATCAGCAGAGCAAGGCATGGGAAAAGTGGCTATCGGTAACATAGTGAGTACGTCTACTCAACGGTAGCTGCTCTGCTCGGCTGGGCTTCATATGTCAAGTCAGGAATTTATAATCCAGAGAGGACCTGTACTTGAACGTAAAAACATTACACAGAAGGATTGCACTGACAGGCAGTGAACTTCCGTTCCCATACAACAACAGCCATTGAATATGTCACCCGGGTACCAGCACTGTCAGCTGATTGACTTTAGAGCTCAAAGTAAATTTATTATCAAAGTACATACACACAGTGACCTCTTTATTAAGTACAGGAATGACCATGCATTACTACAGTAGTGTGCAGGAATGTACCTAATAAAGTGGCCACTGAGTGTATGTTTGTGGTTTTCTGCTGCCGTGACCCATCCAAGATTCGCCGTGTTGTATTCAGAGATGTTTTTGTGCACACTACTGTTGTAGCAGTTTTGAGTTATTGTTGCCTTCCTTCAGCGGCCACTCTCCTCTGAACGCTCTCATTAACAAATGCTTTCGCACACAGAACTGCTGCTCACTGAATTTTTTTTTGCTTTTCGCACCATTCTCTGTAAACTCTAGAGACTGTTACATGTAAAAATCCCAGGAGGTCAGTAGTTTCTGAGAGACTCAAACAACCCCGTCTGGCACCAGCAATTATTTTACGTTAATTCCCCATCTTGATGTTAAGTCTGACCAACTGAAGCACTTTACCATGTTTACATGCTTTTATGCATTGACTTGCTGCCACGTGATTGGCTGATTAGATATTTGCATCAATGAACTGGTATACGGGTGTACCTAATAAAAGTGGCCACTGAGTGTATTTTTGTTGGGAACGGATTCAAAAGAAGTGGATTTAGAATGCAGATCAGTGAGTCTGAATGGAGGAGTAGTATCAACAGTTATTTGTAATTCAGGTATATATGTGTACCTAATAAAGTGGCCAATGAGTGCCTATGCTACCTTGAGATTAATTTTTGTGCAGGCTTTTACAGGAAGAATAAAGAAATACAACATTATTTCGGAAAACTACACATAAACAAAGACTGACAAAGAAAAAACATAAAAGGACAAACTACACAAATAAAACACAATACTGGCAACAGGAGTTGTAATACTGAGAACATAAGTTGTAAAGGGTCCCTTAAAGTGAGTGTGTAGGCTGTAGAATTAGTTCAGAGTTGTGGTCAGTAAAGTTATCCATGCCAGGTCAGGAGCCTGATGATTGTAAGGTAATAACTGTTCCTGAGCCTGGTGTCATGAGACCTAAAGCTCCTGTACCTCCTGCCCAATGGCAGTAGCGAGAAGTGAAGATAGGCTTGATGGTGGAGGTCTTTGTCGATGGATGCTGCTTTCTTGTGGCAGCACTCCATGTAAATGTATTCTGTGGTGAAGAGGGCTTTGCCCGTGATGGACTGGGCAGTGGTGTTTCCATACCAAGCTGTGAAGCAACCAGTCAGGATACTGTCCACTGTGTATTTATAGAAATGTTTTTGCTGACATTCCAAAGTTTATGCAAACTTCCAAGAAAATTGAAGTGTAGCCATGCCTTCTTTGCATGTACTGGTCCCAGAATAGATTCTTTGATATGTTAATGCCAAGGAATTTAAGCTACTGACCCTCTCGTAGACTTCCAGCTTCTTTCTCCAGTTGTCAATAACTAACCCATTGGTTTTGCTGATGTTGATTGAGAGGTTGTTGCATATTTTTAGTCTCCCTCCTTGTTACAATATGTGCCTTACCTTACCTGCTCATCAAAAGCTTCTGCCCCTTGGGAGGTGAGGACTGATCTGTGTCAGGAGCATTGCCTCCCCTCCCACTGGCTCAGTGTCGGTAAGGTTTATATCTAGCATGCAGTAACCAAGCGGTCTCTTTTCTGCTCAGGTTGCCGAGGACTGGGTAGACGAGGGTGCCATGGAAACAGTAGATAGTGGAGGTGTGCTGCAGTGCAGATGGCCCAGGCATACAATCTAAATAAGTATTTGCCACTGTGTTTACATTTAGTGTCTGTTTTGTCCTGCTACTTTGTGCACACAGCTTAGACAAGTATCTGCAACCAAGTTTAGCTTGAAAAGTTTACTGAAGGTTTAGTGTCTATCTTGTCCTGTAAATAGTTAACTTACATACTGGTAGTAAGTTTCTTCTGTCCCCACTCAGTAGCTGTCAAGCGTGATTTCCCACAACAATTGGCACTGCAAGCAGGGTTCGGTGTTTGAACAGAACATAAGTATCTTTGGAAGGAAAACTTAGAGAGAGAACCCTTGGTATAAGGAGAGCTGAATTCTTGGATGGACCAATGATGGTGCGGGATTTGGGAGTCTCACCAACCCACTGGCAGACCATGGGATGCCCACAGATGGTCTAAGGGGTGAAAATCGAACACCACATCATGTCTGTACATAATAAGCCAGGGTTCCCCAAGAGGAAGGGGAGCCCAAGGGATGCTTTCTGGTTGCTGTAGTGTGGCTGTAGTGTAGTGTAGTGTTGCTGTAGTGTTGCTGTAGGAGGTAATCTCACAAAAGGAGAAAGAGGTAGATGGTTTCAGGAAGGTGATGGAATCAATAAACCAACAATGTGCTACCACGGGAGAGTCCCTGGGCAACGCCAACCCGGGCCAGGGAGTTAGAAGGTCTAATTTGCATCTGGACTCCATTAAGGTGCAAGAGCTGATGATGCCAGGAGGCAAACCCAACACGTGGATGAAGGACGGGAACATTTGGTTAGATAGTAAGGATGGGAAGAGAGCCTTGGGGATCCTCCTCTGCGTGACTGCCCTTCCCCACTTGCATTACTGGCCAGACCGGTGGCCACACAGTCCCAGTCCAGGCAAGGGGCTGCCAGATTTTAGTCCCTCCAGCTTCTATGGAACAGGATGAGGAAGAGCAGCAGACTGGGAGAGAGGGATCTGTGGAGGATAGCACCATGGTTCTCCCTGAGACAACCACCATCTGTGAGTTCTCCACTAAGGAACTGGCAGAGCTGGGAGACAAGTATGGGCAGAAGTTAGAGAAACCTCTGCCCTGTTGGGCTGCACGGAGTGCTGGAACGAGCCTATCCCAGGGGCCTGTCAGGGGGCACCAGACGATCAACAATGCCGAGAGGGCCACCCGCTTCCCATGGGGGTGAGGAATCTCTATGGGGTGGAGTGATAGTAGTGGTTATGGTCAGGCATCCCACACTGTTCGAATGGGATTTGCAGCTCTGGGTGGAATGCAGCGCAGTGGGGGAAGGGAACAGAGCCTTCAGCAGTGGGGTCCAGTCACAAGAGATCAGTATCAGGTTTAATATTAGTGGCACATGGTGTGAAATTTGTTAACTTTGCAGCAGTACTACAATGCAATATATGATAAATATAGAAAAGAAAAACAGAATTACAATAAGTATATATGCATATTAAATAGTTAAATTAAGTAGTGCAAAAATAGAAATAAAGAAGTAGTGAGCTGTGTTCTGGGTTCAATGTCCATTCAGAAATCAGATGGCAGAGGGGAAGAAGCTGTTCCTGAATCGCTGAGGGTGTGCCTTCAGACTCCTGTACCTTCTTCCTGATGGTAACAATGAAAACTGGGCATGTCTTGGGTGATGGGGATCCTTAATGATGCACACCGCCTTCTTGAGGCACCATTCCTTGAAGATGTCTTGGATACTATGGAAGTTAGTGCCCATGACGGAACTGACTAATTCTACAGTTTTCTGCAACTTACTTTGATCCTGTGCAGTTGCCCTGCCCCCAAACCCATACCAGACGGTGATGCAGCCAGTAAGAATGCTTTCCACGGTACTTCTGCAGATGTTTTTGAGCGTTTTAGGTGACATACCAAATCTCTTCAAGCTCTCATTGAAGTATAGCTGCAGTCTTGCCTTCTTTATAGCTGCATCGATATGTTGCATCCAGGTTACGTCCTCAGAGATATTGACACCCAGGAACTTGAAACTGCTCAATCTCTCCACTTTTAATCCCTCTGTGAGGATTGGTTTCTGTTCCTTCGACTTACTCTTTCTTAAGTCCATAAGCAGCTCTTTGGACTTGCTGTCATTGAGTGCAAGTTTGTTGCTATGACACCACTCAACTGACTGGTATATCTCACTTCTTTGCGCCCTCTCATTTCCATCTGAGATTCTGCCAACAGGTGTATCATCAGCAAATTTATCAATGGAATTGAGCTATGCCTAGCCTCACAGACAGGGGTATGGAGGAAGCAGAGCAGTGGGCTCAGCACAAATCCTTTGAATTGCACCAATGTTGATTATCAACAAGGTGGAGGTGTTATTTCGAATCGGCACAGACAGACAGACATACTTTATTGATCCCGAGGGAAATTGGTCTTTCAGAAGATGGTGGTCTTCCAGTTAGGAATTCAAGGAACAAGCTGCAGAGAGGGGTGCAGAGACCCAGGTTCTGGAGCTCGTTGATCAGGTCTGTAGGAATGATGGAGGTAAACGCTGAGCTATAGTCAATAAGCAGCAGCCTGACATAAGTATTCGTATCGTCCAGGCGATCTTAGGCGGTGTGGAGAGCCATTGAAATCACGTCTGCTGTAGAGTTATTGTGGTGATAGGCAAATTGCAGTGGGTCCAGGTCCTCCCTGAGACAGGTGTTAATGCTAGCCATAACCGACCTTTCAATGCATTTCATTACTGGAGGTGTGAGCTCACTGGATGGTAGCTCACACTGCTCATCTTTGGCACTGGTATAATCGTTGCCCTTTGGAAATAGGTGGGAACATCCCACTGTAGCAATGAGAGTTTGAAAATGTCCTTGAATATTCCTGCCAACTGGTTGGCACAGGTTTTCAGAGCCTTGCCAGGTGCTCCACCTTGCGAGGGTTAACCCTCCCGACGTCGGCCTCCAAGACAGAGATCACAGGGTCGTTGGGTGCAGCAGGAGTCCTTATAGCTGTGGTTTTATCCCCCCTTTCAAAGCGAGCATAGAAGGCATTGAGCCCACCTGGTAGTGAAGCATCGCTGCCATTCATAATGTTGGGCTTTGCTTTGTCAGAAGTAATGGCCTGCAAACCCTGTCAGAGATGACATGTGTTCGACGTCGACTCCAATCTCTCTCGGAATGGTCTCTTCGCTCTTAAAATAGCTGTCCTCAAATCATACCTGGTTTTCTTGTACAGACCTAGATCTTCAGACTTAAATGCCAAAGTTTAAGCCCTCAGCAGACTACGAACCTCCTGGCTTATCCATGGCTTTGGTTTGGGAGTGTATGTAGTTTTCATAGGCACACATCTATCCACACAGGTTTTAATGAAGTCAGTGACAACTGTGGCATATTCATCCAAGCCCAAAGATGAATCTCTGAATCCTGTCCAGCTTACTGACTCAAAGCAGTCCTGTAAGCACTCCTGTGCCTCCCTTGGCCATACCTTCTTGGTCCTTGCTACTGATCTATCATAACAGTGACTTTCCACCAGAGGATCATGTGTTAACTTCAACCATGATTGACTATTTATCTATCTATCTATTTATTTATTTATTTATTTAGTCACAGTGGGCCTTTCCAGCTGCGTTGCCCAGCAAACCCCATTTGTATCCTACCCTAATCACAGGGCAATTTACAATGACCGATTTATCTACCAACCACTACGTCTTTGGATCGTGGGAGGAAGCTGCTGCAGTCATGAACTGAACCCGGGTCGCCTGTACTGTAAACATCATGCACTATGCTACAACGCCACCCTTATTCAGTTAAAGCAGCAGCACACGATCTAAAGGGAGAGGTGCTGCCCTTCTTGGGACAAGCAATAGACAGATGCTGCCATCAGATTATTGGAGGAATTAGAGTAGATGAGGGCGGGTCCCTGTAGTCGATTGTGCAAATTAGACAAGCAGCCTGGGAACGGAAGGTCCCACATGACCTGTGAAGAACTGTTTCTGGCATTGCTCAGAGCCAGGTTCCCAAAGGAGCAGGTAAATTGTGTTTCCACTCCCACCCTCTATGCCATCTGCCCAGAGAAGAGAGGTCAGGAGGCCACTAAGGGGGGAAGGTCATTCCTCAAGCCCTCTACCGATAAGAACACCTTCTGTCCTCCACTGGATTCCTCACATTCTGCTCAGGATTCCCTTTATCCTTCACTAGAGAATCTGCAAAAGGCACTGGAGGGCCTTTGGCTACAGAGGGGTGGGGTAGTGGGTGGTGCCTTCCTGTACCCCCCCCCCCCCCCCGTAATAACCTGTGAATGGTTTGAGTTTGAAAAAAGTTGTATGAGGTGTGGTCACACGCGAGTCTGTGTGTGTATGTGCTTGTGCGCATGTGAGTGTGTGTGTGTGTCTGTGTTCACGTGCCTCTGTGTATACACAAAGCCTGTCTTGTGTTTGTTAATTTTCTATAGGAAGGGTGTTTGAATTAATCAAATGCTTCAGCAGAAAGGGTGACTGATTGAAATATTTTGCCACTTGGTGCACTTTGTGGCTGTGTGAATGTATTAAGTCCCTTTGTTCTTTGGAAAATGCATTCAAGATTTCCACTGTGGAAATTAATTGTTTGTTCTATGTTTTTCAGTTACTTCCAAAGGCTCTGCAGGAAGAGAAATACAGACATGGATTATATGTCTGGCACTCTGTGGCTGTTCCACAACCCCAACTGCACACATGCAGAAGGGCTGATTGAGTGATGGACAGGCTGTAGAAACAGCAGATTAAGTTATCAACTCCCACCCACACCTTTCGGGGTGAGGAGTGTGCCGTTACAGACAGCGGACGAAGTGAACTCCCGGCCAGCAGCCCTGTGGGGGAGGGGGGGAATGGGTGGGCCACCAGGGCGCACGGAGACCAGGAAATACAGGATGGGTGGTGTTACTGGGGCAACAGGGGATAGTCTGTCAAAATACCCAATGGCTAACCAGGAGGGAGGGAGTTTGTGTCTTCCTGCATTACAGAAAGGCAAAGAGATGGATGCTTACAGGAGTGGTCAGAGTGAGATCCTACAACACATTCCTAAAGGACGGTGTATGAGAATGCAAACCACACCTGAACTTCAGACTGTTAAGTCTGCATGAAGGTACTATCACACGCTGCAGAAGGCTAGTACTGATCTCTTTTAATGACGAAGAACAGAACAGCTGGAGGAACTTGTCCAGCTTCTCTGGTTTTGCCGTTCTGTCTTGGGGGAAAGCAGTCCATTTCAGCCAACCTCACCCCACAGCGATAGCCCTGAAGAACTTGGGTTTCAGTAACCCTGGTGAAGTAGGTGAATTAAGGGCTGTCTAATTGTCTAATCCCAAGGTCCCGATTTGGAGAGTGGTTGCTGTGCCAACAGGGAAGGGGAAGGAGTGCTAGTGCAGGGGGTACGATGATCACAGGTCCAACCAACCAGTTGGACACAGTGAGTGTGAGCAGGACCAGTATGCTGGGATGACTGTGTCAACACTGAATGGTGACAAGAATGTGGGCACTCACTGGACTCTAAACTGTAGTGCTTGGGCCAGGCTGTCCTGGGAACTGATATGCATGGCCTCTGTGATGGATGCACTGATCAGTGTGTCAATTGAGATGATGGTTGTTTTGGATGGTGGTCTTACAAAACCAGATGGCCTTGGACCACCTGCTCGCAAAGAAAGGTGGCACCTGTGCTGTGATTGGTCAGGAGAGCTACATCTGCAACTCTGACAAGACGGTGAACATTACACACCTAGCTGATTGTATCCAGCAGTCAGTAAGTAAGTCACTTGTGGAGGGCTAGCTCCGTAACTACCATACCCTGGGGGAAAGGCAGTGGTTTTCTGGAGCATTAGGGGGCTGGTAGATTGCTGTAAAACACTGGGTAGTAACTGGCTTCCGTTTAGCTGACGATCTCACAGCACCAGTCGGGTTTAAATCTCGTGTGTGGTAACTATGTTGTTTCTATTCCGCTTGGTTCACCGTGGACCAAGTAAATGAGGGTGCTGCTGAAATGGTAGACAGTGGTTGGTTTGCTACAGTGGAGAGGGCCTGGGTGCACACTTTAAATAAATATTTGCCACTGTGTGTGTACGGTTAATGTCTGTTTTGTCCTGCTACTTTGGGCATTCAGTATCTGTAACCGAGTTTAGCTTGAAGGGTTTACTAAATTTTTAGTCTGTTGGGCCTTGAAAATAAATAGTTAACCTACTTATCTCTTCTGTCTCTTCTGTCCCCACTCACTGAACCTGCGAACAACACACCTATAAGTCAATCCGTCGCCTATTTTGATTTGGCCAAGTGTCATCAGCAAGCTTAAATACAGCATTCAAGCTGCACTTAGTCACACATTAGGTATAAAGTTAGCAAAGCAGGAGGCTAAGCGGATAGCCTTGGGGTGCACCTGTGTTGATGCTGATTGTCGGAGAGATGCTGCCAGTCTGTGGTTTGCCAGTGAATAAACAGAAGATCCAGTTGCATGGCGGAAAGTATTGAAGCCAACGTCTTGGAGCTTAGTGATGAATTTTGAGAGGATGATAGTGCTGAATGTTGATCTGTAGTCAATGAAGAGCATTGTATTATATACATCTTCAATGTCCAGGTGTTCTGAAGCTGAGTGAAGTCAATAACATAGTATCTGCTGTGGACCTGTTATGACAGTAGGCAAACTGGAGTGGATCCAAATCACTTCCCAGGTAGGAGTTGATATGCTCAATCACCCTCTCAAAGCACTTCATCATTATAGATTTAAGTGCTACTGGACATAATCATTCAGGCAGGTTACCAGAATCTTCTTGGGAATAGGTATACTTGAAGCAGAAGGATGCCTCAGACTGCCAAAGCAAGAGGTTCAGGATGTCCATAAACACTCCAGCCAGTTGATTAGCACGAGTGTTCAGTGCTCAGCTAGTCTGAGCTAGATGCTTTCCATGGATTCACCCACTTGAAAGATGCTCTCTCGTTGGCCTCAGAGACCGAGGTTTCAAAGGTACATTTAATGTCAGAGAAATGTATTCAATATACATCCTGAAATGCTTTTTCTTCACAACCATCCACGTAAACAGAGGACTGCCCCCAAAGAATGAATGACAGATGTTAGAAACCCAAAGCACCCCCCAGCTCCCCTCCCTCCCACGCGTAAGCGGCAGCAAGCAACAATCCCCTCTCCCCCCACCAACAAAAAAAAGCCTCAACACCCGCCACCGAGCACTCAAATGTGGGCAAAGTAACAGCAAAGGCACAGACTTGCAGTACTCCAAAGACTACTTGTTCACCTGGTACTCGACATACCACAGGCTCTCTCTCTCTCTCTCCCTAATAAGGGGTAAAGAGGTGTCTCCGTTTCACAGGGTCGTCGGGAGCAGTGGGGGTTTGTGAAAGTGCTTCCACCTTGTGTTAGTCAAAGCAAGCATAAAAGGCATTGAGCTTATCTGGGAGTGAAACCTTGTTGAGCTTAGGCTACATCCACACTAGACCGGATAATTTTGAAGATGCCGGTTTCACGTAAAAACAGTAGGCATCCACACTAGGCATTTTAAAAAATATTTCTGTCCACATTGAAACGGAGATTTCGCCAAATCTCCTCCTACTGTGCATACGCAGGACACATCTACTGAAAACAAGCGACTTGTTTGGTGTCGAATCTCACTGTGAAAGTGCGCATTTGTGCAGTTACAAACTAGAAAAACTTAAAACGACGGACAGCTGTTGGCTCTTGCACAGGAGAATCTAAAAGTAAAAAAAAACAAACACTGGAGCGTACAGAAGCAACCGACAGGGAGTTCATGGACAGTACGACCCGGCTGAGGACGAACACTGAAAAATTGATTAACTGTTGCATTAATAAAGCCCCTTGTTAAATGTATAAAACATGTCTGCATCAGTATTATCTTGGCCTTTATTACAAAGGGAATTGAGTACAAGAGCAAGGAAATCCTCTTGCATTTGTACAGAGCCCTGGTGAGACCACACCTGGAGTATTGTGTACAGTTTTGGTCTCCAGTGTTAAGGAAGGACATCCTGGCTGTAGAGGAAGTGCAGCGTAGATTCACGAGGTTAATTCCTGGGAAGTCTGGACTGTCTTACGCAGAGAGGTTAGAGAGACTGGGCTTGTACACGCTGGAATTAAGGAGATTGAGAGGGGATCTGATTGAAACATATAAGATTATTAAGGGATTGGACAAGATAGAGGCAGGAAATATGTTCCAGATGCTGGGAGAGTCCAGTACCAGAGGACATGGTTTGAGAATAAGGGGTAGGTCATTTAGGACAGAGTTAAGGAAAAACTTCTTCTCCCAGAGATTTGTGGGGGTCTGGAATGCACTGCCTCGGAAGGTAGTGGAGGCCAATTCTCTGGATGCTTTCAAGAAGGAGCTAGATAGGTATCTTATGGATAGGGGAATCAAGGGATATGGGGACAAGGCAGGAACCGGGTATTGATAGGAATTGATCAGCCATGATCTCAAAATGGCGGTGCAGGCTCGAAGGGCCGAATGGTCTACTTCTGCACCTATTGTCTATTGTCTATAAATAGGTAAACCACCTTCATACGAGCAAGGACAGAAAACAGGGCAAAGTAAATATACTTATTTATTCAGTAAGTTATGGGTCAAAGTATTTGGTGAGTACATTTCTAACTCTTCTGGCTTCAGTCTCGTTGCCGCCTGTTCTGAAATTGTTAGATTGTGTGGGGGGTTGCGTTCAGGAAAACAATGAAATGGCACGCTGCCGTCTGACAGTATTTTCAGATTTCTCTGGTTACCCCATCCACACTGATCTGCCCAAACGGCGTTATCAAAATTACACACCCTGGACAGTGTTTCTGAAAAGCTCCGGTTTTAGGGGACGAAAACACCATTTTACTGTGGACAGAGGGTAAAAATGAGAGAAAAAGCTTCAGTTACAGATTTATCTGGCGTAGTGTGGACATAGCCTTAGTGCTGCTTGGTTTTGCTTTGTATGAGGTGGTGGCATTCAAGCTCTGCCACAGCTATCCAACATCCCTCTGTGATTCTATATTAATTTGGAATTATGCATGTGAGGTGGCCTTCCAGAAGTCATACTTGGACCACTTGTATTTTCCCAGATCTGAACACTACAGATCTAGCCTTCAGCAGATTTTAAATCTCTTGGGACATCCAGGGCTTCTTTTTGGGGAAGATTTTGAATGATTTTGAGGGGACAACCATGCTTGTCGTTCAGGTCCCCTGATAAGTGCTTGAACATGAATAAGTCCACTGACTCAAAGCCGTTCCTCTGCCTTTCATGACCATCTCTTTGTTGTCTTTACATCTGGTGCCTTGCCCTTTGGTCTCTGCTTATATACAGGTAGGAGGAAGGCAGCTAGTTGGTCAGATTTCCTGAAATGCAGTCAAAGGATGGAATAGTGGCACTCTTGATGGTAGCGTAGCAGTGGCCTCTGGTGCTCTAGGTCATGTGCAGATGGTAATTGAACCGATATTTCTTCAACCACAAACAAAAGAAAATCTGCAGATGCTGGAAATCCAGGCAACACACACAATATACTGGAGGAACTCAGCAGGACAGGCAGCATCTATGGAGAAGAGTACAGTTAACGTTTCAGGAAGGGTCCTGCTGAAGGGTCCTGGCCCAATTGATTGTACTCTTTTCCATAGATGCTGCCTGGCCTGCTGAGTTCCTCTAACACCTTGTGTGAGTTATTCAGGTATTTCTTCAAAGTAGCCAGAATGAAGTCTTGGGTAAGGATCAGCATCAGAACCAGGTTTTTAGTCACTGACATATTGAGAAATCTGTTGCTTTATGACAGCAGTATGTGTATACATCAAATACATTGTAAGTTACAAGAAGAAACAGACTGCATACAAAAATAAATGTAGCATAAAAAGAGAGCAAAATAGTGAGGTAACATTCATGGTTTCATGGACCATGGAGAAATCTGATGATATAGCAATCTTGCCCTTATTTACTCTATTTTGCTTTCCAATGACTGCATTTTGTCCAGGAGGGTGCTAGAGAGTGGGGGTCGTTTTCCCCATTGCTTCACTCTGGCCTAAGGACCCCTCTGGTGTTTCTTGAATCGCTGATAGCCATCTGGTCGCTTCCAGGTGCTGCACCTGCATTTCAGAGACTCAAGCTTGGCAAGTCCTTCAGACACATTCGGAGATTATAAGATTATATTTAGACAATTCAAAAGTGTATTTTTTAAAGGGAAATTACAGGCTGCAAAAGGATGCACATCTAGTATTTTCCCTGTGAGCTGTCCGCAAAACACAATGTATAGTGCCAGTCCCATTTTATTACTATTTATACTACGTTTTATTATTGTCGTTTGAAAGGGTAAATAGTGAGACTTATATATTAACCAAACTAACAGTGAGACTCAAATATTTTATTAATATTATTAATATAATCAAGCAGCTGGGGGTAATTTTCCTGGTACATTGATTCAAGGCGGTCAGATGATTTTCATACAGAATGAAACACAATTACAACTGGCTTCCCAAAGCCTCCTAGAGATGATAAAGTGTTTTACTAAAAGCAAACAAGAGTACAATGTTGGAGACATACAGCCAATTTGCACATAGACATTTTCACATGCAGCAATTGCACAATGACCATGTGTAATCACCACAAAATTACTGGCATTTGCTAGCATAATGGTGTAAAACCAAACACTATGTTCTTGAGCTCTCAATTGTTGTGCTATTAACTGCAAAACTGAGGTAAATCTACAATGACTGATGAATGAACATTCACCACAATGAGAGGGCAAGAACCCCTACTCCTTTTCAAAGCAGTCCTTATAGAGCATGGAAAAAGGACCTTCAGCCCAATTGATCCACACCAACCAGAACATTCTCATGCTACTCCCATTTGCCTGCATTCAGCCCAAACCATTCAAGTTCCCCCATTCCAAATACCTCCCCAACAGACTCACAAATTTTGCAATTGTACCAGCCTTGACCACTTTCACTGGCAGAAAACTCCAAGTATTCACTAACCTCTGTGTAAAGAAGTTGCCTGTCAGGCCTGTTTTAAATCTCTCCACTCTTGTATCTGTGCCCTCTAGTTTTGGATACCCCAGGTCTGGGTAAAAAACTTTGACTGTCCACCTTATCCATACCCCACATGATTTTGTAAAATTCTGTTTATTTTCCTGTACTCCAAAGAATAAATATCCAGCCAGCATGGCCAACCTCTCCCTCAACTCAGGCTCTTTATTTCCACGTCCCATTCTCATTCTGATATGTCAAACCATGGCCTCCTCTACTGTCAAGATGAAGCCACACTCAGGTTGGAGGAACAATGCCTTATATACAGGCTGGGTAGCCTCCAACCTGATGGCGTGAACATTGACTTCTCTAACTTCCGTTAATGCCCCTCCTCCTCTTCTTACCCTATCCCTGATGTATTTAGTTTTTTTCCCTCCTCTTTTTTTTCTCTCTCTCTGCCCATTCTCCATCTCCCTCTGGTGCTCTCCTTCCCCTTTCTCCCTAGGCCTCCCGTCCCATGATCCTTTCCCTTCTCCAGCTCTGTATCCCTTTTGCCAATCACCTTTCCAGCTCTCAGCTTCACCCCAACCCCTCCAGTCTTCTCCTATCATTTTGCATTTCCCCCTCCCCCTCCTACTTTTAAATCTCTTACTATCTTTCTTTTCAGTTAGTCCTGACGAAGGGTCTCGGCCCGAAACGTCGATAGTGCTTCTTCCTATAGATGCTGCCTGGTCTGCTGCATTCCGCCAGCATTTTGTGTGTGTTGCTTCAATTTCCAGCATCTGCAGATTTCCTCGTGTTTGCTCGAGTCTAAGCAGCATCCTTGTAAATCACTTCAACACCCTCTCTAGCTTGACAATGTTTTCCTATAACAGGGTGACCAAAACTGAATACAATACTCCACGTGCAATTTCAGCAATAACACAATGTCTATAACACAATGTCTCCACTCCTAAACAATGTCCTGACAGCATGCTAAATGCATTCTTCACCACTGTGTTGACTAGTGAATCTGCTTTCAGCAAACTGTGCTTCTGTGTCTTGCTGTCCCACAACACTTGTCAATGGCCAGACATTCATTCATTTCAATGTTCAAAATGCTTCAACTCACCCTTATTTACGTTGAAATCTGTTTGCCATTCCTCAGGCCATAGAGTACTTCAGCACCAGAAACATCCCATCTAGTCAGTGCCAAACTTATTCTGCCTAGTTCCATCTACTTGCACATGGACCAGAGCTCTTTCTCACTACCTCCCAACCACGTGCTTATCTAAACTTCTCTTAATTGTTGAAATTAAACCCAAATGTATTACTTCCACTGGTAGTTCGTTCCTCACTTTCACCACCCTCTGAATGAAGTTGTTCCCACTCATGTTCCCCTTAAATATTTCCACTTTCACCCTAAACCTATGACCTCTAGTTCTAGACTTACTCTACCTCAGTGGAAAAAGCCTGCTTACATTTACCACAGCTATACTCCTCATCATTTTGCATGCTTTTTTCAAATCTTTCCTCATTTTCCTATACTCCTGGGAGTAAAGTTCTCAGATAAAGTAACTCAGATCTTCAAGTCCAGGAAACAACTTTGTAAATGTTCTCTGTATTCTTTTAATCTTACTTACATCTTTTCTGTAACACAATACTCGAAATTAGGCCTCACCAACGTCTTTACAACTTCAACATAACATCCCAATTCTTGTACTCAAAAGGCAAATGGTATGTTGGCATTCATAGCAAAAGGATTTGAGTACAGGAGCAGGGAGGTTCTACTGCAGTTGTACAAGACCTTGGTGAGACCGCACCTAGAGTATTGTGTGCAGTTTTGGTCCCCTAATCTGAGGAAAGACATTCTTGCCATAGAGGGAGTATGAAGAAGGTTCACCAGATTGATTCCTGGGATGGCAGGACTTTCATATGAAGAAAGACTGGATCGACTAGGCTTATACTCACTGGAATTTAGAAGATTGAGGGGGGATCTTATTGAAACGTATAAAATTCTAAAGGGATTGGACAGGCTAGATGCAGGAAAATTGTTTCCGATGTTGGGGAGGTCCAGAACCAGGAGTCACAGTTTAAGGATAAAGGGGAAGCCTTTTAGGACCGAGATGAGGAAAAACTTCTTCACACAGAGAGTGGTGAATCTGTGTAATTCTCTGCCACAGTAAACAGTTGAGGCCGGTTCATTGGCTATATTTAAGAGGAAGTTAGATATGGCCCTTGTGGCTAAAGGGATCGGGGGTATGGAGAGAAAGCAGGTACAGGGTTCTAAGTTGGATGATCAGCCATGATCATACTGAATGGCGGTGCAGGCTCGAAGGGCCGAATGGCCTACTGCTGCACCTATTTTCTATGTTTCTATGAACGCCAACATGCCAAAAGCTTTCTTTACGACCTGTAATTACACTTTCAATGAGTTATGTATTGTATTCCCATATCCCTCTGTTCTACCGCACTCCTCGGTACTCTTATTGTTCACTGTGTCAGTCCTATGCTGGTTTGTCCTCCAAAAGCGTAGCACCTCTGCCATTTTTCCAGCTGGTCCAGGTCCTGCTGCAAGCTTTGATAGCCTTCCTCACTGTTCACTACACCCCAATCTTGGTGTTATCCACAGATTTTCATCTATCTATTCAAGTTCTGTTTGCAATTCACTGTTACTTGCTTCACTATCATTTTGGCCCACTATGTTGTACTGACCAATTAACCTACTCTAAGATCAATCTAACTCTTCCCTCCCACATAGACCTCCAGTTTCTTTTCACCCAATCATAGAAAACTACAGAACAGAAACAGACCCTTTGGCCCACTTAGTCCATGTTGAACCATTTAAACTGCTTAGTCTCATCGACCTGGACACAGAGCATAGCCTTCCATACCCCTCCCATCTATATAATTACCTAAACGTCTCTTAAACATTGAAATCAAAATCACATCCACCATTTGTGCTGGCAGCTCATTCCACGCTCTCACTATCCTCTGACTGAAGAAGTTTCCCATCATGTTCCCCTTAAACATTTCACCTTTCACCCTTAACCCATGACCTCTAGTTGTAGTCTCTCAGTGGAAAAACCCTGCTTGCATTTACCTTATCTATGCCTCTCTATCAAATCTTCCCCTTAATCTACTATGTCTTCGGAAATAAAGTTCTAACCTTTTAAATATTTCCTTATAACTCAGGTCCTCGAGTCCCAGCTACATCCTTGTAAACTTTCTCCGTATTCTTTCAACCTTATTTACATCTTTCCTGCAGGTAGGTGACTAAAACTGTACACAATACTCCACATTAGGCCTCATCAACACCTTACACAACTTCAAGATAACACTCCATCTCCTGTACTCAATACTTCAATTATGAATGCCAATGTGTCAAAAGTTTTCTTTATGACGCCATATGATGCCCGTATTCTCAGATCCCTTTGTTCTACCACATTCCTCAGTGCCCTATCATTCACCCAGGCTGGCCTTCCAATGTGCAAGACCTGCTCACTGCCACTTTTAACTTTTATTTTTCCTGCTGGTCCAGGTCCTGCTGTAAGCTTTGATAGTCTTCCATGCTGTCCATTAAAATTGGTGGTATCTGTAAATTTACTGATCCAGTTAACCACATTATCATCCAGATCGTTGATATAGATGACAAACAACAACAGACCCAGCACTGATCCCTGTGGCACTCCACTAGTCACAGGCCTCCAGTCAGAGAGGTAACTGTCTGCTACCACTCTCTGACTTCTCACGCAAAGCCAATGTCTAATCCAATGTCCAATACATCATGCTGAACGCCAAGCGACTGAACCTTCTTGACCAACCTCTCAAGTGGGTCCTTGTCAAATGCCCTGCTGAAGTCCATGTAGACAACAACCACTGTCTTGCTTTCATCAACTTTCCTGGTAACCTCCTTGAAAAACTCATGTGCCTAAGAATCTCTTAAATACAATATATTTTCTTCTACCACTACTAGCATGCTCCACATACTTAAGCACTCTGTGTAAAAAAAAACCTAATTCTGACATCCCCTCTAAACTTTCCTCCAGATTTTTAAATGTTGCCCCCTCACTTTAGCTATTTCTGCCCTGGGTAAAAAAGCCCATGACTGTCTACTATGGCTCTATTTTGTATACCTCTATCCAGCCACCTCTTATCCTTCAGCGCTCCAAACAGAAAACCCCTAGCTCACTCAACCTATCCTCGTAAGATCCTAATTTAGCCAATTCTGAAACCACCTCACCAGCTCACACCGAATCGCACGTAATGTAACCTTCCAAGTTCAGCCCTATGTATATGACCTTGTGAAAGGTTCATAGAGACAATGTCCAATACACTACCTTCATCTATCCCCTTAAATAACTCTGAAAAACTACAAAACATTCATGCTTGACCTTCTATACACAAAATCATGTTGATTATTCCTGATCAGGTGTAGCGCGTGGCCAAGTGGTTAAGGCATTGGACTAGCGATCTGGAGGTCATAAATTTGAGCCCCAGCCGAGGCAGTGTGTTGTGTCCTTGAGCAAGGCACTTAACCACTCATTGCTCCAGTCCACCCAGCTGAAAATGGGTACCGGCAAAATGCTGGGGGTTAACCTCGCAATAGACCAGCATTCTATCGGGGGGGGGGGGGAGGAGGGGAAGTCTCGTACTGTCAGTGGCTTCACACCACAGAAACTGGCATAAGCATTGGCCTAATGAGCCTATGAGGCTCGGGACAGACTTTAACTTATTCCTGATCAGGCCTTGACTATCTGAGTGATAGTAGATATTGTCCCTCAGATTTCCTTGCTGTAACTTCACAACAACTGGCCTGTCATTGCTACTCTTCTTGAACAACATTAACCACCCTCCAGTATCTGGAAGTTCACCAATGCCCAATGAAGAAGTAAATATCTCTATAAGAGGCTCTGCAATTTTTTCTCTGGTCTCTGGGGAGTGCACTTGGTCAGGCCTTGGGGATTTGATCAAACAGGAGTAATGGAGAAACAGTCACACCAAGGTGGCAGGATGCAGGTAACTAGATATCAGTCAGGAGATGGAAATAGAATAGGCAGTCAGTGTAAGGTAGCCCAGTGGCTGTTCCCCTTAATCACAAGTGTGCCACTTTGAATACTGTTGAATGACCCACCATGGAAAAGCCACGTCTCTGGCAATGTGTCTAGCTCCGTAGCTCAGAAAGGAAAAGGGTGGGGGGAGAGGGGAGCAGTATTGATATAGACAGGGGACTCATTAGTAACAAAAAGGCCATTTTGTGAGCGAGATTGAGACTCCCAGTTTGTATGCTGCCTTCCAGGTGCTAGCATCAGAGATATCTCAGATCAAGACCACAACACTCCTAGGGGTGGGGGGGGGGGGGGTGGTCAGCCACAAATACTGGTACACATTGGTACCAACAACACAGATAGGGAAAGAGGTGAGGTCCTGAAGAGGGTGTTAGGTAGGAAGCTAAAAAGCAGAACCTCAAGGATAATAATCTTTAGATTAATGCCTGTGCTATACTCCAGTGAGGGTAAGATTAGGAAAATATGGCCAATGAATGTGTAGGTGAAGAATTGGTATACATTCAGATTTGTGGATCATTGGGATCGCTTATTGGAAAGGTGTTATGTATGCGTGGAGCAAGAATGCATTAGGCAGATTAAACGTTTTTACTGATTCGTGTTAGCCATGGTACACCCTGGATAACTCTAAGGTGTGTGCGTGTGCAAGCGCACACATCTTTTGCTACTAGCGCACAAAGAAATTTAAACTGTGCACAAAAGTTGTCATCCTCTACCTCGTTTGCATGTTAAGTATATTTCACAATCGTACACAATCACATTTCCTTTTCCAGTTCCTGATGCTGGCAGTGTTGACAACATGGAGTTTGCGATGATTTGTCTGCGGATTTTAGACTGGCTTATTTATACCGTTTTTATTGAAGAAGCTATTGATTCCCCATGTAAATTCCAGAGAAACAGAGGGTGTGAAGCACAAAAGAATTGCTAGTTCATTTAAAGTAGAATGGCTTAATGAAACTGCTACACCGAAAGCTCATGAGGTCAGTAATGTGCAGCTACGAGAAACATTTATGTACAATACAGAAACTTGTGTTACCTGTGTGTATTGTCGCGATGCAAAAGTTGCTGGAGAATTGGCAAGTGGGAAGAAGTGGAGTGATATTTGGAAACTTGATTTTTTAAAATGTCATTTAGCAAGCAAATCATGTCATTTAGCAAGGAAAGTGTGCAAAAGCTCCAGCGAGAAAATCATTCATTACATGCTACAGGCCTGCTATGTATGTTTTGAGAAAGTACTGATGAACAGGAGTGAAAATGATCAATTCCAGAGGAGATTGAAGTTCTTATTGACAGTGATTTGCTAGCTCTTAAAATGAATATCTCTATATATAAAATTCAGTGCACACATATTGTTACTAGGCAAAAAATTACAGAGCACAAGATTTTTGCGCACACTGGTCATTACAAATTAGAGGAAACATTGCCACTGAGACAAAAACATGCACATTCAAAAGCCCACATGAACAGAGAGGGCTGAATTGATACACCGCAGGATCAATCAACTGCCATGCACATGTGCACACATTCTCATAATCGATCAGAAAGTATGACCTGTTCAAAAGGGACGGGTTACACTGAACTCAAAAGGGTCTAATAACCTTATGGGCAGGCTTGGGATGGGATCCAGAGTGATAGGTCAATTGGAGCAGTTGGTGTAAAGGGTAGGATTGGCTGCTTGATGTTCTGGGGTTTCCATGTTTCAAAAGAGATAGGGAGGAAGATAAAAACAAAGGGAGGAAAGGTTGAGATTGTATTGCGAATCAGAGCTGCAGAAAGTCAGAAAGAGATCATTATCAATGGGTGAGTGGAAGTCAGAAACAGGAAAGGAGTAATCACTCTATTGTGAGTACCCCCACCCCTCCAAATAGTCACTGGTACATTGAGTGGTTAAGTAGACAGAATTTGGAATGGTGCAAAAATATCACAGTTGTTGTCATGGGTGACTAAATTCCTTATATTGATTGGCATCTCCTGAGTGTAAAAGATTTAGATGGGGCAGAATTTGTTAGGCTGACTAGAGGAGAGGTCATACTGGATCTGGTACTAGACAAGGAAGGCTGTCAGATGACAGACCTCTCAGAGTGCAAGCATTTTGGAGGTATTGATCACAACTCAATCACCTTTAGCATAGCTGTTAGGTTTTGTAATTGCAAATCAAATTGAAAGAAAAACACAGGAGCTGGGGATAACTCATGTACATCTTGTTTTACTTTAGAGAGGTGTGGTGGTGTAATGTTGTATGCTATTCACGTACTTTTACTTATAACCCATAATGAATAATGTAAACAACAAAGAATGCTTAAACAAACAATATATTTACAATATTACTCAGATTTTACCTGAAATATTAAATACACAATAGCCACGTTTTATGATAGGTGCTGATGTCATTCAAAAATATTTACTTGGAGAACAATGACACAAAGCAAAAATTAAAAATTACTGTGAGATACAAAAACAAATAAATAAATACTGCAAAGAGGAACAGCACAGCAGCGTTCACGGACCTTTTAGTAATCTGATGGAACAGAGGGTAAGGCCTAGGGTTTTGAAGCTTATTGATTAGTACTGAGGGGATGATGGTATTGAATGCCAAGCTGTAATCAATAAACAGCAGCATGTCATATGTATTGCTGCTATCCAGGTGCTCTGAGATATGAGGGTAGGTACATCCCTGGGGCTGGACAGATATAACCCAGGTTACAGCAGAAAGCAAGAGAAGAGATTGCTGGGGCATTGATGATGATCATTGCATTTTCCCTGGCCACCGGAGTGGTACAAGATTGGAGGATGACAAATATTCTATTATTCAAGATGTAAAAGGGAATATCCTGGGAATTCTAGGCCAGTGAGTCTTGCACATTATTGTGCAGGATTTACAAGTGTTTGGAGAGGCTATAGAAGGAATTAGACAAATTAGGAGAAAGGGCAAAGAAGTGGCAGATGGAATACAGTGTTGAGAAGTGTATGGTCATGCAGGAATAAAAGCGTAGACTATTTTCTAAATGGGATAAAACATTTTTTAAAAACTGGATGCAAAGGGACTTGGGAGTCCTCATGCAGGATTTCCCAAAGTTTCATTTGCAGGTTGAGTCTGTCGTGAGGAAGGCAAATGCAATGTTAGAACTCATTTCGAGAGGACTAGAATATAAGAGCAAGTATGCGATGCTGGGGCCTTATAAGATATTGGGTCAGACCGCACTTGGAGTATTATGAGTACTTTTTTGCCTTCATCTATGAAAAGATGCGCTAGCATTGGAGAGGGTCCAGAGGAAGTTCATGAGAATGATTCTGGGAATGAAAGTGTTAACATATGAGAAGAGTTCGATGGCTTTCGACCAGTACTCACTGGAACTTAGAAGAATGGGGAGGCGATCTCATTGAACCTATCACATAGTGAAAGGGCTAGACTGATTGGATGTGGAGAGTGTCAGGCCTGCATAGGTAGACAACTCCCAGTCTCCACCCAGCTAAAAGGAGACACCTGCCACTCACTTCCAACACATCACCTGCAGCCTATTTAAACCCAGCTCTCATCCACAATCTTTGTACACTAACACTAACCAGCCAACCTGAACTAATTGCTCCCAGCCTTTAGTTACCTTGTTGTGTTAAGTATCCATTCCCTCTTGTTCTGCGACCCCTTGTAGCTTGTTATTTTCCAGTTTATTATTAAAGTGATTGCTCACCACTAGATCATCTCTGCTGTGCTGCATTTGGGTCAAGACTTCTCTAATTTTTCTGACAAAGAGGAGGCTGCCAATAGTAGGTGAGTCTAAAGCCAGAGGGCACAGCCTCAGAATAGAGGAACTTCCTCTAGAGAACAGAGAAGAGGAAGAAATTCTATAGCAAGAGAATGGTGAATCTGTGGAATTCATGGCCACCATTAGCAGTGGAGGCCAAGTCACTGAGTATATTTAATGCAACTGCTATTCTGCTGTCTTCCCTGCTAGCGTCCCCTTCTAATAAGCTTCTGCCAGCAACTCTTTCATGCTTCTGTAATTTGCTTTACTCCACTGTGATACTGATCAGAATCAGGTTTAATATCACCAGCATGTGTTGTGAAATTCGTTAACTTAGCAGCAGCAGTACAATAGAGAAAAGAAATAAATCAATTACAGTTAGCATACATATATATATATATTGAATAGTTAGATTAAAAATTGCAGAGGCTCCAGGTCCTTGCTGAGACAGGAGCTGATTCTAGCCATGACCAATCTCTTAAAGCATTTCATCACTGTAGATGCAAATGCAACAGGACGGTAGTCATTAAGGCAGCTCACCTGCTCTTCTTGGGCACTGGTATGATTGTTGCTCTTTTGAAGCAGGTGGGAACTTCTGACTGTAGCAGTGAGAGGTTGAAAATGTCCTTGAATACTTCTGCCAGATGGTTAACGTAAGTTTTCAGAGCCTTACTAGGTACTCCATTGGGGCTTGTCATCTTGAGGGGGTTCACCCTCCTGAAAGAGAACCTGACATCGGCCTCCAAGGCAGAGATCACAGGGTCATTGGGTGCAGCAGGGACCTTCACAGCTGTAGTTGTATTCTCCCTTTCAAAGCAGGCATAGAAGGTATCCAACTTGTCTTGGTAGTGAAGCATCACTGCCATTCATGTTATTAGGATTCACTTTGTAGGAAGTAATTGACTTCAGAATTGACATGCATCTGATATCGCCTCCAACCTCACTTGGAAAAGCCCTCCACAAATCATACCTGGTTTTCTTGTACAGACCTCAGTTGCCTGACAATATCTATCTGATATAGCACCCTAGCTCTGAGATAGTCTATTTTATTTACCAGAGATTGTATGTTTGCCAGCAAGATAGTCAGTATTCGTAGTCGAAACCTTGTTTTTTTTTTAAAACACTTGTAGCCCGGAGTGGCATCCACATTTCTGACAAGGAGTCCTCCTAGCAAAGCTAGTAAAGCCACAATCGACATTATTTCTGTCAGTTTTAAGCAGCATATCGGAATCAGGTTTAATATCACCAGCATGTTGTGAAATTTGTTAACTTAGTGGCAGCAGTACAATGCAATACATGCTAAAATATTGCGAAAGGCAAACTGCAGTGGGTTCAAGCCCTTCCTGAGACAGGTGTTGATTCTAGTCATGACCAGCCTCTCAAAAGCATTTCATCACTGTAGATGTGAGTGTGACTGCATGATCGTAATTAAAGCAGCTCGTACTATTCTCCTTGGGCACTGGTGTAATTGTCGCCCTTTTGAAGCAATTGTTCAGTCACATTAAAACATCTTTATTAACTGTACAGACCTTGGGTGCAGTTGTGAGTCTCAGCTGCAGCAGGCTGAAACAGGATATCCATTGAGCTGAGCTGCTTCAAGTTCACCCTTGAAGACACCCCAGAAGTAGATACATCTGACCTTAGCTTCTCCTGCTCAAACTGCAGGGTGAATTCTATCATATTATATTCATTTTCTCCTAAAGGTTCCTTTACCTTAAACTCCCTTATTGAATCTGGTTCATGACACAGCATCCATTCCAGAAATGCTTTTCTTCTTGTGGGTTCAACCACAAGCTGCTCCAAAAAGTCATCTCAAAGGTACACTTCAAATTCCCTCACTTGGGATACACAACCAGCCTCATTTTCCCAATCTAGCTGCATATTGAATGTCACTATCCTAACATTTCCCTTTTTACATGCCTTTTCTATATCCCTTGTAATTTGTAACTCACATCCTCGTTACTGTTCAGAGTCCTGTATATAACTTGCATCAGGGTCTTTTTACCCTTGCAGTTTGTAACTCTACCCACAAGGATTCTACATCTTCCAATCCTATGTCACCTCTTTCTAAGGGTTTGATTTCAATTTTTATCAACAGAGCCACCCCGCCACCTCGGCCTACCTCCCTGTCCTTTCAATACATTGTGTATCCTTAGATGCTAAGCTCCCAAGTATGATCTTCTTTCAGCCATGACTCAGTGATGCCCACAATGTCACACCTGCCAATCTTTAACTGCATTGCAAGATCATCTACCTTACTATGTACATTGTGCATTCTACCTTACTATGTGCATTCAGTCCTGTATTCATCACCCTTCCATGTATTCATTTGTCCTTATGTTACAAAATACTGTCAAAATGGTTGTTATGATGCATCCAGTGTGGCAGTGTAGTGCATAGTGCTTGTTGCTCTCACTTTCAGCTTCCACCACTGGCTAGCGGTCTTGCAAACGAGAGCTGAATGTGTAAGTCTCTCCCTGCCTGTACATAGCCTCTCCAACAGCAAGCCTCATGTAATGCTTCTTCACCAGCGACACACGGAAACTGAATTTCTTTCACACTCAAGCTGAACTACAGATGACGGGGAGGAGGTCTGGCTCCTGAACATGTAGCACGCAGGCCTACCAGTGTGTGGACACACCCTGGTGCTTGTGAACCAGATGCCCACTTATGGCTAAATAGCATTGTGGGCAGCCTTGGGAGAGATGAAGGGGTGTAAACCCAGACAGCAAATCCGGAGTGGAGCCCCTAAGGCAGCTGGACATCATTGAACATCCTTCTGGCAGCTGTTGCAGCCAAACTGGTGCCAAACGTATTGCTTCATAAGCTTTCCTTTGGACTACACTGGTGAGGCTGAGAGGGGGATCTTGAGGACTGGACATCTCAGGATCTCCATACCTTCCGCCCAGGCTTGTGATGATGCTGATAATCATCACCCATTGTCCTTCAAGACAGACAGATGCCAACCAACCACCAACATTTCAACTCATCCCGCTGACTCCAATTCTGTACTCTCATCTGCTTGTCCTTCCTCACAGTCTCATTGCTCACTGCATCTACTTGTATACCAACCACCCCATCCTCAGCTCCATCACTCCGGTTCTGTTCTCCCTGCCAAATCCAACAGCTCTGGCAAACCTGTCCAGGAGGATATTGGTTCTCCTTGGGTTCTGATGTAACCCACCCTTTCTGAACAGGTCATACCTTCCTCAGAAGAAATCCCAATGATCCAGAAATCTGAAACCCTGCCCTCTGCACCAATTCCTCAGCCATTCATTTATTTGCCAAATCTTATCATTCTTACTCTCACGCGCATGGCACAGGTAATAATCCGGAGATTGCTATCTGGAGGTCCTTCTTTTCAGCTTTCTACCCAATTCCCTACATTTACTCTTCAGGATCACCTGCTGAAGAGAGAAAACAGGAAAGAAGATGGTGTCAGCAAACAATGCTACCAAGGGTGGCATCCTCTAGACAGTTCATGAAACTACTTCTTTCATTTCTTTTGTGTCTTTTGTTTTTCCCAAAGATGGTTCTGCTACTGTTGGAACCGGTGATCTACATTGTGTGTTTTCAGGCTGATTGAGCTATCTGGCACTTTGCTATTTCCATGAGACTTCAAGTGAAGCTTGCAGTCTCTATTTTGCACTGACCTCGCTGATTAAAGCACCAAGGAAGGTTGAAATCATCAAGGCGAGTGAGGGTTCAACACCGTCTACCAGCCTCTTGCTCGTTGCTGCCAGAGGAAGGTGTCCTCTCTCTCTCTCCTTCCCTCTTGGTCATTGCTCCTAAAGGAAGATCACTGCGTTCAAATGGTCTCTCTCTCCCTCGGTTCCATCAGAGAACGGTGCTGGAGCAAGATTTAATCAACACAATTTGTGGATTGGGCTCTGCAGTCCACGTTATGGTGTGTTTCTGGTTTCTGATCGCTGCTATTATTGGGCAATTTTGAATCAGAGCAGCCTGCAGATAACAAATACTGAGCTGAACTGAAATATGCCTGGACTCTTTTGATTTTATTTTATATTCTATTTCTTGCTTTCTTTTTGTTGTCATTTGCGCAATTTGGTTTTTTTTGCACGTGGGGGGAGTTGCTGTTTTTCTGTTTTATGGCTGTCTGTAGGGAAGATGATTTTCAGGGTTGTACACTGTATACATTGATAATAAATGTACTTTGAATCTGTTTTCCTGCTTCTGTTATTGGTACCAATATGTATCATGTCATCTGGCTGCTCACCAGATGACATGGTACACATCTGACAGGCTCCCCCTTCAGCATGCTATGAACCGGATCCGAGATATCCCTGATCCTGGCGCCTGGGAGGTGAATACCATCCGGGTTTCTTTTTCATGTTCACAGAATTTCCTGTCAGTTCCTCTAACTACGGAATCCCCTATCGCTATTGCTCTCTGATTCTCCCCCTTCCCTTCTGAGCGACGGAGCCAGAGAACTGCTCCTGTGGCTTTTTGCTGGTAGGTTATCCCCCACCCCCGCTTAACAGTATCCAAAGTTGTATATTTATTATTCATGGAATCTGCCACAGGGGTACTCTGCACTGGTGCTTATTTCCTTCACTCTCCTGACAGTCACCCAGGTACCTGCTTCCTGCAACCTAGGGGTGACTACTTCCCTGTAGCTCCTATCTATCACCCCCTCATTCTCCTGTATGACCCGAAGGTCATCAAACTGCAGTTCCAGTTCCTTAACATTATTTCTAAGGAGCTGCAGCTCAATGCACTTCATTCGGATATTCATAGTCATCAGGGAAACTGGAAGTCTCCTAGAGTTCCCACATCTCACACTAAGAACATACCTCTAACTCTGGACTCATTCTCAGTTCACTGCCTATGTTACTAATAGACAAAGAAAGAAAAAAAAACTTACTAGAAACTTATTTAGAACCTCTGCCTGTTCTTGCCCAAGACTGTTCAGCCAAAGCCCTGACCTATTTACTCACACAATTTCCACTCCTACAGTGGCTTTGAAGGTTTGCTTGATGGTTTTGTAGCTTATTGAATAGTACTGAGGGGGTGATGGTGTTGAATGCTGAGCTGTAATCAATGAACATTGGTATTATTGTTGTTCAGATGTTCCAATGCTAACTGGAGAGCCAATGAGATTGCATCTAGTATAGACCTATTGTGGCAATAGGGAAATTGCAGCAGGTCCAGGTCCTTGGTTAGGTAGGAGTTGATTCTAACCATGATCAATCTCTCAAAGTGACGACAGTCACTGAGGCAGCTCACTCTGCTCTTCTTGGGCACCAGTGTGATATATTCCCTTTTGAACCTCCATCTGCAACAGTGAGAGATTGAAGATGTCTTTGAACACTCTAGCCAGCTGGTTGGCACAGGTTTTCAGTGCCCTGCCAAATGCACCATCAGGGCCTGACTCCTTGTGAGGGTTCACCCTCTTGAAAGCTGTTCTGATGTCTGCCTCTGTGACAGATATCTCAAGGTCATCAGAACCCTCACAAGGAGACAGGCCCCAGTGGCGTACCTGGCACGCACAGGTGTAGTTTTATTCTCCCTTTCAAAGTGTGCATAAAAGGTGAACTAATATGGGAGTGAAGCATCATGGCCATGTATGATGTTAGGTTTTCTCCTTGTGTATGTTCCTCTATATATTGCAATAGGAAACGGTGTAGGTCACTCTACACAAATTCCATTGGCACTCTGGGTGGCTAAGAAGATACAAGGAAATTTGGAATCTACTATTCTAACAAATACATGCAAGTTCTCAACATATTTGGTCCTCAAGTTCTCACAGTCTTTTGACAGTGTCAAAGACCTTTACAAACTCCTAAGAGGACAGGTCAACATGGCACTGAAGTAATCTGTGATCAGATCTCTGGATTGGGATTTGAACCTGCAGCTAAATATAAGGGGAGCACATCCAGTTAAACAACTGACACATGTTTGGAAGGTGAAGTCCAGGCCCAATATACACAGAATAACAGACACCTGTGAGTTACAGGGTGAAAGTTTACTGAATAACTTTCTGGAATGACCTATAGATTTGAAATATTATAATAAAGTTCAGGTGATAGCACAATAGCCATCTGGGACCGAGGAATATTCATTCTTTGGTAATTGAGAAAATGATCTCAGTCTCTCACACAGTTTGGAAGAGTGAGCAACCATACTCTATTAATGAGCAGAAACCACTATTGATTTCCCCTGAGACATTATGGTTCCAGATGAGGCTGTAAGCTTTACTTTCCAGTGTTTTGATGTTTCAGTAAAGTTAGAGAAGGACATAAAAGGGGTGGTGGAGATACATTATTAATCAGGGACAATATCACCAGATGCACTCAGAGGGGTTATATTGGAGGATATCAACATGAAGTGTTCTTGCGGGAAGGTAGTCTTTAAGGACCACCACCAACCAGACCATGCTTTAATCTCACTGCTGTCATCAGGAAGAAGGTAAAGGAGCCTCAGAACCCACGCCACCAAGTTCAGTAACAGTTATTACCCCTTAACCATTAGGCTCTTGAACCAGAGGGGATAACATCACTCACCTCATCTCTGAACTGTTCCCACAACCTATGGACTGACTTTCAAGGACTCTTCATCTCATATCTCAATATTTATTACTTGTTTGTCATTATTATTATTATTATTATTATTATCTCTTTTGTATTTGCACAGTTTGTTACCTTTTGGCGTAGCGTGGAAATACATCTCCACCAAAGGAGATGCAAGGCACGCCTTCCCTCTTGTTAGCTTGCAGGTCACCCTTTGGCAAGGTATAGCACCTGCTTAGCTCCCCCCCTCCCCCCCAACCCCTGATCAGGGTCACATGAAGCCATAGGAGCAGCTGGTGGATGGTTGTATGAGCAGCTGCTGCACTTCACAAGTCCTAGTTACGCAACCACTGACGGCAGGCAGACAGACTCTGAAGAATAATGATAATGACTGGGATCACCTGTCTAGTAAAGGCACTGCCCAGAAGGCAATGGTAAACGACTTCTGTAGAAAAAATTTGCCAAGAACAATCATGGTCATGGAATAACCATGATTGCCAACATCAATGAAAAACTGCACTCAACAAGACACCTATTTGCAAAATTCAACATCATCATTATGTGCTGTGTTGTATGACATTGGTGCATTGGTTGTTTGTCCATGCAGTTGGGTGTGGTCTTTCATTAATTCTATTGTGTTTCTTGGATTTTCTGCATATGCCTGCAAGGAAATGAATCTGAAAGTTGTATATGGTGATGTGTATGTATATATATATATATATATATCACCATATACAACTTTATATATATATATATACATACACACACATTTTGATAACAAACTTAAACTTACTTTGAACTTTGAGAATGAGTTTAGTCTAGCCAAATGTGATGTATTATACTTTGGCAAATCAAATGGACAGTGGCAAGGCATTAACATTGTTGACGTACAGAGGAATTTTAAAGGTCCAAATCCAGAACTCATTGAAAGGAGGTACACATGTTGATATTATGGTGAAGAGGCTTTTGGCATGATTGCCTTTATTAGTCAAGTCATTGTTTTCAGGATTTGGAAAGTTGTTGCAACTTCATAAACCTCTGGTTGGGCTGCATCTGGAATATTGCACTCGATTCTAGTCACTCCATTACAGGAAGGATATGGAGGCTTTGGTGAGGGTGCAGAAGGGGTTAACCAGGATGCTGCTTGAATTAGAGGACGCATACTATAATGAGAGGTTAGACCAAGGGTTGCGAATCTGGAGTCCATGGACCCTTCAGTTAGTGATAGGGGCCCATGGCATAAAAAATGTTGGGGACCTCTGGGTTAGATTAACTTGGGTTGTTTTCTCTGAGGGTCGAGGCTTCCCAGAGACCTAATCAAAATTTCATGAACTATGAAATTGTCAGAGTGCAGAGCTTAGTCAACGGCGACTCCTTTGCTTGCATCTTTGGAAACAGCTCTACTTCCATCTTTAATATCTTTATTTTTCCCTTTCAGGGTTCTTTTGAAGACCCTGACCTGGAGTTATATGCTGACTACGGTTGTTTGTGGGAATGGGACCCACTCCTGGGGGTCATGACCGGCCATTATCCAACATGTCAAGGGCATGGCCTAAGAGTTCGGCTTTCCTTTGGAGGCCTAGGATCTGGGGCTCTGGAGACAGGTGGATCGAAGGTCGATGTCCCAGATCAGTGTGTGGTCGGAGCTGCAAGATCTTTGGCTGTGTGCCCAGAGACCTGAGATCTTTGGGCAGAGCTCAGAAAAAGCAACACAACGGACTTTTAACATGGTAAACCAGTGAGTTGTTTGTTATGTCTCCCCTCTCACTGTGAAACAGAGACATCTCTTTCTCCCTTATCAGGGAGGGAGAGAGCCTGTGGTATGTTGAATACCGGGTGAACACAAAGTCTTTGGGGTAGCTGCGGCTCGGTGTCTTTGCTATTGCTTTGCTCACACTTGAGTGTTCGGTGCTGATGCTTTTTTTGCCGGTGGGGGGAGGGGGATTGTTGCTCGCTGCTGCTTACACACGGGAGGGGGGAGCTGGGGGGGGACTTTGGGGTTCTAACATTTAACTGTCATTCATCCTTTGGGGCACTCCTCTGTTTTCGTGGATTGTTGTGAAGAAAAAGCATTTCAGGATGCATATTGTATACATCTCTCTGACATTAAATGTACTTTTGCAACTCTGAGTGGCATAGACAGGGGAGGTAGTCAGATCCTTTCTCCCGGGGTGAAAAATGACATAGGCAGGGGAGGTTCACAGGGCGAGAAATGTCAAATCTAGAGGGGATAAGCTTAAGCTGGGGGGAGTTGGTGTTCATGGGAGATGAGGCAGGTCTGTGTTGTTTTACATGGACGATCCAGGGGCTTGGAATACGCTGCCAGGAGTAGTGGCGGGAACTATGTTTAAGATGCATTTAGACAGATATATGAACAGGGAGGAATTGGAGGGACATGGACCATATGCAGGCAGGGGACTAATTTAAACTGGCATTGTGGGCCTACTCCTGTGCTGTCCTGTTCTATTACTTATGATACCCGAGCTGTGGTTCAACCCATGTTTTACAAAGGACTCATCCTAACTTAATTGCTCTTCTGAGCCTCAATTTATAAAGCTTGAGGTCCTCAGTTCTTTTTTTAGACTGTCTTGTTTTCAAAGAACAATTTATATATACACCACCTCCTCCCCAAAGGGCCAGAACCCTGTTCTGTAGGGCTCTGTTCTATTTTCAATGATTTCCTTCCACTAGTCATGAATGTTTTATTAAAAGGCCAGACTTGAGGATGACAAACTTGAAGAACTTGCAAAATGAGGGAAACTATTCACTTTTGAAATAGCCTGAACATGAATTGACCATCAATCTGATAACAAGCAACTAAGTGGGTGCTAACTGCAGTGAAAGCACTAATGATGGCTACGAGCTCAATCTCTGAGTGTGGAGAAACACAAATTCTGTCTGCATTTTGCAGAGGTCTGCAGACACTACTGCCAAACATTGAACAGCAGCCTGTTAGCTTTAAAGAGATGCTGCACACTCACAGGACATGAGATCCAACAATGTAACACAATGTCCATACCCTTCCCTTTTCCTCACAGTCACGTGTCTATCTAAATGTCCCTTAAAAGTCCCTAATGTTTCCGCCTCTACCACCACCCCAGGCGGCGCATTCCAAGCACCCAACACACTCTGCATTAGAAAAAACTTGCCCTTTGTATCTCCTTTGAAATTACCACCTCTCACCTTCAATGCATGCCCTCTGGTATTAGACATTTCAAGCCTTGGAAAAAATATTGTTTGCCTACTCCATCGATGCCTCTCATAATCTTATAAATCTCAATCAGATCTCCCCTTAGCCTCTGCCGCTCCAGAGAAAACAACCCGAGTTTGCCCAACCTCGCGTTATACCACATGCCCTTTAATCCAGGCAAGGTCCTGGTAAACTTTTTCTGCACAGCCTCAACGTCCTTCTTATAATGGACCAACACTCCAGAAATGGCCATACTAGAGTTTTATAAAGCTAACTTCCTGACTAATAAAGGCAAGCATGCCATCTGCCTGCTTAACCACCCTATCCACCTTTGTAGCCACTTTCAGGGAGCTAAGAACTTGGACCTCAAGATCCCTCTGCTCATAAACACTATTTATGAACAATGTACATTTCACATTTGACCTACCAAGATGCAACATTACACATTTGGCTGGATTAAACTACATCTGTCATTTCACCGCCATTAACTGTAACTGTGTCTTTATCGCATTGTATTCTTTGCCAGTCTTTTACACTATCCACATCATCAGCAATCTTCATATTATCTGCAAATTTACTAATCCACTCATTTTAATCCAAGTTATATGTACACATCACAAACAACAGAGGTGCCAGCATGGGTCCCTGCGGAACACCACTAACGCCATCCTCTCTAAGTTGCATGGGTGTGCAGCCGCGCAGTATCTGAATTGCATCTGTGCACATAGCCTTCATTGCCACACAGTTGAATTTTCTTTGATATAATGTTAATGTAATTTTGAAATCTGTTAATATAATTGTGAAATACTCTGTAATTATGTATTAATTAATATAATTCACGAGTTTTCTAAATAAAAAACACACCACAACCTTTACTTAGAAACATTTTGGAGCTTCAATGTACTTACATTGTCAGTGTTGCAATTACAACACTTACAAATTATAACAATAAACACAGAATGGAAGTTAGCAACTTATTGTTAATAAACTGCTGACCTGCTGAACACCAACAAAAAATATTCAGCTACTATTATGAACAAAAACAAAACATCACATCAAAATGACCACAATATCAAGATTTCAAAATTTGTCGTTTCTGGAAAAAGACTGCTGCAATTAAGACTTTCAATGATATGTTGAACTACATGCTTAGAAATGAAGAATTCCAAGAACTGTCAGTCCTTGTTGGCATCATTGAAACATTTCAAACTTCTAGTGCTGACTGTGAACATGGATTCAGTCTTATGAATTCAATCACGTGTAAATCCAAAAAAAAAGACAGAAGTTAAACATTTGGATAATCTAATGAGGATTAAGATGTGGATGCAAAATTAATCTGGACAGTGTTTATAAACAATGGATTTATAATAAAGACAGGTGAGAAAAAGTTTACAAAACATGACAGATTTTCTGTACTGTACTCCATTATACCCTTCAATTAATAAATAAAATCAAAAGGATGTGATTTTTAAATTTACATTCTAAATATTCATAGTATGCATTTAACAAAAAAGAAATTTAAAGTGCTGTGTAGATTTCTGGTCATGTAAAAATTTTCTGCTCAGAGCAATGGTGTATTAACAAAAAGTTAAATGACAGACATCCAGCTAGAATAAGTCCCATTGACTACTACCCTCTGTCCTCCATGGGCAAGCCAGGTCTGAATCCAAAGTCAATTAATCATGGATCCTGTAATGTATGGATCTATTACCTTTAGAGCAATGACTCCCCTTAGCACTACTGATGGACTGATAACTTACCTATACGCATTGACCTGTTCTCTCCCTGCAATGTGAAAATACCAGTTAACCTCACCTCCCATGTGCATGCTTTTATTTAATTGATATGTAGTTGTACAGGCACAACAAATTGGTGCCGAGTACGAACCTGAGTGTCAGCGAATATCACCAACTGCACTGACTGTTAAGAGTTGACAGACTTCAGAGGAAGGAGAGGGACAGCGAGAGGACAAAGTTAAACATTATGGAGAAGGCGGTTATGGACGTTAATGAAGGGACATATGAGTAACTGCATAGTGAAAGACGTACAACTAACAAAATGTGAAAATAAAGTGACCATGACCCTTAGTCGGGAAAGTTGATGAATTTGATAGTGCTAATGAGGACTGAGAATTGTATATAGAGAGGGTTGAACTGTACTATAACACGAACCACGTGCATGAGGTAAATAATGTTTCCATGTTTCTTAGCCTAATGGGTGCTAAAATATACAGGCCTTTACACAACTTAGTAACTCCTGCAAAGCTAGCAAGCAAGACATTCGATGAAATTGTTGCAATATTACAATATCACTTAAATTTATAGTTATAGCTGACAGATATAGATTTATCAAAATGAACCAGCCAAAGAATGAAAGCACTTCTGAATGCATTGCAGAACTGCGCAAACCTTCCCAGTGCTGTGACTTCACAGATGGACTTTCTGATGCATTAAGAGACAGGCTTGTGTGTGGCATGCATAGTAAAAGTACTCAAAAGAGGCTACTGGCAGAAAGAGACCTAACCTTAGAATGGGTATTGACCATTGCAGTAGCATTGGAGACAGCAGAAATGGTTGCACCAGAACTACAGAAAAAGAGCTTAGAATGTGAAATGCACAATATGTCCGTGAATGGCGCAAAAAAACCAAAAATGTTATCGATGTGGCAAATCCTCCCATTATGCAAATGACTGTTGGTTCAAAGAAAAGGTTTGCAGAAAATGTCACAGACAAGATGACAAAGAGAGAATGTGCAAGTCAGACAAAAAGCACACCCAATTAGAAAAACCACACAGAGTGAAAAAAATTTCAAACACAAAACCAAACAAATGCACTTAAGTGACCAAACGTGAAATGGTCGCAAGGTCTGACAAACATGAGCTGTCATGCCTAGAACTGCATTGCATTACTGAAGCAGATCACAGAATCATATGGATTACAATAGAAGTGTCTGGTGTCAAACTGAAAATGGAGCTGGATACAGGGTTGGCCTTGTCTTTAATTTCAGAGGCTGACTACAACAGACTGTTTTCTAAGCTACCTTTAGAAAAGATCTCGGTGATGCTGAAGACCTACACAGGCAAAAAAAAGTGTTTCCCAAAGGCATATTGCGGAAGGCCAGCTCTTTTCTGACTTGAATGGTTGAGAATGGCACATAATCAAAACTCTCAATGTATCATCAACAGGCAACTGCAGTCCAAACAGCAACAACTAACCAGAGACTGTCAGAGGTGCTTAATGCTAATGAGAGGTATTTAAGAAGGGTATTGGTAAACTCAAAGGCATGAAGGCCAGAATTGAACTGAATGAAGCAGCAACACCAAGACTCCATAGAGCGTGTCCAGTGTCTGGCATTCTCTCCAAGGCTGAGTGATCAATAAAGGGCAGAGCTGTGTGCATATGCAGGTACTTCAAGGTGAGCATCACCTCTGTGCTGCATACTGTGCAATATTCCCTGCCATGAACAGATTTTTGCATCTTTGGAAGGTGGGGAGAGGTTTTCAAAGATTGACTTGTCACAAGCCTATCTGCAAATGGAGATTGAGGAGTCAATCAGGAAGTTCCTCACAATCAACACTCACAAGGGTCTGTATCAATATAATCACCTCGTCTTTGGCATCGCATCAGCTCCAGCAATTTGGCAAAGAGCGATGGATTAAGTGCTCCAAGATATCTCAGGAACACAATGTTACCCTGATGACTTCATTGTGACTGGCAAAAACAATGAGCACCTCCAGAACCTCAGTAAAGTGCTTACCAGGCTGAGTGAGTATGGTCTGCATGCAAAGAGAGAAAAGTGTGAGTTTTTTAAGAATGAAATCTCATATTGTGGACATGCATGGCACAAGAGAAGACAGAAGCAGTGCTACAGGCACCCAAACCAGAAAATATGTCACAACTCAGGTCATACTTGGGCCTTGTAAACTACTACCACCGGTTTCTCCCAAACATTGCAACAGTGCTGCATCCATTGAATGTGTTGTTACAGACAGGAGCAAAGTGGGAATGGCCAGAAAGAAGAGAAACAGCATTCAAGTAAACAAAGCATGACAAAGTAGAGCTGAGGGATATGGTGAGCTGGTGTGTAGGTCTGATTGACAGTTTGAGTGAGATGATAGGTAATCAGTGCTCACCCATGGAGGGCATGCTAAGGTTACAAGATGATGCTAATCAAAGGTACACAGTGAGAATGGTATCGGTGACGTGGAATACAATGCAAGATTGGGGAGATGGGTTTCAGGGATTGATTGGGTCAGAACCCAGAAAGAGGCCCTTCACCTCACCGAATACTTACCAACATTGAAACTGTTTTATTCTTACCACATCCTCACTCATCTGTGCCCCAGGGTCAGTTTAAATGACCAATTAATTACCAACCCCCACTTCTTTGGAATTTGGGAGGAAACTGGAGCACAAAGGAAACCCATGAGGCTACATGGAGAATGTGCAAACTCCACACAGACAGCACGGAAGGTTAAGATTGAACCTGGATCTCTGGATCTATGAGGCCAAGGTGTTACTTGGGATTAAGAAATCCCAAGTTCCTAGGCAGGACGCTGAGGCTGATAAATGCACAAAGATGTGCTGTTGGCAGAGGAGCGTTATGGTGAGGGAGTGAGATTTAAGGCAAAGTAAGGAGATCAAGTTAGATATGGCCCTTGTGGCTAAAGGGATCGGGGGTATGGAGAGAAGGCAGGTACAGGGTTCTAAGTTGGATGATCAGCCATGATCATACCGAATGGTGGTGCAGGCTCGAAGGGCCGAATGGCCTACTCCTGCACCAATTTTCTATGTTTCTATCAGATGGTGGAACTGAAAAATCTGGCAAGGTGGGTGAGTAGGATTGAGGAATACGTTGAGTAGAGGGTCTGCAGTAATGAGCACAGAACAGTACAGCCCTTCGGCCCAGTAAATCTGTGCTGGCCACAATGCTAATTTTAATACATCCCCCCTGCTTACACATGATCAATATCTTCATCCCCTGCATATTTGTGTTCCTTTCTAAATGCCTCTTAAACACTACTATTATACCTGCGTTCACCACCTCTCCTGGAAGCTTGTTTTGACACCCTCTGAGTAAAACCTTGCTTTGCAAGTTTTCCCCTCTCATCTGGGAATATAACTCTGAATGTCTACCCTGTCTATGCCTCTCATTATTTTATAAACTTCTATCACGTCTCCCCTCAGCCTCTGCTGCTCCAGAAAAAAACAATGCACAGTTGTCTATCCTCTTCTTCTAGTACATGCCCTCTAATCCAGGCAACATCCTGCTGAACCTCTTCTACACTCTCTGAAGGCCTCTCTGTGTACCTTCTTGTAATGCAGTGACCAGAAAGGAACACTACACTCTGAGTGAAGCCTAATCTAAGTTTTATACAGCCACAAAGATGAGGACCAGAGAAATGAATGAGAGTTATGATGAGAAGTGGAGACACGATGTGGTCAAGGTTGGTGACAGTGCTGTCAGTACAAAGGGACACAGGGCTGTGCATACAAGTTAGGGGCAGAGGGGCTAATGAATTTGAAACTGCAACAGCCATTTTCCTGGAAGGACGGCTGATCAGTTTATTAACCCCGTTTGATTCTGAGAGACAATGCCTTTCACATCAGCTCACTCTCCACTTCACACAAACACATCCTCTGTTTTTATTTAATGTTGCTTTACCCTGAGGGACATGTCAGACTGAAGGATTCTTAGAGCAATTTATTTTTATAAACCCGAACCTCATCACTCTCCTCGGTCGTCACACTAATCACAGAGTGTTAAATATTGACGAGGCTTTTGAAAATTTCCCCAGGGCCTTTTCAGTTTGAAGCTCCTTAGAAAGATTATCTTTGCCATTTGTCACTGTGTAGCTCCTGGTTGTTTTTCTCTCCCTCTGTCAGTTTAGCCTTATGCACTTGCTCAGTTTTTGTGTGTTATGTCTGACCTCAGATACTGTTTGTTCACCCAAATACAGAACTTGCAACATCTCCTGTTGTAACCTACTCAAAAGATTCATTTAATTTCATTTTTCAATCTTTTTATTGATTTTCAAATAAAGAATATACAAATCAGAGGAGTTTAGCAAATAGATAATATAAAAGACATATAAACAGCAATAATAAAAACAAAGTATATAATGTCAAAATCAAATTGGTAAAATATTACGCTGTTATATATACAATGGTAAAAAAACTACAACTCCTCATAGCAATCATAAAAAGAAAATTGGAAATTTTATTGATAAAGAAACCCCCCCCCTAACTAAACTGAAACAAAAAAAAGAGAAAGAAAAAAACACATCCTTCCAGTCATCTCCGAACCTCCATGGATAAGGATTTTCCCCAAAGAGAATAAAGAAAAATAAATAAATAAAAAATAAATTAAATCATGTGAAAATATTGAATAAAGGGTCGCCAGACTTGTTCAAAATTAAAGGATGTATCAAATGTCCGGCTTCTAATTTTCTCCAAGCTTAGACATGACATAATGGAGGAGAGCCAATAGAAAACAGTGGCGGGTTAGATTCTTTCCAGTGTAGCAAAATAGCTCCTAGCCAGTAAAGTTGAAAAAGCTATCACATGTTGGGCGGAAGCAGACACTTTGCTTGCTTCCTCTGGAATAATCCCAAAAATTGCTGTAAGTGGATTAGGTTGAACATCCATATCTATAACTTTAGATAATATTCCAAACACATCCCTCCAACTACAAATTTATTGGAGAATTCTTGTTAATCCCTCCTCCCCCATCTGAAAATAAAACTCAGCCCAGTTTGGATGAACATTGACGGCTTACACTGTTTGATTTGGTTGGCAATGAGTTGGATCCTGACTCTAGATCGTTAGTCCTGGTGCTCTTCTGAACAAGAACCATCCTTCTGTTAAAAATTGTCTGCCAAATGTCACATCAGAGGAGCTCTCACCCATTCCAGATAGTCTGCTGTTATGAAGTCCATTTCAGTGTAGGGTCTGCCCACCATTTGGCTGAGAGTCCTTACCATGGATAAAAGAAGTCTGAGGAGTAACCTCTCTCATTATAAAATCATGAGGACATCAATATGGTGGATGATCATAGTCTTTTATCCAGGGTAGAGGAGTCTTAAACTGCAGGTTTAAGGTGAAGGAAGACTTGAGGGGCAAGTGGGTACGTGGAACGAGCTGATGGTATAAGGGTTGATGCAAGGACAATTACAATGTTTAAAAGACATTTTTACAGGCTTGTTAGTATGAATGGTTGAGAGGGATGTGGGTCAAACACAAGTAAATGGGACTAGATGAGGGAGATGACTTGGTTGGCATGGGTGAGTTGGATCGAAGGGCCTGTTTTACATGGTTTATAATTCTGTAACTCAGAGGACAGAATACGCTGTCCTTCTCTGGTCTATATAAGCCTCATGTGGTAGACTCTGAGATACTCCAACAAGCTACTCAGCTGAACCTTACAGCTTTGATTTCCCTAACGACGGTACCATCAGGAGTAGGACTACAGCAGGTCACCGCCACCTTCTCAAGGGTATCTAACGTGGGTTGTAAGTGTGATTCTACTACCATTAACTGAACATGGCGTGCGACTCTAACAGCCTCTGACAACTGGGTCCAACTCTTGGCCTTCATGTGTGGCTTAGCTACTAGCCTGGTGGAACTGGTTCTAGTGACAGGAGAAGGGGCAAAGGCGGGCCACCTAGCACCTCAAGACCAGTTGCTTCTGGCAGGTGGAGCTCATCAGCCTTGAACGCAAACCGCCTAGAAGAAGGAAAACTCGGATTTTAAACCCCTGCTGCTTTGCGGCCACACTCACCCATGGGAAAGGCTTCAGAAGTAAAACCCGAGGCAGTTTGATGTTGTTTACAAATTCACTCAGGCAACCTCTGCGACGACGCTGGTGCCAAGTTGCATCGGCGCTTGTCCTTCCCTTGGACTACATCGGTGACGTGGAGAGGGGGATCTCGCTATATGGGCAACAGCCAGTTCTTCAAATCTACCCGCCCAGGCTTGCGCCCTGGAGAGGACACAGTCCACCAGAGGCGCAAACCCATGATTCCCTGGATCGATGGCTGCCTACTACTACTAACCAAACATTGAAAATGGAATGAAAAAATGAGAGCAGAGGCAGGGCCCATGTCTGAACTCCAAACACCTGGCCATCTTCACAGGCTGCCAGTGAGCGAGGTGTTTCCCAGACATATGCCAGACTAAAGTCTGTGCCTAAGAATCCATGTTCAGGCTCAGAATTAGACACATAACAGATGGCATTACCAATGTGCCAAACTGATAAGCACTACATGAAGGGAATACAAGGCTTTTGCTCATGGTGTCCAATAAAGAAAGCTCAGAGCGCTGAATATATTTTGTGTCAATTTATCTTGTGGCTTTATTCCATCTTTGGTTCCCTTTGAAATTCTTCCTTTTCTCTGTTGCTTCTTTTATATTTATCTAATTCCCTCCCATTTAGTATCTCGTCAAGATACTCGTTTTGATGTCTCTAGCACTGGTTACATATGTAGAAAAGGAAGAATTGAGCAGCCATAACAGGGGAGTTGGACTAAATGGAGAGTTTGACTGGACCAGGCAGACACTGTAGGCTAGAGTGACTTCCTTGTTTGAATTTTATTATCTTGCTTTGACATAAAGGTTTAGCAGAGTTTTCACACCAAAGATGAGAACAAAGTAATTGAACGGTTACCTGGCAGCCAAGAAATCTCCATGGCAATCAGCCACAAGAATTGTAGGCTGCCAGGGTGACGTGACATTTGAATGACTGCAATATACTGAGCTCAAAACAGAGATGAGAGGGAATTTATCTGTGCTTAGTAAAGGCCATGATTCTCAAACACTATGTGCCTCAAAGCTTCTTGGCAACGATCCTGGCTAGATTAACAGTGAGCACTGAGCTCCTGCCCAGTGACCGGCATTACCTCATCATCTATTGTACAGCACGAATGAAAACCATTCTGTCCACTATAGCTCCCATCACATTCACTCTCACATATCTACCAAGCAAGCGGTCCTATGTCCACTATCATTTCTCTTTTATTTTTAGCACACTTGAAGAAACTTTTACTATCCACTTTGATATTAATTGCCAGCTTGCTTTCATATTTCATCTTTTCCCTTCTAATGATTTTTATAGTTGCTCTCTAGATTTTTAAAAACTTCCCAATCCTCTATCTTCCCACTAATTTTTGCTTTTTTGTCTGCCCTTTCTTTTACTTTTACAATAGCTTTGACTTCTCTTGTTAGTCATGTCATGGTTGTACTATCTTCCCATTTGAGTATCTCTTCATTTTTGGAATACATATGTCTTGCACTTTCCTCATTTTCCCCAGAAATGCATGCCATTGCTGCTCTGCTGACATCCCTGCCAGTAGCTTCTTCCAATTTACTTCTTCCAACTCCTCTCTCATACCACTGTAATTTCCCTTACTTCACTGAAATACTGCTACATCAGACTTTACTTTTTCCCTATCAGATTTCAAGTTGAACTCATCTTTCCTTTAGCAGGGTGACCATAAATGAACACCATCCCATATTAGGCTCCTCCAGCATCTTAAAACATAACATCCTAACATCAATACTCAACATTCATTTGTTTTGATACTCACTAGTAATCAATGTTTTGCCAGTGTGTCAAAAACCTTCTTCACCAGTCACGCTTTGAAAGGAAGTAAAACACTACACCCCTACAGCATCTGACAACCCTGTGATAGCTGTTTCAGATATCAGAACATCTTTCAAGAGTGTGAATCTTCGCAAAATAGTGTACCTGGTAGGGCACTGAAAATCTGTGCCAACCACTGGCTGAAATGTTTAAGAATATCTTCAATCTCTCCCTGCTGCATTCGGAGGTTTCCACTTACTTCAAAAGCGCACCAATCATACCAGTGTCCATGAAGAGCAGAGGAGCTGTCACAATGACTCACATCTATTAGATTCTGGGTGATAGTCACTGTGGCAGTAATTAAAGGAATTTGTAAAATGCCTACAACACGACTTTTTAAATCAGCTTGTGGTTGAGCCAGCTAGAGAAAAGGCCATTCTGTATTGAAAGTAGTGTAATGAACCAGAATTAATTAGGGAGCCTAAGGTAAAGAAACCCTTAAGAAGCAGTGATCATAATATGCGCACAACTGGATGATAATCACTGCACTCATATTATGATCGCTGAACTAGCTTCCTCGTTGCCGAGGACATCTTCGAAAAGTGATGCCTTAGAAAGGTGGCATCCATCATTAAGGGCCCCCACCACCCTGGACATGTCTTCTTCTCATTACCACTATCAGGAAGGAAAAATAGGACCTGAAGATACAGACTAAACATTTTAGGAACAGCTTCTTCCCCTCCACCATCAGGTTTGTTAACAGTCCATGAATGCTTATTTCCCTACTATTTTAATTTATATGCGACACTGTGCCACTTAATTGGGACTAGAAACTGTTGCAGAATGGTTTCTAACTACTGTTAGTCATGTGTACTTATATGGCAATTAGACATTACAAAGTGCTAAAGCAAATTTTTTTTAAACCATCAGTTGTGTTTGTGTTCAAAAAGCAGTGATTATAGTCACTGATAGTTGGCGAGAAATAAGCAGTAAGACAATTCAGAACTCTTGCTCACAGTGGTTTCAAGCATTCAGGCTTGGAGATGGCAGAAATGGCCAGGTATAAAATTGAAACTATTTCACTACTTCAACAAGTGAGGAACTACAAGAATTTGAAGGTATTGACAATGATCTTAAATGTTACAATGAAAATGAACTTTGAGGGTGCAATTGTTAAAAGTATTGTATGAAGGCGGTCCATTATCTACACTAGGTGGTTGTGCTGATTTTGTTAATTTACAGTTTTTACAGTTAATCAAGAATATGACAACATTCACTGGATGAATTCCTCCATCGATAACTATTAACATTAGCAGCACTATTGGTAGTGTTCTTATTTATTCTGTATTTCATTTAAATACCCAATTTGTTACTCAGTTAAACAGTAATTTTTCTTTTTTATACCTTTTTAACAATTTCCATGAAACCTTGGCTAATTGGGGCAGCCACTTAATGGGCCCAAAATGTATTGGTTCTGACGTGTCTTAGTTCACTGGAATCCACGGTGTACTTTATACATTGTGCTCTACTGCCATAGCAAAACTGCAAATTTCACAACGTATGTCAGTGATAACAAACCTAATTCTGATTCTCTCAATAAATGGTGCCTGATCCACTGATTATGGGAAAAATCAGTATGGATCTGCGGGAGATGAGCAAGGTCCTAAGTGAATTCTTCTCATCTGCATTTACCATGGAGATGGACATGGAAGTTTGGGAGTTTAGGGAAGAGAATAGTGATGTCAAAGAATGAGGGCCATAAGTGCAAAAAGGTGCAGAAATCCCCAGGATCCAACCATGTTTTTCCTGGGATGTTGTGGGAAGCAAAAGAAGAGATGGCTGGTGCTCTGGCTCAGAACTCTGTATCCTCTTTAATCAAATGAGATACGAGAAAGCTGAAGATTGGCTCATGTTGCTAATTTATTAAGGGCTACAATGACAAGCCAGGGAACTACAGGCTGATGAGCTAATGGAAAGGATTCTGAAAGACATGAAAGGCAAGTATTTTGATGGATAGCAGAAGTCCCTTTGTTCGTGGTAAATTGTGCCTCACAAATTTGCCTTAACTTCTTTTTGGAAGAAGTTACCAAGATGATAGACATGGACAGAGTAGTAAACATTACCTACATGGACCTTATCAAGGCCTTTGATAAGAAGATTGGTCTAGAATATTAGAATACTTGGAATGTAGGATGATACAGTAAATTATGTACTGTAAAAATCAGCTTGATGGAAGCAGTCAGAGGATGGCAGTGGTAGTTGTTCCACTGAGTGTGGGATCATTTACTGTTTGTTATACATAATTACCGATTTGAAAAAGAGTGCAGGCAGCATAATTAGTAAATATGCATATGGTACAAAAATTGATGACAGAGAAGGTGGTAGTAAACAGGATTTCAACAGATCTTGATCAACAAGAAAGTAGGCAAAGGAATGGCAAATGTAACTTAACTTGAACAAGTGCAAAGTGATTCATTTTGAAAAAATTAAATCAAACCAGGACTTGTACAATAAATGGTAGGGCCTGCACGCGTGTTGTTGAATAACTAGACTGTAGAACACAAATACAGAGTTTCCTGAAAACACAGATAGACAGGGTGGTGAAAAAGGAAGAGAATATGTTTGCCTTCATTATACAAAGCACTGTGCATAGGAGTTAGGTGTGCAAATCTGGTCAGCACACTACAGGATGTGATTAAACTAAAGAAGGTGCAGTAAAGATTCACAGGAAAGTTGGACTGGAGGGCTTCAGTTATAAATAATCATTGGATAGACTGGTATTTTTTTTAGAGTGAAGGTGCTTGAGCGGTGACCTTTAGAAGTTTATTAAGTTATGAGGGGCATTATAATGGTCACAGTTTTTTACCCCAGGCTAGGGTCTAAAAGGGCACAGGTTTAAGGTCAGAAGAAAGATTTAAAAAGGATCTGAGGGGCAATCTTTTACATAAAATAGGGTGGATATATAACAAACTCCAGAGAAAGAGATTAAGGCTAGCACAGTTACAACATTTATTCCAAATACTGATCTCAATAATTACGAAATGCTGTTTGAATACTTATCTCCACTACCCTATCTCACAACATATTCCAGATTTCAACCACTACTTGGGTGAAAAGGTCCTTCCCAAAATCCCTTCCGAACCTCTTACACCTTACCTTAAGATCCTGAAGACACATAATATGTTTTCACTGGTGAGAAAATCTCAGACAGCAAGATGTAGTTTCATATGGTCACTTAAAACCAAGAAACCTTAAAATCCTTTGATGCAGAGGGTGGAGAACACTTATGGAGGCCAGAACATTGGTTTTATAGTGGAGGTATATAAATGTTTGAAAGGTTGGTGGATTAAGTGCTTGATGCACCATCAATAACTCTCTGAGATGTGAAGGCGAGATATCGGCTTTTATTGACTGGGAGAAAGAACAAGCAGTAGTTGACCACCATAATACATTCTGGAGACTGAGGGCCGGGTTCAGGCCTCAATCGCCTTTATACAGGGGTATGTGGGAGGAGCCACAGTCAGTGGGAGGGGCCACAGGAGCAGTCAGCAGGGGGCGTGTCCAGACAGGTATATGTAGTTCACCACAGTGCTATAGGGAACTGACAGAGAAGGAGCTGAGGTCTGGGTTCACAGTGAATACTGCAGCCAGCTTGAGGGCTGAATGGCCAATTCCTGCTCATACAGGTAGTCCCCAAGTTACGAACGTCCGACTTACGGACAACTCCTACTTATGTACCGAGGAAGGAGAACGCCGTCCACCATTTTAAGTCAGTTCACAACGCCGGCTGCCATTTTAAGTCATTGCCATTGACACTGTGTTGAGTGTGTAACTTTGTATTTGGCTTAAATTTTTCCTAGCACAATTCACCCTGACCACCCCCCCCCCCACCCCCGTTCTGGTCGGCTGGTGGCGCAGTGAGATCAGCGCTGGGCTGGCGAATGGAGGTCCCCGAGTTCAATCCAGTGACAGGCTGCTCCCGTGCCGGGTTGATGTCGATCCAGTGACTCCTGTACCATCCGTGTCGGGTTCATGTCTAGCTCGTAACTCGACCTTGTAAAAAAACACTGCCACCTCCAGTTTAAATTCCCACACGGAATATTGTGGAGGATCAAATACAGTACCCAAACCCAGCACAGCCCCCACTTGTCCCATTTAACCTGTCTCAGTGCAGTGGAGTTTAGGACCCGGGAAATTCAGTGCGGTGGAGTTTAGGACCCAGCTGAGGCAGGACCCTCCGCCTGCAGTGTTTCTGTTCCGTTGATGGGGAGTGATCACGACTAAAAATAAAGTGGAAATAATAAAGCGTTTGGAAAGAGGGGAAACATCATTGGTCATTGGAAAAGCATTAGGCTACAGTCGGTCAACGATCGGAACAATTTTAAAGGATAAAGGATAAAGTGAGAATAAGGGAGCATGTGAAAGGCCCTGCCCTGATGAAGCAACGCAGTGGTTTAATTATTGGAATACATTCGTTTCTTAAGTGTTTTATATGTATAGAAAGGTAAAATACATACTATATACTAAGACAAACGTTTGACTGACGCTAAATAACACCGGATATACTTGTTCCAACTTACGTACAAATCCAACTTAAAGACGGACTCAGGAACGGAACTCGTTTGTAACCCGGGGACTGCCTGTATTTACCTGTGTCCTTGTGTGTATTTTTGTCATAGATGCTCTGCTTGGATAACAGTTTTTCATCATCTACCTGATCCATGTTGCACAAAATTTTATTTACCTAAATTAGGTCACTTTTCAGTCCTTCCTAATCTGGAGAATACAAACCCAGCCCATCCAGATTCTCCTCCAACTCAAGCAACTTCTTGATAAATCTGCAGAGATGCAAAAGGTCTTGGGAGGTCTTGTGCAGGGTCCGTAAAGGTTAAATTGCAGGTTGAGTCACTGGTAAGGAAGTCAAATCCAAAGTTAATATTCATTTTGAGAGGACTAGAATATAAAAGCAAGGACGTACTGCTGAGGCTTTATAACACATTGGTCAGACTGCTCTTGAAGTATTGAGAGCTGTTTTGTGCCCCTTTTCTAATAAAGGATGTGCTGGCATTGGAGAGGGAAGTTAATGAGAATGATCCTGGGAATGAAAGAGTTAAAGTATGAGGAGGGTTTAATGACTCTGGGCCTGTACTTGCTGGAATTTCGAAGAACGAGGCATGATCCATTGAAACCTATTGAATGTTGAAAAGCCTAGACAGAGTGGAAGTGGAGAGGATGTTTCCTATAGAGGTGAGTCTAGGACCAGAGGACAAAGCCTCAGACTAGAGGGATATCCATTAAGAACAGAAATGAGGAGGGATTTCTTTAGCCTTTGGGTAGAGAATTCATTGGCACATGTGGCCGTGGAGGCCACGTTATTGGGTATATTTAAAGCGGACACTGATAGATTCTTGATTAGTCAGGGCATCAAAGGTTATGGGGAGATAGCAAGGGACTGGGGTTGAGAGGGATAATAAATTGGCCATGATGAAATGGTGGGGCAGACTCAATGGGCTGAAAGGCCTGACTCTGGTCCTTAGTTATAGTTTCTCGTGTACTGATATCTTTCCTATTGTGTGTTTACTGAGAATGTCACACAATAGTCCAGTTCTGTCCAAATCAATGATTCACATAGTTATATCATTATTTCCCTGCTCTTATATTCTATGCACTGGTTAGTGAAGACCAATATTCTGTATGTCTTTATGACCACTTTATCCACTGGTGCTGCTGCTGTCAGAGATTCATGGACTTGCACTCCAAGGTCCCTTGGTACCCCAGTATCTCTGAAGACTGTATCATTCACTATGTAGGCCCTGGCCTATTAGTCATCCCTAAATGCATCAATTCACATTTTTCAGGATTAAATTCCATCTACAATTTTGTTGCCGACCATACCAATTGACCAATGTTGTTTTGTTATCAAAGACTCCTCTACCATCAAGTCATTTGCAAATTCCTAATTATACTTCCCAAATGCACATCCTGATTGTTAATGTATATAACAAAGTACATGGACTTCGGTGATAATTCCTGTGATTTACAGCTGGTTACAGGTTACCAGTCACAAGTGCAACCACAACCATCAACCTCTGTATTCTGTCACTGTATTGTGTGTTTTAAGTTGTCATAGAAACCTACAGCGCAATACAGACCTTTTGGCCCACAATGCTGTACTGAACATGGCCTTACCTTAGAAATTACCTCGGGTTACCAATAGCCTTCTATTTTTCTAAGCTCCATGTACCTATCCAAAAGTCTCTTAAAAGACCCTATTGTATCCACCTCCATCACCGTCACCAGCAGCCCATTCCATGCACTCACCACTCTCTGCATAAAAAACTTAACCCTGACATCGCCTCTGTACCTACTTCCAAGCACCTTAGAACTGTGCCCTCTCACGTTAACCGTTTTAGCCCTGGGAAAAAGACTCTGACTATCCACACTATCAATGCCTCTTATCATTTTATACACCTCTATCAGGTCACCTCTCATCCTCCATTGCTCCAAGGAGAAAAGGCTGAGTTCACTCAACCTATTCTTATAAGGCATTCTCCTCAATCCATTGTAAATCTCCTCTGCACCCTTTCTATGGCTTCCACATCCTTCCTATAGTGAGGCGACCAGAACTCAGCACAGTACTTCATGTGGGGTCTGACCAGAGTTCTATATAGCTGCAACATTACCTCTCAGTTCCTAAACTCAATCCCATGATTGATGAAGGCTAATTCACTGTATGCCTTCTTAACCACAGAATCAACCTGCGCAGCAGCTTTGAGTTTCCTATGAACTTGGACACTCTGATCCTCCACACTGCCAAGATTCTTACAATTAATACTATATTTTGCCATCATATTTGACCTGCCAAAATGAACCGCTTCACACTTATCTGGGTTGAACTCCATCTGCCACTTCTCATGGAGCACTACAGAACAGAAACAGGTCCTTCGGCCCATCCCATCCTTGTCAAGCTGCATGCTAGTCCCTTCAATCTACACTTGGACCATGACCCTCCAGACATGTAGTTATCCAAACCTCTCTTAACTATTGCAGTTGAACTGGCATCAACAACTTCCACCGGCAGCTCATTCCACACTTGCACCACTCTCTGAGCTTCCCCTTAAATATTTCACCTTTCAACCTTAACCTATGATCTCTACTTCTAGAGCCACGCAACCTCAGTGGAAAAAGCTTGCTTGAATTAACGCTATCTATACCTCTTCATAATTTTGTATAACATTATCAAATCTCCCCTCATTCTCCTACACTCCAGGGAATAAAGTCCTAACCTATTCAACCTTTCCATACAACTGAGGTCCTCAAGCCCTGGCAACATCTTTGTAAATGTTCTCTGTACTCTTTTAATCTCATTGATATCTTTCTTACAGTGACCAGAACTGCACACAGTACTCCAAATTAGCTCTCACCAATGTCTTATACAACTTGAAAATAATATCACAGCTCCTGGTACTCTTGATCCGCCTCCAATTCAGGTGCAAACAGTCCCAAATGTGCAATATGCCACCTTCCCTAGAAGAGAGCTCAATAATCCAATAAAATCTGAAGCCCTCCCTTCTACACCATCTTTTTATCTACGTGTTTAAAAGGTATTAACTTCCCTTTTCTGGTCTCACTAGCACACAGCAAAAATAGCAATCCTGGGATCACAACCCTGGAGGTCTGGTAATTTAAGCCAGCACCTAACTGCCTGAACTTACTTTGCAGGACCTCATCAGTCTTCCTGCCTATGTCATTAGAACCAAAGTGGACCATGACCTCAGTCTGGTCACCCTCCCTCTTAAGTATGCTATAGGCTCAATCTGAAATATCTCTGATCTTGGCACCTGGAAGGCAATATATCATCCAGGAACTTTGTTCTCTTCTGCAGACCCTCCTGTATGTTCCCATAACCAACGATTCCTCTATCACTACTTCTCACCTCTTCTTCCTCTTCCCTTCTGAATCACAGAGCCAGGCTCAGTATCCGAGATCTGACTGCTGTGAGTTTCCTCTGCTAGGTTGACGCACCCAACCGTATCCAAAACAAAGCAACACACAAAAAATGCTGCAGGTCAGGCAGCATCTATGGAAATGATTAGATAGTCCACATTTTGGGCCGAGACCCTTCTCCAGACCAATATACTTATTATTGAGCAGGACAGCCACAGGGTAACCTGCACTGACTGCTTCTCCCATCCCCCCCCCCCCCCCCCCCCCCCACCGGCGGTACCACTGTGCTGAACCTAAGGTGAAACTATCTCCACGTAACTCATATTTCACAAGATCTAACAGGCTCTTACCCTGTGGACTAGTCTCCCAAGTTGGACCATTGAAATCCATCTGAAATACATTACTAACACTACACTCAATCATACACACAGGACTTCTTTAGAACAGAGAACAGTATACCACAGAAACAGGCCACGATGTGCTGAGCAAATTAAACTATTAATTAAATTCCTAACTGAATTAATCCCCTCTGCTTAAAGAATGCTCATATCCCTCCTATCTAAACAATGTCCATATCTTCTCTGTACATTCCAGTGTCTATCTTTGAGACTCTTAAATGCCTCTATCATATTTGGCTTGCACTACTACTCTGGCAGCACACTCAAGGCACCTACCACTCTCTATGTTAAAAAACATGTACTGTATACCTGCTTTGATCTTGTTCCATCTCATCTTAAATTCATATACCCTGTAGTTTTAGACATTTCAACCCAGGGAAAAAGATACTGACTGCCTACTTTGTTTAAGCATTTAAAACATTCAGCCAAATTTATCAGTCAAGACCTCAATTGAGTTATCCTTAATTAAATCTCCATCTATCAAGTGCAGATGATTGCTGTCCCTCAAAATGTTTTTTTTTTACTAATTTCCTTACCACTGATATTAGAGCCACTGACCTGTAATAACTGGCTCAGCTCCTGTTACATTCTTCAATAAAGATACCAGATTTGGAGTTCTCGACACCTCTTATGTTGCCAAAGATCCAGCAATCTCCTTCCTTACTTTTCACAGCTGACTACAATACCACAACTTATCCACCTTCAAGCCCGTTAATGCATCTAATATAATTTTGGTTCATGTGACAGTTTTGAATGTTCAGGTAAAATATATCCCTATGTTCCCCCTGAATTAACTTGAAGATGTATGGGATATTCCTCCTTTTTGACAAAGGGAGCATGTTTGCTTGCTGTAAAATTCTAACTAGACCACAGCTGCAGTACTGTGCATTTTTGTGATCACCATATTACAGAATGGAAGTTTAGGTGTGAGAGAGGACACCAAGTAGAGAGGACATTTAAGATATTGTCAGGCCTAAATAGTTCAGCAGAGAATAGCAACACCAGAGTTGTTTTCTTTAGAACTGAGGGAAGATTAGAAAGAGTTGCATCCACTTATAAGTAACATGCCTGGAATTGATAGAATGTACAGTTTTTCTTAGCAAAAGCTCATTTCAATCATGGGTAAACAGCACAGAGAAGAAATTGCTTAGTACACAGGCCTTCATCAATCAGGGCACTGTGTATAGAAGTTGGGATGTTATTTTGCACTTGTACAAGGCTGCATTTGGATTACAGTGTTCCGTTTTGCTCGCCCTGCTATGGGAAGGATGCCATTAAGTTGGGAAGAGTGCAAAGGAGATTTGCTTGGACTTGAGAGACTGAGTTGAGGAGAGATGTTGAGCAGAAGTTGTATGCATTGGAATGTAGAAGCATGGTGATCTTATAGAGCTGTATGAAACCATGAGGGGCAAAGAGAGGGTCAATAAATAAATATGCACAGTCTTTTTCCCAGGGTTAGGGAACCAAGAACGTGGAGGACATAAGTTTAAAGTGAGAGGGGAGAGATTTGATAGGAACCTGTAAAGTAAGTTATTTTCATAGAGGTACATGAAACTAGCTACCAGAGGAAGTGCTTGAGAAACGTATAAAATTTATAAGACACTCGGGCAAGTAGGAAGGTAAAGGAATCTGTTAATCATAAGAAAAAGTGAAATCTTGTTTAATTTTCGGCAGTCTGCGATCATCATGAGAAGACATTCATTGATGAGGCAGAGCAAGGTGTAAAAAGAGCTTGGGGCCTTTTAGAACTTGATGGGTTGCAATCCTCGTCAGAAGACATTCATTGGTGAAGGAGTGCAAGATGTAAAAAGAGCTGTGGCCTTTTGAACCTTCTCAGCAGGATGCAATCATAATGATCTCTTAATGACTCAGCAGGGGCCAATTAAAAAAAGAAGCAAGGTGTAGGTGGAGCAGCTATTGTTGGAGTGGCCAAAGTTTGGCTCAGCAGACTTTGGTGAGAACAGACACAGGCTAGAACTTATGAAAGCTTGCAAAGTTAGGGGTGTAGCAGGGGTAGGAAAGATGGTAGACCAGGCAGTGAAATGCTTCCCTGTGAGATGCTGGATTTCAGGGCACCTTATAGTTTTCCTGATGACAATATCTGCAGAATGTGCAACCAAATTCAGTTACTGACTGATAAAGTAATTCCTATATGTAATACTTTAGATTTATTTGCATAAAGCTGGAACTAGATGTAGTCAGGATCATCCAGAAGGCTGAAACCTCAAAGATGAGACTTTTTTCTGAGGTGATCACACTTCAGATATTAAAGGGTAATCACCAGAAGAAAGGGAAGAAGCAGTCAGTTCAAGGTTCCCATGTGGCCATTCACCTCAGCAACAAGCATACCCATTTGGATACTGCTGGAGGGTGGAGGAGTGACTTACCAGGCAGAGCAGCAGCAGCCAGGCCAGTAGCACTGCAACTGGCTCGCAGGCTCAGCAAAGCTAGGCAGAGTGATAGTGATAGGAGACTAGATAGTTAAGGGGAAGGATAGGAGATTTTGTGGCCACGAAAGAGATGCAAGGATGGTGTGTTGCCACCCAGGTGCTAAGGTCCAGGATGTCTCAGACAGGCTGCAGAAGATTCTCAAGAGGGAGGGTGAGCAGCCAGAGGTCGTTGTGTACATTGGAACCAATGACATTAGAACATTAGAAAGGTTTTGTCAAGAACAGGCCATTCAGCCCAACAAAGCTTGCCAAATTCCTATTCACATAGTGTGTTGAAATAACTATTGAGTTTGGATTTGAAAGACTCCAAGGTACTACTCTTAACTACACAACTAGATAATTTGTTCCATGTGTCCACAACTCACTGTGTAAAGAAATGCTTCCTGATGTGAGTCTGAAATTTTCCTATAACCATTTTCCACCCATGACTCCTTGATGATGGATTAATTTTAAAGTGCAACTGTCATCCACTTTACTTATTCCCTTAATGATTTTGGACACTTCTATCATGCTATCATGTCTCCTCTCAATCTACATCTACTTAAGCTACAAAGATTTAATTCTTTCAATATTTCTTCATACTCATACCCTGCAGACCTGGAATGAGCCTAGTTGCCATTCTCTGGACTCCCTCCAGTGTCTTCACATCCCTCACACAATAGGGAGATCAAAATTGTACATAGTGCTCAAGTGTGGCCTCACAGGCACATTATACAGCTTAGGAAAACATCCCTTGACTTCAACTCCACTGAGCGCATACAGTATATAGCCTAACATTCTATGAGCCTTCCTAATCACTTCTGTGCATTATCTAGATGTTGATAGTGATGAGTATTTCAGGATGCCCAAATCCTTGTCATAAAGTGCACTTTCTAACTCAAGACCCCCCCATTGTATATTTATATCAAATATTTCTACTTCCTATTTATAATATTTTACATTTGCTTACATTAAGTTTCATCTGCCATTTATCTGCCCACATCTGGATTTTGTTTAGACCTAACTGTATTGATTCTGCTGCCTGAATGTTATTAGCCTGTTCCCTCTAACTTTGTGTCATTGGCAAACCTTACTAGTTTATTTGTTATGCACTTATCCAAATCATTAATGTAAATTAAAAACAGCAGCAGCCCCAAAACCAATCCTTGCGTAATCCCTCTTTGAACATCTTCTAGGTGTAAGAATAATCCTCTCACCATAACTCGTTATTTTCTGTTTTTGAGCCAATTCTATACCCATTCACACACCTTACCCTGAATCTCTATCTCCGGTAAATCGCCAGAATGAGGGCTATAAATTACAACAGAAGATAGAAAAGGCATGTCAAAAGGGCAATGCTACAGTAGTCAAGGAGAGAGATGGGGAAAATCAGGTTGGTGCTGGATTCCAAGAGAGGGAATTTGTAGAATGCCTACGAGGTAGCTGTTTAGAGCAGCTTGTGGTTGGGCCCAATTAGGAAAAAGATAATTCTGGATTGAATATTAGGTGTAATGAACTAGATTTAATTTTAAAATTTTAAGGTAAAGGAACCCTTAGAAGACAGTGATCATAACTTCTCATTTACTTTACAAAGGCAACAATTACATCAGTGCCTAAGAAGAATACAGTAATGTGGGCTGCCTTAATAACTATCGCCTGATAGCACTCACATCTACAGTGCTTTGAGAGGTTGGTCATGACTAGATTGAACTCCTGCCTCAGCAAGGACCTGGACCCATTGAAATTTGCCGATCACCACAATAGGTCAACAGCAGGTGCAATCTCAATGGCTCTTCACATGGCTTTAGACCACCTGGACAACACAAACACCTATGTCAGGATGCTGTTCATCAACTATAGCTCAGCATTTAATAACATCATTCCCACAATCCTGATTGAGAAGTTACAGAACCTGGGCCCCTGTACCTAACTCTGGAAATGGATCCTTGACTTACTAACCGGAAGACCACAATCTGTGCAGATTGGTGATAAAATCTCCTCCTTGCTGATGATCAACACTGGTGCACATCAGGGGTGTGTACTTAGCCCACTGCTCTACTCCCTATATACCCATGATTGCGTGGCCAGGCAGAGGTCAAATGCCATCTACAAATTTGGTGATGATACAACCATTGTTGCTAGAATCTCAGGCGGTAACGAGAGGGCACACAGGAGTGAGATATGCCAACTAGTGGAGTGGTGTCGCAGCAACAGTCTAGCACTGAACGTCAGTAAGACGAAAGAGCTGATTGTGGACTTCAGGAAGGGTAAGACGAAGGAACACATACCAATCCTCATAGAGGGATCAGAAGTGGAGAGAGTGAGCAGCTTCAAGTTCCTAGGTGTCAAGATCTCTGTGGATCTAATCTGGTCCCAACATATCAATGCAGTTATAAAGAAGGCAAGACAGTGACCATACTTCATTAAGAGTTTGAAGAGATTTGGTATGTCAACAAATACACTCAAAAACTTCTATAGATGTACCGTGGAGAGCATTCTGACAGGATGCATCATGTCTAATATGGGGTGGGGTGGGGTGGGGGGACCGAAAGGAGCTGCAGAGGGTTGTAAATCTGATCAGCTCCATCTTGGGTACTGGCCTACAAAGTACCCAGGACATCTTCAAGGAGTGCTGTCTCAGAAAGGCAGCGTCCATTATTAAGGACCTCCAGCACCCAGGGTATGCCTTTTTCTCACTGTTGCCATCAGGTAGGTGGTACTGAAGCCTGAAGGCACATACTCAGCGATTCAGGAACAGCTTCTTCCCCTCTGCCATCCTATTCCTAAATGGACATTGAACCTGTGAACATTACCTCACTTTTTTAATATATATTATTTGTTTTTAGTACAATTTTAATCTATTCAATATACATGTACTGTAATTGATTTGCTTATTTATTTATTTGTCTTCTTCTAGATTATGTATTGCATTCAACTGCAACTGCTAAGTTAACAAATTTCACAACACATGCCGGTGATAATAAACCTAATTCTGATAATATGATAGAGTTCACCATGCAGTTTGAGAGGAAGAACATAAAGTCAGATGTATCAGTATTACACTGGAGTAAAGGGAATTACAGAAACATGAGAGAGGAGCTGGCCAAAGTTGATTAGAAGGGGACTCTATCAGGGACAATGGCAGAACCGCAATGGCTGGAGTTTTTGGGAGCAATTCGAAAGGCACAGGATAGATACATCCCAAAGATGTAGTAGTATTCTAAAGGGATGATGAGGCAACCGTGACTTTTAAAAACCAACAGAAGGCAACTAAAAAAAATCATTAGAAGGGAAAAGATGAAATATGAAGCTAAGCTAGTCAATAATATAAAGTAGGATACCAAAGAGTTTTTTTCAGATATATACAGAATAAAAGAGAGGCAAGAGTGCTGGAAAATGATAGTGATGAGGTAGCAATGGGATGCAAAAAACTTGCAGATGAACTAGTAAGTATTTTGAATCAGTCTTCACTGTGGAAGATACTAGCAGTATGCTACATATTCAAGAGTGTCAGGAGGCATTAATGAGTGTAGTTATTATTACCAAGGAGAAGGTGTTTAGGAACCTGAAACCTCTTGAGGATAGATAACTCATTTGGATCAGATGGACTACACCACATGGTTCTGAAAGAGGTAGGTGAAGAGATTGTGGAGGGATTAAAATAATCTTTCATGAATCAGTAGATTCTGAAATGGTTCCAGACGACTGGAAAATCATAAATGTCGCTTTACTCTTAAAGAAGGGAGGGAGGTAGAAGAAAGGAAATTGTAGGCTATTGCACCTAACTTCAGTGGTTGGGAAGATATTACAGCCCATTATTAAGGATGAGGTTTTGGGATACTTGGAAACACATGATAAAGTAGGCCAAAGTCAGCATGATTTCCTTACGGGAAATCTGTTTTGCCTGAAAAATCTGTTGGAATTCTTTGAGGAAATAACAGATAGGATAGACTGAAGAGAGTCAGTAGATGTTGTTTACTTGGATTTTCAGAAGGCTCTTGACAAGGTGCTACATATGAGGCTGCTAAAGAAGTTAAGTGCCTATGGTATTATGGGAACGATCTAGCATCGATAGAAAATTGGATGACTGGCAGAAGGCAAAGAGTGGGAATAAAGAGGTGTCAGTGTTGAGAGCGCTTCTTTTTACATTGTCAGTGATTTGGATGACAGAATTGATGACTTTGTGGCCAAGTTTGCAGATGATACAAAGATAGATAAGTGAAGGGGCAGGGTGAGTGCAGAATGACTTAGACAGATTGAGAGAATGGGCAATTAGTGGCAGATGGAATATAGTGTAGGGAAGTGTAAGGTCATGTACTTTGGTAGAAGGAATAAAAGCATAGACTATTTTCTAAATGGGGAAAAATATACAAAAATCAGAGGTGCAAAGGGACTTGGGAGGCCTTGTGCAGGTTTCCCTAAAGGTGAACTTGCAGTAGTCAGTGGTAAGGAAGGCAAATGCAATGTTCGCATTTTATTGATAAGACTTGAATATAAGAGCAAGGATGTGATGCTGAGAATTTATAAGGCATTGGTCAGACCACACTTGGAGTATCGTGAGCAGTTTTGTCATTGAGTATATTTAAAGTGGAGATTGATAGGTTCTTGATTAGTCAGGGTGACAAAGGTTATGGGGAGAGGGCAGGAGAATGAGGTTAAGGGGGATAATAAATCAGCTATGATGGAATAGCGGTTCTGATGCAATGGCCCAAATGGCTTAATTCTACTCCTGTATTTCAGTCTTATGGTATGGACTAGTTGGGCCGAAAGGCCTGTTTGTGAGCTATACATCTATAATTCTAAAAAGGTCAATAACTAGGAGAGTGGTAAGGATCTGACTTTCATTGAGATAGATATAGAATATCCCACTGTATTTAAAATTAATCAGTATGTGATACACTAGCTTTAAAATGTAAAGAGATACAGGTACTGGTACGAGGCAACTTCAGCCAAAAAAAAAACAAAACAGGACAACTTTTCATCAAAACCAAATTTTATCTCCAAGATGGTCCAAAACAACAAATGTTGTAAGATTTATAGTAAAATGCCAAATTGGATCCAAAACTGACTTTGCCATGGAGGACATAGGACCACGGTAGAAGGGTGTTATTCTGGATGAAGGTCAGTGATCAGTGGTATTTCATAGGGATCATTGCTGGGACCTCAATAGTTTACAATAGAGAAAATGTAACTGGTCTATTTAATAAGTTGGTTTATTTTACAAAATTGGAGAAGACAGATTAAGGGAAGTACATTATCAAAGGAAACAGAAGGATACATGAACCAGTTGGAAATTCAGGCAGAGAAATGGAAGATGGAGGTTAATTCAGATACAGTAAGAGTAAGGTAATACATTTTGGGTGGTCAAATCTAAGGGGAAACTATACAAGTAGCAATGTTTACAGGCAATTAGACAGATATGTGAACAGGCAAGGAATAGAAGGATAGGGGCCAGGTACAACAGATGAGATTAGTTTAATTTGGCACGATGGTTGGCACAGTCGTTGTAGGCCAAAGGCCTGTTCCTATATTGTACTATTGTATGTTGTAAAAAAAAGAGGCAAGGCCTACCCAACTTTATGCAACTTCCCTCTATTCCGCTCACTCATCCGGCAATATTATTGCTTTTGACATTTAATCATTGGTTTTTAATCTTTTCAGAGAGCTTTTCTTTTATTTTCTTCTCTATTTACCTTACCTACACAGTGGAACTTTATTCCAGAGAGACACAAGAGCTTAAAAGCAATTATACTTGATGGATTTAAATCACTGCCATTGTTATTGGTATTAGATCAACTGCATCTGACCTTGTCAGAGATGTCAACTCAATTACATCTCCTTCAGTGATGGGCATATAGTTAATATACTCTAAATAAATCACAAGTGCCCTGGCTGGGATATATGCATTATCATTAGCATTGAGCGAAGTGCTGGAATACTGGAGGGTGGCTCATGTTGTGCCTTTATTTGAGAAGGGCTGCAAAGAAAAATCTGGGAACTTTGACCAGAATATAGACCAGTAAGCCTAACAACCGTGGTAAATAAGTTACCAGAAGGGATTCTGAGGAAAAAGGTATTCAAGCATTTGGAAAAACATGGGGTGATTAGGGACAGTCAGCATCGCTTTATGCATGGGAGATCCTGTCTCATGATTAGGATTGAGTTTTTTGAAGTAGTAACCAAGAAAGTCAATGGAGGCAGGGCAGTTGACATGGCCTATATAGACATCAGTAAGGCCTTTTGATAGAGTTCCGTGTGGCAGACTGCTATAGAATGTTAGACTGCACTGGATCTAGCAAGAGCTAGCTAATTGGATAGAGAACTGGCTTGAGGATAGGAAGCAGAGGGTGATGGGGAGATTTGTTTTTCAGACTGGAGACCAGTGGTTTGCATAGGATTCATTGCGATGCTCATTACTATTTGACAGCTATCTCAGTATTTTGGATAAGGAACTACAAGGCATAGTTAGTAAGTTACTAAAATAGGTAGTGTCATTGAGAATGAAAATGGTAGATCTTGATCAACTGGGCATGTGGGCTGAAGAATGGCAATTTGGATAAGTGCAAGATGTTGCATCTTGGGAAGACATACCAGGCATAAGAGGTTTGAGGAGTGTTGTAGAACAGAGGGGCATTTTGAGTAAAAGTACATCATTCACTGAAAATAGCATCACAAGTAGACTGATCAAGAAAGCTTCTGGCACTGGCATTCATTAGTCAGGGCACTGAATATAGAATTTGGGATATTAGTTGTGGTTCTACAAGATCTGCTCAGTTTTAGTAATCCTGCTATAGGAAAGTTACTATTAAGTTGGAAAGAGTGTAGAGGAAATCTTTTGAGGAGGGTTCTTTTGAGAGGGTTTTTTTTTGCACAGTAGGGAAATTAAGGATTATGGGGAAAAGGTAGGTGGGTGGGGATGAGTCCATGGTCAGATCAGTCATGATCTTATTGAATGGCGAAGCAGGCTCGACAGGCCAGATGTCCTATTCCTGTTTTTGTTTCTTATGTTCTGGAACTTGAGGGACTGAGTTCTGGAGAAAGGCTGAGCCAGGTTGGATTGTTTTCACTGAAGTGTAGGACAATGAGGAATGATCTAAAGTATAAAATCACAAACTAAGAACTACACTTTGAGGGTACAGGTTTAAGGTGAGGTGGAAGGTTTAATAGGAAATTGAGGGGCAACTTTTTGTTCACTCAGAGGGTGGTCAGTATATGAAAAGAGTTGCCAGAGGAAGTGGCTGAGGCAGGTAATTCAACAACATTTAAAATGCATGGATATGATAGATTAAGGAAGATATGGCCCAAATGGAGCCAAATTGGACTAGTTTAAATGGGCATCTTTGACAACATGGATCAATTGGGCCAAAGGACCTTTTTGTGTTGTATGACTCATGACTTTGTAAAGGACAACACTTTACACTTGCCTAAATTAAATATCCACAACTCTACCAATCTTTGTGTTATCTGAAAATTTACTAACCCACTCAACAACAGTTTTACCCAATTTTCACCAGTTCAAGGTAGACCCTATGTACTTCAATCTTCTGATTCAGCCTACAATGAAGAACTTTGCCTTATTCAAGTCCATGCAGACAACATCCACTAACCACTGCAGTATCGATCACTTTGGTCACTACCTCAAAAACTCAACCGAGTTAGTAAGACATGACCTGCCATGCTGACTGCACGTATTTGGGTCATGCTTTTCCAAATGTGTATAAACTGTATGATTAAAAATCCTCTCCAAAAATTTCCCTACCTCTGACACGACACCCACTAGCCAATACATTCCTTGAGTATTTTTATTTCCCTTCTTAAGCAATGGAACAACATTTGCTACCCTCCAGTTCCCCAGGACATTGCCCGTGGCTAAAGAAATTAAAGGGATCTTTGGCTTAGCCCCAGGATAGGTCTTTATTCCTTGGAATGTAGGAGAATGAGGGGCAATCTTAGAGAAGTATTAAATCTTAATGGTAGATAAGATGGGCAGTAATAGTTTTTTTCTTGAGTGGAGCAGAGTTCAAAGCTAGAACTTATAGATTTAGGGTGAAAGGAGAAAGATTTAAAAGGGACCTGAGGGGCAACTCCAGCTAAGGCTCAACCAATATTCTACACAGACCAACATCATCTCGTTCTCGGTGTCTCTATTTATGAAATCACAGCACCCCACATTTTACAAACCCCTCTCTCAAACTGTGCTGCCTCTTTTGAGGAGTTTTGTTTATTCCTGTACTCTACTTATAACTGTGCTATTTAATCTATATTGTCTCTCATTATTTCTGCCAATATGCATCACTTTACATTATTCTTTAAATTTTAAATGTCATCAGGCTTTCTCAGCACACTCTGTGAGCCCTTTTGTGGGTTCTGCCATTACTAATCTTCTCAATTTTTGCCACAATTCCAGACTTAGGGCAAATCTGGAATTTTCCCCTGTGCTTCTAAATCTATGAATCAGTATGAAAAATCCAGTGGTCCCATCTCTGAACTCTGGTAAAACAAATCCTCCAAACAACTATTCAATGACACAAGTTGGACAGCTGCTGTCTCACAGTTACAGTGATCCTTGTTAAATCCCAACCTCCAGTGCTGTTACACAAAGTTTAACAATCACCCAGTAAATGGACGCGTTTCATCAAACTGCTCCAGCCTCCTCAAATAAATGTGGCTGGTAGGTTAACAGGCTACTGTAAATCCTCCATAGAATCTGGGGGAGGTGCTGGTAAAGTACAGAAGGTTAAATGGGATTAATGTTGAAAGGGCACGAATGATTAGCATAGATCTGGTGGACTGAATGGGTAATGTTCATGCTGTGTGACTTAATGGCATCCTAACTTAACTTTAATTTCCCATCCATGCCACTTCTGAACCAGAGGCCTCAACTTTACTACTGGCTGTTATGGGAAGTTATCAATTTGAAAATCCATCAAGATGGTAATTATGTTATTCCCTTCTTTATTACTTTGATTACTATTAATGAATCAATAATACCTTTAATCAATCCATATTGGCTCTCTAGTAACTTTACCAAGTATCGAATGATATTTTCCCTGGTTCTTATGTCTAAAAACTACCCCCATCTCTAACAGCTGTGGTTGACAGGATGCCCTCAATCCTCTGGAACCCCTCCTGTATCAGGGAGGACTGTAAGATCATGGCAAGCCTTTTGTTCAACCTGAACACCCCATCTTCCCAGAAAGCTGGGATACTTCTGAAAGGTCTCGGTCTGAAACGTTGACTGTTTACTCTTTCCTATAGATGCTGCCTGACCTGCTGAGTTCCTCCAGCATTCTGTGTGTGTTGCTCTGGATGTCAAGCATCTTTAGATTTTCTCAAGTTGTGACTTCACCTACTCTATTCAGTTCACCTGATATGGCCTCCTCTACATTGGTGACTGCTTTGCTCCATCTGCAATAAGCAGTATTTCCCAGTGGCCAACCACTTTAATTCCAATCCCCATTCCCATTCCCACATGTTGGTCCATGGCCTCCTCTACTGCCATGATGAAGCAACTCTCAGGTTAGAGGAGCAACACCTTGTATTCTGTCTAAGTAGCCTGATAACATGAACATCAATTTCTCTAACTTCCCGTAATTTTCCCCCCTCCCCATTCACTCTTCTTTCATTCCCCACTCTGGCTCCCCTTTAAACTCTTTTCCTCACCTGTGCCTATCACCTCCTTCCCTTTCTCCTATGGTCCACTCTCCTCTCTGATCAGATTCCTTCTTCAGCCCTTTCTTTACCCTTTTCACCTTTCACCTCCCAGCACTTCATCACCCCTCCCCCACTCATCTGGCTTCACTGGTCACCTTCTAGCCTGTCCTCCTCACCCCCCCCCCCCCCAAAACATTCTTATTCTGGCTTCTTCCCTCCTTTTCAGAAAGGTCTCTGGCTATCCTGCATCTGCAGAATCTCTTCTGTCAGATAGATCAGCTGTCAGCAAATGTCCAAAAAGAAAAGTGACAGAGACAGCATGGATTAGGAAGTATCATATGGATATTCAGCAGCATGCAATAGACAGAGCTAAGCAATTCCATCACAAGTAAAGAAGATTCATAGAGGTACATAACATGGAAACTTTGGCCTAACTTGTCCAAGCTGACCAAGATGTCTACTTGAGCTAGTCTCAGTTGAGAGTGTTCCTTATCCCTCCAACAGGCCCATATCCTTCTAGATCTTTCCAGGCCATGAACCTGTCCAAATGTCTTTTAAATCTTGTAATTGTACCCATCTCTACCACTTCCTCTGCCAGCTTGTTCATATACCCACCACTGCATGAGAAGTTTGCTACTAAGGTTCCCTTTAACTCTTCTCCCTCTCAGTTATACACTCTAAACTCCTCTACCCTGTGAAAAAGGTGACCACTCACCCTATCTATTCCCTTCATGATTTTATAAACCATTAAAAGGTCAGCCCTCAGCTTCCTACTCTCCAGGGAAAAAAGACCCAGCCGATACAGTCTCTCATAACTTATAACTTCCAGTCCTGATAACATCAGAAGATAGAACCTTACAGCACAGCACAGGCCCTTCAGCCACAATGTTGTGCCGATCTTTTAACTAACTCCAAGGACAATCTAATCCATCCATCCCACACAGCTCGCCACTTTTAACTCGCCAAGCTAAGGGTCTGTCTTTACCACCACCCATGACAGCATGTTTCACACCTACCACTCTCTGCATGAAAAAACTTACCTCTGACATCCCCAAAACTATCTTTACTAACCAGGAATCCAACCCGGTCCAGGGTGATGAAAGCACCAAATCCTAACCACTAGACCATCAGGAATCCTGACAAACTTGTTAAACTTTTCTGCATCCTTTCCAGTTTAATGGCATCCTTCCTATACCTGGGCAATTGGAACTGCACACAATAATCCAAGTGTGGTCTCACCAATGGCTAGTTCATCTGAAACATGACATCCTTACATCTGAACTGAGTGCCCTGACTGATGAAGGCCAGTGTGCAAAATACCTCCTTCTCCACTCTGCTGATCTGTGCCGTCATTTTCTTGGAACTATGAACCAGCAACCTTCAGGTTCTCTGTTCTACAATACTTTTCAGGGTCCTACCATTTAGTGTCAAGTCTAGCCCTGGTTTAACTTACCAAAATGCAACACCTCACACTTTTCAGAGTTAAATCCTAGCTACCATTCCTTGGCCTACTTCCCCATCTAGATTCTGTTGTAACCTTAAATGATCTTCTTCATTGCCCACTGCACCACCAATTTTGGTGTCATCCTCAAACTTACAAATCATTTAACAAGTATAGTCATCCAAATCATTAATACAGATGACAAACAATATGGACTCAGCACTGAGCCCTGTTGCACACCACTAGTCACAAAGCCCCAATCTGAATACATCCTCTGACTCCTTCCTCCAAGCTAACATTTTACCCAATTAGCTAGATCTAATCTTCCAGGTCAACATACCATGAGGAACCTTGTCAAAGGCCAAGCTAAGGGCCATGTAGACAATGGACATGTACACATTTCAAAGGACACAGACAAAATGCTGAAGAAACTCAGCAGGCAGCATCAAATTTGAGAGACAGGAACACAACAGCCACAATGTCTGCTGACCATATAGACTTATCCCATTTGCCTCCACTTGCTGAATCAAATAATAATCTAAATAATTCTTAAATATTGTGTGGGTAAACCTTTTGTGGGTACAGTGTTAACATACAGAGAGAATGCACAGTTAATGTACAGTGAATGCACAGTTTAATGACAGGGTCCTTAACAGTTAATGTACAGAGAGAATGCACAGTTAATGTACAGTGAGAATGCAGAGTTTAATGACAGGGTCCCAAACAGTTAATGTACAGAGAGCATGCACAGTTAATGACTGGATCCTTAACAGTCAATATACAGAGAAATTACAAAGTTAGTGACAAGAGACTTAACAGTTAATGTACAGAGAGAATGCACAGTTAATGACAGAACCTTTAACAGTTAACGTACTAGAGATTACACTCTTAATGTCAGGATCCTTATCAGTGTTAATGTACAGAGAGAAAGCACGGTTAATGATAGGACAGTTAACAGTTAACTTACAGAGAAATTACAAAGTTAATGACAGGACACTTAACAGTGTTAATGTACAGAGAGATTACAGTTAATGGACAGGACCCTTAACAGTTAATGTACAGAGATAGTGCACAGTTTAATGACAGGGTCCTTAACAGTTAATGTACTAGAGATTACACACTTAATGTTAGGATCCTTAACAGTGTTAATGTACAGAGAGAAAGCATGGTTAATGACAGGACACTTAACAGTTAATGTACAGAGAGAATACACAGTTAATGATTGGACCTTTAACAGTATTAATGTACAGAGGGAATAGACAGCAAATGACAGGACCCTTAACAGTATTAATCTGCAAAGAGAATGCACAATTAAAGACTGGACCCTTCACAGTGTTAATGTACAGAGGGATTTTGGGGTAGAAGTCCATAGCTCCCTGAAAGTGGCTGCGCAAGTTGACAGGATGGTAAAGAAGGCATGTGGAATAAAGGCATGTGCTTTTATTATTCAGGGCATTGCATTCAATAGTCAGGAAATTATGCTGCAGTTTTATACAACTCTGGTTAGGCCACATCTGGAGTACAGCATTCAGTTCTGATAGCCCCATATAAATAGGATGTGGAAGCTTTGTAGAGGATGCAGAGTGTTTCATCAGGATGCCGTCTGGATTAGAGGGCATGTGCTATGGGGAGAGATTGAACATATCAGGTTGTTTTCTCTGGAGTGGCAAAGACCTGATAGAAGTTTATAAGATTATGCAAAACATAGACAGACAGCCTGTATCTTTCTCCCAGGGTCGAAATGTTTAACATTTGAGGGCAAGCATTTAAGATGGGAAGTGGAAAATTCAAAAGAGATGTGTGAGGCAAGTTTTTACACAGTGCTGGGTGCCTGTAATGCTCTTGCAGGGGAGGTGATGAAGACAAGTGTTTTAAAGGGCACCATAAATATGCAGTGAACAGAGAGATATAAGCATGTGCCAGCAGGAGGTCTCTTAATTGCAAGTTTAATTAGTTCATCTCAACATTCTGGGCTGAAGGGCCTGTTCCTATGTGGTACTGATTAGAACCGAACATTCTATGCTCTATTGCACAGGAGCTGAGGCCAGCTGTAATCATATTGAACTGAGGGCCAGGACTCAGTGATAGGATGGCCTATTTCTAATTGCCTGTACCTGCCATTTGTTTCCATATTCTCCCCAATCAAACCTTCAGTATTCTTTGTCATCCAAGCTTTCCTAATTTTGTTCTCTCTTCCCCTTTCACTCTTATTGAACATACTGGCTCTGAACTCTTGCTAGCTCTCCTTTAAAAGACTCCCATTTGTCAAATGGTGCTGTTCACGACATCTGCTCCTGGTCTAATTTCATGAAGTCCCCTCTCGAGTTACTGAAATAAGCATTACCCCAATTCAAGGCCTCAACTGGAAGACTAACGTTTTCTCAATTCCGCTGACAGAATTGCGCAATATGCTTCCTTGCTAACACTTCCAGCACTTGTTCAGTTTTATTTCCCAACTGAAAGTCTGAGTTACAGCCTCGTCACTGGTCTCAGAAATCTTTCATGGACCCACCTAACAAATTCCATCCCATCTAATCCTCTTGCACTAAGGCAATTCCAGTTAAAATGGGGAAATTTAAAATCTCACACTACTATAATTCTGCTTTTTTTTATTACCCATGCCTCTAATTTTGTTCTGTACCAGTGAGACAATAATCTCTAGTTATTCTCCTTCTTTCTCAGAATGTTCCGTATTGACTCAGAGGCATCCCTGACTCTGGCACCAAGGAGGCAGCAGACCATTCTGGAGAAAAAACACAAAATACTGGCAGAACTCAGCAGGCCAGACAGCATCTATGGGAGGAGGTAATAACGACGTTTCGGGCCGAAACCCTTCATCACCTGCTGAGTTCTGCCAGCATTTTGTGTTTTTTATTTCCAGCATCTGCAGATTCACTCGTGAGACCATTCGTGAGTCTCACTCAGCCACAGTGTCTGTCCCCATCACTAACAAATCCCCCACTGCTACTGCTTCCCTAGATATTTCCCTCCCTGCTCTGCATCAGTACCAACTTTTGTGCTGTAAACTTTGCTGGTGCCACCACAGTCATAACCAAAACTGTATCTGTTTAACACAGGGCACCACCAGTCCTTATTGCTCTCTGTGGTGATCTCCTGTCACCAGTAGTGTACCTGCGATTTGACCAACTCACTGATTGTGATACCTACCAGATACTGTGCATCCCAGATACTTTATAGAGTCTAACTGCAGCTGAAACCTCTCCAGGTGGAATGAAGGGAGCTGCAGCTAGACACACTTATTAAAGGTTGAAGTCACCACAGAGACTGGAAGTCTGCCCAAGGTCCCACAGTTTACAGGAGAAGCATTCCTCTGACTTACCTTGCATATCCATTATCACCAGTCCTTTCTACAAAGGGAGAGTACAAACATTAGCAGATTACAACTCTACCTCCTCACCAAATCCTGAGCTATACCAAAGCCTTACCGTTCACCAGAACATGGCAGTTGCTGCTCTATGTGGTGCTTATCTGCGTAAGCTGCCAACTTCAGATAACCTTGGATGTCTGCAGAGGACCCGTTGTTCCTCTATACCTCCTGGAGGCCTGCCATTCATTGTCTAGTTCCTATCCTTAAGCAAGCTTCCAAAATGCATTGCTTTGTGATCATCAGGATTACATTCCATCTGCCATCAGAACATCCACCTTACCTCTGCTCAACATCATCTTGTAATTTCTGACTATCTTCCTTACATACTAACAGCATCACCAAATTTCATAAGGTCTTACAGTACTGCAACACATCCTTCAGCCCATCTAGTCCATGCTGAGCAATGATTCTGCCTCGTCCCAGTGACCTCCATCTTCATGCTCTTTCCATCAAGACTAACAAATTGCTGAAGGAACTCAACAGCTTCGGCAGTAGCGATGGAAAGGAATAAAGAGTCAACATTTCAGGCTAGGACTCTTTATCAAGATTGTAAAGGAAGGGCGAAGAAGACAGAATAAGAAGGTGACGAGGGGAGGGGAAGAAGTACAAACTGGAATCTGAGAGGTGAAGCTAGGTGAAGGGGCAGTTAGGTGGGTGAGGGAAGGGTGAGATGAGAAGCTGCGAAGTGATATAGAAGGAAAAGGTAACGGGGCTGAAGAAGACGAAATCTGAAGGGAGAGGAGAGTGAACCATGGGAGAAAGGGAAGGAGGAGGGACACCAGTCAGAGGTGATCAGCAGGTGAGAGGGTAAAATTACCAGAAGTAAAATTACCAGGACTGACAGCTTAATGTTCTGGGGCTCAGTTATTTTAGATACGATAGAGCGGGAGGGATTATGTTATAAGACCATCCAATAGTCAGCAGGATTTTGAGGAATAAATTTGTAGAGAGATTGTTGACAGTTACAAGAAACGCAAGGTTGTACCAGAAACTGATTTGAACTTTCCACATTTTAACTGGGACTCCCATACTGAAAAAGGGCTGAATGGGATAGGGTTTGTCAAATGTGTTCAGGAGAGTTCCTTCAATCAATACATACAGGTCCCAACTAGAGACTGTAAAGAACTGGATCTCCTATTAGGGAATGTCTTCAGGGCCTGTGACATAACTGAACGTAGAGAACACTTTGAATCTAGTGATTGCCGATACAATAGGGTCTTTATAGAGACTCTTGGATAGGTATACAGAGCTTAGAAAAATACAGGGATATGGGTTACCCTAGATAATTTCTAAAATACATGCTTAGCACAGCATTGTGGGCCGAAGGGCCTGTATCATGCTGTAGGTTTTCTATGTTTCTATAATATCATTCATCTCAAGATTGGGGGAATCAGAGGTGAACAGCATAAGCAACTTTAAATTCCTTGGTGTTATCATTTTAGAGGATCTGTTCTTGGCCAGCCTGTAGATACAATTATGAAGTAAGCACGGCAGCACCTCTACTTCCTTAAAATTTGCAAAGATTCAGCATGACATCTAAAACTTTGACAAATTTTTATAGATGTGTGGTGGAGAGTGTAATGACTGGTTCCATCATGCCTGGTATGGAAACGTCAATGCCCTTGAATGAAAAAGTCCTACAAAAGGTAGTGGATACAACCCAGTCCATCATGGGTAAAGCCCTCCCCACCACTGAACACAACTACATGGAGCCCTGTCGCAGGAAAGCAGCACCTCTCATCAAGGACTCCCACCACCTAAGACAAGTTCTCTTCTTACTGCTGCCATCAGTAAGGTGGTACAGTAGCCTCATGACCCAGACCACCGGGTTAAGGAACGGTTATTACCCCTCAACCATCAAGCTCTTCAACCAGAAGGAATAACATCACTCAACTTCATCCACCCCATCACGGAACTGTTCCCACGACTCACTTGCAATAACTCTTCATTTCATGTTCTCGATATTCATGGTTTTTCTTTTGTATTTACAGTTTGGTGTTTTTTGCACATTGGTTGTTTGCCCATCCTGTTGGATACAACCTTTCATTGCTTCTATTGTTTTTCTTAGATTTACTGTGTATGTTTACAAGAATCAAATCTCAGGGTATAATATGGTGGCATTTATGCATTTTGGTAATAAATTTAGTTGTAACTTTTGAACTTTGAATTATGGAGAAGGATGGGTCTGGTCTGCAGGTTGAGATTCTAAATTCGAGAAAGGCCAATTTTGATGGTATCAGAAAGGATCTGGCAAGTGTTGACTAGGACTAGTTGTTTTGGCAAAGGTATACTTGGTAAGTGGGAGGTCTTGTAAGATGTTGAGAGTGCAAAGTTTTTACAATCTTGTCAGATTAAATAGCAAGGGTAACAGATTTAGGGAACCTTGGTTTTCAAGAGAAATTGAGGCTATGGTTAAAGAGAAGGAGAACATGCATAGCAGGTAAAGGCGAGAAGTAACAAATGAGGTATTTGAGGAGTATAAGAAAGGCAAGAGAACACTTAAGAAGGAAATCAAGAGGGCCGAAAGAAGGCTTGAAGTTGTTCTGACAAACAAGGTTAAGAAGAATCCCAAAGACTTCTACAGATATATTAAGTACAAAGGGAAGCAAAAGGATAGCAAAGCACAAAAATTAAACCTCTTGAAACTCAGAGTGGACATCTATGCATGGAGCCAAAAAAGATAGGGGAAGATCTTAAATGTATTTACTCAGCAGAAGGACATAGAGTCTATAGAAATGGGGCAAAACAGCAGTGAGGTCATGAACTGTATGTGGATTACAGAGGAGGAGGTCCTAGAAGGCCTGAGGTGAATTAGGCTGGATAAATCTCCAGGGCTTGACAAAGTGTTCCCTTGGACCCTGTGGGAGGTTAGTGCAGAAATTGCAGGGGCCCTGGCAGAGGGGCTTAAAACATCCTTAGCCACGGGTGAGGTGCCAGAGGATTAGAGGATAGATAATGCTGATATGTTGTTTAAGAAAGCCTCTAAGAATAAGCTGGGAAATTATAGGCTAGTGAGACTGACAACAGTAGTGGGTACGTTATTGGAAGGTATTCTAAGGAACTGGATATTTAAGTATTTGGATAGCATAGACTGATTAAGTATAGACAACATGGCTTTGTGCATGGTAGATCACATCTAACCAATCTTGAAGAGTTTTTCCATGATGTTTCCAGGAATGTTAATGAAGGAATGGCAGTGGATATTGTCTACGTGGACTTTAGCAAAGCATTTGACATGGTCCCATCAAAATTGGCCTTACTCCAAATTAATTATCTCAATCCAAGGACCAAACCTATTCTTCTCCATAATTATCTTGAAACTAATGGAATTATTGATCACTAGATCCGACATGTTTTCCCCAACACACCCTTGTCACCTGCCCTGTCTCATTTAGTAATAGGAGTTTTGGTATTACGTTCTCTCTAGTAGGAACAACTATAGATTACGGAAACCTTCCTGAACACATTTGACAAACTACTCAATCCAGCCCTTTTACAGTCATTATGTGGAAAGTTATAATCACCTATTATCACAATATTATAATTCTTGCACATCTCTTTACACATTTGTTCCTCTAAATCCTACTGACTATTGGGTGGTCTTTAGTATAATTCCATTAACGTATTAATGTATACAATATACAACCTGAAATTCTTGTTCTCCACAGACATCCATGAAAACAGAAGTGTGCCCCAAAGAATGAGTGACAGTTAAAGTGTAAGAACCCCAAAGATCTTCCCACGCTAAGCAAAATCCTTCCCCCCACACTTTTTTGCAAAAACCATCAGCACCCACCACCCACCAAGCATGCGATAACAAACCCCCAATAAAGACCATGATCTGCAGTACAGCAAAAACTAATCATTCACCCGACAATTTGACATGTCATAGGCTCTCCCTCTACCTAATAAAATGGCAGAGAAGTGTCACACAGCATGAGGGGGGTCATAGACAAAACAACTTGCTGATTTACAGTCTCTTGCATGTTTCTTTTTTGGGTTCTCCAACTTGAGAATTGGCAACAAACTCTCCCCAGAAACGAGAGAAAGAGTACAGAGCCCCGACCAGTTGATCCGCTGTTCCCGATGTTCTGTTTTCTTCCGCGAAGCTTCAGTCGGCAGCACTGGCACAGAATCAGACCATCCCCAGCGCCGTGAAGCCTTGGAACCCCAAAGCCTTCCCTTTCTTATTCCTTAGTTCCATTCAGACAGCCTGAGTAGATGGGCTCTCTAGTCCATCCTGTCTGAACACTACAATAACATTTTCTCTGACTCCTTTAATCCCCCCTGAATATTGAGCTGCCAGTCCTGCCCCTATTGCAACCAAGTTTCACTGATACCAACAATACTGCAATTCCATACGCTTATCCATGCTCTAAGCTCATCAGCCCTACCCACAATACTCCTTGCATTAAAATAGATGCAATTCAGAACATTATTGCCACCATGCTCAACCTTTCAATTCCTGTCTATGTAAGTAGGCTGAATAACATCGTTCCCACAACCACTCCACTATCTGCCCCAGCACCCTGATTCCTATCCCCCTTCAGCTCCAGTTTTAAACCCTTCAAAGCAGCACTAGCAACTCTTTCTGCAAGGATATTACTTCAGTTGTAAACCATCCCATCTTCCCTGGAAGACAGCCCAATGACCTAAAAATCTGATGCCCTGCCTTCTGCACCATCTTGTTAGCCATGTGTTCAACTGTGTGATCTTCCAATTCTGGCCTCACTAGCATGTTGCAAGGGTAGCAACCCTGAAGTCACAAACCTGAAGGAACTGTCCTTTAACTTAGCACCTAACTCCCTGAAATTACTTTGCAGGATCTTGTCACCCTTTCTACCTTTGTTATTGGTACAACACAGACACCGACCTGTGGCCGCTCACCCCCCCCCCCCCCCCACTTAAGAACTCTATGGACTCAGTCTGAGATGTCTCAGACACTGGCACTGGGAGGCAACATGCCATCCACAAATCCTGTTCTCACTGACAGAACATCCTGTCTGTTCTCTTAATCAACGTATTCCCCATCACTGCAGCATGTCTCTTCACCCCGCCTTCCCTCCTGAGTCAGGGAGCCAGACTCAGTGCCAGAGAGCTGACTGCTATGACTTTCCTCTACCAGCTCATCCCCTCCAACAGTATCCAATATATTATTGAGGGAATCAGCCACAGGGGTACCCAGCACTGACTGCCCATTGCTTTTCCCCTTCCAAATGGTCAACAGTTACTTGTGCCCTGCAACCTTGGTGTAACTACCTTGCTGTATCGCCTGTCAATCAACAGTTCATCATGCTCTGTAAAAAGCTGCAACTAGCTGCACTTCTTGCAGGTGTAGTCGTCAGGGAGAAACCTAACAAACTCAGCAAACCTATAGAACGGTAACTGTAAACAGGATCTGCAAATTGTAAACATCAGGAACTGTAAACAAATACAGATAATAAATAAATAGAAATAAATAATGAGCATGAAATAACAAGAAGAGAGTCCTTAAGTTAGCGTAGCTATCCCTTTTGGTTCAAAAGCCTGATGGCTGAGAGGTAATAACTGTCCTAGAACCTGGTGATGTGAGTCCTGAGGCTCCTGTACTTTCTATCTAATGGCAGCAGCAATAAAAGAGCACGGCCTGGGTGGTGAGGGTCTCTGATGATGGATGCTGCTTTTCTATGGCAACACCTCATGTAGCTGTACTCAGTGGTTGGGAGGCTTTTACCCATGACGTACTGGGCTGAATCCACTACTTTTCGTAGGATTTTTCACTCAAAGGCAAGCCACTCTGCACACTTTCCACCACACATCTATGGAAGTTTGCCAATGTTTCTGATAACATGCCAAATCTCCACAGACTCCTGAGGATGTAGAGGTGTGGTCATTCCCCGACTGACCCCACTCACTTTTTCAAATCTCACTCCCATAATGAACAATTCAATGACTCCTCAGAATCTCTGGTGATGGACTTTCTAATCACACCCTCTATATTCATATCCGTGTTGTTAAAATATAGAACAATGGTCTCATATATCACAGTTGAACACTCGCATGTCACAGAATTAACACCCCTCCACCAAACATTATCCTAACAAGTGAATTTTGGATCAAATTTTCCAACTTGTCAAGGATCACATGGGCTTTCTGGAGCTGTTTCCTACATAGGACCTTGTCAAAGGATTTACTGAAGTCCATGCAGATGACTGTAGCATTACCAGTAAGCTATCAGGTAACGGAGAGATTTAATGTATGGGAATCAGGGACTGGATTGGTCCTGCTCTTTGTGAAGGATAAACCTAAGCCATTTTCCATATCTTACCAGTACAGCACTGCCTGGTAACCTCTGATAATTCTGTACGACTTATGGGCAATGGGAAAGCTCTTCAGGTAACTACCCCTCATCTGACTGGACAGTATCACAAGTTACTAGTCTCCTGAATCACTTCTTAATAAAGAACACTGAGGTTATGTGTCAACTTGATACAGTGGGACAAAAGGAGGTATTTTGGTCAGTCCAATTGATATGTGGCAGTCAATGCCAATGGATATTTATGGGGTGAGAACAGAAATAGAATGGTATCCCAGTGGGGTGTTGTGAAGGCAAATTGAAAGGTTTATATGAACCCCAATGGTCATGTTAGGCTGCTTCCTGTGTAGTGCACTTTAAAACGAGAAGACTGAAATTACTTACCCACTCAGGACAACGATGAAATCCATTACGTTCCAGCCATTCCGAAGATACGATCCCTTGTGGAATACAAATCCCAGTGCTACAATTTTAATCCCAGCTTCAAAGCAAAAGATCCCAATAAAATATGGCTCAGTTTGTTCCTGATGGAGGGAACATAAAAGACAATTGAAAGGTTATAACAGAATGTGTTTGAAATGCTTCTATTGGAGAATAACTTTGACCAAACATTGGTCTGAAAATGCAGCTCATCAAATGACCACCACAACAACACCATCTCTGTCACCACCATTTCCTCAACCTTACTTACTGAAAAATGTATCCATATGCCCAGATTTTTCCCTTCCCACGGCCTCACACATCTCCAATCCTGTCCTGCAAGCTCCTTAACCTTGAATCCTCACTTGTTAATTTTAGGTAATTTGCAAATTCTAATCCAGCCCTCCAATTCCAAACCCACCTCTCAGTTCCTTGCCTCAAATCTCCAGATCTGTACCCACATGACCCAGCTACATCCCCAACACAAAGTCTGAAGCCACTGCACCCTCCACCTTCTCCTCAATCCTTACCTCTCGCAACCCCAAGTACCCAACAGATAGCTTTGTACTCACCAAACTTCGAGCCATGGGGGTCTTGTCTCCATTCGGCAGGTGCTGTTCCAAAGCCAGCACAACACAGTTGGCAATGATTGTAGCCAGAATCATGTATTCAAATGGAGTTTAAGTGTCAAGGAAAACTAGACATTCCATTCCAAACAAACACTCAGAGATCATCAGGCACATTTCCCAAACTCTGGCACTGACAAAATCATCACAACTATTGCGTGCCAGGGGATTTCTCCTTTGCTTCACATCACCTCTTTTCCGATGGTCTACAATCAGCATATCAGGACTTTCAGGTCATGTAATCTCTCATTGTTGATCTCTCCCCACTTTCAACGAGTTCATCAACAGCTTTATGGGAAGAATGTAAACAGATAAATGTGCTAATAAGCAGCAAATGTTTGATAGTTCTGTTCGGGGCTAATTGATAATTACCATGATTCAATGTTGGAGGTGCTAAACCAGAAATTTGCAGGTTTCACACAGAAGTACTAAAAACATTAATTTTTGTGGAGCAGTTTGTGTGGGCTCCTTGTATTCAGTTCCAAGGAAGGTTTGGGTGCTCTGGCTGGTTCACATCAAGGATGACTCATATCTCTGGATATGACAATGGAATTCCCTGCATTGAGGTCATTAATCCTTCATCCAATTAGCTGATTTTGCATCAGGCCCCCTCCTCTACCAAGGTGGTATCTGTCACTAAACATAGGCAAAACTCGTATTTCATCTCCATGTTCTTAAGGCACAGAGTGTAACTGAGAAAGTACAGCAGTCTCTCTGGAAGCCCATGCGCTTATGATAATCATGCATCATTCTACAGCATGACACGAGTTATTGTGTGAGGGGTTTCACTTTGGGGGTCAAAGGTAAGAGAAAAGCATACAGTAAATGGCAGGACCCTTAGTGACACTGATGCGCAGAGGGAACTTGGGGCCCAAGTCCATAGCACCCTTTAAGTGGCCACAAAAGGAGATAGAATGGTAAAGAAGGTGCATTGGCTAAAGCATTAATACAAGAGTAAGGAATAAATCTGCAGCTATATAAAGCTTTGGTTAGGCCACATATGTGAGTATTGTGTGCAGGTCTGGTTGACTCACTACCAGAAAGATATGAAGACTTTGGAAAGGGCAGAATCCAAATCAGGCTAGCAGTCTTGCGAAAAGGAGAGCTGACTGTGTAAGTCTCTCCCTGTGAGTACATTGCCTCTCCACCAGCAAGCCTCATGTCGTGCCTCCTCGCTGGCGACACATGGAAACTGAACTCCTTTTGGACTCAGGCTGAAATACAGAGGATGGGGAGGAGGTCTGGCTCCTACACACATAGCTCATAGGTCCACTGGTGTGTGAACATGCCCTGGTGCTCATGAACCAGGTTCACAGCTATGGGTAAAATAGCCCCACTGCTTTGTAGGCAGTCTCAGGAGAGATGAACGCTACAGGAGTAAACCCAGACAGAAAATCCAGAGTGGAACTCCCAAGGCAGCTGGACATTATTGACCATCCTTCTAGCAGCTTCTGCAGCCAAGCTGGTGCCAAACATATTGCTTCATTAAGCTTTCCTTTGAACTACACTGGTGAGGTTGAGAGGGAGATCTTGGGGACTGGGCATCCCAGGATCTTCATACTTTCCGCCCAGGCTTCTGATAATGATCATCATCATCCATTGCCCTCAAAGACAGATGGATGCCAACCACTACCACAATGCAAGACGTAAAAGTTGTAATAAATAAATACATACATAAATAAATAGTGTAAAGATGAATAAACAAGGTAGCGTTCATAGACCGTACAGAAATCTGTTGGTGGATGAGAAGATGCTGTTCCTAAAACATCCAATGTGTCTCTTCAGGCTCTTGTACCTTCTCCCTGATAGCAGTAATGATAAGAAGGTATGTTGTGGATGGTGATGGATACTGCATGGATTAGGGGGAATGAGCAAAAAGGAAAGGTTAGACACATTGGTTGCTTTCTCTGGAGCAGATGGTGTTGAGGGGGAGACCTGATAGAAGTTTATTAAACGATGATAGTCACAGATAAGGTAGACAGTCTGAATCTTTTTCCCAGGGCAGAAACGTTAATAGGTAGTCGTCACACATTTAAGGTGAGGAGGGATGAAATTTAAGTGACAATGTATGGTAAGTTCTCTTCTCAAACAGAGTGGTAGGTATCTAGAAAACACAGGGGGAATAGTGGACACAGATACCATGGTGAGATTTACTAAGTTGGAACACTGATAGATGAATACGCAGGGATGAGGGAGATATATAGATAGAAGAGGACTAATTTGTCATCATGCTCAGTGAAGACATTGTGCACAATGGGCTTATTCCTATACCATGCTCTATGGTCCATGTACACTCTCTTAGGAGTCAGGTTCATTTTTCAGTGGTTTTCCATAAACATGCATCTTAATCTCAAGGAGCTCACAGTAAATGAACAAGACAGTGGCACACCCAGTCACAGCAAACTCTCTGCCTCCAACTAATGGTGTAACTGTTCGTCCTTTACGTCTTTCTTATGATCGCAAGACACTACTGGATATTAAGAACACCAAGTCTACCTCACTAGCAAGTCGCCAGAAGTGTGGGAAGTGGGCTGTATGTAGGACTAATGGTGAAACCCTGCAGGCCAGCTCTCTCATTGACTCTGCTTTCAAACATTCGATCACTAGGAAATAACTAGATTGTCTGCGTCTGAGAATAAATCAGTGTAAGATGAAGGATTGCTGCATGCACAACTTGATAGAAATGTAGTTCCACAATACCACCCCTGAAGTGGCCATGCAGGTAGAGGGTTTCATCTCTTTTTGGACAGACAGAAATTCCATGAATTCTGGCAACATCAGCAGAAGAGGTTTGTGTTTAATAAGAACTGGTGCGTGACGATCCACTTCTTGCCTCTGGTAAGAGTTCTGGTCGTAATGATGCACTATTCGCTGAGGTAGAGTTTTTAATGGTGAAGTGCAAGCTCTTCTACTCACCAAGAGAGTTCACTGCCATTGTGATTGTGGCTGTGTACATCTCCCCCATCCCCCCATCGTGCTAATGCTGGGGAAGCACTTTGCGAGCTCCATGGTGGGATCAGTAACCTCTAAGCCACACACCCCAACGGTTTCTTATTTTTGCTGGAGACTCTAACTATGTTAACCTGAAAACAATCCTGCCAAAATTCTATCAGCATGTTGGCTTTGCTACCAGAGATGAGAAAACATTAAGGTTCAAAGGTGCAATTTAATGTCAGAGAGATGTATACATTATACATCCTGAGATGCTTTTTCTTCGTAATCATCCATGAAAACAGAGGAGTGTCCCAAAGAATGAATGACAGTTAGATGTTAGAACCCCAAAGTACCCCCCCAGCTCCCCCCTCCCGTGTGTAAGCAGCAGCGAGCAACAATCCCCCTCCCCCCACCGGCAAAAAAAGCATCAGCACCGCCACCAAGCACTCAAGTGTGAGCAAAGCAATAGCAAAGACACAGAGCCGCAGCTACCCCAAAGACTTCACATTTCACCCGGTATTCAACATACCACAGGCTCTCTCTCTCTCTCCCTAATAAGGGAGGAAGAAGTGACTCTGTTTTCCCAGCGAGTGGGGAGATATAACAAACAACTTGCTGGTTTACAATGTTAAAAGTCCATTACATCACTTTTCTCGAGCTCTGTGCCTGAAGATCACAAAGATCCCAGGCCTCCAAGTACACAGTCGCAGATAACCCGACTCCCCTGACGACACATGGGTCTCCTGTTGTGACACTGACCCTTGATCTGCCCATCTCCAGAGCCCTGAGATCCTAGGCTGCCAATTCCAAGCCAGACTCTCAGCCCGAGCCTATGACATGCCGAACAACAACAGCCGATCATGGAGCCACGAGAGTAGGTCCCATTCCCGCAAAAAACCGTAGTCAGTGTGTAACTCCAGGTCAGGGTCTTCAAAAGAACCCTGAAAGGGAAAAATAGAGATATTAAAGATGGAAATAGAGCTGTTTCCATGGTTGCAAGCAACGGAGTCACCATTAGGTGCCATTAATCCTCCTAAACTCCGCATTAGACCAACATCCCTGGTGTATACAAGGCTGCTCCCTGCCCCTACCTTGGATATTCTGACTATTTATCGGTTATGCCAATTCCTAAATACAGACCACGGATTAAACTGTCAAACTTTCAAAGGGAGATAAAGACCTTGGCAGAAGAAGCAATTCAGCATTGCGGGATTGTTTTGAAAACACGGGCTGGAGCATGTTCAGTGAGGCGGATACCTCCCACCATTACATTAACATCGGTGAATATGTGCGATCTGTGGGATGTATAGAGAAGTGCATTGAGGACACCACTGTTATTTAATACATCTACGTGAGGGCAAATCCGAAGCCTTGGCTGACAGCAGAAGTCTGGGCAGGGCTGAAAGATTGGAATGCTGCCTTCAGATTGGGAGATAATACAGCTCTCAGATCAGCAAGAGCTGCACTTTCCCATGCCACCAGGAAGGCACAACAGGGTTATTCATAGAGAATATACACCTATTTCTGTGACACCGGAGACATGTGCCAGGGTATTCAGACCATAACTAGCTACAGTACATCCATCCTGCGCTCCAATGTTAGTGACATCTCTCTTCGTCAGTGTGCCTTTTACACACTGCTCGATGCACGGAACAATGTGCCTTGAGGAAGGCCCTCCTTCCGCCTCCCCCCGAGGAGCAGATGTGAGGATGACCCTGGCAGGGTAACCCACGTAAAGCTGCAGGACCTGGTCGAGTGCTGAGGAACTGTGCAATCCAGTTAAGAGAGGTTCGAACAGACATCTTGAACATCTCTCTGGAACAGTCCAATGTCTTTCAAGCTTCAAGGCAGCCACCATTATCCTGGTGCTCAAGAGGGTGACAGTGACCTGCCTTAATGACTACTGTCCAATGACACGGAATTCAACAATAATTAAGTGCCATTAGAGGCTGAACATTGATCACATTAAAACCCATCTTCCTGCAACATTGGACCCTTTCCAGTTTGCTTATCACTCAAAATCAGTCCACTGATGAAGCAATAGCCTCCGCACTCTACTCTGTTCTGACCACCTGGAAAATGGAGCCTCATACAATAGACAATAGACAATAGGTGCAGAAGTAGACCATTCGGCCGTTCAAGCCTGCACCGCCATTTTGAGATCATGGCTGATCAATTCCTTATCAATACCCGGTTCCTGCCTTGTCCCCATATCCCTTGATTCCCCTATCCATAAGATACCTATCTAGCTCCTTCTTGAAAGCATCCAGAGAAACCAGGAAACCAGGAAACAGTCGCAAAATGCTGGAGGAACTCAGCAGGCCAGGCAGCTTCTATGGAAAAGAGTACAGTCAACATTTCAGCCTTCAACGAGACACTGAAGGGGCTCGGCCCAAAATGTCAACTGTATTCTTTTCCATAAATACTGCCTAGGCTGCTGAGTTGCTCCAGCATCTGCAGATTTTCTCTTGTTTGCGATTGGACTCATACACTGGGATGCTGTTAACTGACCAGCTCAACATTTATTACAATCATCCCTCAGAAGCTCATTTATGCAACTATTGTAGATCTTGAACTTCTTGACAGAAAGACCACAGCCAGTCTGTGTTGGCAGCAACATCTCTAGCTCCATCACACTGAACACCAGCGCTGTTAATGCTGCCAACGCAAGTCTGCACTGCTTAATCCAGTTCAAACTGAATCATCAAATTCGCTGATGTCACAACAGTGGTTGGCCTCATCAACGATGACAATGAGAGGCATACAGAGAGGAGGTAGAGCGGCTGGTAGAATTGTGTGAGCACAACAACTTGAGTCTCAATATGGACAAGAGCAAAGAGGTGATTGTGGACATTTTAGAAGGTACAGACTGACCACTCCTCACTTCACAACAACAGTTCCTGCAGGGAAAGAGTTATGAGCACCAACTTTCTTGGAATGCCACATAACAGGCACTCTCAGCTGGTCTATCAACACCCCTTCTTTGGTCAAGGAACTACAGCAGTGTCTCCACTTCCTGAGGAGACCGAGGCAAGAGGTGCTCATCCCTCCCTCCCCATTAGAAACATAGAAAACCTACAGCACAATACAGGCCCTTTGGCCCACAAAGTTGTGCCGAACATGTCCTTACCTTAGAAATTACCTAGGGTTACCCATAGCCCTCTATTTTTCTAAGCTCCATGTACCTATCCAAAAGTCTCTTAAAGGACCCTATCGTATCCACCTCCACCACTGTTGCTGGCAGCCCATTCCACGCATTCACCACTCTCTGCATAAAAACCTTAACCCTAACATCTCCTCTGTACCTACTTTCCAAGCACCTTAAACTGTGCCCTCTCGTGCTAGCCATTTCAGCCTTGGGAAAAATCCACAAGAGCAATGCCTCTCATCATCTTGTACACCTCTATCACGTCACTTCTCACCCTCTGTCGCTCCAAGGAGAAAAGGCCGAGTTCACTCAACCTATTCTCATAAGGCATGCCCCCCAATCCAGGCAATGTCCTTGTAAATCTCCTCTGCACCCTTTCTATGGTTTCCACATCCTTCCCTCCCCTGACATCTCCTCTGTATCTACTTCCATTCTAACCAATTTTTGCAGGAGTACCACTGAGAGTGTCCTGACCAGCTGCATCCCTGTCTGGTATGGGAATTGCAAGGAATCTGACTGCGAGGCCCTACAAAGGATTGCAAGGACTACTGAGAGAATCACTGGGGTCTCTCTTTCATTCATCAGAGTTATTTATCGAGTGCTGCATACACAGGCCCCTTAGCATTGTCAATGATCCTTCCCATCCATCCAACTATCCCTTTGAACCCTACTGTAACATTCGAACAAAGACTGTTAGGCTGGGAAACAGCTTCTTCTCCCAGGTTGTGAGACTTCTGATCTCCCTGCCACTACCCACGTTTCTGCATGTACAAAGCAGCAGTAGTGTTTTACTCTTTTTAACTTGTGTCATAAATGCACCTTATTATTTATGGTAATATTACTTTTGTGTTAACATGTAAATTACATGTACTGTGTTGTGCACCTTGGTCCAGAGAAACATTGTTTCCTTTGATGGTATACATTGTACAACTGGACAACAATAAACTTGAACTTGTACTTGAACTATGGAAAGAAACCAGATATGCTGGAATACTGTACATATACTGAATAAGGAAGCCCTCTTCCTAAAATCCAATGAACCTGGAGTTTTCCATAGATACAGTGTCTTTGAAAAAGGAAAAACTACTGGCTCAGATACAATATGTCTTAGACTGTTTAAATAAAACACAAGAGAGGAAGTTTTGGAAGTTTTAAATACGAGTTTCTAATTATTTCTTGCTACAGCAGTGATTCCAGAAGACTTAGAGAATGTTGATGTTGTACCCACTGGCACCAGGATATCAATATTTCCTGTTCACTGGCATTCTAATTGGATGCATCACTGTCTGGTAATGGAGGGGCCACTGCAAAGGATCAGAAAAGGCTGCAGAAAGTTGTTAACTCAGTCTGTCCATCATGGGCACTTGTCTCCTCAGCTTCAAGGAGGTGATGACTCAAAGAGGCGGCATCCATTAAGGACTCCAATCACACAGCACATGCCCTTTTCTCATTGCTACCATCAAGGAGGTGGTACAGAAGCCTGAAGACTCATACTCTACACTTCAGGAACAGCTTCATCCCCTCCACATCAGATTTCTGAATGGATATTGAACCCATCAGTATTTTATTCCCCTCTCTTTTTGCATTACTAATTTTTATGTGTATATGTATATATATACATCCTGCATTCTATTGTAATTTGTAGCTTTTATTATTATGTATTGCTGCCATAAAACAACGAAGTTTACGACAAACATCAGTGATATTAAACCTGATTCTGACCACTGTTTTCCACACAATTCGAGTTTCTTGCTGATGATAATTGACAGATATTCTAAAAACAAATACAACTATTTTTTAAAAAGAAGTATCTAGTGCTTTCCTGGTGTATATGATGAATAAACTCTTCTTGGTCTCCTAGCCAGGTACAGATATCGATTTTAACCAACGTTTCGATGACAGACTCCACCATTTTCATCACGGATGATGCCTGGGCATTTCTAGTCTGGTGGTATTTATACCCCCATCGTCCACCCCTCCTGATTGGTTAGTCCTCATCCTATCAAGTTTTTGCTCTCGCACCTTATTTACAATCAAATTCCGGTTCTTACTTAGAGTGAGACCTTAGTCTTTGACAAAATTCTTTTCCTCAAGTTTTATTTCAATGGCTTCCTTCACTAGATGGTCCCAAAAGCCATTCGTGCGACACACTAGTTTTGTGCCATCAAAGTCAATCCTCTGGCCATTGCAAATGTAATCTTCTGCTGCTGCTGATTTCTCCAGGTATCAAACACGAATATACCTCGTGTTCTCCTTGATGAGGTTTCCACCGTGCGATCTATCTGGCTGATAAATACTGCTGCACATTCACAGGAATCCTGTATGTTCCAGCCGTCCTGAGTCCCAGGTCATTTTTGATCTGCATAAGCTGTGATTTGAGCTTTCTTATGGGTTTGTTTATTAATCCTGGAAATATAGGGAAGACAGGCAGTAGCAACAGATTCCTCCTTGTTAGGTTTCCTGGCTTTTCCCTTGGCCCTTTTAAGGGCCCAGTTGTTTTCCTTCACCTTGTAGCCACTTGATAGGATGAGGACTAACTGATAGGTATATGGACAGGAAAGGAATGGAGGGTTATGGGCTGAGTGTAGGTCAGTGGGATTAGGTGAGAGTAAGCAATCGGCATGGACTAGAAGGGCCGAGATGGCCTGTTTCCGTGCTGTAATTATTATATGGTTATAACCAATCCGGAGGGGTGAATGATGGAGGTATATATACCACCAGACTAGACTTGCCTAAGCATCATCCCTGATGATGATTGCAGAGTTTGACATTAAAAACGTTCTTTACGCATGGGCATTTTTACACACACACACACACACACACAACACCCCGCACCCCCCCCCCCCCCCGTCATTCTGCTGTCATTGCACTGAGAGTGCACACTTCGCTATCTTCCCTGCTACATTCTCATAACCAAGCTGATGCGCTCGGTTCGGCTTTATGGTGCCTTTCCCACCATACACAGCAGAATATTCCATTTCTTTAGTAATGGGGATGTGTAAGTGTGTATATATATTGTTTGTATACTGTATTTAATGTAGATACTGTTGTTTATTTTGTAATGTGGTTGTAACTACATTGTGAGGCACAGCATATTTTGATTCATGTGTAGTCTTTGTTAACTTTCTGGGTAATTAAAGATGGTATGTCCAAGTGCCTAAAAAAAAACGGGGCGGATCACTCTCAGTAGGAGATCGAGAGAGAGAGAGAGAGAAAGAGAAATTGAGCCGCCAGTTCACACTGAAAATAGTATGGAGCTATTTATTGTGTTTTCTGGTAGATATCTTTTTGCATATATAGACAATTTTCTTTTTTGCTATTTTCGTTGATTTTTGTAAATTTGACTTCTTGACTCACTGAACAAACACCCTTGGGCAAAAGTGCTAAGTGACTCCAGCCATCTTTTTTTCAGTGAAGACCCATGTATCGTAATAGTATTGTATAAGTATTGAGTATAAAAACTGGGAGGTTATGGCGTGGTTGTACTTGTGAGAGTGCATGGAGTATTATGCTCAGTTTTGGTTATCCTCGTATATAAAATGTTATCAAACAGGAAAGAGTGTATTAAAGATTTATAAGATCTTGCCAAGACCTGACAGACCGAGTTACAGGGAGAAAGATATAAGATCCTGAGGGACATAGGTCAGGTGAATGCACTCAGTCTTTTTCCTAGAGTTGGACAATCAAGAGCTAGAGGGCATAAGTTTAGGGAAGAGGTGAGAGATTTATTAGGAACACGAGGGGCAACTTTTTTCATAAGGGGGTGGAGTGTATGTGTAATGAGCTGCAAGAGGAAGTGGTTGAGGCAGACAGTTAAAAAACAAATGGACAGGCACTTGGATAGGAAAGGTTCATTCATGGGCCAAACACTGGGAAATGGGACTAGCTTGGTCAGTGTGGACCATTTGCATGCTGTATTAGTCTATGATCTATGACTTCAAATGGGACACAAATGGACAGGTTGATGCCCAGAGGAACACGCAGCAAAGCATAATGGGTGCAGCTTCTTAGTATAGCATCAACTGCAGAGAACATCTTGTATCTACACCAGGTATTACACCATTCTTTCCAGAGATGATCATACATTGACCACAACAGTTCCTCCAGGGATATGTAATTCATAATAGAACACTTCCTATGAAGACACTTATAACAATATTTTAGCTCCTGCTCCACACACACTCACAATTACGAATATTGTACTTGTTTTGGATACCTATCCACAGGCCTGTTTAAGACCATTAGTCTCTGAGGAGACACGTTTTTAGGTACTCTCTTCAAAGACACACTCCTGGCTAGCAGTGTTTCTTCCAGACGTACAACCCACTGTTATACCACTTCCAGATACACAAAATACCAGATTAAGACCATAAGATATAGGAGCAGAATTAGGCTATTTGGCCCATCAAGTCTGCTCTGCTATTTCATCATGGCTGATCCAATTTATTCCCTCTAACCCAATCTCTGGCCTCTCCTATAGTATTTCAACCCTGACTAATCAAGAATCTATCAGTCTCTGCCTTAAATATATCCAATTACTTGGGCTCCACAGCTGCCTGTGGTAACGAATTCCACAGATCCATCACTCTGTGGCTAAAGAAATTCCTCCTCATCTCCCAACTAAAAGGACACCTCTCTATACTGAGGCTGTGTCCTCTGGTCCTAGACTCCCTCACCATATGAAACATCCTCTCCTCATCCATTTTATCGAGGCCTTTCAACATTCAATAGGTTTCAATGAGGTCACCCCTCATTATTCTGAATCCCAGAGAGTCCAGGCCCAGAACCATCAAATACTATTCATATGATAAGCTTTTCAATCCTGGAATCATTTCCGTGAACCTCCTTTGAACCCTCTTTAATGTCAACACCTGCTTTCTAAGATAAGGTGCTCAAAACTGCTCCCAGTATTCCAAGTGAGGCCTTGCCAGTGCTTTATAAAGCCTCAACATTACATCTTTGCTTTTATATTCCAGTCCTCTTGAAATTATGCCAACATCGCAATTACTTCTCTCATCAAGACTCAACCTGCAAATTTACCTTTAGGGAATCCTGCACAAGGACTCTCAAGCCCCTTCACATCTCAGATTTTTGAATTTTCTCTCTCTATTTAGAAAATAGTCTACTCTTCCATTTCTTCTACCAAAGGCATGACCATACACTTCCTGACACTGTATTCCATCTTGCTCTCTTAATTCTCTTAATCTGCCTGTTCTTCTGTACCCCATTTCCTCAAAACTGCCATTCCATCTCTTTTCACACCTTCCACAAAGCTATCAATTCCATTAATCAAGTCATTGACATATCATGTTAAAAGAATCAGTCCCAACACAGACCCCTGTGGCACAACTCTAGTTACTGACAGCCAACCAAAAAAGGCTCCCTTTATTCCCACACTTTGCCTCCTGCCTGTCAGCCACTGTTTATCCATGCTAGTATCTTTCCTGTAACACCATGGGCTCTTAACTTGTTAAGCAGCCTCATGTGCAGCACCTTATCAAAGGCCTTCTGAAAATCCAAGGACACAACACCCACAGATTCTCCTTTGTCCATCCTATTTGTAATTTCTTCAAAGAATTCCAACAGATTTGTCAGGCAAGATATTCCCTTAAGGAAACCATGCTGACAATGACCTACTTTACCATGTACCACCAAGCAACCCTAAACCACATCCTTAACAATCAACTCCAACATCTTCAAAACCACTGAGGTTAGACTAACTGACCTATAATTTCCTTTTGTTCTGCCTCTCTCCCTTCTTGAAGAGTGGAGTGACATTTGCAACTTCCATTTCTCCAGAACAATCCCAGAATCAATTGATTCTTGAAAGATAATTACTAATGCCTCCACAATCTCTTCAGCCACCTCTTTCAGAACCCTGGTGTGTATACCATCTTGACATCTCTTAGCTTCCCAAGAACCTTCTCCCTAGTAATGGCAACTTCACACACTTCTGCCCCTTGACTCTCAAATTTCCAGCATTATGATAGCGTCTTCCACAGTGAAGACTGATGAAAAGTACTTAATCAGTTCATCCATCATTTCCTTTACCCCCATTACTACCTCCCCAGTATCATTTTCCAGCAGGCCAATATCCACTTTCACCTTTCTTTAACACTTCATGTATCCGAAGAAACTTTTGGTATTCTCTAAATTTTATTGGTTAGCTTACTTCCATATTCTAACATTTCCCTCTTAATGACTATTTTTAGTTGCCTTCAGTCAGTTTTTAAAAGCTTCCCAATCCTCTACCTTCCCATTAACTTTTGATCTAATATATGCCCCTTCTTTGGCTTTTATGTTGGCTTTGACTTCTCTTGTTAGCCATGGTTGTCTTTAGGATACTTCTTCCTCTTTGGGATGTATATATCCTGTGCCTTACAAATTGCTTCCAGAAATTCCAACCATTGCTGTTCTGCTTTCATCCCTGCCAGTGTTCTTTTCCAATCAATTCTGACCAGCTCCTCTCTTATGCCTCTGTAATTCCCTTTACTCCGCTGTAATACTGATACATTTGACTTTAGCTTCTCCTTCTGAAATTGCAGGGTGAATTCTATCATATTATGATCATTTCCCTTGAGGGTTCCTTTACCTTAAGCTCTCTAATCAATTCTGGTTCACTGCACAACACCCAATCCAGAATAACTGATCCCCTGCTGGACTCAACCATGAGCTACTCTAAAAAGCCCTATCTAGGCATTCTTGAAATTCCCCCTCTTGGGGTCCTGCACCAGCTAGATTTCCCGATCTACCTGCATATTGAAATCGCTCATGCCTATTGTAACATTACGCTTTTGGCATGCATTTTCTAACTCCTGTTGTAATTTGTAGACACATCCTTAATGCTGTTTGGGGGTCATATACCCTTATATAAGAAGACAGAGTTACATGCACTTATATTACAGAACACCATCTGCACAGGTGCATGTGTTTTTCAATTTTCCCTCCAGAGACTCACACACACTTCTGTTCTAGCATTCCCCTTTGAGGCACAGCTCATTATATTGTACTACTCCTTTCGGATACACAGATCAGTGAATTACAGCACTTCCTACAAAGGTAGCGACCTTTGTATTTTTAACCACTTACTTCACAAAAAAACCCTTTACTATGGGTCTCACTCCAGAAACACAGCCACATGTATTGCAGCGCTCCACCCAACAACAAAAACAATAATTTATACCAGTCATTCTAGAAACAACACACACAAAATGCTGGTGGAACACCGCAGGCCAGGCAGCATCTATAGGGAGAAGCACTGTCGATGTTTCAGGCCGAGACCCTTCGTCAGGACTAACTGAAAGGAGAGATACTAAGAGATTTGAAAGTAGTGGGGGGGAGGGGGAAATGCGAAATGATAGGAGAAGACCAGAGGGGGTGGGATGAAGCTAAGAGCTGGAAAGGTGATTGGCGAAAGTGATACAGAGCTGGAGAAGGGAAAGGATCATGGGATGGGAGGTCTCGGGAGAAAGAAAGGGGGAGGGGGGAGCACCAGAGGGAGATGGAGAACAGGCAGGGTGATGGGCAGAGAGAGAAAAAAAACCCAAACAACTAAATATGTCAGGGATGGGGTAAGAAGGGGAGGAGGGGCATTAACGGAAGTTAGAGATATCAATGTTCATCCCATCAGGTTGGAGGCTACCCAGCCGGTATATAAGGTGTTGTTCCTCCAACCTGAGTGTGGATTCATCTTGACAGTAGAAGAGGCCATGGATAGACATATCAGAACGGGAATGGGACGTGGAATTAAAATGTGTGGCCATTGGGAGATCCTGCTTTCTCTGGCGGACCAAGCGTAGGTGTTCAGCAAAACGGTCTCCCAGTCTGCGTCTGGTCTCACCAATATATAAATGGCCACACCAGGAGCACCGGACGCAGTATACCACACCAGCCGACTCACAGGTGAAGTGTCGCCTCACCTGGAAGGACTGGGCACTGAATGGTGGTGAGGGAGGAAGTGTAAGGGCAGGTGTAGCACTTGTTCCACTTACAAGGATAAGTGCCAGGAGGGAGATCGGTGGGAAGGGATGGGGGGGACGAGTGGACAAGGGAGTCGCGTAGGCAGCGATCCCTGCGGAAAGTAGAAAGAGGGGGGGAGGGAAAGATGTGCTTGGTAGTGGGATCCCGTTGGAGGTGGCGGAAGTTACGGAGAATTATACGTTGGACCTGGTGGGGTGGTAGGTAAGGACAAGGGGAACCGTATCCCGAGTGGGGTGGCGGGCGGATGGGGTGAAGGCAGATGTGCAGGAAATGGGAGAGATGCATTTGAGAGCAGAGTTGATGGTGGAAAAAGAGAAGCCCCTTTGTTTAAAAAAGGAAGACATCTCCTTCGTCCTGTAATGAAAAGCCTCATCCTGAGAGCAGATGCGGCGGAGACGGAGGAATTCTGAGAAGGGGATAGCATTTTTGCAAGAGACAGGGTGGGAAGAATAGTCCAGGTAGCTCTGAGAGTCTGTAGGCTTATAGTAGATATCTGTAGATAGGCCGTCTCCAGAGATGGAGACAGAAAGATCAAGAAAGGGGAGGGAGGTGTCAGAAACGGACCAGGTAAATTTGAGGGCAGGGTGAAAGTTGGAGGCAAAGTTAATGAAGTCAATGAGCTCAGCATGCGTGCAGGAGGCAGCACCAATGCAGTCAGCGATGTAGCGAAGGAAAAGAGGGGGATGGATACCCGTACAGACTTGGAACATTGACTGTTCAACAAAGCGAACAAAAAGGCAGGCATAACTGGGACCCATACGGGTGCCCATGGCTACACCCTTGGTTTGGAGGAAGTGGGAGGAGCCAAAGGAGAAATTATTGAGAGTAAGAATTAACTTCTTCCATTTCCCGCACATCTGCCCTCACCCCATCTGCCCGCCACCCCACTCGGGATAGAGTTCCCCTTGTCCTCACCTACCACCCCACCAGCCTCCAGGTCCAACGTATAATTCTCCGTAACTTCCGCCACCTCCAACGGGATCCCACTACCAAGCACATCTTTCCCTCCCCCCCCACCTTTCTGCTTTCCGCAGGGATCGCTCCCTATGCGACTCCCTTGTCCACTTGTGCCCCCCATCCCTTCCCACCGATCTCCCTCCTGGCACTTATCCTTGTAAGCGGAACAAGTGCTACACCTGCTCTTACACTTCCTCCCTCACCACCATTCTGGGCCCCAGACAGTCCTTCCAGGTGAGGCGACACTTCACCTGTGAGTCGGCTGGTGTGGTATACTGCGTCCGGTGCTCCCGGTGTGGCCTTTTATATATTGGTGAGACCCGACGCAGACCAGGAGACCGTTTCGCTGAACACCCACGCTCTGTCCGCCAGGGAAAGCAGGATCTTCCAGTGGCCACACATTTTAATTCCACGTCCCATTCCCATTCTGATAGGTCTATCCGTGGCCTCCTCTACTGTCAAGGTGAATCCACACTCAGGTTGGAGGAATAACACCTTATATACTGGCTGGGTAGCCTCCAACTTGATGGCATGAACATTGACTTCTCTAACTTCCGTTAATGCCCCTCCTCCCCTTCTTACCCCATCCCTGATATATTTAGCTTTTCCCCCCCCCTCTTTTTTCTCTCTTTCTCTGCCCATTCTCCATCTCCCTCTGGTGCTCCCCTCCCCCTTTCTCCCATCTCTCTAGGCCTCCCGTCCCATGATCCTTTCCCTTCTCCAGCTCTGTATCACTTTTGCCAATCACCTTTCCAGCTCTTAGATTCATCCCATCCCCTTCGGTCTTCTCCTATCATTTCGCATTTCCCCCTCCCCCGACTACTTTCAAATCTCTTAGTATCTCTCCTTTCAGTTAGTCCTTACGAAGGGTCTCGGCCTGAAACGTCGACAGTGCTTCTTCCTATAGATGCTGCCTGGCCTGCTGTGTTCCACCAGCGTTTTGTATGTGTTGCTTAAATTTCCAGCATCTGCAGATTTCCTCGTGTTTGCAGTCATTCTAGAGACACATTTTCCTGAAATCCAGGGTCCGACCCTATTGTATAGTGGCGCCGGCTCCAGGCATAAATTCTTCTGGAGGATCCATGGTGTCTAGTTATTTAGATTCAGAATTGACTTGAGTTGTAGTGATTGACGGGGCTGAGGTTTGTGACCAGCAGGGTCTGTAGGTATCTCTACTGGGACCTCTGCTGTTTGTGATATACGCAAATGATATGGATGGGTAGATTAGTGATCTGGCAAATAATATAAAGATTGGTAGAGCTGTAGATAGTACAGAAAATTTCAGAAGGATACAGTGGGATATAGATCAGTTACTGTATAACTATGGGCAGAGAAGTTTAACCCAGCCAAATGTGAGGCGCTGTGCTTTGGGCGATCAAATGAAAAGGGACAGTACACTAAATGAAGACCCTTTACAGTGTTGACCTATAGAGAAATCTAGGAGTGTAAGTCCATAGAGAGTGGTGGGTGCACTATAAGGGATGGTGGTAGAGGCAAATACAATAGTGGCTCTCAGAGAGGCACATAAATGGATGGATATGTACATGTGTAGGCAGAAGCAATTAGCTTGGTTAGGTATTTAATAAGTAGTTTAATGTTTGGCACAGTCAAGGTAGGCCAAAGGGCTAGTTCTTGTGCTGCACTGATTTATGCTCTGTACTACTTGCTCCATTCACACTTACCTAGCATTGCACAATAGCTTCTGGAACACGTTGCTTTACATTACAGTCCTCTAGCGAGAGGGTCACCCCCCTATATGATAGCACTCGTTCCAGTCAAACATCTTTTGATTACACAACCTCAAAAAAAATGTACACTGGTTTTCCACACACACACACACTCACTCCTGTGTTGTAACACCCCTCTGACACACATACCCGTCTGTGCTACAACACTCCTTCCAGACACACTCACTGCTGGTCCCTACTCAGAGATAGATTACTCCACTCCCAAGATTATTTTCAGACATCTATCCCCAAAGCCCTGTCTGAAGGAACATCAACATTATCCCTGCACCTCCTCTCTCAGCATAATTCAGTCCTTTGAGGTGATAGGGTTTTTCATATGCAAATCCATCAGCGTTATTTATTGTCGACAGTGTGGTGTTCTCTCAGTCGGTGAGACCAGACCCAGATTGGGTAATCAATTCACCAAGCATATGCGCTCCATCCATCATCACCGTCTGGATCTCTTGGTTGCCAGCCATTTTGAATTCCCCTCCCTATTCCCGCACTTTCCTCGGCCTTCTCCACTTTCAGGGTGAGAATAAGTGCAGCCAGAGAAACAGTAGCGTCTATTCTGTTGGGCTCCTCCACAAGCTGGCAAACTGCTCTCCCCTGTCCCTTTTCTCTCTCCTCCATGTACCCAGTTCTTCCTACACTCACCTCAAACCCATGTTCCTTCCCCCTCCTCCACTCACTCCAGATTCCATCATCTGCAGCTTTTTGTCATCCCCAGTCTCTGTTGCTGCTTCAACTCACGCCTACTTCTCTGCCTCTCCCTCCTCTCACCTGGATCCACCTATCATCTGCCAACCCCTTCTCTTCACCTGTAGATCATAATTATGTGCCGTGTCACACGATGTAGGCGATCATGATCATGCCAAGTGGTTTGCCATTGCTCAAGCAAACATCCATTACCTGCTCCCATGGTTTCACGTGACTCTGACTGGAGTCCAAACAAGTGATACACTTGCCCAATGGTGACCTGCAGGTTAGCAGAGGGAAGGAACGCCTTTGGTAGAGACGTATTTCCACCCCATCACCTCTTTATAAATTTTCCATTTCCCCTCTCTGATGCTGCCTGATCTGCTGAATTGCCTGAGTTCTTTGATCTTTTTGTGTGATGCTTCAGATTCCAGCATCTGCAAACTCTTGTGTCTCCTTTATGCCTTGGCTATTCAAGTTCTTGGTTAAACGCCTCTTAAAAATAGCAATTGTATCCAGTTCTACCACCTCCTCTGGCTGTGCATTCTAGATATCAATCACTCTGTGTAAAAGAAAGCTTACCCCTCAAATCCCTTTTACAACTCCTTCCTTTCACTTTAAACCGATGCAGTCTTGTTTTAGATGGTAAATGTTTTCTTACTATCTTATCTACATTTTCTATAATTTGACATACAGTACCATCAGATTACCTCTCAGCCTCCTTCACTCCAGGCTAATCAAACATAACCAATCCAATCTCTCACCAGGACTAAAGTATTCCCATCCAGTCACACTCTCCCCTGCAACCACATCCTTCCTATAAAGTAGTGGTCAGAAATGCAGTCTGACCATTATTTTGTAAAGTTGCACTATAATGTCAAATTCTATGTCCTGACCTATTAAGGCAAACTTGCCCTATCCCTCCTTCAATACCCTGATTACCAGTTTTGCCATTTTTGCAGGGAATAATGGACTTGGATCTCTAAGTCTTCAGTGCCCTACCACTTACTGTATGTGTCCTGCTCCTATTTGACTTCCCAAAATGGAACATCTCATATATATAATTCCTTCCAGATATATGGACATTCCCTCTAGTTACACATACCCCTGTATTAAAGCATCCCCTTTAGACATGTGCACCTGCATTCAAGAAGGGCTTTCCAAGTCACACATCCTTGCATACCTTCCAGCAAAGACACCACTGTATTCCATCCGTCTAGACACATACAGACTTGCCTCCAACACTTCCTTGAAAGACATATACCTCTTGTATTAAAACACTCTATCCAAAATGACAAATCCTTGTATCACAGCACTTCGCCCAGGGACACATATCCTTGTAGCATTCCCTAAAGAGACACAGACCGCAGTGTTCTTTCCCAACATACACTGCATGCCTTGTATTTTTGCTTTTCCTTCAGTCTCACATGCGCTTGTGGTGCAGCATTCCTTCCAGATCCACTTACCCTGGTAGATACAAACACTATAGATAACACATAACCTCATATTGCGGCAGTCACTCTACAAATACATAACGCAAAGCTGCATTTTACCACTTTATCTGGTAAGTACACAATTCAGAGAAATACTGTCTCTGGAGAAGCAAACGCTTGTTCTACTAAACACTTTGAAAGAAAAAGCATAATTGTATTTTCACAATCTCTGCAGGAAGCACATTTTACAGAAATCTATCTAGCGAAAAACATGCCTGGATTTATAGTGGCCTCTTTATTGGCACACCCACTTCTATCAATGAAATCTCTCCAGGAAGCACACAATTGCATTCCCTCCAGGGAAGTAAACACATCATACTTCTCTGCAAGGAAATGTATGTGTTTTTTAAAATGTCACTTCAGATACACACTCACTTTGCTCGCTCGCTCTCTCTCTCTCTCTCTCTCCGAGAGAGAGAGAGAGAGAGAGAGAGAGAGAGAGAGAGAGAGAGAGAGAGAGAGAGAGAGAGAAAGAGAAAGAGAGAGAGAGAGAGCGAAAAAGAGAGAGAGATACACACACACACACGTGTACGTTCCCTGCAGGGTAATGCACACTGATATTACAGCACCACCTCCAAAGAAATGTACATTTGTATCACAGTATTCCTTCCATGGATAGATAGTATGAGATATGCCAGACCCTCAAAGGAGAGGCACACTTCTTTATATAATTTCCTCAAAGGAAGCAAAGATGTATTTTGACACTATTTCCAGGGAAATGGAACAAAAATCAACGTTAACCCAAATAAAAAGTGCATTTATATAAACACTTATTCAAGGAAAACACCTTACAGCACTGCCTCCATTGAATCAAGCACTTGAATTACAGCACTCATTCCAAGAAAACACAGACCTAAGGACCATGGGTTCATGATGAATATGTGTGCTGCACTTGTTAGACCGACCCTTCAAACTTATTAAGATCAAATATCATCTGACATTGTTTTGCCAGCTAATTTACCAAATGAATGTTATCCTGTAAACGACACCAGTCATTTTCCTGGGTAACTTCTCCTTTAAGCCACCCTTAGTCTTCGTACCCAAACTCCCTTTTAACTTCACTGGAGCTCCATTTCCAGTGTTCCATTTAACCTCACTGTTTAACCTTTTGTTTTCCATGCTCTCTTAAAAGTCACCTAGTTCACTGAAAAAATTATAGTACTGTTGTGTAACATCAAAATACAATGAAAAGGGGGTTGGTGGCTTGAATACCATTCACTGGACTGGCACCTTGAAAGTTCAATGGCTTGGTTATTGGCTTGAGCAAAAGAGAGACTCTGGGTTCCAAATTCAATGATACTTGGTGTGAGCATAGAGCTTAGATGGTACTTGGGGTAATTGGCTTCATTAGCCAGAGCAGAGAATATGAAAACAGGAAGGTTATGGTAAACCGTATAAAGTATTGGTTAGGCTGCAGCTGGGATATTGTGTGCCGTTCTGACAACATTGGAGCGGCAGCAGAGGAGATTTAGCAGGATGTTGACTAGAATAGAATATTTTAATTATGAGGAGAGAATGGAGAAGCTTCCCTTAAATAGGGTTTACTTCCCTTCGAGTCTTAGAGTGACAGCACACTCTATATAACACAGAAACAGACCCTTCTGCTCAACTGGTCCATGCTGAACACAATATCCTCCCTATTAGTCCCAGTTGACTACATTTGACTCATAGCCCTTGAAGCCTTTCCCCTGCAAGTCACTATCTAGATGCCTCTTAAATCTTGCAAGTACACCCATCTTGACCACTTCTTCTGGCAGCTTATTCCAGGTACTCATTACACTGCTGCCTAAAAGATTTCCTTCACCTTCCTGGCCCGAGTCTCGAGATCTCTCATCAGCCAGGACTCCCTGAACTTGGTAAGTCTATCCTTCACCCTAATCAGCAAATGATGCACCTGGACTTGATAATGACCCTTTTAAAAGCCTCCCACTTGCCAACTGTTCCTTTGCTTTTCAATAAAGTCACCCAGTCAACCCTGCCTGATGACCTCAAGATTGGTCTTGCTCCACTTGAGGACTTTAACCTGTAGACTGGTTCTATCTTTTTCCATTACTGTTTTAACACTAATATAATTGTGTTCACTGGACCCAAAGTGCTTCCCCAATTGCCATTTCAGTTACTTGGCCCATCTTATTACCTTAAGAGGAGGCCCACTATTTTTCCTTTCACAGTAGGCTCATCTATATCTTGCGATAAGAAGCTGTACGGAAATAATTCAAAAGATTCGTGAATAATTCCACTCTTTAAGAAAGGAGGAAAGCAGAAGAACGGAAATTATAGACCAGTTAGCTTGACCTCAGTGGTTGGGAAGATGTTGGAGTCAACTGATAAGGACGAGGTGATGGAGTACCTTGTGACACAGGACCAAATTGGACAAAGTCAGCGTGGTTTCCTTAAGGGAAAATCTTGCCTGACAAACCTGTTGGAACATGAAGTGATTACAAGTAGGATAGTTAAAGGGGATGCAGTGGATGTTGTATATTTGGACTTTGACAAAGTGCAACACATGAGGTGGCTTACCAAGCTACGAGCCCATCCTATTACAGGAATGTTACTGGCATGCTTAGAGCATTGGCTGATTGGTAGGATGCAGCGAGTGAAAATAAAAGGATCCTTTCTCTGGTTGGCTGCCAGTGAGTAGTGGTGTTCCTCAGAGGTTGGTGTTGGGACCACTTCTTTTTATGCTGTGTATCAGTGATTTAGATAATGGAATAGATGGCTTTGTTGCCAAATTTGCAGATGATATGAAGATTGGAGGAGGGGCAGGTAGTGTTGAGGAAACAGGTAGGCTACAGAAAGACTTAGACTGATTTGGAAAATAGACAAGAAAGTGGCAAATGGAATACAATGTTGGAAAATTCATGGTCTGTACTCACTGGAATTTAGAAGAATGAGGAGAAATGTTGAAAAGCCTAGACAGAGTAGATGTGGAAAGGATGTTTCCCATGGTGGGAGAGTCTAGGACAAACGGACTAATTCTGCTCCTGTGTCCTACGGTCTTATGGTCTACGTGTAGCTTGGATCATTGACAATTGGGTCAACTTACTTGGAAACATTTTGTCACCATGCAAGGAGATATAATCAGTCACTGTCCACTGTGATGTATCCTCCAAATGCTTGGCCTTTATATACTAACCAATAAGCTGATTGGTCATCATTTTGGAAACTCAATTCTGATGTGGGATGGAAATCTCATCAATGATTGGTTGTGTGGTGGAATTTGTGTGCTGTGGTCTGGAATTTTGCCCACATCGACTCATAAATAGGATCGAGGTCTACATGCTTGATTACAGAATTGTTTGCAGAAAACCAGGCTTCCAGGAATTCTTTTGCATGCCGTGTATTTGTTTGTGGCATGACTTCCAGTGAGGCCCAGCTGAATTTGTGCCCGTCTCGATCTTCATGGGTAGAGACTAGGGAGAGTTGGTCATTGCGCTTTATAGCTAGTTGATGTTCATGGATTAGCCAACAAAAATATTATGTGAAACAGCTTCAGGACCAGCAAAAATTCACAAAAGGCGAGTGTTGGAGATTGAAGGCAAACAATGCTAACGATTTTGCAACTCTATGGCCTTCCAAAGGTTCACAAAGCAAGAACTTATCCAATTATATCGTTAACCAGGATCCCCACTTACAAGTTAGTGAGAGAAATGTGGCGGCATCTTCGATATCTAATAGCAGGATATGAACACTCAATAAATAATGTACAACAGTTCTTGAACAAACTGAACAACATCCTCACAGACGAGGATGAAACAATGATCTTGTTTGACGTTACCTCTCTGTTCAGCTCCATTGATCTTAACCTAGACAAAGAAACTTTATTAGAATTGCTCCCCAGTGAAGAAGCAAACCCTGAGAGACCAAGCAAAGATAGCACATGCAAACTGGAAGAATTCTGCTTATGCACCTACTTTAAATTTAACGGCACACTTCATAAACACCAAAGGATTTACCCATCTTCGGGTTCATAGTGGAGGCCATTATGCAAATGTGAGAAAAGATGGTGTTTGCAATTATAAACCCTAAAATTTGAGTCAGTTACATCGATGATACCTTTGTCATAGTAAAATGCAGCAAATTTGAAAGAGCTTATAAACTAATCAATGACGCGTATAATATTAACTTCACAATAAAAACAGAAACTGAGGGGAAACTAACATTTTTGGACGTGCTTATCAGTAGAAATACTGACAGTTTGGAAACTTCCATTTATTGTAAAGGAACAGATACAGATCAGATCCTAAGTTATCATAGCAACCACCAAACTGCACACAAGTACTATGCAAATAGTCTCTCAAGAACATGCTCTCTAAGCATTTGCTAGAAGAGGCTGAGGGTATGGAGCGGGAGAGTATAGCTACATGGAGGAATACAAGATCATGAGTAATTTTGTAGGACAAGGTAGATAGAAAGAAACCTTTCTGCCATAAAAGAGACTTCTAAAGATAAAAGCCACATGTTAAAGGCAAAGGGTAGGAAATTTAAAGGTGATCCAAGTCAGATGTTTGTTCACCTGAAGGGTGGTTGCAGTCTGGAGGTCTGGAGGATGGTGAAGGCAGAGACTCTCACAATATTTTAGTATGTTAATGAGCATTTGCATTGCCAAGATGCAGTCAGACACAGGCCACGTACTGCAAAATGGGATCAATAGAAGTGTGCACAATGGTCAGCATGGTACAGTGAGCTGAAGGGATTGTTTCTATGTTGAATGATTCAATGAATTCCCTCCGGAGAACTGCAAACTGCAAAAATATCTTTCTCTCCAGCGAAACAAAATCTTGTATTGTAACATACATATAGTCATACACAGTACAGCGGCAGCTCCTCCATCCAACCATGGTACCTATCTACACTAGTCCTATTTGGCCACATTAGGCCTGTATTCCTCTATACCTTTTTTATCCAAATATATATCCAAATGCTTTTTTAAGTCTGTAATTACACTGACCTCAACATCCTCCTCTGGCAGCTTATTCAGGAAAACCATCCCATCTGTGTGAAAATCTTACCCCTCAGATTTTTTCTTTCCAATATTTTTCATTAGTTTATACATAGAAGAATACAGAGTACAAGGAAGTGTATATAAAAGATCAAGATTTTAAAAACTACCAATTACATTAAATCTGTTCATAATAACAATCACATTGCCCTGTATTCATATGTTAATCAATAGTTATATTGAACTATACTAATTTATTACAAAAAAAAGAATCTAACCCCTGCCAAGACCGAAACTGTTCATTAAGGAGAAAAGAAGGTAAAGTACCTTCTCACATAATAAAAATTAATAATAGCCAACATCTGAATTTAAACAGTGAATTGAAGGTTTTGAAAACAATTCAGAAAAGGTCCCCACAATGTTTGAAAGTCTTGATGAGATTCAGAAATTGAACAACGAATCTTTTCTAAATCTAAACATGACATAACGTCACATAACCATTGAGCACGAGTAGGCGGATAAACATCTTTCCATTTAAACAAAAGCGTTCTCCTAGCTATAAGAGAGCTAAAGGCCAAAATATGTAAATCAGATGCCTTCAGCTTAATATCTTGTCCTGAAACAATACCAAATAGGGCCGTCAGAGGGTTAGGCTTAAAATTGACTTCCTTTTTTTAAAAACATCTCCCCTCTCAACTTATTGTATCCTCTTGTCCTGGACTCTGCTTTCTACCTTATATAACCTCCTCATGATTTTGTAAATCTTTATAAGGTCATCCCCCAGCCTCTTACATTCCAGAGAATAAACCCAGTCTATCCAATCTCTCCTGATAAATACAGCCCTCCATTCCAGGCAACACCATGGTGAATCTCTTCTGCATTCTCTCTTTCGTGCTACCACATCCTTCCCATAGTGTGGTGACCAAAACTGTACATCTGTATTTATAAGGTCTCTGCTATTTACTCTGAATGCCATACCAGAATTTGAGCTCCCCAAGTACATTACTTCACATCTGCCAGATTCTGTCTGCTACTACTCCACCCAATGTTTCAGCTAATCTACGTACCACTGCACCCTAAACAACATTTTCACTATCTAGAACAAGGGTTACCAACCTTTTTAATGCCATGGAGCCTTACCATTAGCCAAAGGGTCCATGGACCCCAGGTTGGGAACCCTTGATCTACAACCCCCACAAGCTTTTATGAAATTTGCAAACTTATTTTCAAATTTGCAAACCTTATTGTAAACTTACTAATCAATCCTCCTACATTGTGATGCAAGTCATTTATATAAGTTACAAATAACAAAGATGACAGCACTGATCGTGCAGAACAACACGCGTACAGCATTTTTCTCAAACTTCCAGTCATAGAAAACATCCATCCAGCACTACCCTCTGCCTCCTATCACCAAGCCAACTTTGGATACTTTTTGCAACTCACCTTGGATCCCTTGTGCCTCAACTTTCTGCACCAGATTATTATATAAGACCTTGTCAAAGGCCTTACTGAAGTCCATGTAAACCATGCCCACTGCTCCGTCTCCATCAATTTTCTTAGTTACCTACTCAGAAAACAGAGATTTATGATACAGTATCTCCTCTGCACCATAAAATGCAGATACTTCTGATCAGTTCCTCCCTTTCCAAGAAAACTGAAATCCTGTCCTTCAGAATCTTCTTCAACAATTTCCCTGCCAGTGATGGAATGAATACTCATCATCCTGTAATTTCCAGGCTTATTCCTAATGACCTTTTCAAACAAGGAGATTGTATTAGTTATTCTCCAGTCTGGTAATACCTCACCATTGGCTAATGACATAATGTGAGTATTGTGATACATGGGCTGTAATACCAGAATGCATTCCCTTAACTATTATAACACCAGTATTTCAAGGGTTGAAGTGCAATTTCTCAAGGTAAATGTACATTGCATTCCCACGAGGGAAACAGAGACTACTATTATAACACTTGCATCCAGGGAAACACAACCTTGTATTAGCGCATGCTCTCTGCAGAGCTGAATATCCTATAGAGGGTAAATTAGTGCAGATGTGCAGCAAGGGGTTGGCATCGGTAAAAGGCCTTCCACTCTGATTCTAAGTGTATCTGATTCTAAGAATCCACATGATTCTAAATGTACAATGATTTATATAATAGTCCCTCAAGAGAGAAAAAACAAAACCATTAAAGCTCATACTCCCGAGAAAACCCAGTGCCCTTTGACCATTGGGAGCACTTGCTTCTAAGCGAGGTAGCGCAAGGTTTAAAAAGAGCCTAGGTTCTTTTGGGAATTTTTGACAGGTTTCCATCATAATGAAAAATTAGGCATTTGGCAAAGGCCAATAAAAATAAATGAGGTGCAAGCGCAGCAACCTCTATGTGAGTGAGCTAGTGTTACAATGGTCAGGCTTTGGTCCAACAGGCTTCGGTATGTTGGCTAAAAAGGACTGCAGTCTACAAATCAGTGAACTCGAACAAATCAAGGACAGACCAATAGCCTTTGTTCTTTCCATGTGCTTGAAAGAGATGGAGGCTGATGTTTTATGAATCTGCTCTGCCTTCTCCATTTTGTGAAGTTGCTTGACTTGATCAGCGTTTTAAAGTAGATACAATGATGCTTCAGGCAATCTACTGGACTAGAAATCATTTCCAAATAAGAAGTTATTTGTGAGGTGTTCTCTGATATAACACGCAGGTTTGTGAATGGTGTGGTCTGCGTCTGCCCTGAGTGATTCAAGCTGGCTACTGCTTTGATCCAGAGTTGAAGAGAAGAGCCATAAATTACCAGTTGTTACTTGTGGAAGAAGGGCAATAATTGGGTGCTGGCCTGGACCAGAGCCAACAAGAAGGTGTTAAAGGTCAGTCAGAAGACTGATAGCCAACATTTGACCTGGTAAGGAATGAATATAAAAGCAAACGCTTCAAGTGCTCTAACAGCAATAACTCTCCATAGACACACCATTGCAGAGGTGGAGGACCACAGACACATGGAGATCAGAGAAACTCATGGCCAGCATGGGCTCCTTTTACTGGTATTACCTTTTCTATTCTTTGACTGTTCATGGAGGGTTAGCAAGTTGTATAAATTCATATGTTCTTCCATTGAGACAATAAAGGAATTTGTCAGATTCTCTCTGATCATTATTACTAAGGGGTAGATCCTTGTAGCAAGTGAGAAGAGACGCAAGATCAAAGTTTTGATCAAGTTACTTTTTCTTTCTTTATCAATAGCACACTCCTAGTGTGAAGAAATTAGATCCAGGGTTAGTGTTCTTTTCTTCGTGTTAGATGTGCTAACTCTAGGAGACCTCCAGTCTTCCTGATCTGCAAGAGGTGCAGCTTCTGAGAGACTGTGTTAAGGAATTGGAGCTGCATCCCGATGACCTTCAGCTCATACAAGAGAATGAGGAGGTAATAGATAGGAGCTACAGGGAGGTAGTCACCCCTAAGTTGCAGGAGACAGGCAGGTGGGTGACTGTCGGGAGAGGGAAAGGAACAGACAGACAGAGCAAATTACCCCATGGCTGTTCCCCTCAATAATAAGAAAATTGCTTTGGATACTGTTGGCAGGGGGAGGGGGTTGGGGTAGGAATGATCTAGGGGAAAGCCATAGCAACCAGGTGTCTGGCACAAAGTCTGGCTCTGTGGCTCAGAAGGGATAGGAGAGAAGAGGAGTGCAGTAGTGATAGGGGATTCCACCGTTAGAAGAGCAGAAAGCAGATTCTGTGTATGTGAAAGAGTCATACGGATGGCATGTTGCCTTCCAAGTGCCAGGGTCAGTGATGTCATGCATCAATACACAGTGCGGGGGGGGGGTGGTCATTCTGCTAAAAGAAATAGATCCATACATTACTCTTCCTCCCCCTTTTGATTAATGCAACATAAACTGTATATGTATAGAACACTCAATTTCCCTTTCATAAACCCATATTCCAAATAAACACGCTTTCACATTAACAGTCCATGACTAACTTTACAGTTCTAAAGGTTGAGTCTTTTGAGTGGCACTCTGTTTCTTTCAGGATAGTGTCTCTGGACCTGTGGAATGGCATCAGGTTTAGCATGTGTCTTGTCAATGATAACATTCTCATTGTGCCTTCGGACCTGTAAAGTGGCATCAGGTTTGATGGGTGTCTTGTCCAAGACAACATTCTTGGTTTCCGATGTCACACTGCTGTCAGTGACATCATCAGAGAGGTAAGTCCAGTGACTGTAGTGAGCCTGCCCGACCTGCTGAGTTCCTCCAGCACATTGTGCGTGTTGCTTTGACCCCAGCATCTGCACAGTATTTTCTGCTTATGAGTCTGTCTTGTTGTATGCAATCGACTCAGGTTTGTTCTTTGGTTGAGCATCCAGTATCTGGTCCACATGACGCCTCCATGTCTGATCTCCAACATACACTGTGTACATCAGTGGTCCAGTTCTTCTAGCTATCCTACCAGGTGTCCACTTATCTTCTCAGTAATCACACGCTAGGACTTCCAATCCAATTTTGAAAGCTCCTTGCTGCTTCACTTGGCAATTGGCTGAACTGTTTATTCTGTACTTCCCTCCAGAGGTCTGGTTTCAGGAGGTTTATGTGAGATCTCAGATTCCTGTTCATGAACAGCATTGCAAGTGTTTGATTTGTCGTCACATGGACAGAGATCTGATACACAAAAAGGAAATTGTCCACCTTGTGCTGTAGAGAAATGTCCTCCTTGTCCATCGCTTTAATAAACTTCTCGGAGGTTTGGAGAAACCTTTCAGCTAACCCATACTTCTGACATGATTTGTGGACCATTGTCACTCACAATTTGTTTGGGTAAGCCATTTCTGGTGAAGATAATCCTCAGAGCAGAGACAGAATTTGCTGATGTATTTGACTTCCTAAGTATAACCTCCGGATACTTCAAATGAGCATCCACATCAATCAGAAACATGAAGTCCATGAAAGGTCAAGGAATGTCAATATGTGCATTTTACCATGGTGATGATGGCCATTCCCACTGATGTAACAGTGCCGGTGGGGGTGCCTTTTGAACTTTTTGGTATTCCAAACAGGTTTTGGCCAAGTTTTCAATCTGCTTATCTCTTCCCAGCCACCACGCGAAACCAGGTGAGACTCTTCATCTTGACTGTACCCAGCTGTCCTTCACGCAGATTTTCTAACACAATCTGTTTTAGAGGAAACCACAACACAAGATCTGCTCATCAGCATTCTTTGGCATACCAACAGTTGGTCTCATCTCACTGAGAACTCTGGAAACATAGAGTTATCATGAGCTGGCCATCCTTGCATGCTGATGTCACAGACTTCTGTCTTGTTTTCCTGTATTTCAGAATTTGTTACCAGCAACTGGTCCACCAATGCAGTGTAGAACACTTCTGCTTGGTCACAGCATGAAGACATTTCTTCTTCAATTGCCAATAGTGGAAGATGTGACAAGCCATCATCATTGCTTTGTTGTTTGGTACCCTTGAACTCTATGTCATAAGAGTGGGCTCCTAGAAATCATGCCCAATATTGTAACCGGGTAGCAGTCATCACTGAAATTCCCTTCCTGGGATTGAAAACGGACACAAGGGGCTGGTGATTCGTCACTAGTGTAAATTTTTGTCCAGAGAGGAGGTGGTGGAACTTCCTTTTCACCATACTATATTATGGGCCTCTCAGTCAACCTGTGTGTTTTTGTGTTCTGTGCTCATCAGTGATCTTGAAGAAACACAATTGGGTGTTCAAATCCATCTTCCATAATGTGTGCCAAAACAGCTTAAATGCCATAAGCATTGCATGCCAGTCTGATGGGCAAGGATGGGTCATAATAGGTGAGCAGTTCATCGGATGTTGTTACTCTCGTTTTCTTGAATGCTTTCTCACTTCTTTCTGACCATTCCCATTTTGCTCCTGACTGTAACAGTGTGTTCCATGGATGCAGTACTGTAGCAATGTTTGGGATAAACCGGTGGTAGTAGTAGTTTCCAAGGCCCAAGTATGATCTGAGTTGTGACACATTTTCTGGTTTGGGTGCCTGTAGCACTGCTTCAGTCTTCACTTGTGACTTATGTAAGCCATGCTTGTCACTAACATGTCCACAACATGAGATTTCATTCATGAAAAACTCACTCTTTGCACACAGACCATACTCACTCAACCTGGAAAGCACTTTACCAAGGTCTGGAGGTGCTCTTCATTATTCTTGCCCATCACAATGATGGTAACATTGTGCTCTAGGGATATCTTACAGCACTTGGTCTATTGGTTTTCGCTAAATTGCTGGAGCTGATGCAACGCCAAAGATGAGACAATTTTAATGGAACAGTCCCTTGTGAGTGGTGAATATGAGGAACTTCCTGCTTGACTCTTCAATCTCCATTTGCAGATAGGCTTGTGACAAGTCAATCTTTGAAAACCTCTCTCCACCTGTCAAAGATGCAAAAATATATTCTATCCGTGGCAGGGGATACTGTACAGTAGACAACACTGGGTTGATGCTCACCTTGAAATCCATACATATGTGAACAGCTCTGGCTTTCCCTTTCTTGATCACTGGGACAATGGGCATGACCCAATCACTCCACTCCAACATGGAGAAAATTCCAGAAGTCTCCAATTTCTGCAGTTCGGCATCCACTTTAGGATGTAGTGCGTAAAGCACTGGATACGTTTTATGGAATCTTGGTGTTGCTGCTTCATCCAGTTCAATTCTGGCCTTCATTCCTTTGAGTTTACCAATCTTCTTCTCAAACACCTTCTCATTAGCATTAAGCAGCTGTGCCAGTCTCTGGTTAGTGTTACCATTTGGGTTGCCGTTGCTTGTCGATGTCACACTGAGAGCTTTGATTGAGTGCCAGTCTAGTTGGATTTTTCTCGACCATTCATGTCCAAAAATTGTTGGCCCCTCTACTTTTCAACACATAAAGCTCTAACTGTTGCGTTTGGCCTCCATATGTCACATTCACTTTCAGCTTCCTTTGGGAGACACATTTTTGCCGGTTTAAGTCTTTAGCATCACTTGCGGTCTTCTCTAATTGTTTCTTAGAAAACAGTTTGTTGCAGTCAGCCTCTAAAATTATGAACAAAGCTGACCTTGTATCCAGCTCCATTTTCAGTTTTACACCAGACACATCTATTGTGATCCAGATGATTTTGTGATCTGTCTCAGTAATACCATGCAGTTCTAGGCATGACAATTCACCTTTGTCAGACTCTATGTTGTCTGATTCTGTTTTATATTTGGTAGCTTTATGCATTTGCTTAGTTTTGCATTTAAGACTTTTCACTCGGTTTTGCTTTTCGTCTGCCTTGCACACTCTATCTACGTGAACTTCACTTGTGACACTTTCTGTAAACTTTTTCTTTGAAACAACAGTAATTGGCATCATGGGAGGATTTGCCGCATCGATAACGTTTTTGGCTTTTTGCACCATTCAGGGACATTTTGTGCATTTCACATCCTAACCAGTTTTTCCTGTAGTTTTGCTGCACCCTTTTCAGCAGTGTCTAATGATATTTCAATGGTCAATGCCTGTTCTAAGATTAGGTCTCTTTCGGAGAGTAGCTTCTTTTGAGTGCTTTGACTATGCATGCCACACACAAGCCTGTCCCTTAATGAATCAGAAAGTCCATCTCTAAAGTCACAGTAGTGGGAAAGTCTGCACAGTTCTGCAATGAATTCAGAAAGGCTTTCATCTTTTGACTGGTACCTTTTGTAAAATCTAAATCTCTTAGCTATTACCAACAGTTTAGAGCTCAAGTGGTTTTGTAAAACAGTATACTTGTAACCATTTTGCAGGGGTTACTAAGTTGCGTAAGAGACTGTATATTCTTGCACCCATTAAGCTGAGAAGTGTAGCGGCTTTCTTTTACTCATCCACGTTGTTTGCGTTACAATACAGTTCCACCCTGTTGATATGACTCCCAGCATTCATCAGCGCTGTGAAATAGTCAGCTTTCCCAACTGAAGCCATCGATATGTTATTTTCACTTTAAATTCAGAACTTCTTTCACTGTGTTACTCACGTGTTCGTTTGCTAGCATCTGCACCTTCGTGCTGTTTAACTCTCGCTGCTTCATCCTGTAATTGTGCTGTAACTGGTGGTGCAGTTCGTGATATTTTCTGACATTCAGGTTCGTACTTGTCTCCAAATACAACTACCGTAGATTCCGTACTACAGAGCACACCTGATTAAAAGCCGCAGGCTCTAATTTTAGAAAGAAAATCAATTTTGTACTTGTACAAGCCGCACCGGATTTTAAGCCGCAGGTGTCCCACGTTGTAATATGAGATATTTACACAGAAAGATATTACACGTGAGGATTTTTTAACTTTTAATTAAATCCGTATGGTAACATAAACAAATACATATTGCAAATGCTTTTTTTCGAACCGTGCCTGTAACACGGCTACTTTTAAATATACATACGTATCGGTAACACACAAATTACGTTGCGTATACTTTTTTACTGAACAGTGCACGAACAACATTCCAATATCTCCTAACAACTGGTAAAAAAATATATACGGCAGCCTACCAGGAAAAGTTATTGATCGCCTTTAACTTAAAAGCAGCGTTTTCGCTCGGGTCTAATGCGCTCCCCCCCCCCACCTTTCCGTTTATCGCAAACCGGTATTTTCCCACAAGACGCGGTGAAACCGGATGTGACGTCATAGCATCCCGGGATGTAGTACAGAAAACAAATATACTTAACACTTCTAACTTTAACTAGAAAATACTAACAAATGAATTACTAAGCGAAAATATTATAAACTAAATAACTGCCATAAAGGCAGCACAATGCTTTTCTTCGAGTGTTTTCCATGTTGATGAGGGTGAGTACAAATGACTGATTTACAATAATTTAATTGTGAAAGTGCGCTTGATTTATCGTACAATTTCATTGGACCTCTGTGAACTACTCATCAATTTTATTGGTCTACTGTTACGAGGCAAAATGTTTTTGGCGGCATGAAAAAAAACCATGCATTAGCCGCACCGTAGTAAAGGCCGCAGTGTTCAAAGCTGTTCAAAGCGTGGGAAAAAAGTAGCGGCTTATAATCCGGCATCTACGGTACATATCGATTAAATAAAAGTATGCTCGTGTGAGATGGCTTTAACTGGTGTATTCACATTGGGGAGAGAGGGAGAGAGGGGGTGAGAGAGAGAGAGAGAGGGAGGGGGAGAGAGAGAGAAAACTATGCACATGTGTAAACAACAGTGCATGCGTAGACAATAGATCAATACACAGTGCTGGGGTGGGGGCGGGGTGTCATTGCTTTAAAAGAAAAAGATCCATACATTACAGTTAGAGATTAGTAGGAACGACCTTGTGGGCATCACTGAATCATGGTTGAAAGAAGATACTTAGGAGCTTACATCCAAGATGCACATTGTGTCGAAAGGACTAGCAGGTAGGCAGAGGAGGTGGGGTGGCTCTATTGGTAAAAAGTGAAATAAAATCCTTAGAAAGAGGTGACATAGGATTGGAAGATGTTGAATCCTTGAGGTAGAGTTAAGAAACTGCAAGGGTAAAAAGACTCTGATGGAAGTTATACACAGGCCTCCAAACAGGAGCCAGAATGGGGTACAAATTACAATGGGAAACAAAAAAGGCATGTTATGATGGTCATGAGGGTTTCAACATGCAGATAGATTGGGAAAATCAGGCTGGTGCTAGTTTCCAAGAGAGGGAAATGTATAGAATGCCTAAGAGATAGTTTTTTAGGGAGCTTGTGGTTAAGCCCAATTAGGAAAAAATAATTCTGGATTGGGTGTTATGTAATGAACCAGATTTGATTAGAGAGCTTAAGGTAAAGGAACCCGTAGGATGCAGTGACCATAAAATATTAGAATTCATGCTGTAGTTTTGAGAGGGAGAAGATAAAACTAAATGTGCCAGTATTACAGTGGAGTAAATGGAATTACAGAGGCATGAGAGAGGAGCTGATTGGAAAATGATACTAGCAGGGACGACAGCACAAAGACAATACCTGGAGTTTCTGGAAGCAATTTGGAAGGTGCAGGATAAATACACAGCAAAGGGGGAGTAGTAGTACTCAAAAAGGCTGAAAAGTGAAGTCAAAGACAGGATAAAAGCAAAAGAGGGGCATATAATGTAGCCAAAAATAGTGAGGAGTTAGAAGATAGGGAAACTATTAAAAACCAACAGAAGGAAGTTAAAAGAGGGAAAATGAATTAAGGTAAGCTGGCCTATAATATAAATGAGGACACCAAAAGTATTTTTCAGATATATAACGAGTAGAGGATGCCTCAAAAAGGCAGCATCCATCATTAAGGACCCCGCACCATTTAAGATATGTCCTTTTCTCACCTCTACCATCAGGAAGGAAGTACAGGAACCTGAAACCACACACTTCATTGTGGAAGACATCAGCAATATGCCAGAAATTCGAGAGTGTCGGGGGCAGAAGTGAGTATACTTGCTATTATTAAGGAGAAGATGCTTAGGAAGCTGAAAGGTCTGAAGGTAGATAAGTTACCTGGACCAGACCCCTCCCAGTTTCACCTATCACCTAGAAGAGAAAGTTTGCAGATGGTGGAAATCCAAGCAACACACTCAAAATGATGGAGGAACTCAGCAAACCAGGGAGCATCTATGGAAAAGAGTAAACAGTTGATGTTTCGGACTGAGACCCCTCAGCAGGACTGAAGAAATAAAAGAAAAGGTGAGTAGAGCTAAAAGGTGGGGGGGGGGGGGGGGGGGGAGGAGGGAGAAACTCAAGGTGATAGGTAAAACCCAGAGGAAGAGTGGTGAAGTAAAGAGCTGGGAAGTTGATTGGTTAAAGAAACACAGGGTTAGAGAAGTGTGAGTCTGATAGGAGAGGACATAAGGCCATGGAAGAAAGAAAAGGGGGGAGGAGCATCAGAGGGAGGCGATGACCAGGCAAGGAGAGAGAGGAAAAAGGGGATGGGAAATGATGAAGGGAGGAGCATTACCAGAAGTCTGAGGAATCGATGCCCATGCCATCAGGTTGGAGGCTACCCAGACGGAATACAAGGTGTCGTTCCTCCAACCTGAATTTGGCCTCATCACGACAATGGAGGGGACACAATAGAATGGAAATAGGAAATTGCCTATCACCTTGTGTTTCTCCCTTCCCTCCCTCCATTTTCTTACTCTGACTTCTCATCTTCTTTTCTCCAGTCCTGATGAAGGGTCTCAGCTCAAAACGTTGACTGTGCTCTTTTCCATGGATGTGCCTGGCTTGCTGAGTTCCTCCCGCACTCTGTGTGTGTAGCATGGATAGAAGATTGGCTGACTGGGAGCAGCCAAAGAGTGGGAATAAAGGGGGCATTTTCTGGTTGGCTGCCAGTGACTAGTGGTGTTCTGCATGGGTCAGTGTTGGGACCACTTCTTTTCACATTATACTGTTAACAATTTGGATGACAGATCTGATGGCTTTGTGGCCAAGTTTGTGGATGATATGAAGACAGGTGGAAGGGCAGGTAGTGTTGAGGAAGCAGGGAGTCTGCAGAAGGACTTGGACAGTTTAGAGAATGGACAAAGAAGTGGTAGTTGGAATATAGTGGAGGGAAGTATATGGTTATGCATTTTGGTAAAAGGAATAAAGGCACAGACTATTTTCTAAACAGAGAGAAAATACAGAAATCAGAGCAGGATCCTTAAAGGTTAACTTGCAGTTTGAGTGGGTGGTAAGGAAGGCAAATTCAATGTCAGCGTTCATTTTAAGAGGACTAGAACACAAGAGCAAGGATGTAATGCTGAGACACTAGAAAGCACTGGTCAGATTGCACTGGGTGAGCAGTTCTGGGCCCTCATCTGTTTTACCCTTTTAGAAACACACACACTTTAATGAGGACACTGTTCTGAATGAAACATACATTTACATATGTCAGTTTGGCATTCGACACTATTACCCCACAGACCATGGTGAACAAAGTCCTACTCCTTGGTCGTATCACACCAGTGTGCAACTTGGTATTGGACTTCTCAACATTTTCATTCCTGTCTGGGAATGTAGGCTTAGCTTAACAACATCCTTCCCCAGAACCACTCTACTATCTGCCCTGTAAAATGGTTCCCATCCCCTGCAACTTCAGTTTAAACCCTCCTCACCACACTGAGCAGCAGTAGCAAGCCTTCCAGCAAGGATATTAGCTCCCCCTCTAGTTCAGGTAAAAACCATTCCTTAGCCACGCCAGAGGATTGGAGGACAACTAATGCTCTTCCAATGTTTAAGAAAGGCTCTAAGATCTGAGATCTTTGGGCACAGAGCTTGGAAAAAGCGATGCCACAGACTTTTAACACCGTAAACCAGCGAGTTGTTTGTTATGTCTCCCGTCTCGCTCTGAAACGGAGACAACTCTTTTTCCCTTATTAGGGAGAGAGAGACTGTGGTATGTCGAATACCAGGTAAATGAGTTGTCTTTGGGGTACTGCAAGTCTGTGTCTTTGCTGCACGCTTGAGTGCTTGGTGGTGGGTGCCGATGCTTTTTTTGCTGGTGGGGGGGAGGGGGATCATTGCTTGTTGCCGCCTACACGTGGGAGGGAGGGGAGTGGGGGTACATTGGACTTCTAACATTTAACTGTCATTCATTCTTAGGGAACACTTCTCTGTTTTCGTGGACGGTTGTGAAGAAAAAGCATTTCAGGATGTATACTGTATACATTTCTCTTACATTAAATGCACCTTTGAAGACTAAGCCAGGAAATTATAGGCCTGGGAGCCTGACATCAGTCGTGGGCAAGTTACTGGAAGATAGTCTAAGCAACCGGATATGTAAGTGTTTGCATAGACAAGGAATGATTAGGGATAGACAACATAGCTTTGTGCATAATAGGTTGTGTCTATCCAATTTTAAAGAGTTTTTTTGAGGATGTTACCAGAGGTTCTGCTGAGGGATTTTGAGCAGCTAGGGATTAAATTAAAAAGCAGAACCAAAAAGGTGGTAATCTCTGGATTACTAACTGAATCACATGCAAATTGGCACAGGGTTAAGAAAATTAGAGTGTTAAATGCGTGGCTCAAGGATTGGTGTGGGAGAAGTGGGTTTGAATTCATGGGAAACTAGCACCAGTATTGGGGAAGGAGGGAGCTGTTCCACTGGGACAGGCTCCACCTGAACCATGATGGGACCTGGATCCTGGCGAATTGCATAATTAGGGCTGTGGATAGGGCTTTAAACTAAATAGCATGGGTGTGGGTTCAACAGATTGGAGAAGTATGGATAAAGTAAAAAAGAAAAATGTGGATAAAGATAAAGCAAAAATTTAAAAAAGAGAAAACAAAAGGTAGAGTGCAGAAAAGCCATGCCTAAGAGAAAAAGATTACTAGATTTTAAAGGCACAATGAGTGTAAGGGCACTTTATCTGAATGCTTGTAGTATTTGTAAAAATGTCAGTGAACTTGTGGCACGAATCAGTATAAAGGGGTATGATTTAGTGGCCATTAGATAAATGGGATTGCAAGGTGGAGAGGATTGGGAATTAAATACACAAGGATATCAAGTAATACAGAAGGATAGGCAAGAAGGTAATGAAGATCGTTTAATTAAGGAGGAAATCAGGGCGATAGTGAGAGATGATATAAGATCTAAGGAGCAGAATGTTGAATCCATCTAGATAGAGATTAGGAATAGTAAAGGGGAAAAAAATCACTGGTGGGAGCTGTCTATAGGCCACCGAGTAATAACACTACAGTGGCACAGGCAATAAACTGAGGCATGTAAGAATGGAACAGCAGTTGGCATGGGGGACCTTAACTTGCTCATTGATTGGGTGAATCAAGTTGGTCGAGGCAGCCTTGAGGAGGACTTCGTAGAATACATACATGAAAGCTTTCTTGAACAGCATGTTACTGAACCTGCAAGGGAACATGCTATCTTGGATCTGGTAATAATCCTGTGTAATGAGACAGGTAAAATTAGTGATCCTGTAGTTAGGGATCCTCTTGGAAAGAGCGAATACAGTATGATTGAGTTTCTCATACAAATGGAGGGTGCAATAGTTTGATCTAAAATCAGTGTATTATGCCTGAACAAGGGAAACTACAGTGGGATGAGGGAGGAGTTGGATAGTGTAGACTGGGAACAAAGACTATATGGTGGGATGGTTGAGGAACAGTGGAAGACTTTCAAAGAGATTTTTCACAGTGCTCAACAAAAGTATATTCCAGTTAAAAGCAAGGACAGTAAGGGTAGGGAGAGCCAGCCTTGCGTAACTAAGGAAATAAAAGATGGCATCAAATTAAAAGCTCGTGCATACAACGTTGCCAAGAGTAGTGGGAAACTGGAAAACTGGGAAAACTTTAAAAAGCAACAACTAACAACAATAACGAAAGGGAAGATAGATTATGAAAATAAACTAGTACAAAGTATAAAAAAGATTGTAAAAGTTTTTTATAATTATATAAAGCAGAAAAGGGTGGCCGAAGTGAATGTAAGTCCCTTGGAAGACAAGAAGGGGGAATTGATATCGGGTAATGAGAAAATGGCCGAGGCTTTGAATGACAATTTTTTTTATTGGTTTTCACAGTTGAGGACATGTCTAACATGCTGAAGAGAGGTGATTTGGATGTGATGGGAGGTGAGGACCTCGATACAATAGCTATCACTAAAGAGGTAGTGCTGAGCAAACTTGTGGTCCTAAAGCTAGACAAGTCCCCTGGTCCTGATAGAATGCATCTCAGGGTTCTGAAAGAAATGACAGAAGCTATAGTTGAGGCTTTGGTGATAATTTACCAAAATTCTCTGGACTCTGGGCAGTCCCGGCATATTGGAAAAAGGCGAATATCGTGCCGCTGTTCAAAAAAAAGGATGTAGGCAGAAGGCATGTAACTATAGGCCAGTTAGTTTAATATCTGTAGTTGGAGAACTGCTTGAAGCTATTGTTAAAGAAGAAATAGCCAGTCATCTGGAAAGAAATGGATCCATCAGGCAGGCGTAGCACCGATTCGGCAAAGGCAGGTCCTGTTTGACAAACTTACTGGAGTCCTTTGAGGATGTAACAAGTGCAGTGGATAGAGGGGAAGAGATGGGCGTTATTTACTTGGACGTTCGAGAAGGTGCCACATAAAAGACTTATTCATAAGATAAAGATACATGGAGTTGGGGGTGATGTATTAGCATGGATAGAGAGTTGGGTAACCAATAGAAAGCTGAGTGTTGGGATACATGGATGTTTCTCTGGTTGGCAATCAGTGGTGAGTGGTGTGCCACAGGGGTCAGTGCTGGGCCTGCAACTGTTCACAATATACATTAACAATCTGGAAGAGGGGACCAAGTGTAGTGATCTAGGTTTTGCTGATGACACTAAATTGAGTAGAAAAGCAAATTTGCAGAGGACACGGAGAGTCTGCAGAGATATATATAGATAGGGTAAGTGAATGGGCAAGGGTCTGGCAGATGGAGTACAATGTTGGTAAATGTGAGGTCATCCACTTTAGAAGGAAAAATGGAAGATCAGATTATTACTTAAATGGTAAAAGATTACAGTATGCTGCTGTGCAAAAGGACTTAGGAGTGCTTGTGCATAACTCACAAAAGGATGGTTTGCAGGTGCAGCTGGCTATCAAGAAGGCAAATGGAATGTTGTCCTTCATTGTTAGAGGGACTGAATTTAAGAGCAGGGAGGTTGTGCTGCAACTGTATAGCGTACTGGTGGGGCCACATCTGGAGTGCTGTGTGCAGTTCTATTTCCCTTACTTGAGGAAGGATATACTGGCTTTGGAAGCAGTGCAGAGGAGATTCACCAGGCTGATTCTAGAGATGAGGGGTTAGATTGAGTCGCCTGGGACTGTACTTGCTGGAATTCAGAAGGATGAGAGGAGATTTTATAGAAACATTTAAAATTATGAAAGGTATAGATAAGACAGAGGCAGAAAAGTTGTCTTCACTTGTAGGTGAGACTAGAACTAGGGAATATAGCCTCAAGATTCAGGGGAGTAAATTTAGGACAGAGATGAGGAGGAACTGCTTTTCCCAAAGAGTGGTGAATCTGCGGAATTCTCTACCCAACAAATCAGTGGAGGCTACCTCAGTAAGTATATTTAAGACAAAATATAACACATTGGTGAGGCCTAATTTGGAGTACTATGTGCAGTTCCAGTCATCTACCTGCAGAAAGGATTTCAGTAACATTGATAGAGTGCAAAGAAAATTTACAAGGATATTGCCAGGTCTTAAGGATCTAAGTTATAAAGGAAGTTCAAATAGGTTATGACTTTATTCCTTGAAGCAAAGAAGAATGATAGGCAATTTGATAGAGGTATAAAAAATTATTTTGGTTATGGATAGGTTAAATGCAAGCAGACTTTTTCCACTGAGGTAGAGCGAGACAAGAACTAGAGATCATTGGTTGAGGGTAAAACTGTGAAATGTTCGTAGGGAACATGAGGGGCAACTTCTTCACTCAAAGGGTGCTGAGAGTGTGAAACAAGCAGTTGGTGGAAGAGGTGGATGTGGGTTCGAATTCAACATTTAAGAGAAATAGGTACATGGATGGGAGGGGTAGGGAGGGCTTTGGTTCAGGTGCAGGTCAATGGGACTAGGTAGATAAATTGTTCAGCATGGGCTAGATGGGCCAAATGGCCTGTTTCTGTGCTGTAGAGTTATGAGACTATGACTATGATCTACATCAGAGCATATTCAAAATGTAAATACAATCCTGTATCATAGCACACAAATATATACCGATTATGCTGCTGACTCTGGGGAAATGGACAGGTGTATTAGCACCCTCCTTCAAATGAAGCACAATCTTGCAACTACTGTGTTTCCACCTGGGAATCGTCTATTCATACAATAGCTCTCACCTGGGGTAAAACAAGATTATGCAACATTCTGTATATAGTAACGCTAACTCTCACGTTGCATTGCTTTCTCTCTAATGAATCACACACTTGCACCCCCTTTAGTGAAACACACAATTGAATTATTACACACACCAGTGATACACATAACAGGCACTACTGACTTCATCAGTCAGGGGCAACCTTAAAGAGATGTTTAAAATTATGGGAAGCATAGATAGGGTGGAACATGACGTTTTTTTCTTTATGGTAGATGTGTCCCTAAAACTAGGGACAATAGCTTTAGGATGAGAGGGTAATGATTTAAAAGGGACCTGAGGACAACTTCATCACACAGAGGGTGGTGGACACATGGAATGAGATAACAGAGGAAGTAGTTGAGGCAGGTGCAATAGTATTATTTAAGAAGATAGGTACATGGAGGGGTGTAGGTTATATGGATACTGGCTAAACACAGTAAATTAGGACTGGCTGGTGGTCAACATAGTCAACATGAACTGTTTTGAGTGAAGGGTTGTTACTCTGTGACACACCTGTGTAACATGTGCACTTGTACTATAACACACCCAACAGTGAACCATACCTGTACTGCACCACTCCCTTCAGACCAATTCATAGAACACTCGCTCCAGGAAAGCGAGAGAAACACAGATGTGTATCAAGGAATTCATCCAGGAAATGTTACCATTTCCTTCATGGAGACATACCCTGGCACTGTAGAAGTCCACACACAAATATTGCACTCTCTCCAACTGAGGCATACTTATATTTTCATACCAGCTCCAAGGACAACACACACATACATACAAACACTTAGTGTTAATAGTGACCATTGTCCCATCTATTTTGACCCCATTTACCAACACTTAGATACTTGCCTTCTATACTTTGCAAGTTTAAGTGCAGATTCAGATACCTTAGATATTGTGAGAAAATCTGATTACATCACCTTGTCATGCAGTGCATTCCAGATTCCATCCACCCACGGCCAGGAAGAAAAGGCTTCCTCATATCCCCGCTAGCTTTCTTACTCCTCACCTTAAACCCACGGCTTCTGATTTTAGATGTCCCCATTATAGGGTCACATTTCTCACTACCCACTCTAAGTCCCTCATAATTTTATATACCTTTACAGGTCCCCAGTCAGCCTCCTCCACTCCAAAGAAAACCCCAGCCCAACCAGTTTCTCCTTGTAACTGAAACATTCCAACCCAGATTACACCCTGATCAATCTCTTAATCACCTTCTCCAGTGCAATACGGCACAGCAACAAGAACTGCAGACAGTCCCCCTCCTCTGGCCTAGCCATACAGCAGGGGTCCATGACCTCTCATTTAATGGTAAGGGTCCGGGGCGTGAAAAAGCGCTGGAAACCCCTGCCTTGAAGTCACATAGTCCCTTCAGCCTAAATGAGTTGCCCAGCAAACTAGTCCATCTAGAGACCTTTGGCCCACAGCTGCACTGGTTGATCCCTCCTATTCAAGTACTTATCTAAATGGCTTTTAAATGTTCCTAATGTGCCCACGTCAACCACAATTTCTGGCAGCTCATTCCAAATACAAATCCTTTATGTGAAGAAACTGCTCTTGTTGTCCCCTTCAAATCCCTTGCCTCTTATCTTAAACCTATGCCCTCTTGTTTTTAGCATCCTCCCCCTGGGGAAAAGTCGAGAGCGACTCTACTGTTCAAAGCCCCACCCCACCCCCTGAAACTCTAGTTTAAACTCTCCTAAGCAGTAGTAGCAGATCTTTCAGCCAGGATATTGGTATTCCTCCAGTTCAGGTGCAGCCCGTCTCTCTTGTACAGCTCGCTCCTACCCTCAAAGAGATCCCAACTACTTGAGCTGCTACTTTAAAAGCTGAATCATGACCTCCATACAGTTATATTCAATACCACAGCTAATGAAGGCCAGTGTCCCACAAGTCTGCTTTACCACCTGATCTACCCAGTGCTGCTATTTTTAAGAATATATTGACTTGCAAACCAAGGTCTATTCCTTAATAATTCCTCAGAGACCCATGTTTATGATGTGTTTTACCTTCCTTTGACTTCCAAAATGCATCATCACATACTTTATTGGGACTAACTTGCATCTATCATTACTCCATCCAATTTACCAGCTGATCAATGTTGTTTAGCAGCCTCTGTCATCCTTACTACTACCTTCAGCACCACCCATTTTTGTGTCTTCTGCAAACACTTTATCATATATTGTATATTCACATCTAAGCTGTTTCTTAAAATCTACTCTATTCACAGCACTCATAACTTTGGATACTTATAGCAGGTTCCCCCTCATTTCCTGAGAAGACAAACACAGACTATCCAGTCATTCCATTAACTAAATACTCTATCCCTGGTATCACCACAGTAAATTTCAGGATAATCACATCCTTGCAGTGGTGTGGTGATCAGACATGTAAATATCCACAGAGTCCTAGAATTATACACATGGAAACAGGCCCAAATGGCCCATGCCAAGTAAGGTGTGCTTTCTTAAGCTAGTCCCATTTGCCCTCACTTGGCCCATATCACTCTAACCTTTCCTATTTCTGTACCTGATGAGTGTCTTTTAATGCAATCATACCTGCCTTTACCACTTCCTCTGGCAGTACACTACCCACCGCTCTCTGTGTGAGAAAACTTGCCTTAGACTCTTTGAATCATTCCTCTCTCACTTTAAACATATGTCCTCTAGTTTTAGACTCCACTACCCTGGGAAAAAGACTGCAACAATCTAAATTATCTGTGCCCCTTCTAATTATGAGGGCACTCCTCAACTTGCTTTGCTCAAAGGAAAACAACTAATCTTATCCAGTCTTTCCTTACAACTCAAATGCTCCAGTTCCAACATCATCCTTGTGAACCTTCTGCACCCTCGCCAGCTTATTCATATCCTTCCCGGAGTATGATAACGGAACTACTCACAACATTCCAGCTGGTCTCTCACCAATTCATCAACTCTGCCCAACACATTCCACTCCACTATCCACTGTATCTCAAGAAGGCAACGTCATCAAAGATCCCCACCATCCACTCTATGCCATCTTTTCACAGGAACCATTGAGCAGGAGATACACAAATTTGCAAGTCTCACATCACCAGATTAAAGAGCAGCTTTTTCCCTTTAACGATTTGGTTCTTAAACCAACCTGCACAACACTAATCACCATTTCATTATGTAAATGGAGCAAATTGGCAGAGGTCCTTGTTCTTTCGATGTGGATAGTCAACTGGATGCTTCAGTGAACAGTTCCCCATCAGTCTGAAGTTCAGTTCCACATCCAGACTGTTGGAGGTGAAGTACAACATGGTAGTGAGAGAAATTGAGAAAAGTGTCAGGAGAATGCTGCAGAACTTCACCAAAAAATATTTTACTGTGGATCACAGTATTTGTTAGTATCATGGCTTCCCTGGATCAAACAGTATATCTGTAGGCAGATGTGCAGTTTAAGTTGGTATTGTGGTCATCACAGACCAATGGACTACAGAGCCTGTTCCTGTGCTGTACTGTTCTATGTTCTGTGTTTCTACAGATCACTAAAGCTGAGCACTTTGTGACCCTTTGGTTCACTTGAGCACATCACAACCATTAGTGCAGCAGTCTCTCCTGACAGAAGGCATTAAACACTTTATTGAAGTGACAGACAGCCATATTTTGAAGAGGGTGGAGATCCCTACACTTTTGGAGTACTGAAATAAGGTGAAAATAACATCATCAAGTTGGAAAGAGTTATGAGAATGTTGCCAGGGCTGGATGAACTGAGTCGTAGGGAGAGAAGGGGCTGGCTAGATCTTTATTCCTTCGAGAATCGCAGAATAGGGGGCAACTTTAATAGGTGAATAAAATCATGAGGATATAGAGAGATGCTTTTGTTTTCCCAGGGAAAGGGAACCAAAACCTAAGGTGAGAGGTGAAAGATTTAAAAGGGACTTGAGGGGCAACTTCTTCTCACAGAGGATGGTGGATATATGGTACGAGCTGCTAAAGGTGGTACAACAGCAACATTTAAAGGACTTTTGGACAGGTTCATGGATAGGAAAGGTTCAGAGAGAGTATGGCCAAATGCAGAAAATGGGACCAGCTTAGGTGGGTACCTTGGATGATTCGAGCCAAAGGGTGTGTTTCAGTGTACTGACTTCTGATTTGGAAATCAAGAGTGTCGCCCTTCTTAACAATAATTACATTTACCTTCCCCCAGAGGATGAGATTGTAGAATTGTGAGTTTTCAGCTTTCATCATGAACCTTCTTGCTACTTTCAAGTAGCAATCTGACTTCCTCAATATCTTGTCAGTTGGGGATAGCAGCAAGGCTAGCCCAGTTACGGAGGTCAGGGAACTAAATAGTTGAGAACATCTTTTAAGTGCCTTTGGATTAGGGCTGACAACCTATCCATCTGTGTTGAGTTCACTACTGGCTTTGGCTCTCGCTGGGTGAGGCTTCAGGTGTTTGAAGCACGTATGGCTTTTCCATCACTGAAGAACTCACATGGGTTAGGTTCCTGCTGCCAGTATATTGCTTCTTGGATTCTCACCATTCACTAATCATTCAGTGGTCACTTCATTAGGTACCTCATGTACCTGATAACATGGCCACTGAATATATGCTTATGGTCTTCTGCTGATGTTGCCCATTCACTTCATGGTCCGATGTGCTGTGCATTCAGACATGTTCTCTTGCACAACCACTGTTGGAATGCATGGTTACTTGAGTTACTGTCACCTTCCTGTCAGCTCAAACCAGTCTGGCCATTCTCTTCTGGCCTCTCTCATTAACAAGGTGCTTTTGCCCACAGAACTGCTGCTCACTGGATTTGTTTTTTGCACCATTCTCTGTAAACTCTAGAGACTGTTGTGTGTGAAAATCCCAGGAGATCCGCATTTTCTGAGAAATTCAAACCACCCTGTCTGGCACCAACAATCATTCCACAGTCAAAGTCACTTAAATCACATTTCTTCCCCTATTCTGATGTTTGGTCTGAACATCTTGACCATGTCTGGATGGTCCTGTGTATTGGTTTGCTGCCACATGATTGGCTGATTAGACATCTGCATTAATGAGCAATTGTACAGATGTAACAAATAAAGAGGCCACTGAGTGTATGTTCTTTAGGTCAGGGGTTTTTCATCTCTGCCACATTTTTCCTTCAAGAAATATGAACTTCCCATCCCATCTGTGGTTGATTAGTTCCTTGCGCTTGTCGTTCTCATCATACCAGCACTGGTTCTTCTTGGTATCCTGTCTGCTTTGGCAATTCCAGAAACACAGGAGGTTATTGAGAATAGTGAGCACAGCCCAGTCTGTTGTGGGTACATCCCTCCCCACCATCAACAGAATTTACCAGGGACATTGCCTCAAGAAGGTGGCACCTATCTTAAAGAATCCCAGATGATCCTGCCCTCCAGGAGGTACATAAGCTTGAGGTCCCACACCACCAGGTTCAAGAACAACTATTTCCCTACAACCATCAGGTTCTTGAAACAATATTCACAACATTAATTGTACCTCAGTGACGAGAGTTCCACTGCAATCAATCACCAAGTGGGAGGACATAAGAAGAGCTACCCTTCAATCAGGTCCTCAATCAAGATTTAAAAGACACAGTGCATTTCAACGTTAAGGTTGATTGGGAAAATCAAGTGGGTGGTGGATCCCAAGTGTGGGACTTTCTAGAATACCTATGAGCTGGCTTTTCAGAGCAGCTCATGGCCACCAGCTATACTGGATTGGGTGTTGTGCAATGAACTGGAATGATTAGAGAGCTTAAGGTAAAAAAACCCTTTGGGGTAAATGATCATAATATGATAGAATGCACCCTGAAATTTGAGAAGGGGAAGCTAAAAGTTTTTTGGATCGGGACAAGAAGCTAAATTCTGAAGGAAGGCAGTTTTTAAAAAAACTTCTTCGAGTACAAGAAGGGCGAGGCTGCGCAGGCGCGTGACGTAAACAGGACAGCACGGAGAGTTTAAAAAGACCACCCTATAGAGCGGGGAGCAGAGTGTAGGGTTTTGGCTCAATGGGCTTAGGCGGTAATGGGAAGAGGCGACAGTGCGACACCAACTCTATTTTTCCCCTTAGCGAATCGGCCCGGACAGATGGAGGAACAGCAGGGCTCACACAGCTAACAGTATGAGCTAACGGTTTAAAAAGTTTGTGTGTTTGGCGAGGTAAGTGGGTGAGTAGACTTATTTTCCCTTGTTTCATTCATGTAGAATTGGGTCACTGCTTTATTCAGGGTGTCAGATGTGGGAATCCTGGGAGACCTCCAGCCTCCCTGATGGCCACATCTGCGCCAGGTGCACCAAGATGCAGCTCCTCAGACACCGTGTTAGGGATCTGGAGCTGCAGCTTGATGACCTACTGCTTATTAGAGAAAGTGAAGAGGTGATAGACAGGAGCTACAGGGAGGTAGTCATCCCTATGCTACAGGGCTCAGAAAACTGGGTGACATCAGGAGAGGGAAGGGAAATGCCTGGATAGTGGAGAGCACCCCTGTGGCTGCCCCCCTCAGCAACAAGTATATCGTTTTGGATGCTGTTGAGGGGGATGTCCTGACAGGGGATGGCCACGGTGACCGGGTCTCTGGCACTGAGCCTGGCGCTGTTGTGCAGGAGGGAAGGAGGGAGAAGAGGAATGCAGTAGTCATAGGGGATTCCATAGTCGGGGACAGACGGGAGATTCTGTGAGCCTGATAGAGATACCTGCATGGTGTGTTGTCTCCCAGGTGCCAGGGTACGGGATGTCTCGGATCGGGTCCAGAATGTTCTGAAGGGAGAGGGCGAGCAGCCAGCTGTCTTGGTACAGGTTGGTAAATACAAAAAGGGAGGAGGTCCTGAAGAGAGATTTCCAGGAGTTAGGAAGGAAGCTGAGAAGCAGGACCTCCAAGGTAGTAATCTCAGGATTGCTACCTGTGTCATGCGCTAGCGAGGGCAAGAATAGTAGGATCAGGCAGATGGATATGTGGCTGAGAGACTGGTGCAGGGGGCAGGGCTTCAGATTCTTGGATCATTGGGATCTCTTCTGGGGGAAGTATGACCTGTTCAAAAAGGACAGGTTACACCTGAACCTGAAGGGGACCAATATCCTGGCGGGAAGGTTTAATAGCGCTATTAGGGAGAGTTTAAACTAATTTGGCAGGGGGATGGGAACCGGAATGATACAGCGAAGGAGGGAGAAAACAAATAAATCTAAGATAGTGAGCAGTCAAGATGTCAGGAAGGACAGGCAGGTGATGGGGTAAATTTGCAGCCATTGGGATGAGTTGCAGTGCAATAAAGTTGCAGCGCAATCAAAGCAAAAAGTACCAAATACTGGACTTAAGGTGTTATACTTAAATGCACGCAGCATAAGGAATAAGGTGGATGATCTTGTTGTACAGTTACAGATTGGCAAGTATGATATTGTGGCCATCACTGAGACGTGGCTAAAGGATGCATGTCTCTAGGAGCTGAACGTCCAAGGATACATGGTGTATCGGAAGGATAGGCAGGTAGGCAGAGGGGGTGGCGTGACCTTATTGATAAGAAATGATATTAAATCATTAGAAAGAGGTGACATAGGATCGGAAGGTGCAGAATCTTTATGGGTTGAGCTAAGAAATCGCAGGGTTAAAAGGACCCTGATGGCAGTTATATACAGGCCTCCTAACAGCTGCAGTGATGTGGACTACAAATTACAACAGGAAATAGAAAAGGCTTGCCAGAATGGCAGGGTTATGATAATTGTGGGGGAATTTTAACATGCGAGTGGATTGGGAAAATCAGGTCGGCACTGGATCTCAAGAGAGAGAATTTGTAGAATGTCTACAAGATGGCTTTTTAGAACAGCTTGTTGTTGAGCCCACTAGGGGATCGGCTGTACTGGGTTGGGTATTGTGTAATGAACCAGAGATGATTAGAGAGATTGAGGTGAAGGAACCCTTAGGAGGCAGTGATCATAACATGATTGAGTTCACAGTGAAATTTGAGAAAGAGAAGCCGAAATCCGATGCATCAGTATTTCAGTGGAGTAAAGGAAATTACAGCGGCATGAGAGAGGAACTGGCCAAAGCTGACTGGAAAGGGACACTAGCGGGAAGGACGGCAGAGCAGCAGTGGCTGGTGTTTATGCGAGAAGTGAAAAAGGTGCAAGACAGATATATTCCAAAAAAAAAGAAATTTTCGAATGGAAAAGGGATGCAACCGTGGCTGACAAGAGAAGTCAAAGCCAAAGTAAAAGCAAAGACAATAGACAGTAGGTGCAGGAGTAGGACATTCGGCTCTTCTAGCCAGCACCGCCATTCACTGTGATCATGATTGATCATACACAATCAGTACCCCGTTCCTGCCCTCTCCCCATATCCCTTGACCCCACTATCTATAAGAGCTCTATCTAGCTCTCTCTTGAAAGCATCCAGAGACTTGGCCTCCACTGCCTTCTGGGGCAGAGCATTCCACATATCCACCACTCTCTGGGTGAAAAAGTTTTTCCAAAAGAGAGGGCATACAAGGAAGCAAAAATTAGTGGGAAGACAGAGGATTGGGAAGATTTTAAAAGCTTACAAAAGGAAACTAAGAAGGTCATTAAGAGGGAAAAGATGAACTATGAAAGGAAGCTAGCAAATAATATCAAAGAGGATACTAAAAGCTTTCTCAAGTATATAAAGAGTAAAAGACAGGTGAGAGTAGATATAGGACCGATAGAAAATGATGCTGGAGAAATTGTAATGGGAGATAAGGAGATGGCGGAGGAACTGAACGGTATTTTGCATCAGTCTTCACTGAGGAAAACATCAGCAGTATACCAGACACTCAAGATTGTCAGGAAAGAGAAGTGTGAGCAGTCACAATTACGACAGAGAAAGTACTCAAGAAGCTGAATAGTCTAAGGGTAGATAAATCTCCCGGACCAGATGGAATGCACCCTCGTGTTCTGAAGGAAGTAGCTGTGGAGATTGCGGAGACATTAGCAATGATCTTTCAAAAGTCAATAGATTCTGGCATGGTTCCGGAGGACTAGAAGATTGCAAATGTCACTCCGCTATTTAAGAAGGGGGCAAGGAAGCAAAAAGGAAATTATAGACCTGTTAGCTTAACATCGGTGGTTGGGAAGTTATTGGAGTTGATTGTCAAGGATGAGGTTACGGAGTACCTGGAGGCATATGACAAGACAGGCAGAATTCAGCATGGTTTCCTTAAAGGAAAATCCTGCCTGACAAACCTAGTGCAATTTTTTGAGGAAATTACAAGTAGGCTAGACAAGGGAGATGCAGTGGATGTTGTGTATTTGGATTTTCAGAAGGCCTTTGACAAGGTGCCGCACATGAGGCTGCTAAACAAGACAACAGCCCATGGAATTACAGGAAAGTTACATACATGGATAGAGCATTGGCTGATTGGCAAGAAACAGAGAGTGGGAATAAAGGGATCCCATTCTGGATGGCTGCCGGTTACCAGTGGTGTTTCACAGGGGTCTGTGTTGGGGCCGCTTCTTTTTACGTTGTATATCAACGATTTGGATTATGGAATAGATGGCTTTGTGGCTAAGTTTGCTGATGATACAAAGATAGGTGGAGGGGCCGGTAGTGCTGAGGAAACAGAGAGTCTGCAGAGAGACTTGGATAGATTGGGAGAATGGGCAAAGTAGTGGCAAATGAAATACAATGTTGAAAAGTGTATGGTCATGCACTTTGGTAGAAGAAATAAACGGGCAGACTATTATTTAAATGGGGAGAGAATTCAAAGTTCTGAGATGCAACAGGACTTGGGAGTCCTCGTGCAGGATACCCTTAAGGTTAACCTCCGGGCTGAGTCAGTGGTGAAGAAGGTAAATGCAATGTTGGCATTCATTTCTAGAGGAATAGAGTATAGAAGCCGGGATGTGATGTTGAGGCTCTAGAAGGCACTGGTAAGACCTCACTTGGAGTAGTGTGTGCAGTTTTGGGCTCCTTATTTAAGAAAGGATATGCTGATGTTGGAGAGGGTTCGGAGAGGTTTCAGAGAAGTTTCACTAGAATGATTCCAGGAATGAGAGGGTTAACATATGAGGAAATTTTGACTGCTCTTGGACTGTACTCCTTGCCGTTTAGAAGAATGAGGGGGGACCTCATAGAAACATTTCAAATATTGAAAGGCATGGACAGAGTGGATGTGGCAATGTTGTTTCCCATGGTGGGAGAGTCTAGTACGAGAGGACATGACTTTAGGATTGAAGGGTGCCTATTCAGAACAGAGATGCAAAGAAATTTTTTTAGCCAGAGAGTGGTGAATCTGTGGAATTTGTTGCCACGGGCGGCAGTGGAGGTCAAGTCATTGGGTGTATTTAAGGCAGAGAGTGATAGGTATCTGAGTAGCTAGGGCATCAAAGGTTATGGTGAGAAGGCGGGGGAGTGGGACTAAATGGGAGAATGGATCAGCTCATGATAAAATGGCAGAGCAGACTCGATAGGCTGAATGGCCAACTTCTGCTCCTTTGTCTTATGGTCTAAAATCAGTTGCATCGGTATTACAGTGGAGTAAAGGGAATTACAGAGGCACGAGAGAGGAGCTGGTCAAAATTGACTGGAAAAGAACACTGACAAGGATGACAGCAGACCAGCAATGGCATGAAACTTCTGAAGCAAATCAGAAGGCAGGGGATATACAAGTCCCAAAGAGGAGGATGTATTCTAAGGACAAGATGACATAACAGTGGCTAACAAGAGAGGTTTTGTTAATAAAAAAGCCAAAGAGAGGGCATATAATAGAGCAAAAACTAGTGTGAAGTATTGGGAATCTTTTAAAAACCAATAAAAGGCAAGCAACAAAAGTTATTAAGAAGGAAAAGGTTGAATACAAAAGTAAATTTGGCAATAATTTTAAAGAAGATACCAAAAGTTTCTTCAAATACATAAAGTGTAAAAGAAAGGCAAGAGTGGATATCAGGCCACTGGAAAATGATGCTGGAGAGTTAGTAGTGGGGGGACAAGGAAATGGTGGACTAACTGAATAAGTATTTTGCATCAGTCTTGACTATGGAAGACACTAGCTGTATGCTGGAAGTTTGAGGGTATCAGGTGTCAGAAGTGTTTGATGTTGCCATTACTAGGATGAAGATGCTTGAAAGGTCTGAAGGTAGATAAATCACTTGAACCAGATGGTCTACACCCCAGGGTTCTGAAAGAGGTGGCTGAAGAGATTGTGAAGTCATTGGTAATGATCTTTCATGAATCACTAGATTCTGGAATGGTTCCGGGTAACTGGAAAATTTCAAATGTCACTCCAAGAAAGGAGAGAGGCAGAAGAAAGCAAATGATAGGTCAATTAGTCCGACCTCAGTGGTTGGGAAAATGTCAGAGTTGGTTGTTATAGAATGTGGTTTTGGGGTACTTGAAGGGTACATGATAAAATAGGCCATAGTAGGTATAGTTTCCTCAAGGGAAGATCTTACCTGGCAGATCTGTTGGAATTCTATGAAGAGAAAACAAGCAGAATGGACAAGGGAGAATTGGTAGATATTGTGTACTTGAACTTTGGGAAGGCTCTTGACAAAGTGCCACACATGAGGCTGCTTAACAAGCAGTCCATGGTATTACAGGAAAGATACCAGCATGGCTATAGATCTTAAGACCATAAATCAGAGGAGCAAAAGTGGCCATTTAGCCCATCAGGTCTGCTCCGCCAGTCCATCATGGCTGATCCCGGATCCCACTCAACCCCATTCACCTGCCTTCTCTCCATATCCTTTTTATGCCTTGACCGATCAGGAAACAATCAACTTCCACCTTAAATATACCCATGGACTTGGCCTCCACCACAGTCTGTGGCACAGCATTCCATAGATTCACTACTCTCTATCTAAAAAAATCCTCCTTACTTCTGTTCTACAAACGTAAAAGGTCCTCCCTCAATTTTGAGGCTGTGCCCTCTAGTTCTGGATATCCCCACCAGAGGAAACATCCTCTCCACATCCACCCCATTCAGTCCTTTCATCATTCGGTAGGCCCAAAGTGCCAAATGCTTCTCATATGTTAACCCCTTCAGTCCCAGAATTATCCTCGTGAACCTCCTCTGGACTCTGTCCAATGACAATACCTTCTTTCTGAGATATAGAGCCCAAAACTTTTGAGAATATTCCAAGTACAGCCTGACTAGTATATCTCCTTGCTTTTATATTCTATTCCCCTTGATATAAATGCCAACATTGCATTTGTCTTCTTTACCACAGACTCAACCTTCTGGGGATCTTGCACAAGGACTCCTAAGTCTCTCTGCACCTCTGATGTTTGGACCTTCTCCCCATTTAGATAATAGTCCACACTATTGTTCCTTTCATCAAAATGCATTTTCATGCATTTCCCAACACTGTATTCCATCTGCCACTGTTTTGCCCATCCTTCCAATTTGTCTGAGTCCTGCTGCAAACGCATTGCTTCCTCAGCACCTATCTTCGTATCATCCACAAACTTTGCCACAAAACCATCAATTCCATTATCCAAATCTTTGACAAACAATGTGAAAAGCAGCAGTCCAATACTGACCCTTGAGGAACACCACTTGGTCACTGGCAGCCAACCAGCAAAGATTCCTGTTATTCCCACTCTCTGCCTCTTGCCTGTCAGCCATTTCACTATCTATGCCTGTATCTTTACTGTAACACCATAACATATTATCTTGTTAAGCAGCCTTACATGTGGCACCTTATCAAATGCCTTCTGAGAATCCAAGTAAATGGCATCCATCGCCTCTCTTTCATCTACCCTACTTGTTACTTCCTCAAAGAACTCTAACAGGTTTGTCAGGCAAGATCTCCCTTTGGAGAAACCATGTTGACTTTGACTTATTTTATCATTAGTCTCCAAGAACCCCGAAATCTCATCCATAATAATAGACTCCAACACTTTCGCAACCACTGAGGCTAGGCTAGCTGGCCTGTAATTTCCTTTTTGTTGCCTTCCTCCCTTCTTAAAGAGTGGTAGAGAAATTGTTGGGGAAGATTCTGAGAGACAAGATTTATCTTCACTTGGAAAGGCAGGGAATGGTTATAGGAGTCAGCATGGTTTTGTGCAGGGAGATCATGTCTCACAAATCTAATAGAGTTTTCTGAGGAGGTGTAAGAAAAATGAAGGCAGCAGAGTAGTAGGTGTAGTTAACATGGATGTCAGCAAGACTTTTGACATGATCTCACAGGCTACGCTGGTCCCAATGGTTAAGGAATATGGGATACACGGTGTTGGCAAATGGGATCTGCTGATGGGAGGCAGAGAGGCTTGGTGGATAGGAGATTCTTTCCTGATTGATGTAGCACAGGGATTGGTGCTGGGACCTTGGTTGTTTGTCATATAAATACAATTGACTTGGATGGGAGGTGGTCTGATTAATAAGTTTCCAGAAGACTTTAAAACTGGTAGCATCATGATAGTGTGGGAGATTGTCCAGAGATATAGCAGGACACATTGTAGATCAGCTGAATAGTTCAGCCTTTTGATGACAAATGGAACTTAATTCAAGGAAGTGTGAGGTAATGCAATTGGAGAGGTCAAATTCTGGTGGAATAAACAGAATAAACGGCAGGGATCTTGAGAAATTTATATATGTAGAGACCTTAGGGTGCAAATCCATAGATCCCTCAAATTGGCAACATAGATGAATAGGGCAGTGAAAAGGGCATATGGAATGCTTGCCAAAACACCAAGTATAAGTGTTAGGACATTATCTCACAGCTGAACAAAACTTTGATTAGATGACACTTAGAATTTTGATTACAGTTCTGGTTGCCACATTACAAACAGGATGTGGTAACAATAGAGAGAATGCAGGATTTTGTCTGGAATGAAAGGCTGTAGTTATGGGGAGAGGTTGCGTAAGCTGGGACTGTTTCCCTTGGAGTGTGTAAAGTTGATAGTAACATTAGGAAGGTAGATAAAATTATGAGGGTACAGAAATGGTAAGTAGCCAGAATCTTTCTCCCAGGGACAACACTCTAGAGGGCAAAATTTAAAGGAGATTTGATGGGCAGGTTTTCCACACACAGGGTGGTGGTTACCTGGAATGAACTGCCAGAGGTAGTTCTATGGGTGGACACAATTACAATGTTTTAAATGTATTTGGGCAGCACTAATGTGGGCAAATAGGATTAGTGTAACTAGGTATCATGAAAGGCAAAGGCAAGTTAGGTTGTGGAGCCTGTTTCTGTGCTCTTAAATACTGCAATTCTTTAATGGGTTGCACACATGAATTTCAGATAGGAGCGGCAATTCAAACTGGCACAGGTCCCTTCAGCCACGTCTATTCTCGTGTACATTTTCTAGTGCAGTCAAGTTTCTAGGACAAGGTCTTGTCATGAGGCAATGATCTTTTCCCATCCCCATTCCTCTTTTCCCCCAGGGAAATTTGCATGAGCAAGTCTCTAACTTGCATACTACTTTGACTTAAAAATATAATATAGCTGTTTCATCATCACAGGGGCAGTCCTACCTAACAGGCCTGTGGGCGCATTTTTGCCTCAATTTCAGCACTTCAAAAAAGTTGTTCACCACACCTGCATTTCAGTAGCCTGGGAGAAGGCATCCAGTGCTGGCCTGACCTAAAGCTCACATATCATACAAATAATTATTTAAAAATATTGTGTTACTGCACTCACTTTGGAGGAATGACAGCTTGTGTTTCAGTACTCCCATATCAAAGGTACATTATCATCACAAAATCCTTTCTATGACACTTGGATTCCAGAAATTCTTTGATGGAAGAAGAGACTTCTGACAGTGCATCAGAACATCATGGATAGATGTAGAGGTAGATCTATCTGTACCTGTTTTCTCTGCCACTCAATCCAAATGGCTGCAATTACATCTCAGTGCTACTTTCCTGCACTAACCATCAAGTTACAGGGGGATGGGAACTAGAGTGCCAGGAAGATGTTGTGAGGAAAGATGTTATTAAGCCCATACAAAGACAGGAATTGAAAGGTTGAGCATAGTGAGAATAACGTTCTGAGTTGTGTTCATTTCAATGCAACCAGTATTTTGCGTAAGACACAGAAATGGGTAGAACTGAGGAATAAGAAAGGGATAAACACATTAATGACATTATAGACCCCCAATTGTCAGTGGGAGTTAGAGGAGCAAATTTGCAGAGCAATGGCAGACAACTGCAAGAAAAATAAGTTTGTAATAGTAGGTGACTTTATCTTTTCACATGTTGACTGGAACTCCCATACTACAAAAGGGCTGGATGGGATAGAGTTTGTCAAATGTGTCAGAGGACGGCCCTGTAGCTCAGAAGGGTAGGGATAGAAGAAAGAGGACCATAGTAATAGCGGACTCGATAGTCAGGGGTTCAGACAGGCGGTTCTGTGGAGGTGATCGGGAGTCCCGGATGGTAGTTTGCCTCCCTGGTGCCAGGGTCCGGGACGTTTCTGATCGCGTCCAAGATATCCTGAAGTGGGAGGGTGAGGAGCCAGAGGTCGTGGTACATGTAGGTACCAATGACATAGGTAGGAAAGGGGAAGAGGTCCTGAAACGAGAGTATAGGGAGTTAGGAAGGCAGTTAAGAAGAAGGACCGCAAAGGTAGTAATCTCGGGATTACTGCCTGTGCCACGCGACAATGAGAGTAGGAATGGAATTAGGTGGAGGATGAATGCGTGGCTGAGGGATTGGAGCAGGGGGCAGGGATTCAAGTTTCTGGATGATTGGGTCCTCTTCTAGGGCAGGCGTGACCTGTTCAAGAAGGACGGGTTACACTTGAATCCTGGGGGGACCAATATCCTAGCGGGGAGGTTTGCTAGGGCTACAGGGCAGACTTTAAACTAGTAAGATGGGGGGGCGGAAATCAATTTGAGGAAACTATGGGAGAGGAGGTTAGTTCACCAGTAGAGCAAGTAAGTAGACAGTGTGTGAGGGAGGAAAGGCAGGTGATGGAGAAGGGATGCGCTCAGCCCGAAGATGTAGGGGAGAAGAAAGAAAAGGTTAATAAATTTGAATGCATTGTTAGGGATGAAAAGAGAGGAGGAGGTGGAGAGTATCTTAAATGTATCTATTTTAATGCTAGGAGCATTGTAAGAAAGGTGGATGAGCTTAAAGCATGGATTGATACCTGGAATTATGATGTTGTAGCTATTAGTGAAACATGGTTGCAGGAAGGGTGTGATTGGCAACTAAATATTCCTGGATTTAGTTGCTTCAGGTGTGATAGAGTAGGAGGGGCCAGAGGAGGAGGTGTTACATTGCTTGTCCGAGAAAATCTTATGGCGGTGCTTTGGAAGGATAGATTAGAGAGCTCCTCTAGGGAGGCTATTTGGGTGGAATTGAGGAATGGGAAAGGTGTAGTAACACTGTTAGGAGTGTATTATAGGCCACCTAATGGGGAGCGTGAGTTGGAAGAGCAAATGTGTAAGGAGATAGCAGATATTTGTAGTAAACACATGGTGGTGATTGTGGGAGATTTTAATTTTTCACACATAGATTGGGAAGCTCATTCTGTAAAAGGGCTGGATGGTTTAGAGTTTGTGAAATGTGTGCAGGATAGTTTTTTGCAACAATATATAGAAGTACCGACTAGAGATGGGGCAGTGTTGGATCTCCTGTTAGGGAATGCGATAGGTCAGCTGACAGATGTATGTGTTGGGGAGCACTTCGGGTCCAGTGATCACAATAGCATTAGCTTCAATATAATTATGGAGAAGGACAGGACTGGACCTAGAGTTGAGATTTTTGATTGGAGAAAGGCTAACTTTGAGGAGATGCGCAGGGATTTAGAGAGAGTGGATTGGGTCAAGTTGTTTTATGGGAAGGATGTAATAGAGAAATGGAGGTCATTTAAGGGTGAAATTATGAGGGTACAGAATCTTTATGTTCCTGTTAGGTTGAAAGGAAAGGTTAAAGGTTTGAAAGCGCCATGGTTTTCAAGGGATATTAGAAACTTGGTTCGGAAAAAGAGGGATGTCTACAATAGATATAGGCAGCATGGAGTAAAGGAATTGCTCGAGGAATATAAAGAATGTAAAAGGAATCTTAAGAAAGAGATTAGAAAAGCTAAAAGATACGAGTTTGGTTTGGCAAATAAGGTGAAAGTAAATCCGAAAGGTTTCTACAGTTATATTAAAAGCAAGAGGATAGTGAGGGATAAAATTGGTCCCTTAGAGAATCAGGGTGGTCAGCTATGTGTGGAGCCGAGGGAGATGGGAGAGATTTTGAATGATTTCTTCTCTTCGGTATTCACTAAGGAGAAGGATATTGAATTGTGTAAGGTGTGGGAAACAAGTAAGGAAGTTATGGAACCTATGACAATTAAAGAGGTGGAAGTACTGGCGCTTTTAAGAAATTTAAAAGTGGATAAATCTCCGGGTCCTGACAGGATATTCTCCAGGACCTTGAGGGAAGTTTGTGTAGAGATAGCAGGAGCTCTGATGGAGATCTTTCAGATGTCATTAGAAACGGGGATTGTACCGGAGGATTGGCGTATTGCTCATGTGGTTCCATTGTTTCAAAAGGGTTCTAGAAGTAAGCCTGGCAATTATAGACCTGTCAGTTTGACATCAGTGGTGGGTAAATTAATGGAAAGTATTCTTAGAGATAGTATTTATAATTATCTGGATAGACAGGATCTGATTAGTAGTAGCCAGCATGGATTTGTGCGTGGAAGGTCATGTTTGACAAACCTTATTGAATTTTTTGAAGAAGTTACAAGGAATGTTGACAAGGGTAAGGCAGTGGATGTAGTCTATATGGACTTCAGCAAGGCCTTTGACAAAGTTCCACATGGAAGGTTAGTTAAGAAGGTTCAGTCGTTAGGTATTAATGCTGGAGTAATAAAATGGATTCAACAGTGGCTAGATGGGAGATGCCAGAGAGTAGTGGTGGATAATTGTTTATCGGGATGGAGGCTGGTGACTAGCGGGGTGCCTCAGGGATCTGTTTTGGGCCCAATGTTGTTTGTAATATACATAAATGATCTGGATGATGGGGTAGTAAATTGGATTAGTAAGTATGCTGATGATACTAAGGTAGGTGTTGTGGATAATGAGGTGGGTTTTCAAAGCTTGCAGGGAGATTTATGCCGGTTAGAAGAATGGGCTGAACGTTGGCAGATGGAGTTTAATGCTGAGAAGTGTGAGGTTCTACATTTTGGCAGGAATAATCCAAATAGAACATACAGGGTAAATGGTAGGGCATTGAGGAATGCAGTGGAACAGAGAGATCTAGGAATAACAGTGCATAGTTCCCTGAAGGTGGAGTCTCATGTAGATAGGGTGGTGAAGGCTTTTGGAACGCTGGCCTTTATAAATCAGAGCATTGAGTACAGAAGTTGGGATGTAATGTTAAAATTGTACAAGGCATTGGTAAGGCCAAATTTGGAATATTGTGTACAGTTCTGGTCACCGAATTATAGGAAATATATCAATAAATTAGAGAGAGTGCAGAGACGATTTACTAGGATGTTACCTGGGTTTCAGCACTTAAGTTACAGAGAAAGGTTCAATAAGTTAGGTCTCTATTCATTGGAGTGTAGAAGGTTGAGGGGGGATTTGATCGAGGTATTTAAAATTTTGAGAGGGATAGATAGAGTTGACGTGAATAGGCTGTTTCCTTTGAGAGTAGGGGAGATTCAAACGAGAGGATATGATTTGAGAGTTAGGGGGCAAAAGTTTAAGGGAAACACGAGGGGGTATTTCTTTAACCATATAACCATCACAGCACGGAAACAGGCCATTCCGGCCCTCCTAGTCCGTGCCGAACTCTTAATCTCACCTAGTCCCACCTACCCGCACTCAGCCCATAACCCTCCACTCCTTTCCTGTCCATATACCTATCCAATTTTACCTTAAATGACACAACTGAACTGGCCTCTACTACTTCTACAGGAAGCTCATTCCACACAGCTATCACTCTCTGAGTAAAGAAATACCCCCTCGTGTTTCCCTTAAACTTTTGCCCCCTAACTCTCAAATCATGTCCTCTCGTTTGAATCTCCCCTACTCTCAATGGAAACAGCCTATTCACGTCAACTCTATCTATCCCTCTCAACATTTTAAATACCTCGATCATATCCCCCCTCAACCTTCTACGCTCCAATGAATAGAGACCTAACTTGTTCAACCTTTCTCTGTAACTTAAGTGCTGAAACCCAGGTAACATCCTAGTAAATCGTCTCTGCACTCTCTCTAATTTATTGATATCTTTCCTATAATTCGGTGACCAGAACTGTACACAATATTCCAAATTTGGCCTTACCAATGCCTTGTACAATTTTACTATTTACTCAGAGAGTGATAGCTGTGTGGAATGAGCTTCCTGTAGAAGTAGTAGAGGCCAGTTCAGTTGTGTCATTTAAGGTAAAATTGGATAGGTATATGGACAGGAAAGGAGTGGAGGGTTATGGGCTGAGTGCGGGTAGGTGGGACTAGGTGAGATTAAGAGTTTGGCATGGACTAGCAGGGCCGGAATGGCCTGTTTCCATGCTGTGATTGTTATATGGTTATATGGTTCAGGGAAGTTTTCTTAATCGATATATAATGGTCCTAACTAGACAGAGTGTGATACTGGATCTCCTGTTAGGGAATGAGACAGGGCAGGTGACAGAAGTATAAGTAGGGAAACACTTTGAATCTACTGATCATAATTCCATGAGTTTCAAAGTCTGGTCCTTGAATTGAGAGGCAAAATTGGAGGATTTCCAGGCCTGAGAAAAAGTATGTGAACCCTTGTATTTAATAACTGGTAGAACCTCCTTGAGCAGCAATAACATCCACTGAACGTTTCCTGCAGCTGCTGATCAGCACAATGGCGAGGAGGAATTTTAGATCATTCCTTCACACAAAACTGTTTCAATTTATCAATATTTCAGGGGTACCTTGCACGAACAGCTCTCTTCAGGTCATGCCGCAGCACCTCGATTAGGTTAAGGCCTGGACTCTAACTTGGCCATTCCAAAACACAAATTTTCTTCTTTTTAAACCATTCTGGTGTTGGTTTACTTTTGGGATCATTGTCTTGTTGCATCATCCAACTCCTATTAATCTTCATGTAACGAACTGCTACCCTGACATTCTCCTGTAAAATGTCTTGATACAATTTTGAATTCATTGTTCCCTCAAGGACTGCAAACTGTCCAGGCCCTGAGGCAGCAAAGCAGCCCCAAACCATGATGCTCCTTCCATCAGGCTTCACAGTTAGAATGAGGTTTTTGTGTTAGTGTGCAGTGTCCCTTTTCCTCCAAACATAATGGTTTGCAATTTTGCCAAAAAGTTCAACTTTTGTCTCGTCTGTCTACAGAACACTGTGGAACATCCAAATAGGGCTTTGCAAACTTGAGACGTGCAGCAATTTTTTTTTTTGGAAAGCAGTGGTTTCCTACATGGTGTCCTTCCATGAACACCATTCCTGTTCAGTGTTTCTCTTACAGTAGACACATGAAAAGAAACTTCCGCAAGTTCTAGAGATTTCTGCAGGCCCTTGGGTTCTTTTTCACCTCCTTCAGCATTACATGTTGTGCTCTTCGTGTAATCTTTGCAGGATGCCCACTCCCAAGTTGAGTAACAACAGTTCTGAATTTCTTCCATTTATAGACAATTTCTCTTACTGTAAACTGATGAACATTCAGATCTTTTGAAATGCTTTTGTAGCCTGCTCCAGCTTCATACATCTCCACAATTCGTCTTCTAAGGCCCTCTAAAAGTTGTTTTGACCGAGGCATGGTCCACGTCAAATAGGTCTTTCTTGAGAAGAGCAGGCACTGTCAGTAATCTGACAGTGTCTTTTTTATAGGCAGGTCACCCCTACAACCCACACCTTCAATCTCATCTCATTGATTGGAACACCTGACTCCAAATAACTTTTGTAATGTCAGTACCCCAGAGGTTCACATACTTTTTCGAACCTAGACTGTTAATGTTTAAATGTGTACTCAGTTTTGATGAGAAGTAGTACAACTGTTTGTGTGTTATTAGTTTAGGTAATTGTGTTTGTCTATTATTGTGACAACTGATTATACCACATTTTATGAGTAACTAATGCAGAAAATCACGTAATTGCAAAGGGTTCACAAACTTTTTCTTGCAACTGTAAATTAAGAGCAAAATGATAGCAAAGTACAAAATTGGTCCACTTGAAGATCAGTATGATTAATGCACTGAGCTAAAAGAGATGGGGGGGGGAGATTTTAAGTGGAAATTTTTCATCTGTATTTACTTGGGAGATGGACACAGAGACTATAGGACTGAGGCAAAGCAACAGTGAGGTCATAGATCATATATGGATTACAGAGGAGGATAGGTTCATGCTGTCTTGAGGTGCATAAATCCCCAGGGCCTTATGTTAGTAGTAGTCAAATTATTGCAAGGTATTCTAAGGGACCAGATATATATGTATGTGGATCTTGACAGGGCCTGATTTGTGATAGTCAACACAGCTTTGAACATGGTAGGTCATGTCTAATCAACCTTACAGAGTTTGTTGTGGTTCTCAGGCAGGTTGATGAAGGAAATACAATGGATATTGTCCACATGGATCTCAGCAAGGCCTTTGACAAAGTCACGCATGGGAGGCTGGTCAAGAAGGTTGAGTCACTTCATGGTTGTACTCTGACAGGAGGCCTGTGACTAGTGGTGTGCTGCAGGTTCCTTGTCATCTGTATCAACAATCTCGGTAATGTGGCAAGTTGGATCAGAAAATTTGCGAATGACACCAAGATTGAGGCCAAAGTGGGAGCTAGGGACTTGTCCCTCTGTACATCAATACTCCAAGGGTCCTGCCATTTACTAGATATTTTTCCCTTTCATTTGACCACACAAAATGTAACTCAACATCTAAAAGTCTTGTCAATGCATTCAGTGACTGAGACTCTACAGTTCTCTTGGCTAGAAAGTCTCAAAGATTCACCATCCTGTGAATTAAAATACTCTTCATCTCAGACCTGAATTGCCGCTGTCTTCATTTGAGACTGTTGAATTTTTGTACATTTCACAGTTTATTTGTATTAACAAGAGAGTATATTCCCAGTCTGTCCATACATAGCGACACCTTGAATACTATTTTCACCTGCCCATCTTCCTCACATCCCAGTGGTCAACTTGGGGAACCTTAGCTGCATTTGGCAAGCATATCCTTTCTTAGGATAGATGACCATACCTGAACACAACAATCTAGATGTGATCTCTTACCAAAACCCTATGTAACTGGGTCACAACATCTCTGCTCTTCTGATTAAATTCTCTTGAAATAGGCAACACAATAGGCTTTCGTAACTGCTTATAGTATCTGCAAGCTAAGTGCTAGAGACTTGTGTACATGGACAGCCAGGACCCTCTCAACACCAATCACTCATCATTTAAAAAAAAATTAAGCTTGTTTGTTTTTCTACCAATATAGAGGAACTCATTTTTCTGCACTTTCAATTTGCCCTAACTCGCCATATAGAGTCATAGAAAACTACAGCACAGAAACAGGCCCATCAGCCCAACTAGTTCTCGTCAAACCATTTACACCGCCTAGACCCATCAACCTGCACCTGGAACTTACCCCTCCATAACCCTCCCATCCATGTACCTATCCAAATTTCTCTTCAAAGTTGAAATCGAGCTCACATGCACCACTTGCTCTGGCATCTCCTTCCACATTCTTGCCACGTCGCGAGTGAAGAAGTTTCCCTTCATGTTTCGTAGAACATAGAAATCTACAGCATCTTACAGGCCCTTCAGCCCACAATGTCGTGCTGACCATGTAACCTACTCTAGAAGCTGCCTAGAATTTCCCTACTGCATAGCCCTCTATTTTTCTAAGCTCCATGTACCCATCTAAGAATCTCTTAAAGGTCCCTATTGTGTTTCCTTAAACATTTCACCTTTCACCCTTAATCCATTGTCTTACCCAACCTCAGTGGAAAAAAATCTACTTGCATTTACCATACCTGTACCCCTGATAATTTAGTATACCTCCATCAAATCTCCCCTCAATCTTCTATATTCTAAGGAATTAAGTCCTAACCTATTCAATCTTTCATTATAACTCAGTCCTGGCAACATCCTTGTAAGTTTTTCTCTGTACTCTTTCAATCTTACTTACATCATTCCTGTAGGTAGGTGACCAAAACTGCACACAATACTCCAAATTAGGCCTCACCAATATCTTACACAACTTCAACAATAACTCAGTACTTTGATTTATGAAGGTCAACATGCCAAAAACTTTCTTAATGACCCTATCTACCTATGACACCACTTTCAATGAATTATGGACCTGTATTCCCGGATCCCTTTGTTCTATCACACTCCTCAGTGCCCTACCATTCACTGTGTAAGACCTACCATGCTTAGTCCTACCGAAGTGCAAAACCTTATACTTTTCTGACACTTTCAATTTATATTTCCTGCTGGTCCAGATCCTGCTGTGAACTTTAATCATCTTCCTCGCTGTGCACTACACCCCTAATCTTGCTGATGTCCGCAAATTTGCTGATGCAGTTAACCACATTATCATCCAGATCATTGAAATAGATGACAAACAACAATGGACCCAGCACTGGTCCTTGCAGCATTCCAAGTTAGGTCTCTATTCATTGGAGCGTAGAAGGTTGAGGGGGGATTTGATCGAGGTATTTAAAATGTTGAGAGGGATAGATAGAGTTGACGTGAATAGGCTGTTTCCATTGAGAGTAGGGGAGATTCAAACGAGAGGACATGATTTGAGAGTTAGGGGGCAAAAGTTTAAGGGAAACACGAGGGGGTATTTCTTTACTCAGAGAGTGATAGCTGTGTGGAATGAGCTTCCTGTAGAAGTAGTAGAGGCCAGTTCAGTTGTGTCATTTAAGGTAAAATTGGATAGGTATATGAACAGGAAAGGAGTGGAGGGTTATGGGCTGAGTGCGGGTAGGTGGGACTAGCTGAGATTAAGAGTTCGGCACAGACTAGGAGGGCCGGAATGGCCTGTTTCCGTGCTGTGATTGTTATATGTTATATATGTTATATGTTACCATTCTCTGGCTTCTTCTGTAAAGCCAATGTCCAATTCAATTTACAACCTCATCCTGAATGCCAAGTGTCTGAACCTCCCTGACCAACCTCCCATGTGGGACCTTTGTCAAATGCCACACTAAAGCCAATGTAGACAACATCCACCACCTTGCCTTTATCAACTTTCCTGATAACATTATTGGAAATCTTTATAAGATTGGTTAGACAGCACCTACCGTGCACAAAGCCATGCTGACTATCCCTAATCAATCCCTGTCTATCCAAATACTCATATATCCAAACTCTTATAATATTTTCCAATAACCACTACTGACGTCAGGCTTATAATTTGCTGGTTTATTTTTAGAGTCTTTGATTAGCTATCCTCCAATCCCTCACTTGTCACTTTGCCTCACTTCTACAGGCTCTGTGTCTGTCTCCTGAGTCAAGACAGATGCTAAAAAACACTTAAGATCTCTCCCATCTCTTTTCCCTCCAAACATAGATTCTAATCTCCAGAGGACTTGTTTTGTCTTTGCAATACTTTTGATCTTAATTTAGCCTCTCTATATTCACATGAAATCAGTCTGGGGCCCTGCCACATCCACTTCTACCAGCTTTGTATTATCAGCAAATCTAGATATAGAGTCATAGAAAAGTTCAGCACAGAAACAGGCCCTTTGGCCCATCTCGTCCGTGATGAACCATTTAAACTGTTTGACCCCACATTTAGATCATTGTCATAGATTCTGAACAGCTGGAAGCCTCCCCAGCAATTCCCCTTGCAATAGTCTCGGAGCCCAGGAATGAGCTACTCGTTCTGAATGTATCCTGTCCATCAATCTTCAATCCTGTCCAGTAATTTACACTTAGTATCATATCCTTTACTTTGATTGAATTATCCATATGGGACCTTATCAAAGACCTTCTTGAAATACAAATACAGATCAGCTGATTTGCTCTTACCCATTCTGCTCGTCACAACCTCAAAACTCGAACAGGTTAGTCAAAAGGCACTTTTCATACCTAACTGTATGTTTGACTCTATCTATTTCAGTTATTATTTTGTAAGTGCTTGGCTCCCACTGTCCTGACAATAGATTCTTCTAGTATTTTCCTTATACTGACGTCAATCTAACTGGTCTGTGGGGGTGATGCTCCCTCTATAGAAACATCACTGCAATCACAATCGTTTTCATCAGTCAGGGCAGAGTAACGTACAAATTGCTGGAGGAACTCAACGCATCAGGCAGCATTTGGAGAGGAATTCCTTCAGCATTTTGAGTGCCTTACTCAAGATTTCCAGCTTCTGCAGAATCTCTTGAGTTATAGATTGAGGAGGTTGGGATATAATGTTGCAGTTGCACAAGACATTGGTGAGATCATACTTGACATTAAGCCGGAAAAAGTGCAGAGATTTACAAGGATGTTGCCAGGATTTGAGGTACTGAGTGGGGCAAGCTAGGAATTTATTCACTGGAGTCTTGGAGAATGAGGAGCGATCTTATAGAGTTGTATAAAGTTATGAGGAACACAGATAGGGTGAATGCTCTCTTTTCTCCCCAGGGTTCGGAAATCAAGAACTACATGGCGTAGGTTTACGATGAGAGAGGGAAGAGGGCAGAGAATTAATAGGAGTCTGAAGTACAACATTTTCTTGCATAAAGTACTTATAATCGAACATTTTGAGGCGGATACATTAACAGTATTTAAAAGGTAATGGTCAGGTACCTGGATAGAAAAAGGGATATTGACCAAAAGGACATCTACATAAGGCAGTTCCTCAAGAAAGTGATATCCATCACTGAAGGCTCTCAAATGCTCTCTTCTCATTACTGCCATCAGGAAGAAAGTACAGAAGCCTGAAGACCTACAGGTCAACAGCATCCCCCTCCACATCAGATTTCTGAACAATTCAATAACACTACTTCATTATTCCATTTTTGCATTGTTTATTGATTTTGTAATTTATAGCAATTTTGTCTTTGAACTGTACTGTTTCCACAAAACAACAAACTTCATAACATACCATACAGTGAAAATAAACCTGATTCTAATTCTAAAATGGGGCAAGTTTAAATGGGGATCTGTGTTGTGTGACTACCTATTTTTGTTATTGTCTTCCAAGTGCTCTGCTACCACTTTCCTCACAATAGATTCTGGTGTTTTCCCTACTGCTGACATTAGTCTAACCTGATGCTCCCTCTATAGCAACAAAACATCACCACAATCCTAATGGGTGCACTACATGCTGGTACTTACTATGTACGTATCATATCACTCTGTCTGCAGAAATGCACAGTTATATCACAGTCAGCTCGATAGAGCCTTTGTACTACAGCACGGCTTAAAACAATTCCGCGAGAATGCGATATGCCATCATAAAAGAAGGATGTAATTAAGCTAGAGATGACACAGAATGATTTTATAAACCTGTATAAGGTCACCCTTCATCCTCCTTTACTCCAGAGAAAACAGAACCAGCCTCTCCAGTCTCTCCTTATAATTCAAGCCTTCAAATCCTTTCAGAATCCCTGTGTATCTTTTCTATACCCTCAGCTTAATCACATTCTTCCCATTGTATGATGACCAGACCTGCACACAATATTTCAGGTGCAGACTCAACAAGGTCTTGTACAGTTATAACTGTCATCAGGAAGAAAGTACAGAAGCCTGAAGACCTACAGGTCAACAGCATCCCCCTCCACATCAGATTTCTGAATAATTCAATAACACTACATCATTATTCCATTTTTGCATTGTTTATTGATGTTCCAACTCCTGTATTGACTGATAATGGGAAGTGTACCAAATGGCTTCTTCACCATTCTCTCTACCTGTGTAGCCAGTTTCTAAAACTATACAACTGTACCCGCAAGTCTCTTTCTCTGTCCTACAACACTCCCCAGGGCCCAGCTGCACATGTTCTGCCCTGGTTTGCCTCACCAAAATGCATAACTTTCAACTGTCCAAGTTAAATTCCATCTGCTATTCTAACTTTCTCTATTGTTCTACAGTAGATCATGTAACCGCAGACACTGTCCATCACACCACCATTTCATCAACAAGCTTACTAACCATGCCAATTGCATTATCATGAAACTCAAATATAGATGACAAACAACAGGGGTAACACCAATTCATGCAGTACATCACTGCTGTGAAAAACAGCTGTGAAAACACTGACCACACCTCCACCAAGCCAATTTTGCATCCAATTGGCTAGCTCACCCTGGATCCCAAATGATTCAACCCTCCAGATCAGCCTACCATGCAGGAGCTTGTCAAAGGCCACTACCCACTGTCTTGTCAATTCTCTTGGTCAGCTCTTCAAAAACTCAACCTAATTTGTGACACACGATTTCCCACATGCAAAGCCACACTGACTATCTCTAAGGACTAACCAGCTCAATGCAGGTAGATCCCATCTCTCAGAATCCCCTCCTGGTCCTTTCCCACCACTGATGTTAGTGATATTGACATTGGCTGAATTCTTTCCACACCTGGGAGTCTGTCACATGAGATGACATATTGCAGTGAGGAGTAAACCCCCCCCCCCCCAATCCTCAAACATTGTTGTGTGGTGTAGAAGAAAAACAGGAAAAAGAAGTAATCAAGACATATACGGTAGGTAGTTGAGCAACACATAGTAATGACAGAAGGTGGAAAAGTCAGGATAGAAGTCCCAAGAAGAGCACTGCCACACGAGGAGGAGTTTAATGATATAATGTACATTACCGTAGTCAGTAAAAACATTGAGTTACCTTTCATCCCCTAATTCAACCTAAGCCTCACCCATCACTTCATAGAACACAACCCCATTCACCAAATGATAAAGAACTACCATTCACAATTCATATCTCTCCCTCACTGCCTTCACACACTAAACATTCCTCTACAACTCACAAACACATCTTCTGACTTCTACCTCTTCGGCAACATCTAAAAGACACAGCATTCACTGACTGACACAGTTCTTTCTTTCTTGCAGGACAAGGTGAACTGGTGTCAAACATGCATATGTGCAATACTCTGGGAGAGAGGCTTCACTGTTGCTGAACGCCTCAGCCATAGGGAACACAGAAGTTGCTTATGACTAACCACTATTCTGACATCCTATTTCCCTTTAAACACATTGCTGATTTACACAATGCAGATGGTGCAAGCATGCATCTCTTACATTCCTCCTCCTCACCATCACTTTTCAATGTGCTTTTTTCTCCCCATCTACCAAGCACAGCAGGCCGCACACGGCTAAGTCAAGGAGGAAGACAGAACATTGCAGTGTAGTTAGACTCTCGAAGTCACCAATCGGATGCTGTTGTTAACATGATTAGATGGCAACAATTGACTATCCTCATAGATCATGTATAAAGGTTACCCTGCTGCTACAAGACATTACTGGGAAGAGAAATCGGGTAACTCACAAAAATGCTGGAAGAACTCAGTGGGTCAGGCAGCATCTGTGGAGGAAAGTGGACAGGTGATGTTTCAGGTTGAGACCCCTCAGTGTCATGGAACACAGAAAGAGGCTCTTAAGCACCTCCACTCTACGTCAAACCATGAATCTGCCTAGTCTCATCAACCTGCACCTGGACCATAGCCCTGCATTACCCTCCCACCCATGTAGCCGTCGAAATGTCTTTTAAATGTTGAAATCAAACCTACATCCACCCTTCCGCTGGTAGTTCTTTTCACACACTCACCACCCTATAAGTGAAGAAAATCCCATTCATGTTCCTGTAAACATTTTACCTTTCACCCTTAATCCATGACTTCAAGTTATAGTCTCACCCAACCTCAGTGGAAAAAGCCTGCTTGCACTTAACCTAACTGTACCCCTCATAGTTTTGTATACCTCTGTCAAATCTCCACTCACTCTCCTATGCTCTAGGAAATAAAGTCCTAACCTATTCAGCTTTTTCCTACAATTCAGGTTTTCAAGTCCCAGAAGCATTTGCTCTGCATTCTTTCAATGTTATCTACATCTTTCCTGTAGGTAGGTGCACACAATACTCCAAAGTAGGCCTCATAAATTTCAACATAACATACCAGTTCCTGTACTCAATGTATTGATTTATGAAGGCCAATATGTCAAAAGTTTTCTTCCTGTGATGCCACTTTCAAGAAATTATGGATTGGTATTCACAGAACCCTCTGTTCTATCATACTCCTCAGTGCCCTACTGCTCACTGTGTAAGGTCTACCCTGGTTTGTCTTCCCACAGTGAAATACCTCACACTTGTCTGCAATAAACTTCATTTGCCATTTTCCAGCCCACTTTTCCAGCTGGTCCAGATCCCACTCCAAGCTTCCTCCCTGTCCACTACATCCCCAATCATGGTGCCATCCACAAATTTGCTGATCCAGTTAACCACTTTATCATCCTGATCATTGAAATGGATGAAAAACAGCAACAGAGCCACTGACCTCTGCAGCACACCACTTGCCACAGGCCTCCAGTCAGAGAGGCAATCATCTACTACCACTCTCTGGCTTCTTCTGCAAAGCCCATGCTTAATCCAATTTACTACCTCATCCTGAAGACCAAGTGACTGAACCTTTCTAACCAACCTCCCATTGTAGGACCTTGTCAAAAGCTTCACTCAAACCCATGCAGACAACATCTACTGCCTCACCGTCATCAATTTTCCTGGTAACTTCCTTGAAAAACTCTATAATATTGGTTAGACATGACAGACCACATACAAAGCCATGCTGACTATCCTTAATCAGTCCCTGTCTATCCAAAAACTTATTTATCTGGTCCCTTAGAACACCTTCCAATAACTTTCCCATTACCAGCCTACCATTTCTTGGCTTAGTCTTAAGAGTCCTTAAACAATGGAACAACATTAGCTATCCTCCAACCTTACACCATCTTGCCCATGGCTAAGGATGTTTCAAATATCTGTGCTAGGGCCCCGGCAATTTCTGCACTTGCCTCCCACAGGGTCCAAGGGAACACCTTGCAGGCCTTGGGTATTTATCCATCCTAATTTGTCTCAAGACATCAAGCACCTCTTCTTCTGTAATCTGTATCGGGCCCATGACCCAGTGCTGCTGCTTTGCCACACTGTGATAGACTCTGTCCGTCTCCCAGGTAAATAGAGATGCAAAAAAACATTTAAGTTCTCTCTCATTCCATTCAGCTCCAGGCAAGGATTATCATTCTGATCTTCCAGTGGACCAATTTTGTCCTTTGCTATCCTTTTCCTCATAATATATCTGTAGAAGCCCTTGGGATTCTCCTCCACCTTGTCTGCCAGAGCAATCTAATGGCTTTTTTGAGCCCTTCTGATTTCCTGCTTGTGTTCTCTTACATTTCTTATACTCCTCATGCACCTGCTGTGCACCTCCTTCTTTTTCTTAACCAGGGCCTCAATTTCTCTCAAAAACAATGGTTCCCTATACCTGATGGTCTCGATGAAAGGTCTCGGCCCAAAACGTTGACTGTTTGCTCTTTTCCATAGAAGCTGAGCTCCTCCAGTGTTTTGTGTGTGTTCCCTATACCTGCTATGCTTGGCTTTTATTCTGACAGGAACATACACTGTACTCTCAAAATGTTACTTTTGGAGGCCTCCCACTTACCAAGTACACCTTTGCCAGAGAGTAACCTGACCTGATCCACACTTGCCTGATCCTTTCTGATACCATCAATTTTGGCCTTTCTCCAATATTGGAGCAGATCTTTTTTCATAATTAAAACTAATGTCATTATGATCATCAGAGGTAAAGTGTTCCCCTTCAAACTTTTGTCAACTGCCCAGTCTCATTCCCTAACAGAAGATCTAGTATAACACTCTCTGTAATTGGGGCAGCTATGTACTAAGGACACATGCATGAACACATTTGACAAATTCTTTCCCATCCAGCCCTTTTACAATATGAGAGTCAAAGTCAATACGTGGAAAGTTAAAATTACCTACTATCTCAACCTTTATGGTTTTTTGCAACTGTCTGTGATCTCTTTACAAATTTGATCCTCTATTCATTTGGACTTAAAATGTATAGGGAAGAGAGCCAGTTGAGAGGAGACAATCAGTATAAAGAAATGAAGGGGTGGGGTAAGAGGTGAGGTTGAGTGACGGAAAAATGGAGGACGGGAGTGTGGAAAGAGCGAAAGAGGCTGGGAGGTGATGGGCGGAGGTGTCAAAGAGCTGAAGTTTGTGGAATCTGATTGGAGATAAAGCTAGACATGGCATCAAATGAAGGAAGTTGGGTGAGCAGATGGGAACAATGTGTAAGTGGAACAGTGAGAGTAGTGTGTGGGTGATGGGCAGATGCAGCGGTGAGGAGGGAAAAGAAGCAGGGTGAAGGGAGCTGGGGTAGGTGCCAGGAGAACTGGGCAGATCAGGAGAGAGAAAAGGGATAATAGGGAAGCAGTTTACTTGAAATCAGAGAATTCAATGTTCACTGTCAGCTTTTAACACAAGAGGTACGAAGTATAAGAATAGGTAAGTTTTCTTACAATTTTATAGGGTATTGTTGAGACCATTTCTGGAACACCGTGTACAGTATCAGATTCTGGGTGTAAAGATGGCAAGCTTGCATTGGAAGTACACAAAGAAAGCTCACAACGTTGGCTCCTGTAATAACGGAGTTTACCTATGAAGAAAGATTGAGCAGGTTTGGGTAAATTTAATGAAGTTTTCAAGAATAGAAGGTAATTTAGTGAAACATATACAGGTGACCCTCCACATTACAGCTATTTGACAAATGGAAATCACCCTTACTGAATTCACAAATCACTAAAGTTTAAGATATGAGATAAAATTTGCTCTCATGGAATTCATGTGAAAAGAATTTTTTTTTAAATTAACACAGTAGGGTATCAAAAACAATATTTTAGAGCTCATAGTTGAAACGCCATCACACTACTTGTGTCACATGCCTCTGGATAACTTGTGGATGGCTCCAGGTGATGCAGTGGGGTCTTAACCTGGGACACCAGCTGGTGCACCTGGTTGGCAACTACTGCTTGGGAACAGAATGTGCAGAATTGAGGGTAGTGGACGTGCCTGCATAGGAATGTCAGGATATCTCAAACTCCCCATTAAAATCCAGTGGCAGAGATCACAAAGCAACTGGAGATCAGTTGAGTAAATGATGAACATATCAGGTTTTAATAAGAAACCCTGAAAGTAACTTTTGTACAATCTTGCCACAAAAATCAAGATTTATTCAAGAACATAAACTGTCTACCAATCCATAAAGATAATAGCTCACCTTCTATCTCAGCCACACACCCCCCTTTTCTGCATCATCCCAAAAATACGTGATTCCTCAAATATCCAGAAACATATTGTTTTAAATGAACTCACATTTCTTTACGCAGCCCCACAGGCTATAAAAGCCAATGTACCATTTGGCTTCCTTACTGCTTGCTCCTGCATGTTAACTTTCCGTGATTTGGTATTATTAAGTTGTCATTATTAAGCATGAGGCATTGTGGTACTTGAAGCGTATGATAAAGTAGGCCAAAGTCAGCATGGTTTCCTTAAGGAGAAAATCTTGCCAACAAGTCTATTGGATTTCTTTGAGGAAATAACAGGCAGGATAGACAAAAGAGAGTTAGAGGATGTTGTTTATTTGGATTTTCAGAAGGCTTTTGACAAGATGCCGAACATGAGCCTACTTAACAAGATAGGAACCCATGATATTACAGGAAAGGTACAAGCACGGATAGAAGTTCAGCTGATTAGCAGGAGGCAAAGAGTCGGAATAAGGGGGTGTGGGGCTAGTCTGGTTGGCAGTCAGTGACAGAGGTGTTCTACAGAGGTCTGTACTGGAGACGCTTCTTTTCACATTATACGTCAACAATCTGGATTTGGAATTGATGGCAATGTGGCCAAGATTGCAGATTACACAAAGATAGGTGGACAGGCAGGAATTTTTGAGGAAACAGAGAGTCTGCAGAAGGACTTAGAGAGATTGGGGAATGGGCAAAGCAGTGGCAGATGGAATATAGTGTAGGGTAATATATGGTCACGCACTTTGGTAGAAGGAATAAAGATGGAGTCTATTTTCTAAAAGGGGAAAAAATTCAAAAAATCTGAGATGCAAAGGGAGTTGGGAGTCCTTGTGCAGTATTCCCTAAAGATAAACTTGCATGTTGAGTTGATGATCAGGAAGGCAAGTGCAATGTTGGCATTAATTTCAAGAGGAATATAAGAAAAAAGATGTGATGCTGAGGCTTTATAAGCACTGGGCAGACCGGGTTTAATGTATGGAGTGTGCATGAATGGTACAGTTATACTCTTGGTCCTTCCTACACCCCAAGGATGTTCTGTGGGAGTTAGCTGCTAACTGTAACCTGAACCCTAACATTAAAAAAAAAGCCGGCAAATCAAAAAAATGATTGATGGATGTGTATGTGAGTGGGGGTAAAGTTGCAGGGCTAAAGGGAAAGAAGTAAAGGAGGAAGCATGCACTGTTGAGAGATGGCATGAGCATAATCTCCATTAATGTTATAGTGACATTAATGACCTTCATTAATCATCATCGTAAGAAAACAAGCAAAACTCGGGTGCATTTACCCTACTGACTGATCACCTTTGTGGGACTTCATCTAAAAGATTCTGAAAATGTCAACAGATCACATCCACTAATTCCACCCTCATCTATTCTAACATTACCAACAATTTTTCAGATATTTTCTGTTATTGTTGTTTCTTTTTTCTCTCCTTCCTTCCTTCACTCTCCCTCCATTATCCTTCCCTCTCCTCTCAGAGAAATGCCCTTTTCTGTTGAGCACTTCCCCCAAAGCAGGTACAATAATCCAAGGGTACTTAAAGAGGTCTGTGTTTATATATACAAAACCCTAACATGTATTTTTCAAAAGTCAGTGAAGACTGGTGAAATCCTTAAGGACTGGAATTGGACCATCATCGTCCCGTTATATAGGAAGGGTGACCACACTAACCCTGGTAACTATAGACCAGTAAGCTTAAGGTGTATTTCAGGCAATATAATGGAAAAATTAATAAACAATGAGATGGAAAAGCAACTGGTAAGAATAGGCATATTAGCAGAAGGTCAGCATGGTTCAGAAAAGGGGAAATCATGTTTTACTAATATGCTCGAGTTCTACGAAGAGGCAACTAAAATTTATGGTAACAGTGGAGCAGCTGATATCATTTACTTGGACTTTGAGGGTTTTTGACTAGTGCCCCACAAAAGGTTAATAATCAAATCACAGGAGGGAGGGATTCAGGGTAAGGATTGTGAATGGGTGCAGAATTGGCTCAAAAGCAAAAAACATTGCGTTATGCTGAGAGGATCATTTTCACACCGAGATGATGTTAAAAGTGAGGTTCTGCAGGATCAGTTTTGGGGCAGTTGCTGTTTTTAAACTTACATTAATGATTTGGATAAGTACATAACAAATAAACTACTAAAGTTTGCTGATGACATAAAATTAAGGTGATGAGCTGATAAGATTCAGGCAGCGGAATCAATACAGTTAGATCTAAATAAAAAATAGATGTGGGCAGATAAATGGCAGATGAAACTTAATGAGAGCAAATGTAAAATATTACATAAAGGAAGTACAAATATTAGATATAAATGTATAATAGGGATCTTGAGTTAAAAATTGCACTGTATGAGAAGGAGCTGGACACCCTGTAGACTCATCACTATCAACATCTAGACAATGCACAGAAGTGATTAGGAAGGCTAATAGAATGTTAGGCTATATACTGTATGCGCTCAGTGGAGTTCAAGTCTAGAGATGTTCTCCTTAAGCTGTATAATGTGCTTGTAAGGCCACAACTTGAGAACTGCACAATTTTGGTCTCCATATTGTGTAAGGGATGTGAAGGCACTGGAGAGAGTCCAGAGAAGGGCAACTAGACTCCAGATCTTTAGAATGAGAAGAGAGACATGATAGATGTGTTCAAAATCATTAAGGGTATAAGTCAGGTGGATGTCAGCTGCTACTTCAAAATTAATCCATCAACGAGGATGTGGGACCATCAATGGAGACTGGTTAAAGGGAGATCTCACACTAACATCAGGAAGCATTTCTTTACACAGTGAGTTGTGGACACATGGAACAAACTACCTAGTTGTATAGTTGAGAGTAGTACCTTAGAGACTTTCAAATCTAAACTCAATAGTTATTTCAACACACTATGTGAATGGGAATTTGGCAGGCTTTGTTGGGCTGAATGGCCTGTTCTTGACAAAACCTTTCTAATGTTCTAATTGTGCTATCTATCTCCAGTCAGTGATTTGGAGACTCATCTTTGATTTATGAATCTCCACAGAAATGTACACTTCTATTAACGGACATCCTTGAGATATCCGTATTGATATATAATAGTATTCCCTCGAAAAACATGCCTGCATGGTTTTCCTGAACTGGAACAATACTCCTGAAGGCGTGCATTATTACTCTCTCCAAGAAACCTCACCATCCAGGTCATGCCCTCTTCTCATTACTACCATCAGGGAGAGGTTACAGGAGTCTGGAGACTCACACTCATTGATTCAGGAACAGCTTCTTCCCTTCTGTCATCAGATTTCTGAAACTGTCCACAAATCCAGGAACACTATTTCCTTTATTATTCCCTTTGTGCACTATTTATGTATTTTGTAAGTTTTATGATGTGAAATTTGTTGTTTTCTGGCAGCAGTACAGTGCAAAGACATAAAATCACAAAGACACAAAATCACATAACAAATCTGATTCTGATTCTATCAAATATAGCAACACATATAATTTCTTCTGCAATAGAGTATACTTTTAATGTACCACTCCTTCTCAAATTTTAATATAAGCAATACAACAATTTCCCTAAAGGCACAATCAACAGCATTAAGGCATTTTATTTCAATATATTCAGGATTATATAATATGCTATGGAATATGAATCTCTGAGATTCCTATTATGTAAGGGCGGATACAAGGATATATTGATGTTTTATTCAATATACTCTATTTCATGGCTTGCATGGACACAGTGGGCCAAAGGGCCTGTTTTTCTGTTGTTTTACTCTATAAAATATGAACAATTGTTAAATTGCATTCACACCTCTTACTCTGACCAGCACACTACAGAAACACCAATGTTTAGAATTCAGCCAACTGTAAAGCAAAGTCTTATATTTCACAATCCCATTCAAAATGGCAAGTGCCACATTATAGCACTCCTTCCAGCAGCGCATTTTGGAAATCCCTTAAACGCCACTACTTGTACTTCAGCACTTGGCAGAGAGAACAATACAATTGTCACCACTTTGGAAGAACACTGAGACTTGCTCCACCAATAGCTGGAACAAATCCAGAGGAAGCCAATTCTATTCCATCACTCTTAGCATGGCATAATGGCACACTGAGCAAGGAGGATGCCTGCCACTATGGGAAATTTCTGCCTGCCCAACATCCATTGTCATGTGGGGTGGACTAATCCATAAGATCCAACACCTAGGCCTCAGTACCCTTTTGTTCAACTGGATGCTTGCACCAAGGCAGCATAGCATTTACTAGGATGTTACCTGGGTTTCAGCACTTAAGTTACAGAGAAAGGTTGAACAAGTTAGGTCTCTATTCATTGGAGCATAGAAGGTTGAGGGGGGATTTGATCGAGGTATTTAAAATTTTGAGAGGGATAGATAGAGTTGACGTGAATAGGCTGTTTCCATTGAGAGTAGGGGAGATTCAAACGAGAGGACATGGTTTGAGAGTTAGGGAGCAAAAGTTTAAGGGAAACACGAGGGGGTATTTCTTTACTCAGAGAGTGATAGCTGTGTGGAATGAGCTTCCTGTAGAAGTAGTAGAGGCCAGTTCAGTTGTGTCATTTAAGGTAAAATTGGATAGGTATATGGACAGGAAAGGAGTGGAGGGTTATGGGCTGAGTGCGGGTAGGTGGGACTAGGTGAGATTAAGAGTTCGGCACGGACTAGAAGGGCCGAGATGGCCTGTTTCCGTGCTGTGATTGTTATATATGGTTATATCTGGTTAGCAGTTAGCGCAATGACATGACAGCTCGGGACGTTCCTGAGTTCGGAGTTCAATCCCAGCACTGTTCCGTAAGGAGTCTCTGTACATCTTCCTCATAGAATGCATGGGCTTTCCTCGCGTACTTTGGTTTCCTCCCACAGTCCAAAGAGGTTCAGGGTAGGTCAACTGGTCATTGTAAATTGTCCTGTGATTAGGTCAGGGTTAATCAGGTTTGTCAGGGGTTGCCGCAGCAATGTGGCTCAAAAGGGCCAGTAGGGCCAACCTTTATTCCTTTATTGCCGAATAAATAAATAAATAGAGCTTCCTCACTTACAGACCCCAGTCAGTTCAAATTGGCAACAATATCTCCTCCACAATCACTATCAACATAGTTGCACCACAAGGCTGTGTGCTTACCCTCCTGCTCTACTTGCTTTATACTTGACACTGTGACACTAAACACAGCTCCAATGCCATATTTAAATTTACTGACCACACTACTGTTGGCCAAGTTAAAGCTGGTGACACATCAGCATATAGGAGGAAGACTGAAAATCTGGCTGAGTGGTGCCAAAACAACAACCTCTTACTCAACGTCAGCAAGACCAAGGAGCTGATTATTGACTTCATGAGGAAGAAAACAGATCCATGAGCCAGTCCTCATCAGGGGAATCAGAGGTGGAGGGGGTCAGCAACTTTAAATTCCTTGGTGTTATCATTTCTAAGGGCATGCCCTGGTCCCAGCATGAAAGTGCAATTACGAAGAAAGCAGAGCAGCACCTCTACTTACTTAGAAGTTTGTGTACATTTGACATATCATCTAAAATTTCAGCAAACTTCTATAGATGTATGGTGGAGAGTATATTGACTGGTTGCATCACAGCCTGATACAGAAACTCCAATACCCTTCAACAGAGAATCCTACAGAAAACAGTGGATACAGCTCAGTCCAGCATGAGAGCCTTTACTGAGGAGAAGCACAGACCACTGGTAATTTTTTTTGTTATTTATTCTTTCTTACTACACATTTAGAACAGTAGGGATGCCAGGCAGGGTAGTTGAACGCTCCTCTTCCAGGATGTGGAAAGGCAGGGAGCGCTCCAGTGTCTCCGATGACTACACCTGCAAAAATGCATCAGGCTGCAGTTTCTAACAGACTATGCGAAGGAGCTGGAATTGGATAAACTCTAGATTAATCAGGAAGCTGAGGAGTTGATAGGCAAGACATTTTGGGAGGCAGCTTCACTAAAGATGCAGGATACAGGTAACTGGGTGACCATCAGGAGAGGGAAAGGGGATAGACAGCCAGTGCAGAGTACCCCTGTTGTTGTTCCCCTCAACAACCACTTTGGATACTGTTGGTGGGGGAGGGGGAATGACCCAGCAGAGGAAAGCCACAGCAGTCAGGTCTCTGGCACTGAGTCTGGCCCTGTGGTTCAAAAGGGAAGGGGGGGAGAGAAGGGGCAAGCTGTAGTGACAGGGGATTTAACAGTTAGGGGAAAAGATTGGAGGTTCTGTGGATGAGAATGAGATTCCCAGAAAGTATGTTGCCTCTCGAGAACCAGGGTCAGGAACATCTCAGATCGAGATCATAGCATTCTTAAGAGGGAGGGTGAGCAGCCAGAGGTCATGGTCCATGTTGGCACTAATGACATTGGTAGAGGAGATAGAAAGTCCTCCAAAGTGAGTTCAGGGAGTTAGGTGCTAAGTTAAAAGATAGGACCTTCAGGGTTGTGATCTCAGTATTGCTACCGGTGCCATGTGCTAGTAAGGACATAAATAGTAAGATTATACAGTTTAACTTGCAGCTAAGGAATGGTGTAGGAAGGAGGGCTTCAGATTTTTGGATCATGGGCTCTCTTCCAGGGAAGGTGAGACCTGTACAGATGAGATGGTTTATAGCTGAACTGGAGCGGGTCTAATATCATAGTGGGAAGGTTTGCTAGTGTTGCGTGGGGGAGTGGAGGGCTTAAACTAGAGTTGCAGGGGGATGTGCACCAGAGTGCCAGAACGGTGAGTGGAGAGAATGTGGAGAAAGATATTGTTAAGGCTACGAAGTCAGGAATCAAAAGGTTGAGCAAGGTGGGGCTAATGTTCTGAGCAGTGTACATTTCAATGCAAGGAATATTGAGAGAAGGGTGGGTGAGCTTCGGGCATGGATCAGCATGAAGAATTCAGACATTGTAGTGATTAGTGAGACTTTTTTGCAGGAAGGCTATGTCTGGCAGGTCAAAGTTCCAGAGATTTGTTGTATTAGATGTGATAGAGCGGAAGCGATCAAAGGGGGAGGAGTGGCATATTTAGTTAAGAAAAATGGCACGGCAGTGCTCAGATAGGACAGACTGGGGAGCTCATCTAGTGGGCTTTATGGCACAGCTAAGGAACAAGAAAGGTGCGATAACATTAATGGGATTGTTTTATAGACCATCCAACAGTCAACAGGATATAGAGGAGCAAATTTGTAGAGAGCTCACAGACTGTTGCATGGAAAACAAGGTTGTTATAGAAGGTGATTTTCACTTTCACATGTTGATTGGGACTCCCATACTGTAAAAGGATGGGAAAGAGTTTGTGAAATGTGTTCACAAACGTTTTGTTAATCAATACATAGGAGTCCCAACCAGAGAGAGTGTGATATTAGATCACTTATTAAGGAATGAGACAGGGGAAGTGACAGAAGCTCGTGTAAGGAAACACTTTGCATCTCGTAATGCAATTAGATCCAAGGTATTTATGGAAAAAATAGGTCTGGTCCTTGGGTTCAGATTCAAAATTGGACTAAGGCCAAATTTAATGGTTTTAGAAAGGATCTGACAGGTGTGGCTTGGGACAGGTTGTTTTCAGGCAAAGGTGTAAATGGAGGCCTTCAAAAGTGAAAATTTAAGACTTCAAAACTTGTATATGATTATCAGAATAAATAATAAAGATAACAAGTTCAGGGAACCTTGGTTTTCAATAGATATTGAGGCCCTGATTAAGAGAAAAAGGTAGTATAGGCAGGTAGGAACAAATGATGTACTTGAGGAGTATTAGAAATGAAAGAGAACACTTAACAAGTAAATCAGGAGAGCTAAAAGAAGGTATGAGGTTGCTCTAGCAGACAAGGTGGAGGGGAATTCTGAAGGCTTCTACAGATATATTAAGAGCAAAACTTTAGCAATGGACAAAATTGGTCCTCTGGAGATCAGTGGTAATCTATGCATGAAGCCAAGAGATAGGGGAGATCTTCATTGGATTGTTTGCATCTGTATTTACTCAGGAGACAGACACAGAGTCAATAGAAGTGAGGCAAAGCAGCAGCGAGGTCATAGACACTATATAGATTACAGAGGATGAGGTGTTTGATATCTTGAGGCAAATTAGGGTGAATAAAATTCCCCAGGGCCTGACAGGGTGTTCTTTCTGAATCTATGGGAGGCTGGTGCAAAAATTGCAAGGTCCCAACAGAGATATTTAAAACATCATTAGCCATGGGTGGAGTGCCATAGGACTGAAGGATAGCTAATCTTCTATTGTTTAAGAAAGACTCCAAGAATAATCCAGGAAATTATAAACCACTGAGCCTGACATCAGTAGTGGGAAAGTTATTGCAAGGTATTCTAAAGGACCAGCTACAGTACTTGGATAGACAAGGACAGATTAGGGATAGTCAACATGGCTTGTGCGTGGTAATGTTATAGAGTTTTTCAAGGAAGTTATCAGAACTGTTGATGAAGGCAAGGCAGTAGATGTTGTTCTCATGGACTTCAACAAGATCTTGACAAAGTTCTGCATGAGAGGTTGGTCAAGAAGGTTCAGTCACCTGGCATTCAAGATGAGGTAGTAAATTGGATTAGACATTGGCTTTGAGGGAAAAGTCAGCAAGTATTAGTAGATAGTTGCCTCTCTGACTAAAGGCCTGGGCCTAATGGTGTGCCGTAGGGACTGGTGATGGATCCATTGTTGTTTGTCATCTATATCAGTGATCTCGATTATAATGGATCAACAAATTTGTAGATGACACCAAGAATAGAATTGTTGTGGTCAGCAAGGAAAACAATCAGGTCTGGCAACGGAATCTGGAACAGCCGGGAAAATGGACAGAAAATGGCAGGCGGAATTTAATGCAGCCAAATGTGAGGTGTTTCAGTTTAGGAGCACCAGCCAGGGTGGGCCTTACAAGGTAAGCAGTAGGGCACTGTGGTAGAACAGAAGAATCTGGAAATACAGGCCCATAATACTTTGAAGGTGGCATTACAGGCAGACAGAGTTGTAAAGAAAGTGTTATTGCAAGGTATTCCTTTAGATACCTTGCAATAACTTTCCCACTACTGATGACAGGCTCAGCGGCTTCTTAAGTCAATATATTGAGTACAGGAGTTGTGATGTAATGTTGAAATTATGTAAGATATTGGTAAAGCCTAATTTGGAGTATTGTGTGCAGTTTTGGTCACCTACCTACAGGAAAGGTAGGTGATAAAAATGCAGAGAAAATTTACAAAGATACTGCTGGGACTTGAGGGCCTGAGTTCATAGGGAAAGGTTGTACAGATTACGAATTTATTCCCTAGAATGTAGAAGATTAAGGGAATATTTGATTGAGGTTTGCAAAATTATGAGGAGTATAGATATGGTGAATGCAAGCAGGCTTTTTCCACTGAGGTTGGGTGAGACTACTACTGCAGGTCATGATTTAAGGGTGAAAGGAGGAATGCTGAAGTAGCTTGAGGAGTAACATGGGGAGTAGCTTCTTCACTGAAGGTTGTGAGAGTGTGGAACAAGATGCCAGTGCAAGTGGTAATTGCACGTTCACTTTCAAAATTGTAGAGAAATTTGGATAGGTGCATACATGGGAGGGATACGGAACTTGAAAGAGTGTAAATAAAATTTACAAGGTGGATGCCAGGACTTCAGTACCTAAGTTATAGGGAAAGTCTGAATAGATTAAAACTTCACTCTCTGGAGAGTGGGAAGGCAGACTTGATAGAAGTATACAAAATTATGAGGGGTATAAACAGGGCTAAATGCTAGCAGAATTTTTCCTCTGTGGTTAGTTGAGAGTAGAACTACAGGTCATAGGTTAAGGGAGAAAGATTAAATATTTTAGGGAAACTTGAGGGGTGGTGTGAGGGTAGAATGAGCAGCCAGTGGAAGTGGTAGATACAGATTTGATTGTAAAATGTAAGAAGTGTTGATAAGTACTGTACATGCATGGGAGGGGTAAGGAGAGCAATCGTCTGGGTGGAGGTCAATGGGACTAAGCAGATTAATAGTTCAACACAGACTAGATGGGCTGATTGGCCTGGTTCTGTGCTGTAGTGTACTACGACTCTAAAGTCCTGCCCAACATTGAGGACATCTACTTGGAGCACTGTTACAAGAAAACAGCATCCATCATCAAGAACCCCAACCATCTAAGCCATGCTCTCTTCTCGCTGCTCCCATCAGGAAGGAGTTGGAGGAGCCTCAGGACTTAGAGAGTTCAAAGACAGTTACTACCCCTCAACCATCAAGCCCTTGAACCAGAGGGGATAACTTCACTCACCCCTACAGTGAACTATTCCTACAACCTAAAGATTCACTCTCCAGGACTCTTAATTGCATGTTCTTAATATTTATTGCTTATAATTTATTAAAATAACAATGTATTACTGTTTTTGTTTCTTTTTGTATTGGCACAGTTTGTTGTTTTTTGCACGTTAGCGTTTATTCATCTTGTCATGTACGGTCTTTCATTGATTCTATTGTGGTTCTTTGTATTTACCGTGAATGTCCACAAGAAAACAAATCTCAGGGTTGGATATGGTGACTTAGATAATAAATTTACTTACAACAGTTAGTGCTGTCAGGGGACTATTGCACAGCTTATGATGACACCATGGGTTTTCACCAGCAGAGTGAAATCCTTTCTGGCTGCAGAGGGCCATCTTAGTTAATGTACAAAGCAACCACACACTGCACCATGGAAGAACCACCAGCACTTGCAAAAGACAATGAAACATACAAAGATCTCCTGGTTAGTGAAGTGTCAGTGAGCTCTCACATTAGCAGGTGATGGCACCTTGGGAAGTGTTCACAACTGGCCAGCTACAACCTGGAGAACGCCTGGACTGTGCCAATAATCACCTTTACACTCCTTGGACACTGCAGTGTGGTTTACAGCAGATGGAACATTTGAAGGACACTGTTACTCATTGAGAGAAGCCTCATCCTCTGCTCCCTGCTGAGATTCAGGTAAAAGGATAGGTGGCTGAAGACCTTCTGTTCAAAGTCCTATCCCCACCTTCATGACTTCCCCACTCCTCCAGATGGAAATGACTGCACATGCATTCACATACAAGAGCCAACAGCTTGTGCAGAAATTTGGCCATGTCACATCATTCAACACCTGGCACAGTATTTCCTGTAAACCAGTAAATGTGCTATAGTCTTGCAGAAATAAATCAGAAACTAACAGGCAAGTGGTGAGTAAGTCCTATAAACATAGAAAGCTGTAGGACTTCTTGCCACTGGATGCTTAGACAACTTTGCAAGATGAATTGAAGTTAGGAGTCAGTCCTTCCATGGACATAACTTCTGCAGGACAAGAACAACTCCAGACACAGAAAGTTGCATTAAAACATTCTCAGCTTAGCACAGACATAATCTCTTGTTGGCAAGCAATTCCAATTGGGACATTAGTATGATAGGACATGCTCCATAATCAAGTACATTTGAATTTAAAGGATTTCTGTAAAAAACATGGGTTGCAGCATTCCATCAAGACACAAGCCCATTTATATTATTGCCAACCCTCCAGACAAACATCTAAAGTGTAACCACTATGACTTGCAATGTGTCTAAGAATGACAGCAATTAATCCTAGAAATTAGTTCCCACACACAGTGGTGGGAAATGTGCCAGGGCATATTGGAACAATAAACAAAATGCTAGAATAACTCAGCAGGTCAGGTAGCATTGTGGAGGGAAATGGAAAGTGTCATCTCAAGTCAAGACCTTTCTCAAAGATTGAGAGGAGACAATCAGTATAAAGCTGTGAGGGGAAGGGATGGGACAAGAGCTGGTAGAGGGGTGATGAGCAGATGGAGGAAAAGGGGAGTAGAAATAGCACAAGAGACTGGGAGGTGAGAGGTGGAGAACAGAAGGGGCAGCAGTTGGTAGAATCTGATAGGACAGGAAGGTGGAGCAAGGAATCAAGGGAGATAGCTAGATAGAGAAGGCAGGTGGGAACAGTACAGGGAAGTCCTAATATGAGCAGTGTGTGGGTGATGGACAATTGGAGTAGGTGGAGGAGGGGAAAGAGAAAAGAAACAGGGTGATGGAAATTGGGGGATTTAGTAAAAACTGAGTAGATCAGGAGGAGAGAGAAAAGGGACAGAGGAAAACAGTTAATCAAAGGTTGGATAATTCAATGCTCATATTGTTGGTTTGTCGAATAAACCAGCAGAAGATGAAATGTTTTTTCTCTAATTTACGTTTAGCCTCACCAATGATGTGGAAGAGGTTGAAAACAGACTGACAGGTTGGTGTTGGAATCAGGCTTGCTCGTTCGTTATGTGCCATGTCATATGATATAGGCAATCATGGTCTTTCCATGACCACGCTTGTTCTTGCAAATTTTTCTAACAGAAGTGGTTTTCCATTGCCTTCTTTTGAAGTTGGAATGGAGAGGAGAATTAAAATGGCTGGTACCCGGGAGCTTCAGCTGGCCATGTTTGAAGGTGCTCAGCAAAGTAGAAAAGGCAACATCAGGAGTCATCTCCACCAATCATCTCCCAGCCTCTGTCACTATAGCCACAGTCCCATCCCCCATCCTGCCTATCATCCTTCTTCATCTGGATCCACTACCACCTGCCAGCTCTTGTTTCACCCCTTCCCCTCACCTCATTATACCAGTCATCTTCCCTCTATCTTTCAGTCCTGATGAAGGCTCTTGAATCAAAACTTCAGCTGTGCATTTCCCTCCTCAGAAGCTGCCTGAACGGCCAAGTTCCTCTAGCAGCTTATTTCTTCCTCCAAATTCCAGTATCTGCTGTTTCTTGTATCTGCCAGGACATTTGGTGTCTCTGTTCCCTTCTGCTGCCTGCCAAGCGGGCCGCCTGCTGTTTTGTTATTCATTCTGCACTCTTTGTAAATAAGTGCCATGTTTGTTATACAGACCCCATCTTCCCAGACAGCTGACCAGCCAGGCAGATTCATTGTGCTACTTGACGCAGTCTACCAGGGGAGCCTGCGAAGAGCTAATACAGCAGTCCCTGGGCTACTGCAGGATTCAGTTACTGAGAACTGTTCTAATTGAGAAATGACTAACTGCCTTCATGAAGTGACTTACTGACTACTCTCAGTCACTCTAACATCCACCATCATGAATTTTTTCGAACCTTCTGTTCTACTCTCCAAGGACAGTTCAAGTGCCATCTATAGATCCACAGATGACACCACTGTTATTGGTAAAATCTCAATGAGGAGATGTACAAGACTGAGAAGGAGAGAGTGAGATGGTGCAACAAAACTTCACAGTTAACATCAGCAAGACTAATGAATTGATCATGGGCTTCAGGAAGGGAAATTTGAAAGAACATCTCCCAGTCCTCAATGAGAGATCAGTGGGGGAAAGAGTGACCACTTAAGTTCCTCGGTGCCAGGATATCTATCCTGATCCCAACATAGAACCATAGAACATTACAGCACAGAAACAGGCCTTTTGGCTCTGCTTGGCTGTGCCAAACCATTTTTCTGCCTAGTCCCACTGACCTGCACCTGGACCATATCCCTCCATACACCTCTCATCCATGTACCTGTCCAAGTTTTTCTTAAATGTTAAAAGTGAGTCTGCATTTACAACTTCATCTGGCAGCTCATTCCACACTCCCACCACTCTCTATGTGAAGAAGCCTCCCCAATGTTCCCTTTAAACTTTCCTCCCTTCACCCTTAACCCATGTCCTCTGGTTTTTTCCTCCCCTAACCTCAGTGGTAAAAGCCTGCTTGCATTCACTCTATCTATACCCATCATAATTTTATACACCTCTGTCAAATCTCCCCTCATTCTTCTACGCTCCAGGGAATAAAGTCCTAACCTATTCAACCTTTCTCTGTAACTCGGTTTCTCACTTGTCCCAGCAACATCCTTGCAAACCTTCTCTGCACTCTTTCAACCTTATTAATATCCTTCCTGTAACTCGGTGACCAAAACTGCACACAATACTCCAAATTTGCCCTCACCAATACCTTACACAACCTCACCATAACATTCCAACTCTTATACTCAATAAGAGTTCTGCCAGCATTTTGTGTTTTTATCTTATACTCAATACTTTGGTTTATAAAGGTCAATGTACCAAAAGCTCTCTTTACTACCCTATCTATCTGTGACAACAGATTGATGAAATTATGAAAAGGGCAGACCAACGACTATGTTTAATTCAGAGTTTGAGAATAAGGTTAAGCAGAACATGAATGGCAATTTCTTCACTCAGAGGGCCGTGAGAGTGTGGAACAAGCTGCATGTTGTTCCACAAGCTGCAAAAAAATGCACAAGTGGTGCATGTGAGCTCGATTTCAACATTTAAGAGAAGTTTTGATAAGTACATTGATGGGAGGGGTATGAAGGGCCATGCTCTGGATGCATGTCAAAAGGACTAGGCTGAATAATAGTTGGCATGGGCCAGATGGACCAAAGAGACTGTTTCTGTGTTGTGGTGATCTTTGAACACTATCTTATTATTCCTTCTGTTCTGCACTTACTTATTTTGTAATTTACACAGGTTTCATGACTTTGCATGGTACTTCACATAAGATAGTGATGATCAAACCACTGTAATTTGCCTGCCACTGAAACAGGTCCATTGCAGACACCATCTCCCTGGCCCTAAACTCATCTCTGGAGCATCTGGACAGTACAGGCACACATATTAGACTATCAAAACTGTCAACAGCATTTTAACCAGCTGGAAGAACAGGTTGAAAAATGGCAGATGGAATTTATTGCACACAAGTGTGAGGTGCTGCACTTTGGAAGACAAACCACAGCAAGATTTACACAGTATGTTAGGGATGTTATTTTGCAGCTGTGTAAAATGTTGGTGAGACTATTTTGGAGTACTGTGTGTAGTTCCTGTCATCAACCTACAGGAAAGATATCAATAAACATGAACAAATGCAGAGAAAATTTACCAGGATGCTGCCAGTACTTGAGGACCTGAGTTATAGGGAAAGGCTGAATCAGTTAGGACTTCATTCCCTGGAGTGTAGAAAAATGACGTGAGATTTGACAATGGTATACCAAATTTGTATAGCTATGTAAATGCAAGCACATTGAGGTCGGGTGAGACTAGAGGTGAAAGGTTAAGGGTGAAAGGTGAAATGTTTAAGGGGAACATAAAGGAGATTTCTTCAATCAGAAGGTGATGAGAATGTGGAATGAACTCCCAGCAGAAGTGGTGGATATGGATTTGATTTCAACATTTAAGAGAAATTTGCATAAGTACATCGAGGGGAGGGATATGGAAGGCTACGGACCAGGTATGGATTGATGGGACTAGGCAGAATAATAGTTTGGCTTGAATTAGATGGGCTGAGGAGCCTGATTCTGTGCTGTAGTGCTCTATGACACCATTGTTTGTTGACTACATCGCCACCTTCAATACCATAATTCCAGGCAAACTCATCTCTGAACTCCTCGACCTGGGACTCAATACTGCCCTTTGCAACTGGTTCCTTGACTTCATGACCATCAGACTGAAATCAGTAGGGATAGGCAGCAATGTTGTTGGGATACTCTCCACAGCCATTGTCCCCAACACTGGTGCTCCACAAGGCTGCAGGCGCAGCCCTTATTTTACTCTCTATGCATTCACGGATGTGTGACCAGATTGTCTAAGTCCCCTTACAAGTTTGCAGACTACGTGGGCCATTTCCCAAATAACAATGACCTGGAGTACAAGAAGATGATAGGGAGCTTAGTGATATGGTGTCATGACAACAACCTTCCCCTCAGTGTCAGTGAAACAAAAGAAATCGATTCAAGAAGGGGAATGGTACACATGCTTCTGTTAATTTCAATGGTGTAGAGGTCCAGAGGACTGAGGGCTTGAAGTACCCTGGGAATGAATATCACTAATTGCTTGTCCTAGTCCAACCACAGATACGACATGACCAAAAAAGTGCTGCAGTCCTTCTACATCCTCAGGAGCCTAAACAAATTCTGCAAGTCCCTATTGACCAAGACCAATTTTCATCAAAGTTCCATATCTGGGTGCTTGGTATGGCAACTGCTCAATGAAGGGTCTCAGCCTGTAATGTTGACTGTGTACTTGGAACATAGAACACCCTTCGGCCCATGGTGCTATGCCAATGCTTTAACTTACTCCAAAATCAATCCACATCCCACCATTGGTGATGCCTGGCTTGCTGAGTTCCTCCAGCATTTTACGTGTGATGGCAATTGCTCTTCTTGGGAGCACAAGAAACTACAGAGTTGTGGACACAGCTTTTCATGTCATGGATACTACCCTCCCTTCCATGGCCTCCGTCTACATTCCTTGCGACCTCAGGAAAGCAGTCAGCATAATCAAAGACCCCATCCATTCTTCTCCCACCTCCTACCAGAAAGAAGATACAAAATCTGAAAGCACGTACTACCAGGTTGAAGGACAGCTTCCATCTTCCCCTTATATTCTACAATAAGATGGACTATGCTTTCACAACCTACATCATTAAGGCCTTCCCCTTTACTGCCTCTCTGCTTATACTGCACTTCCTCTGTAACTGTAATACTCTATTCTGCAATTGGTTATTTTCTCCTGTACCAACTCAATATACAGTGTAATGAAATGATCTGTATGAATAATGTGCCAGGCAAGTTTTTCACTGTACCTTGGCATGTGTGACATAATAAACCAATTTACCAATTTATGAACAGATAGTGTGTGGGAGAGGATCATGAAAACAGTTGTGATAGGAGAGGGTAAGCAGACACAAGAAGAATGGCACAAGTTGACCTCATTGACTCAGTGAGTTAGTGAATGAGTCTGCTCAGCTCCACCCAGTCCCTGCCTGCCATGGCTCAGGGGTACATAGACAGAAAGCACATGGAAATACTCTGTTACCACCATTGAGAAGAGGCCTGCAGCCCCACAGCAAATGGCAAAACCGTCCCCATACAGACCGAACCGTACAGTGGTTCAAACCACCAATTCCAATATTGCCTCTGCCTCAGCAAAGGACAGCTCCAGGGTCAGTCTGAACTGCACTGGCCAACTCCAATTCACTCGGTTCCCTTCACTATCACCAGTGAAGCTTTGCGATAAAGTTAGTTAAACTCAACTTGTTTCAAAACTTGTTTAAAATTGTATCAGGCAATTACACAAAGCCAAAAACTTGGAAGTCAGTTTGTTTGTATTGAGGGATATCCACAAGGCAGGGGTTTGTAACAGGAATGGCCTGTACTACCATTTGCAAATTCACTCTACAGCAATTTCCAAGTATAAAGTGTTTATGTCAGCATGGCCAGTACAGTAGGTGTGGCTACTTGTGTCAACATTTCAAAATGATCAGCTTCCCACTGTGTTGCTGAGGGAGGTGGGTTTATTGTAGCCATTAAGTTATTCAATACTGACAGGTCTCAAGGAGTAAAGCAGACAAAGGAGTATATCAGCTCTGTTAATTTAGTATTGTACAGACACTTTGACGAAAAAGAAACCTCCCCCAAATTGTCCGCAGTTATTTTTGTTAGCAACTGAAAGCTGAGGTGCTGACTTTAAACGTGCTGGAAGTTCGTTGTCACAGCTTGTGTCACTGGTTACCAAGGCAGCAGAAGGACTTGACGTTGTTTAATTGGCTGCTGTTCACTTTTATTTCGAGTGGTGATGGAGGTGGTGCATTGCTGCCAGGGGATGAAATGTACTAAATCTCAGTTTTCTTTCAATATACAAGCCAACAAGGGCTGCAGCTTGGACACAGGATAATTAAATGTTGCTGATTGCTCAGTAAGGGCAACTTAGGTTAACACTGCCATTAAATCTGATTTTAACCCTGTCATATCCCTAGCAAATAAATACACAAGCTTAGCAATGTGTTGGAAAAATACGGCCGTCGCATTAAAAGACTTCAGCCCAGCATTCCCAAGCTCCATCTGCCTTTCCAGTTGTAGCTGTCAATAACTTAGTGGATCAGAAGGTGAACCATCCTTTGGTTGGTTGAGTCTACCATTTCATAATTTGCTTTCAACTCATGATTGAGGAAGATCACAAAATGCTATTTTTATCTTTTGCGTGGTCAACAGGATAGTAGGCAGTAGACAAGTTTCACCACTTATCTACACACAAGGGGCAATTTATAATAGCCAACTAACTTAACAGCCTGCAATTGAGCTTCAGGAGGAAATCAGAGCACCCACGGGAAATCCACTCAGTCACAGGGAGAACGTACAAACTCCACGCAACACTGCCCAAAATCAGAATCAAAACTATTCTCTGGAGTAGCAAATGGGACTAGTTTAGACTACTAGTTTGGTTGTAACGGACATGTTGGGTTGAAAGGCCGGTTTCCATGCTGTTTGACTCTATGACGTTACGAACTGCATTGGAAGTGAGTGACAACTTCCAAGTGGAGGGACTAGTCATTGGGTCTCCTAAAGAAAGCCGTACTATACCATCAATAACTGAAGGTTATGACAATGGTAGAAAAGTATTCTTAGAAAACTGATCGATCTATTCAATTCACCATGAATTAACTCACATTCCAAAGAGCATTCAGCACAATGCAGAGCTTACTGATGAGCGAGTACATAACCTGCAAAAATTGACTTGCTTTAACATAGGTGCGACCAGGCGCATAACTTAGTGGTCTATTTCTCTGCAGAGAAATTCTCTGTTTGTGTTTAGTGCTCTATGAGATAATGCTCTAACTAGTATAGTCACCTCAACTCGCACAGTCCTGTCATTGGTGGCTATATTTCTGAGTGATTCACTCAACTTACTGTAGAAGCCTACCACAGTAAAGAAAACAAACTCCCCCTCAATGTCGCAAAAACAAAGGAGCTGGTTGTGGACTACAGGAGGAATGGAGATCGGCTCACTCATATTCACCAATGGATCTGGGGTTGAGAGGTTGAGCCCCAGGGTGAATCATTGTATAAACATCTCCAAGGATCTCACATGATTTGTACATTTTGGCTGTGTGGTGAAAAAGACAACAGTGCCTCTTTCACCTCAGACGGATGAGGAAGTTTGTTATGGGACCCCAAATTCTAAGAACTTTCTACAGGGGCACAATTGAGAGCATCCTGACTGGCAGCATCACTGCCTGGTATGGGAACTGTACTTCCCTCAATGGCAGGACTCTGCAGAGAGAGGTGCGAATAGCCCGGCACATCTGTATGTGTAAACTTCCCACTATTCAGGACATTTACAAAGTCAGGTGTGTAAAAAAGGCCCGAAGGATCATTGGGGACCCGAGTCACCCCAACCACAAACTGTTCCTTCCAGCTGCTACCATCCAGGAAACAGTACTGCAGCATTAAAGCCAGGACCAACAGACTCTAGGACAGCTTCTTCCACCAGGCCATCAGACTGATTAATTCATACTGATACAACTGTATTTCTAAGCTATATGGACTGTTCTGTTGTATATCTTACTGTATATACTACTTACTACAAATTACTAGAAATTGCACATTGCACATTTAGACGGAGACGAAAAATAAAAAGATTTTTATTCCTCATGTATGTGAAGGATGTAAGTAATAAAGTCAATTCAAGTGAAAGAACATTACTCAGAAGCAACTAGAGCTGCTTCTCATTACCAAAAGCTGCTGTCAGACAATGGTACCATCAAATTCTTTTGGTATTTAATGTAGATATAGACACAGTGCATTGTTAATGATGGAAATTGCCTTTGAATTTCTTGACCTCATCCTCAAGATTACCTTCAACAATTTTGAAGATTAGTTTCTCATAAAGTGTTCTACCTTTGGTATGATCTTGTATTATTTCTGATGGATGGTATATTCAATAGTGCAGCTTCTATTAGGTGGCCTTTTGACTAATCCCACCAGTGCTTTCTGCCATTTATAATCCTTAACTCCACAGAAACTGAGGATACTTCACTGAGTTTCAGATTCACTGCCTCCCTCCTCTTCCTTCTAATTTTGCCTATCTTTCTGAAACATCCAATTCTCGGTTTTGGTCACCTGATAACTAAGTCTCATCCACATCATTACCCTGCTTACGTCTTTGTGTTTAATTCACTAAACCTCACCACACCAGAAATCTGCATTACCCCTACATTACCCCCATGGCCCAAAACTCCTTTGTTGGAAATACTATCTTTAAACCTAATAACAAACAAGAGAAAATCCGCTGATGCTGAAAATCCGAGCAATGCACACAAAATGCTGGCATTCAGCAGGCATCTATGGAAAAAAGTACAGTCGACATTTCGGGCCCAAAAACCTAATAACTTGATTTTGCAAGGCATTGGCTATAGTCCCCTGGAAGTGAAGTGTGTCCCAACCAAACATTTCCTTCATTTTCACCAGTGCCAAATGAATTGAAACCCATTTCCCTCACACTAATCTGAGTCACACATCTTATTTTCTGCTCTGTTTCATCCTATTACTTTGTAGTTCTGCCTGTAATTTTGACTCTGGCTCTCTCCCTCATCAGAACTTCTCGGTTCTATATTTTTAAACCTTTCAGTTTTTCTTCATCTTCTTGAACAGTCCCACAGGATCAAGAATGTCACTTTCACTACAGTTTCATGGAAACTAAGATGGGTGGCATGACCAGTAAGGGATCTCCAGGTTCCTCTCACTATAAATGGAGCAGCAAGCACCTGGCGATGTGAGTGTTTTGTCATGAACTTCACATCGAGTCAAGGTTCTCAATACCTTCCTGAATACTTGTGCTCCATTTTGAGCAAGCATTAGTTACAACTCAAGACCATGCTAGAATTTTTTTTCCTGGTAATTTGTTTTGAAGATTCAAATACATTTATTATCAAAGAATGTTTAAAATTATACAATTTTGAGATCTGTCTGCTTACAGGCAGTCACAAAGCAAGAAACCCAAAAGAACCCAATTAAAAAGTTAAAGACCAACACCCAATGCACAGAGAAAGAGAAATAAAAAAAAAACACAAATCATGGAAACAATAGAAGCGAGCACAGCATTCTGAACCAAATTGAATCCTTAGATCCAAATCCCTGGAACAATCCAGAGTCTCAGTTCATCATATTAGTGGGGCAAATCATCAGGAAGCTTGCAGACATGAAGCACAGCAACCCAGGCAGTCTCACAGCCTCAGTGTCATGGGAGATCGAGCGAAATCAGCCCAACTCCTGACAGCCTACCCTTCCAGTCTATCCGAGCTAGCATTTAGATTGTCCAAATAGTGGTCTGTGCCTTGCATTAGGACCCAGGCCCCACTGCAGAAAAACACTCCGGACCTCAACCATGCCACCCAGCCCAAAGCTGTTCTTGACTTCTCCAAATTGGCTCGGTTCTTAGGTTAGTTGGACAGGCATCAAAACTCCTCTGCCTTGACTGCTCCCCTCTGAATTACTCAGTCCAACTATATCTGCATCAATTTTGCAATGCACCAACAAAGCTCACCCCTCAAATTCACTCTCCTCTTCAATGTTTGTGGTGATAGTTTCCAACAAATTACTACAGGAAAGGTATTAATAATGTTTTTAGTCAAATTTCATGCCTTTCAAACTACCAATAAGCTGTCACTCTCCTTCAGCAGCACCATCTTAAACCGGTACGTACAAACAAGCTGGATGAACTCAGCAGGTCGGGCAGCATCCGTTGAAAGGAGCAGTCAATGTTTCGGGCCGAGACCCTTTGTCGGGATCCGTTGCTCCTTTCAATGGATGCTGCCCGACCTGCTGAGTTCATCCAGCTTGTTTGTACGTCTTGATTTGACCACAGCATCTGCAGTATACTTTGTGTTTATCTTAAACCGGTATCCTGATGGAAACTGATTCCCATCACACAGCTTGGAATAGAGTCTCCAAAAACAAGAGAATGGTGTCAACTCTACAGATGATGTGATTCATCTGGGGAGCTCTCAATGCTGGGCGGAGAATGATGGTGTGAAAGTGGACACTGATGTCAGTATACTTATCTGGCTGTAGATATGAATTATTTCTGCAGACACAGAATTACTGGTATTTTTTCAGTTATCCAGGGTGCCTGCAAAGGATTATCATGACATTGACCATGACAATCCAATCTCTCGTTCCCAATCCAAGTTCCTCTCCAGTCCCAAAGAGATATCCTTCCCGCTGCTACTAGTTGGACAATAATAGTCCTCTTTAGGATTTGAGTCTGTGACTGCAGAATACAGTATCTATCCTGATCTTGTGCTAATGCAGAATTCCATGTCCTATAAGCAGCAATTTCTGCTAAAGTGCAAAAAATAATCAATGTATCAAAAGGAACAGTGATCCACTTTCTTAACCATTCTACATTTATACAGTACATCTGCAGCTGACATCTAGACCCAGGAGTGAAATTTAAACCTCCAATTAATCTCTCAGAATTAGGTTCTGAACTAAATAATAAATCAATAACCAGAAATATATATGGTGCATAAATAACCTATTTAACTAGGAGTATAAAGGTTAGAAAGATCTAAGGCACTGTGAACATAGCTGCATAGTGCTCCTGCAGCAGAATAATTACTTCGTTATTATTCAGTAGATGAAGGTAAACAAGATGTTCTGAAACCTGAAGCAAATCTGGGAAAGACTGCTTAGTTTATTACTGGCAAGACTGATATAACAGTATGTCTATCAGTTCACAATCAGTCTCTGTCGGCCTAGGGTGGGGGAGAGCAGCTTGTTTTGCTAGTTGCTTAGTCTGCACAGGAACTTGGTAATAGTCTGTTATTCAGCCAAGCATAAATGTGAAGACACTGAACAGGGCCCAATTCTCAGCACCCAAAGATACAGCTGCATAATTATCAGACAAAGAGGGAGATCAATCAAGGCAGCCCATTTGCAAGTTTCTTACATTAAAGGATATAAATATTTCAGCCTCAGACTGTACGTCTTTTGAGTGTGCAGAAGTTATCATTTACAATACTTGAGTCAAGATGACCTGGTGGGTAACCTCACACACTAGCCAATTGAGAAAGAGAGACAGAACCCTGACTTTGCTTCCTCTTCAGAGTCTGGTTGCCCACTTGCCTCATGCTTCTGAAGTTATTTATATGATACTCATCAATAAAGTTACTGGCAACATCCATTCACCTGTGTCGAGCAGGACTGCTGGACACCACTTACTTTAGACCCTGGGAGCAGGGAGGGATTGCCGTCCTGGTGCGTCACTTAACCAGGCAAATCTGTGATCTCAACACCAAACCAAAATGCCAGTAATTTTTATCAAAGGATGTGGCTTTTATTACATATGCTCAATAAGATTTAATTTTCAGCCTGGCTGGATTTAATAAGTTCAAAGGAGATGTGTGGAGCAGGCTTGTTTTTAAAAACACGGTGTGGTGGGTGCCTGCAGTGTGCTCAACAGTGGTGGTGGAGTCAGCTCCAAAGGAGGTGTTTCTTAGGCGACTATTAGATGGGACTTGAATATGGCACATGCACAGACAAAAGGGATTAGTCAAATTAGCATCATTATTTTAATTGGTTTGCCACAGCTTGGTGGGCTGAAAGGCCTGTTTCTGTCCAGTTCTATATTGTAATAGCTAAATACAGATCAGGCGGATATTACATTTGATTCTTCATCTGTTTGCTGAAGGTACCTCAATTAAAAGCAGAGCAGGATGATGCAATAGCCAAGAAATTATACTAACTCCTCCACTTCCTCAGGAGGCTAAAAAAAAAATTGACATCTTCTCTTTGAATCTCACCAATTTTTACAGATACACACACCATAGAAAGGATCGCATCTGAATACACCTTGGCTTGGTATGGCAACCATACAGCCCGAGACTATAAGAAAATGCAGAGAAATAGGGACACGGTCAGCATGTCATGGAAATCAAGTCCATAGACTCTGTCTACACTTCTTGCAGCCTCAGTACAGCAGCCAACATAATCAAAGACCCCACCCATCCTGACCATTCTCTTTTCCTTTCTTCCATCAGGCAGAAGATAGAAAATCATGTACCACCACACCAAAGGACAGCTTCAATCCCAATGTTATAAGACTACTGATCAGTTCCCTAGTATGATAAGGTGGAATCTAGACCACGCAATCGAACTTGCACCTTGCACCTTACTGTCTCCATGGCAGTAGAATAAGTCACTGTAACCTTTTGCTGCATTAGACCATATAGCCATACGACACAGAAGCAGAAGTGGGCCATTCAGCCCATCAAGTCTGCTCCGCTATTTCATCATGGCTGATCCATTACCCTCTCAACCCCATTTTCATGCCTTCTCCCCATAACTTTTCACCCAATCACTAATCAAGAACCAATTAACCTCCACCTTAAATACACCCAATGACTTGGCTTTCACAGTCACCTGTGGCAACAAATTCCACAGATTCACCACCATGTGGCTAAAGAAATTCCTCATTTCTGTTCTAAATGGACCATCTATTTTGAGACTGTGCCCACTGATTCTAGTCACCCCCAAAAGGAAACATCCTCCTCACATCCACTCTATCTAGGCCTTTCAACATTCGACAGATTTCAATGCTATCCCACACCCTACTCCACTTATTCTAAATTCCATTAAGTACAGATCCAGAGTCTTCAGTGGCTGCTCATAAGGTAACCCTTTCATTCCGGGAATCATTTTTGTGAACATCTTCTGAACCCTCTCCCATATCAGCACATCCTTCCTTAAATAAGGGGCCTAAAACTGCTCAGACATTCTGTTATTTTTTCCCTTGTATGACCTCAATGCACCATTATAATGAAAGGATCTGCATGGATGGCAGGCAAACCAAAGTTTTCACTGTACTTTGGTACGTATAATTATATTAAGCCAATTTACCAGATTAATTTAATTTATCAATTCTTTACACCCGGGACAGGAAAGATTATCTTGAATTCTGATTTCACTCTACAACTGATTCTTGCTGGACTGCATGTTTTATAAACCATGGGCTGAGTTCAAACTAAAATTGATCTTGAAATAATAGAGCAAAATAATTAGCAATGTACTAGATAGGTGAAATAAAATAACAGAAACCAAAAAAATGTTCAACCCACTGGGCAGCATGCCTGGAAACATGGTTAATATTTAGGACCAATACAACATTAATATTTTCTCTCCCTACAGATCAACGCAATCATACCCTCAGTACCCTTAGGTAATCAACAAGCTCCAAAACCTTGGTCTCCGTAACTCCCTCTGCAAATGGATCCTTGACTTCCTCACTGGGAGATCACAGTCAAGGTGGGTCAGAAGTTAACACCTCCTCCTCGCTGACAATCAACACTGACACACCTCAGATGTGTGCTTAGCCCATTGCTCTACTCACTCTACATCCAAGACTGTGTGGCTAGGCACAGTTCAAACGCCATTTATAAATTTGCTGATGACACAACTATTGCTAGTGGAATTTCAGATTGCGATGAGGAAACACACAAGAGTGAGCCAGATCAGCTGTTTGAGTGGTGTCACAACAAAAACCTCCACTTAACATCAGGAAAATCAAGGGATTGATTGTTGACTTCAGGAGGAGAAGTTGAGGGAACACACACCAGTCCTCATCAGGGGATCGTCAAAGGAAAGGCTGAGCAGTTTCATGTTCCTAGGTGATAACGTATCTCAAGAACTATCCAGGGTCCAACATATAGATGCAACAGCAAAGGAGGTGCAACAGCATCTGTACTTCATTAGGAGTTTGAGGAGAATTGGTATGACACCAAAGACTCACAAATTTCTACAGATGTACCATGGAGAGCATTCTAATTGGTTGCATCGCCTTCTGGTATGGAGGGGCCACTACACAGGATCAGAAAAAACTGCAGTAAATTGTAAATTCAGCCAGCTCCATCATAGGCACTAGCCTCCCCAGCATTCAGTACACTTTCAAAAGGCATCATTAACGACCCCCATCACCCAGGACATGCCCTCTTCTCATTGCTACCATAAAAGAGGAGGTACAGAAGCCTGAAGGCACACACTCAACATTTCCCTCTGCCATCAGATTTCTGAAGGACAATGAACCCATGCACACTACCTCACTATCTTTTTGCTCCCCTTTTGCACAATTTGCTTAATTCATTTTTAATATATATACTTCTATATATAATTTTATCTATATAATTTCGTGTTTTTAATTGTTATGTATTGCAATGTACTGCTGCCACAAAACAACAAATTTCATGACATATGCCAGTGATATTAAACCTGATTCTGATGCTGCCAAACAGATTCAAATATTTAGAAGTGAAAATGTTATTAAACATTTTATCTATTAGACTTCATCATACAGAGTGCCCAGAAATGCCTGACCCTACTCACATAGATTCACAGAGTCACAGAACAGCGCAGCCCAAAAACAGGCCCTTCAGCCCATCTAGTGTGTGCCAAGCTATTAACTCTCCTAGTCCTATCAACCTGCACCTGGACCACAAACCCTCCACACCTCACCCATCCATGCACCTATATTGATACCCATCAATATTCTCTTAAATGTTGAAATCATAATTGTGGTCCAACACTTCTGCTAGCAATTCATTCCACACTCTTACCACCCTCTGAGTGAAAAAGTTTCCCCTCATGTTCCCCTTGAACATTTCATCTTTTACCATTAACCCATTATCTTTAATTCTAGTCTCACTGAAACTGAGTGAAAAAAGCCTGCTTGTATTTAACTTATCTATACCTCTCATAATTTTGTATACCTATACCAAATCTCCCCTCATTCTCCTACACTCTAGGGAAAAAAGTCCTAACCTATTCAACCTTTCCCTATAACTCAGCTTCTCAAGTCCTGGCAACATCCTTGTAAATTTTCTCTGCATTCCCTCAATCTTATTGACATCTTTCCTATAGGTAGGCAAACATACTGTACAAATTACTTCAAATTAGGCCTCACCAATGTCTTATACAACTTCAATTTAACATGCCATCCATTGTACTCAACACTTTGTGCTAAAAACTCTCTTTACGATACTATCTACCTGTGACATCACTTTCAAGGAATTATGTATCTATATTCCCAGATCCCTCTGGTCTACTGCACTCCTCAGTGCCCTACTGTTCATTGTATAACTGCTACCTGATTTGTGAGTGCAACACCTCATATACATCTGCATTAACATCCGTTTGTCCTTAACCACCGATCAACCCTAGCTATTTTGTAATCTAACTGAGACTGCATCCAGAATATTGAGTTCAGTTTTGACCACTATATAAAGAAAATGTGCCAATAATCTGGCAAGGATGGAAAGGCTAGAGCGACTAAGCTATAAAGATAGGTTGATTAGGCTGGGACATTCTTCACTGCGCATTGGTGAATGAGGGGTGATCTTACAGAGCTGTATAAAACTATGAGGGGCATGGATAGGGGGAATGTGCATAGTCTTTTTTGCACAGAAAGGAAATCAAGAACCAGATGGCACAGAGCACAATAGCACAAAAACAGACCTTTCAGCACACCTAGTCTATGCCAAACTATATTCTGCCTAGTCCCATTAACATGCACCTGGACCATAGCCCTCCATATTCCACCCAGCCCATCCGGATATACAACCAACTACTCTTAATAGGTTTAGAGTGAGAGAGGAGATTCCATGGAAACCTGAGACCAACCTTTTCATCCAAGAGGGTGGTCATGGAATGAGATGTCAGAGAAAGTTGTTGAGCAGGTACCTTAACAACATTTAAGAAAAGCACTTGGTCTGGTACATGGACAGAAAACATTTAGACAAACTAGGGTCCACCAACCCTTCAGTTAATGGTAATTGGTCCATGCCATAAGAAAGTTTGAGAATCCTGGTTTAGAGGGATGTGGGCCAAGTGTAGGCAAATAAGGCCATCTTTGATAGGAACCTTGGTTAGCATAGGCAAGTGGGCCTGTTTTCATGCTGTATAGTACCATGACCCTAAGGACTATAATCAAACTCCCCATGTAAATTTCACCATTCTTCTCAGACTTCAGCTCAACAACTCAAATGGAAGTTTCTCAAACTCCACATCTGTTTGCTGGTTACTCTCTGACCTCCATCAGTCACATTGCAGCTGCACTTATCATCTTCCTTGTTGGAACTATTTTCTGCAGCCACAAGTGCAGTCTAAATGTCACCTGCTCAAGGCTAGGCAGGAACACAAAATGGGAGGAGAAAGATCCAGTTCTTGTGGTCTATCTGGGAATCAACTAACAGAAGGAATATGAGAAACCAATTTCTGAATCAAGACAAAACCACCACAGTAATAATCTCTGGATTCCTACCTGAGCCATGTGCAAACTGTTAATCAGATCAGAGGGTTCAACTTGTAGGTCAAAGCCTGGTATAGGAAAAATGAGTTTCAATTCATTGGTCACTAGCACTGCTACTGGGAAAGGTACTTATTGGGACAACATTCCACCCAGTTGAATAACTAGGGTTGCAAATAAGATTTTCATATGAATAATGGTGGGCTGGGGATTTTTGGCAAGAAATATTTTTTTTAAGTTGACAATCAGAGACAAAATAATGGTGCAGAATGGTAATAATGAGCATAGAGTGGGAAAAAATTGTAAAACAACAGAAATGAAGTCTGTTTATCTAAATGCTAAATGCCCAGCAAATTTACAAATAAATGGATAAGTTCTAACAGGGACATGGCTGAAAGATTCCAGGATTCTTAATTAATTAACAGGAAAACTGGAAAAGAAAAACAAACAACTTTAAAATAATTGATGAAATAAAGACATTTAAGTGGAGTTTAATGCTAATAAGTGTGAGGTGCTACATTTTGGTAGGAATAATCAAAATAGGACATACAAGGTAAATGGTAGGGCATTGAAGAATGCAGTAGAACACAGTCATCTAGGAATAATGGTGCATAGTTCCCTGAAGGTGGAATCTCATGTGGATAGGGTGGTGAAAAAAGCTTTTGGTATGCTGGCCCTTATAAATCAGAGCATTGAGTTGGGATGTAATGTTAAAATTGTACAAGGCCAAATTTGGAGTAATGTGTATTATAGGAAATTATAGGAAAGATGTCAACAAAATAGAGAGAGTACAGAGGAGATTTACTACAATGATACCTGGGTTTCAGCACCTAAGTTACAGAGAAAGGTTGAACAAGTTAGGTCTTTATTCTTTGGAGCGTAGAAGGTTCGGGGGGACTTGATAGAGGTATTTAAAATTATGAGGGGGATAGATAGAGTTAACATTGCTTTTTCCATTGAGAGTAGGGGAGATTGAAACAAGAAGACATGAGTTCAGAGTTAGAGGGCAAAAGTTTAGGGGTAACACGAGGGGGAATTTCTTTACTCAGAGAGTGGTAGCTATGTAGAGCTTCCAGTAGAAGTGGTAGAGGCAGGTTCGATATTGTCATTTAAAGTAAAATTGGATAGGTATATGGACAGGAAAGGAATGGAGGGTTATGGGCTGAGTGCAGGTCGGTGGGACTAGGTGAGAGTAAGCATTCTGCACGGACTAGAAGGGCCGAGATGGCCTGTTTCCATGCTGTAATTGTTATATAGTTATATGGAATGGTCTATTCTCAGGAAATCAAAAATATTTAATCATTTGGGTGGAGCTAATAAACAGCAAGGGGCAGACTGCATTGGTGAGAGGTGTACATAGGCCTCAAACAGTGGTGCTAATGTAGGGCAGGTATAAATCAGGAAATTCGATGTGAATGTAACAAAGGTAATACAATAAACCATTCGAGACTTGAAACTAAATATAGACTGGGCTAACTAAATTAGCAGTAATAGTGTGGAGGATGAATTAATGGAGTTAGCTTTCTAGATCACTATTTTGAGGAACCAACAAGGGAACAGGCTATTTTAGATTTAGCATTGTACAATAAGAAAGGGTTAAACAATAATCTGGCAGTTAAGGGGTTTCATCAACTGCTTTCTCCCACTGGTCAAGGAGGTTATGTTCCATCACAACCTACAAAAAATCTCGCCTTAACACATGCTTGAAAAATGCAGAGAGCAGCAGTAAACTTGGCTAAACCCTTTGTCTCCATCTACCAAGCAAGACTGGGGGATACCATCTCTAAATTCAGCAGAAGTTAAGCCTCATGAAAACTGTGATCCTAACCTATGGATCTACAGAATCCATCTCAGTAGGGACCAGCAAACAATCTGCTGGAGAAACTCAATGTACTGAGTAGCATCTGTGGGGTGGGGTGGGGGGGGGGGGGGAATCCATAAGACATAGGAGCAGAATTAGGCTATCTGGCCCATCGAGTTGGCTCCACCATTCAATCACAGCTGTTCCTCTTTTTTTTAAATCTCCTCCTCAACTTCAGTTCCGGCCTTCTCCCCATAACCTTTGATGCCATGTCCAATCAAGAACCTATCAATCTCTACCTTAAATACACAGAACAACCTGGCCTCCACAGCTGCATGTGGCAACAAATTCCATAAATTCACTACCCGTTGGCTGAAGAAATTTCTTCACATCTCTGTTTTGAAAGGGCTCTCCTCTATCCTGAGGCTGTGCCCTCTTGTCCTAGACTCTCCCACTATGGAAAACATCCTTTCTACATCTACTCTATTTAGGCCTTTCAACATTTGAAAGGTTTAAGTGAGATTCCCTCCCCCAATCCTACTGAATTCCAGCAAGTACAGACCCAGAGCCATCAAATGCTCTTCATATAACTCTTTCATTCCTGGAATCATCCTTGTGAACCTCCTCTGGACCCCCTCCAATGCCAGCACATCTTTTCTAAGATAAGGGGCCCAAAACTGTTCATAATACTCAAGGTGAGGCCTCACCAGTGCCTTATAAAGCCTCAGCATCACATCCTTGCTTTTGTATTCTAGACCTCTTGAAATGAATACTAACATGGCATTTGCCCTCCTCACCTCCGACTCAACCTGCAAATTAACCTTTAGGGTGTTCTGCACAAGGACTCCCAAGTCCCTCTGCATCTCAGATTCCTGGATTTATTTCCACCACCAAAGTGCATGACTATGCATTTTCCAACATAGCAGGTCTGCTGACTGACATTTTTAATCTCTCCCTCTCCCAGCATAGAGTGCCCTCCTGCTTCAAGTTATCCACCATTGTCCCTGTAACAAAAAAGACCAAGGTAACATGCCTGAAAGACTAGCATCCTGTCGCACTCACCTCAATAATAAGCTTTCAGAGCCTGGTCAAGGATTACATCTGCAGTTTGCTACCACCCAAACTGGACCCCCTACAATTTGCCTACCAACACAACCAATCGACAGACGACACAATAGCCACTGCTCTACATACCGTCCTTACACATCTGGAGAAGAAGGATGCTTAGGTGAAAATGTTGTTCTTGGACTACAGTTCAGCATTCAATACCATAATTCCATCCAGGCTCGACAAGAACTTAGAGACCTTGGCCTAGACCTTGCCTTGTGCACCTGGATCCTGGACTTCCTGTCAGATTGCCAGCTGGTGATAAGAGTGGACTCCCTGACCTCCACCCCTCTGACTCTCAACACAGGAGCCACTCGGGGCTGTGTACTAAGTCCCCTCCTTTACTCCGTGTATACCCATGACTGTGTCGCCACCCACAGCCCTAATCTGCTAATTAAATTTGCCAACAACACTACATTGCTTGGCTGAATCTCAAATGATAATGAGGTGGCCTATAGGGAAGAAGTCATTTCTGTTACACAGTGGTGTCAGGAAAACAACCTCTTCCTCAATGTCGCAAAAACAAAGGAGCTGGTTGTGAATTCCAGGAGATGGGCTATTGACATCAATGGATCTGGGGTTGAGAGGATAAACAGCGTTAAGTTCCTCGGCATCCACATCTCTGAGGACCTCACATGGTCTGTGCACATCAGCTGTGTGGTGAAAAAGGCACAACAGCGCCTCTTTCACCTCAGACGATTGATGAAGTTTGGTATGGCCTCCCAAATCCTAAGAACTTTCTACAGGGACACAAATGAGAGCATCTTGACTGGCTGCATCACTGCCTGATATGGAAACTGTACCTCCCTTAATCGCAGGATCCTGCTGAGAGTGATGCCGACAGCCCAGTGCATCTGTAGTTGTGAGCTTCCCATGATTCAGGACATTTATAAAGACAAAGGTCCCGTAGGATCTTTGGGAACCCGAGTCACCCCAATCACAATCTATTCCAGCTGCTACCATCTGAGAAACAGTACCACAGCATAAAAGCCAGGACCAACAGACTCAGGGACAGCTTCTTCCACCAGGCCATCAGAATGCTTAACTCTCGCTGATTTGAGTGTATTTCTATGTTACATTGACTGTTCTATTTATTGCAAATTACCATAAATTGCACATTGCACATTTAGATGGAGACTCATCGTAAAGATTTTTACTCATGTATGTCAAGAAAGAAATAAAATAAATTCAATTCATTGTATTTCATTTGCCTCTTTCTTGCCCATTCTCCTAATCTAAGTCCCTCTATATCCTAACTGTTTCCTCAACACTACCTGCCCCTCCACCAATCTTTGTATCATCTGCAAACTTGGCAAGAAAGCCATCGATTCCATCATCTACATCATTTATATACATCATAAAAAGAAGTGGTCCCAACACCAACCCCTGCGGAACACCACAAGTCACCGTCAGCCAGCCAGAAAAGGATCTTTTTATTCCCACTCACTGCTTCCTATCAATCAGCTAATGCTCTAACCGTGTTAGTAACTTTCATGTAATTCCAAGGGCTCTTAACTTGGTAAGCAGCCTCATGTGTGGCACCTTGTCGAAGGCCTTCTGAAAGTCCAGATATACAACATCCACCATATCCCCTTTATCTATCCTACTTGTAATCTCCTCAAAGAATTCCAACAGGTTCATCAGGCAGGATTTTCCCTGAAGGACACCATGCTGATTTTGTACTACCTTGTCCTGTGTCACGAAGTACTCCATCACTTCATCCTTAACAATTGACTCCAGGATCTTCCCAACCACTGAGGACAGGCCAACTGGTCTATAATTTCCTTTAAGAAATCTCCTTTCTTAAGGAGTGCAGTAACATTTGCAATTTTCCAGTACTCTAGCACCATGCCAGAGTCCAATGATCTTTGCAAAATCATTTCTAATGCCACCACAACCTCTAACACTACTTCTTTCAGAACCCTAGGGTGCAGTTTCTCTGGTCTGGGTGACTTATGTACCTTTAGGTCTTTCAGCTTTTTAAGCACCTTCTCTCTTGTAACAGTAACTGCACTCACTTCTCTTCCTTCACACACTACAACATCAGACATATAGCTAGTGTCTTCCACAGTGAAGACTAATGCAAAATACTCATTTAGTTCATCAGCCACCTCCTTGTGCCCCGTTATTTCTCCTGCCTCATTATCTAGCAGTCCTATGTCCAGTCTCATTTCTGTACAGGTGCTGTCTGTAGGTTTTTAAAAACTTCCTAATCCTCTATCTTCCAACTAATTTTTGCTTTGTTTTATACCCTCTTACAATAGCTTTGACTTCCCTTGTCAGCCACAGTTATACTATTTTACCATTTGAGTATTTCTTCATGTTTAGAATACACATGTCCTGCATCTTTCTCATTTTCCCAGAAACGCACACCATTGCTGCTCTGCTGACATCCCTGCCAGCAGCTCCTTCCAATTTACTTTGGCCAACTCCTCTCTCATACCACTGTAATTTCCCTGACTCCACTGAAATACTGCTGCATCAGACTTTACTTTCTCCCTATCAAATTTCAAGTTAAACACAATCATATTGTGATCACTGGTTCCCAAGGGTTCTTTTACCTTAAACTCCCTAATCGCCTCCAATTCATTACATAACACCCAATCCAGTATAGCTGATCCCCTAATGGGCTCAACAACAAATTGCTCTAAAGAGCTATCTCTTAGGCATTCAACAAACTCACTCTCTTGAGATCCATTACAACCCGATTTTCCCTTAATGCATGTTAAAATCTCCATGACTACCATAACATTGCCCTTTTGACTCGCCTTTTCTATTTCCTGTTGTAACCTGTGGTCCACCTCCCAGCCTCTGTTGGGAGGCCCGTAAATAACTGCCATAAACATCCTTTTACCCTCACAGTTTCGTAACTCAACCCACAAGGATCTAACATCTTTCGATCCTATGTCACATCTTTCTATGGATTTGATGCCATTCTTTACCAGTGGAGCCACACCACCCTCCTCTGCCTACCTTCCTATCCCTCTGATATACAGTGGCATGCAAAAGTTTGGGCACCCCTGGTCAAAATTTCTGTTACTGTGAATAGCTAAGCAAGTAAAAGATAACCTGATTTCCAAAAGGCATAAAGTTAAAGATGACACATTTCTTTAATATTTTAAGCAAGATTACTTTTTTATTTTCATCTTTTACAGTTTCAAAATAACAAAAAAGGAAAAGGGCCGGAAGCAAAGGTTTGGGCACCCTGCATGGTCAGTACTTAGGCAGTACCCTTTGGCAGGTATCACAGCTTGTAAATGCTTTCTGTAGCCAGATAAGAGACTTTCAATTTTTGTTTGGGGGATTTCCCCCCATTCTTTCTTGCAAAAGGCTTCTAGTTCTGTGAGACTCTTGGGCCGTCTTGCATGCACTGCTCTTTTGAGGTCTATCCATAGATTTTCGATGATGTTTAGGTTGGAGGATGTGAGGGCCATGGCAAAACCTTCAGCTTGCGCCTCTTGAAGTAGTCCATTATGAATTTTGAGGTGTGTTTAGGATCATTATCCTGTTATAAAAGCCACCCTCTTTTCATCTTCACTTTTTTTTACAGATGGTGTGATGTTTGCTTCAGGAATTTACTGGTATTTAATGGTATTCATTCTTTCCTCTACCAGTGAAATGTTCTCCGTACCACTGGCTGCAACACAAGCCCAAAGCATGATCGATCCACCCCCATGCTTAACAGTTGGAGAGATGTCCTTTTCATGAAATTCTGCACCCCTTTTTCTCCAAACATACTTTTGCTCAGTGCAGCCAAAAAATTCTATTTTAACTTCATCAGTCCACAGAACTTGTTTCCAAAATGCATCAGGCTCGTTTAGATGTTCCTTTGCAAACTTCTGACGCTGAATTTTGAGGTGAGGATGCAGGGAAGGTTTTCTTCTGATGACTCCTCCATGAAGGTCATATTTGTGCAGGTGTCGCTGCACAGTAGAACAGTGCACCACCACTCCTGAGTCTGCTAAATTTTCCTGAAGGGCTTTTGCAGTCAAACGGGGGTTTTTATTTGCCTTTCTAGCAATCCTACGAGCAGTTCTCTGGGAAAGTTTCCTTGGTCTTCCAGACCTCAACTTGACCTCCATCACTCCTGTTAACTGCTATTTTTAATTACATTATGAACTGAGGAAACGGCTACCTGAGAACGCTTTGCTATCTTCTTATAGCCTTCTCATGCTTTATTTTAATTTTCAGAGTGTTAGGCAGCTGCTTAGAGAAGCCCATGGCTGCTGATTGCTATGGACAATGTTTGAGGAGTCAGGGTATTTATAAAGCTTTGAAATTTGCATCACCTGGCCTTTCCTAACGATGACTGTGAACTAGCCATAGCTCTAACAAGCTAATTAAGGTCTGAGACCTTGGTAAAAGTTATCTGAGAGGTTAAATCTCTTGGGGCGCCAAAACTTTTGCACGGTGCTCCTTTCCTTTTTTCACTCTAAAATTGTACAAAACAAAAATAATACCTAATATTGCTTAAAATATTGAAAAGAATGTTTCATCTTTAACTTTATGGCTTTTGGAGATCAATTCATCTTCTACTCACTTAACTATTCACAGTAACAGAAATTTTGACCAGGGGTGCCCAAACTTTTGCATGCCACTGTAATGTGTAACCTTGGACATTAAGCTCCCAACTACAACCATACTTCAGCCACAATTCAGTGATGGCCACAACATCATACCTGGCAATCTGTAATACAGTATTGCAACACGATCATCACCTTATTTCTTAAACTATGCGCATTTAGATACAACACCTTGAGTACCGTATTTGCTATCCTTTCTGATTCTGCATCCCTAATGATTTGATACTCAGCCTGTTGGCTGCAACAAAGTCCCATCACCTGCCTGCCGTTCCTGACTATCTGACTGCATGCTATCTTTACTTTTTTTTACCATCCTGTCCTGAGTCCCTTCACTCTGGTTCTCACTCCTCTGCCAAGTTAGTTTAAACCCTCCCTTACTCTAACAAACCTGCCCACGAGAACATTGGTCCCCTTGAGTTCAGGTGCAAACCGTCACTTTTGAAAAGGTCATACCTTCCTCAGAACAGATACCAATTATCCAAGAACCTGAAGCCCTGCCCCCTGCACCAGTTTCTCAGCCACGCATCTCTGCCAAATCATCCTGTTTCTACCCTCACAGGCTCGTGGCACAGACAGCAATCCAACAATTACTACACTGGAGGTCCTGCTTCTCAGCTTTCTGCCTAGCTCTCTAAATTCTCTTTTCAGGACCCCATTGCTTTTTCTTACTATGTCACTGGTACCAACATGTACCAACACATCTGGTTGTTCCCCCACCCTCTCCAATATGTTGTGGGCGTGGTCTGAGACATCCCTGACCCTGGCACCTGGAAGGTAACATACAATCTGGGTGACCTGTTCATGTTCGCAAAATCTCCTGTCTATTCCCCTTCTCTATCGAGTCCCCTATCACTACCGCTCCCTTCTTCTCTCTCTTTCTCTTCTGCACCACGGACCCGTGCTTGGTGCCTGAGCAGGTTACCAAAGAATTGTTAACATTTTAGGTGGAAACCCTTTGTCAGGAGTCAACTTGTTTCTTTGTTCCAGATTCAAGACTGTCTCTGTCAAGACTGGTGTCAAACAAGGCTACACCAATGGCCTAACACTTCCTTCAGTCATTCTTACTACAACCTGCACCACTCCATCTGACGTCACACAAACACAGTGGCCTAGCAGGGGATGCTTGTGTATATGCAGACACCAAGCTTCAGGTCAGCATCAAAACAAGCCCTTCAGAAGCAGAGGTCCATGCCTACCAAGATTCCCATCTTTGCACATGTTGAGCCCATATCCCTCTCAAGCTTTCCTGTATATGTACCTGTCCGAGTGTTTCTTTTAAATGTGGTTATTGTACTTACTTAAACCACTTCCTCAAATACTGAGTATTTCAAGCATTTGCTGCTCACTCAAGAGACTGAAACTTTACATTATAGCACTACATTAAGCGAGCTTGCATACACCCATCTTGGCATCCCCTCTTATCATGGATGTTCACCTTCCAGAACCTGAGAGGCTTATTTCTAAGCTCTTGCACAACAACATAACCCTTTCAAAGGGTCAGAGCTGTTGGTGATAAAGTTGAACTTGCAACAAATATTCTTCGCTCAGCTTTTTGTTGTAAACAAGAACCAGAGCCAGTTCTTAATGTAAATTGCAAGCAGCCATCAGTTTGAAATTGGAGTCACTGCTTTGCAAAGTAACTTCTTGTCTCCATTAGCCAAACACAAGACAAAGTGTTATGTCACGAATCACGTCAAGCATTGTTACAAGTTGGGCCGTTTGTGTACTCAGAAGGCCATCCTCACAATGTTAGTTGTGGATTTTTAGGATCTCTGCAATCAGAAGCTTTTAAATCCATCTGTGCGAGTTACTTTGTTCCAGCAAAGGTATCTGGAACATATGCAGATGATGTCATCGAGTAGAAAATAGTATAAATATGAAGAGCATTAGGAATTAGGAATGACAAGGAGAATGACAGAAATATAGGGTTGAATAAAGAAGAACTAGAATTCAATATTCAACCTTTGGTTTCTGTCCGACGACTCGCTCATCTGCAATTTGGTATGATTTCTAGTTCATAAGAATTGTACTTGTTTGGAAATCCTTTGTAGTTTGTAAATCTTTTGTAATTCAGAAATCTTTTATAAATCCCCTGTGAGTGCTAAATGTGTATTAAGAACTATTTGTCTAAATTTAACTGTATAATTTAAGATAAAGTAAACTGTCTTTAAGCTACTTTGATAGCTTTGATACTTTGGTTGGGGTGGGTGGAGGCACCACAAGCAGTGGGTATTGACAGATAAACCTTGCTGCATTGGATAGACCGGGAAGTACGTTAATCTTTGAAGAGTAGATGGATTCAGTGTAAACCTCCTATGGTGATATCTAAATCAGATAGGGCTTAGAGTCTTTTTTTAGTTTAGGGCTTTGTGGACAGGGAGCCCAATACAATCACAGCTCTAGAAACCCTTGCATGCTTTCCACGTACCCATATTGACAAACAGGTAATAGCCACATGTATAGGGTAGAGACAAAGCCCAGTACAATCTGACACATCAGAAGCACTGAGCCCAATCTGTTGAGCAACTCCAGCAATGGACAGATACAAATTTATTCCAGTTATAGAATCAGTTATAAAATGCAGAGAGACTTCTGGTGTTACCTTATGTTCAATTACATTTACAGTATGTAATGTATGCTTGTCAGGATTATACAATACCATCCGGTTACTGCAGGAAGCTAATATTCATGGCATTTATGCCCAAAACAATAAATCTGAACTTGTCCATAGAGACCAAGGTGTCTTTCTAAGCTGGTCCCAATTTTCCTGCCTTTGCCCATTTATGCAACTGTATACTTCCTCTGGCAGCATGTTCCATATACCCACCAACCTCAGTGTGAAAAGGTTGCCCCTCATATCCCCTTTAAATCTTTCCCCTCTCACTTTAAACCTATGCCCTCTGGGTTTAGACTTCACTACCCTGAAAAAACTGCGACCTTTCACCTTTTCTATGTCTGTCATGATCTTATAAACCGTCCATGAGGTCACCGCCCATCCCCTTCACTCCAAGGAAAACCAGACCCAGCCTATCTGCATTTCTCCGCATAACTACAGCCCACCATTCCAGGCGACAGCAGTGAATCACGCCTGCACTCTAATACTAGCACGACTAGAATAGTACGCAATGCTACAAGTGCAGTCTAACCAATGTTTTTGGACAGCTGCAACATTACATCAGAATTCTTATGCTCAGTACCTTGGCCTACGAAGGCAGGCATACCAAATGGCTTTTCACTCCCATGGCACCTGTGTTGCAACTCTCATTCAGCTGCACACTTGCATGCCAAAGTGTAAGATTAGAACCAAAGAGATAATGCTAAAATTTACAGGGCGGACAAATTCATACTAAATTCTACTCAAGTAGCAAGCTACAGGCAGAGCACAGCAGGTTGCAGTATTTTTTTCAGGAAATGAACAGAGTCTATCTAGCACATGAACAAATTAGGAGCATGTATACAAATTAGCTGCAATGTACCAATAAATTATAGCCACAATTGAGAAAAAAGCCCTCTAAAACAAAGTCTTACATTTCATGCAAGGCAGAGCCAATTATCAAGAGCCAATTATATCACTACGCAATGGACAGGGAAGAGGCCAGCAGAGCAGCAAGCTAGAAGCACACACACAGAATGGAGACAAAGCCCATTGTAATAGTCAATTATCACGATCCACGCAGGTAAGTGATATTACCACTCTCAACCATTATGCCAACATTTCACAGCAGGAATAGAACCCAGTGATGTAATTTATTACTATGCTACAAAGTAGGCACACATATCTAAAGAGAAAGAATTATCATTTCCATATACACAGGTCCAGAGCTAAGCCAAATATATAATCAGACCACATGTATGTTAATGGAAATAAGCTCCTAGATAATAATAGACTGTTATGGAGTGATCATTTCATGATCACAGGAGGGAATGAGAATGTGGAGAGGGTAGGGGGTACGTGTAGAAGGGGGGAAGAGGGGTAAGTGTAGCAAAATATGTAGACAGGACCAGGGAGAGAATACGTCATTGGGGAAGTGTAGGAGGACAAAGAACAGGTAACTAAAATAGGATGCCAGACCTATGTGGAAACCACAAGCAAAGAGGTACCTTGCCACCGCAAGACAATGCGTTTGGCAAAGTATCTGAGCTATATACCTATTTTGAGTGTTTTGCTTGCGTCTATACTTATTCCAAGTACTTCGCTTGCGTCTATGCTCATTCCGAGTATTTTGCGTGCTTTACTATGCAATAGCCAATCAATCTATGAATTTGAATCGGTAACCATATTTGCGAATGTAGTGCCCCGTTTTTGGGTATAAGTATGACCTCTGTGAACCGACAAATTACGGTAGGAGTTGGCTACCTTACGCCCGAAGTGCGTGGGGCTGCGAACTCCTCTCTGAATAAAAACCGCTTCAGAGGTAATTTCGTGTCTCTGGTGTTTTTTCCTCAACTGAGCAGGTTAATAATTTCAGGTTAACAATGGTATTGCATATAATAAGATATGCATGTATTCAGACTTACAACAGGCATGGACAGAGTTGCACTGTAACAACAACATTACCTTTCACAGGCTCAGGTCACTCAAACTGCTTTACAGACTACGAAGTACTTCTGAAGTGGAATAATTATTGCTACGTAGGAAATACAGCAACCCACTGAACAAATCAAAAATTCACATCACAGCAATATGATTATGATAGCATACGAGCTTGTATAATCCACAGAGGGATAAACAACTATGGGCATATCTTTGTTCATTTACTTGATGCAAGGGACCATTTAAAGAACTGCAGTATTCACTAGGTACACTGAGGCGACAGGTTTGATTTTTGTGCTTGGGCTTCCAGCGTGAAACTTAAAACAAAACCACCTGACTTTGATGCAGGATGACGATCAATAAAACCAAAGACGGTAAAGCCATCAGTATATTATAGCTGTGTGCAAAGGAGAGGAAAAGAATCATAATATTGGACAGCACAGAAACCAGCCCTTTGGCCCCACCATGTACATAGCGACATTACCGTCTGTGTACTCTTTTCCCATTTGAACTGTACGCTTTGGTCGTTAAACACTGTTATTGTATTTGATTCCATCACCGCTTCAGACACCGCATTCCAGATATCCCCTTTAAAACTTTTTATCTCATCTTAAACCTATGGTCTCTTGTTTTTGATGTCACTACCATGTCCCTATCTAAGCTTATCATCGTAACCCCCAGCCTCCTTTGTTCCAGGGAAAATAAGACCAGCCATCAGACCATACGACAAAGAAGCAACATTAGGCTACTCAGCACATCAAGTCTGTTCCACCATTTCATCATGGCTGGTTTATTATCCCTCTAAACACTGTTCTCCAGCCTTCTTCCCACTCCCTTGAGACCCTTACTAATCAAGAAACTATCAACCTCTGCTTTAAGTATGCCCAATAACTTGCCATAATAGCCATCTAAGGCAACGAAATCCACAAATTCACCACCCTCTGGCTAAAGAAGTTCCTCCTCAGCTCTGTGCTAAAGGGATGTCCTTATATTCTGAGGCTATGCCCTCTGGTTCTCGACTGTCCCACTGTCGGAAACATCTTCTCCACATCCAGTCTCTCTGGGCCTTTCAATATTAGATAGGTTTCAAAGAGAATCCCCTTCATTGTTCCAAATTTTCGGGGGGGGGGGGGGGGTATAGGTCCAGAGCATCAAATGCTCTTCATAAGTTAATCCTTTCATTCTTGGGATCATTCTTGCAAGCCTCCTCTGTACCTTCTCCAATGTTAGCACATTCTTTCTTAGAAAAGGGGGGCACAGCATTACATTCTTGTTTTTTATATTCTAGTCCTTCAAAATGAATGCTACATTGTATTTGCCTTCCTTACCACAGACTCAACCTGTAGATTAACCTTAATGAAATACTGCACAAGGATTTCCAATTCCTTATGTGCCTCTGATTTCTGATTTTTCTCTCCATTTAGAAAATACTCTATGTCTTTATTCCTTCTACCAAAGTATATGACTCCCTGCTTCCTCAATACTACCTGCACCCCTACCTATCTTTGTCTTGTCCACAAACTTGGCCAGAAGCCTACCAATCCTGAATCTAAATCATTGACACATAATGTGAAAAAAAGCTGTCCCAACTCAGACCCTTGTGGTACACCACTAGTCACCAGCAGCCAACCAAAAAAGGCCCTCTCTTTGTCAGTCAGCAAATGGCCTATCCATGCTAGTACTTTCCTGTAATACCATGCTGTTAAAGGCTCTTAACTTGTTAAACAGTCTCATGTGCAACACCTTGTCAAAGGCCTTCTGAAAATCCAAGTACACAACTTCCACTGATTCTCCTTTGTCTATCCTGCTTGTTATTTCTTCAAATAATTCCAACAGATTTATCAGGCAAAATTTTCCCTTAAGGAAACCATGCTGACTTTGGCCTATTTTATCACATGCTTCCAACTACCCAGAAACCAGATCCTTAATAATTGACTCCAACATCTTCTCAACCACTGAGATCAGACTAACTGCCCTATAATTTCCTTCCTTCTGCCTCTCTCCCTTCTGAAGACTGCAGTGACATTTGCAATTTTTCAGTCCTCTGGAACAACGCCAGAATATATTGATTCTTGAAACATCATTACTAATGTCTCAACAATCTTTTCAGCCACCTATTTCAGAACCCTGGGGTGTAGACCATCTCGTCCAAGTGACTTATCTACCTTCAGACCTTTCAGTATCCGAAGCATCTTCGTCCAAGTAATAGCAACTTCACTCACTTTTGCTCTCTGACACTCTCAAACTTTCAGCATACTGTTAGCACCTTTCACAGTGAAGAATGATGCAAAATACTTATTCAGTGCATCTGACACTTCTTTGTTTCCCATTACTACCTTTCCAGCATCATTTTCCAGTGGACCGATATCGACTCTCGCCTCTCTTTTACGCTTTATATATTTGAAAAATTTCTGGCTAGCTTATCTTCATATTCTCCATCTTTTCCCTATTTATGACATTTTAGTTGCCTTCTGTTGTTTTTTAAAGGCTTCCCAATCCTCTAACTTCCCACTAACTTTTGCTCTATTATACGCCCTCTCTGCCTTTTATGTTGGTTTTGACTTTCTTATAAACCATGGTTACATCATCCTTCCTTTGAAAAACTACTTCTTTGGGATGTATCTATCCTGCACCTTCTGAATTGCTCCCAGAAAAACTATCCATTGCTGCTCTGCCATTATCCCTGCTAGTGCCCTCTTTCAATCAACTTTGGCCAGTTCCTCTCTCGTGCCTCTGTAACTCCCATTAATCCACTGTAATACTGATATGTCTGATTATTCTATCACGTTATGATCACTTCCCTCCCAATGGGTTCCTTTATCTTAAGTTCTGTTCTGGTTCATTACACAACACTCAATTTAGAATAGCTAAGTGGGCTTCACCACGATCTGCTCTAAAAAGCCATCTTGTCAGCATTCTACAAATTCCCCCCGCTTACGATCCAGCACCAACCTGATTTTCCCAATCTATTTGTGTATTGAAATCCCCAAAAACTATTGAAACAGTGTCCTTTTGACAAGCCTTTTCTAATTACCATTGTAATTTGTAGCCCACATCCTGGTTATTGTTCTGAGACTGTATATAAATCCCGTCAGGATCTTCTTAGCCTTGCAGTTTCTTAGCTCTACCCACGATTCTACACTTCCAATCCAATGTCACCTCTTTCTAAGAATACGATTTCATTTTTTTTTACCAAAAGAGCCACCTCAGCCCCTGTCCTTTCAATACAATGTGTATCCTTGGCTGTTAAACTCCCAGCTATAACCTTCTCTCAGCCGTGACTCAGTAATGCCCACAATGTCATACCTGGCAATCTCTAACTGTGCTACATGCTCAACTACCTTCTCCTGTATGCTGTGTGCATTAAAATATAGCACCTTCAGTCCTATATTTCATCACCTTTGTGAATTTGTCCCCCTTTTACATTGCAACTCATCCCACTGACTGTAATTTTGCCCTATCATCAGCCTCTCTTTGCCAGAAGTCTTACTACATACTGCCTCTGCGTGTAAACCAACTACCCTGTTATCAGCACTATCACTCCGGTTCCCATTCCTTGCCAAATTAGTTTAAACCCTCCAGAACAGCTCTACCAAACTGGCCCGCAAGGATATTAGTCCACTGGGTTCAGGTGTAACCCATCACTTTTGTATAGGTCCCAAGAAGAGTTCACAATGACGCAGAAATGTGAACTCCTGCTCCCTGCCATGCATTCACCCTCCAAATCATCCTATTCTTATTTTCACTGGCACGAACACAGGCAGCTTTTGTGCCATCCACAAGCTTATCATACGTCTTACATTCACATGCAAGCCATTAATGTACATATATCACAAAGAGCAATGAGGCCAGCAATGACTGGTGTGGTACACCACTAGTTTCTAGACTTGTACCACTGCCCTCCCACTCCTTTTACCAAGCCAATTTTGGATCCAATAAGCCAAGTTGCATTGGAATCTCCTGGACCAACCTAAAATGCAGATCTTGTCAATTGCCTTAAGAAGACAACATTTGCCACCCTGCCCTCATCAATAAAAGGACTGCATTAAATTAGCAAGACAGAACTTTCCCTACACAAAGCCATGCTTGTTATCCTAAATAGTCCCTACCTTTTCAAGTGCACACAATCCTGTCTCTTAAAATTTTCTCCATTAATTTCCCTGTCACTGATGTAAAACCAGCCTATAATTACCCAGCTTATCCTTGCAGCTCTTCTTAAATAAAGGAACAACATTGGCCATCCCCCAGTCCAAGACTCTAAACATCTCATGTTCACTTGAGATTACTCTGTCAGTGAATCTTGGAAGACATCATGTCTTTTACCCTCAGAACATCTAGGAGGAAAGAGTGGTTGAATGTCGAAGGCCATCAGGGTGAATATTCCAGAATTTGGGGCTTGGCATTTCTGCCATTTGCCGGCTGATGGGGTAGTGACATCTGCACTGGACTTCAAGGCAAGTGGTCTGGGGTTCGAATCTGGCCAGCTCCTTCCACGCTTTCCATCCATGCTGGGTTAAGATCAAGCTAACAACTCGGCCTCGTAAAAAAAGACAAAAATGCTAAAGAAACAGCGAGGCTGCCGCCCGATGCACCACAAAGTGCAGAAAAGGAACAACAACAACTATCAGTAATGGAGCAATTGAAATCCAGAATGTGCAGGTTTGGAGAGCTATATAAACATTCATAGAAACAGGCCATTTGGCCCACCTTGCCCATACTGACCAGTCGGCACCCATTTTTCAGGACCTGACCCATAACCATCCATGCCAAAACTAGTCAAGTGTTCATCTAGACAGTTTTCAAATGCTGTCAGTGACTCTGCTTCCACTACTCTCTCAGACATTGCAGATCCACGTAACTGTCTGGGTGAAAAAGGTCCCCCTCTGATTACAGGACAGAAGAGATTACAGAGAAAGAGAAAGCAGCTCACAGAGAGAACCAAAAGTAGGACAAGAAAAATCAATGAGCTGCTCGAGGAACTCAGTGCATCAGGTAGCAACCTTGGAGGGAAGTGGATAGTTCAGAAGAAACAGTGACTACCATATTTCCTTCCACAGATTCTGCTTAATCTGACAAGTTCCTCCAGCAATATGTTTTTGCTCAAGATTCTAGCATTTACAGATTTGTGTCTCTAAGCAAAATCAGTGTGTTAATTGACAAAGTGTTAATATAAGTCAGCAGCCAGGAGTGATGAGGAAACAGATCAGGCAGAGCACGGACCATATGCAAAAGACTTCTAAATAACTAGCTCACAGAAAATACAAGGCAAGAGGCTAACCAAAGGAAAATAGATATTGTGGAGGTAAGAAGGTAAGGAAGGAATTCAGCTGTAGATGAGCGAAGAAGCAGGAGGTTTTGGTGATTGAGTTGGAGCTTGTAGTTATGATTATTGCCATGTGATGACTAAAATGGATGTATTAAGCTACAGTAGGTGGTCCATGTTTCAAACGCATACAAATAGCTACCTGATGGATCGCTCACTGTCTCTGCAAATCCTTCAGATTAATTTTAACAAAAAGACTGTCAATGTCAGGCTCCTGTCACAGGCCAACACCTCCAAAACTGAGGACCTGGTAGTCAGTCAACTCTGTTGAGTAGGCCACACTGTTCTCAGATCAACACCAATATCCCAATTTGACACTTTTTCGAGTTGTCTTGAGAGGAGATTGAGGCCGATTAGAAGAAGATTCAAATCTTCCTTGGAGTGTAAAATCCCCACCGACTTTCCGGAGCCTCTTGCACATGTCCATTTAAAACAGCACTCAGGACGTCATCAATTACTTCATAAATTGAGGCACACAGCCCACTGTAAATGGAAAAAGTGTACAAATTCATAAATTACCTCCAGTCCCATCTGTGGATGGGTCCATGGATCTCACATGGGCTCATTAGACAGCACAGGGTCAACAAAAGCCCGAGAAGAAGCTAATCATTCTCAATCTTGAGGAACTGACTCAGAAGTACCATTGAGTAAATTCACTGTATCACACCAACAGTTACCTATTATGAATCCAAAGCTCTTCGCTAGTGAAGGTATTGCCACTTTACCAAGTACTGCCGGTTACAAAATAACTTATGACCCTTTGTTCAAAAGGATAATCTTATCAGTTCAAGCATTTGGAATAAAGTTTCTGCATAAGCACCAAGGTCTCCATGAGAAAACCTATCACCAGAATACCAAGGGCTTCAACTTGCCAAAAGGACCTTGATGCTAAATTGTCAGGAAAGCGAAAGGGAATAGGCAGTTAGTGCAGAGTATGCCTGTAGCTTTTCTGCTCAAGTATACAGTATGCAGCCTTGGATACTGTTTGAGGGGGTGGGGGGGGAATGGCATACCAGGGAAAAACCACAGAGATCAGGTTTCTGGCATTGAGTCTGGCTCTGTGGCTCAGAAGGGAAGAGGGGAAAAAGAACAGCATTGTCATACGAAGAGTGTTTGATGGCTCTGGGCCTGTATTCACCAGAATTCAGAAAAAATGAGGGTGACCTCATTGAAACCTATCAAATGATGAAAGGCCTTGATCGAGCGGATGTAGGGAGGTTATTTCCTATGATGGAAAAGTCTAAGACCAGAGGACACAGCCTCAGATTAGAATGGTGTCCTTTTAGAATGGAGATAAGGATGAATTTCTTTAGCCAGAGAGTGGTGGATCTGTAGAATTCTTTCCACAGGCAACAGTGGGGGGAGGGGGCAAGTCTTCATGTTTATTTAAGGCAGAGGTTATAGATTCTTGATTGGTCAGGGCATGAAGGGATACGGGGGGACGAAAGGCAGGAGACTGGAGCTTGAGGGGAAAAATGGATTAGCCATGATTAGGCAGGTGGCCTATTTCTGCTCCTATATCTTATGGTCTTATGGTCTAAGACTGCAGTAGGTATAGGGGATTCCATAGTTTGGGGAGCAGACAGGAGATTCTATGTTGCCTCCCAGGTGCCAGAGTCAAGGATGTCTCAGACCATTCTAAGAGGGGGGAGTGAGCAGCCAATAGTTGTGGTACATATTGGTACCAACAACATCGGTAGAAAAAGGGATGAGGACCTGAATAGGTAATATAGGGCAACACACCTTGGATTTCCAGCATCGGTAAATTTTCTTGTACTTGAGATAATGTAGAGAGTAGATAAAAGGCTGAAAAGCAGGACCTCCGGGGTAATAATCTCTGGATTGCTGCCTGTGCCACACACCAGTGAGAGTAAGAATAGGATGCTTTGGCAGATGAGAGCGAGGCTGAGGAATTGGTGCAGCATTTCAGATTTCTAGATCACTGCGATCTCTTCTGGGGAAGGTATGACTTGTACAAAAGGGATGGGTTACACCTGAACCTGACGGAGACCAATAAACTTGCAGCCAGGTTTGCTGAAGCTATTGGGGAGAGTTTAAACTAGGGATTCCCAAACTGGGGACCGTGGACCCCTTGGTGAATGATATTGGCCCATGGCATAAAAAAGATAGGAACCCTTGGTTTAAACTAATTTCACAGGGGAATGGGAACTGAAGTGATAGGGCAGAGGATGGGGCAGTTGGTATACAAGTAGATGCAGTGTGTGGTTCAGAAAAGGATAATGATTTAGCTTCTGGTAACATGAGGGCAACATTGAACAGGGTGATGACTGCAGGACCGAACGAGTTACATTTGAATGCATGCAGTATACGTAATAAAGTAGATGAACTTGTAGAGATTGGCAGGTATGATGTTGTGAGCTTCACTAAGTCGTGGGAGATCACAGCTGGGAGTTTACATCCAAGGATGAACATTATATTGAAAGGACAGACAAGTAAGCAGAAGGGATGGGGTGGCTCTGTTGGTAAAAAATTAAATTAAATTCTTAGAAAGAGGCGACAGGATCAGAAATTGTAGAGTCCTCGTGGGTAGAGTTAAGAAACTGCAAGGGTAAAAAGACCCTAATGGGAGTTACCTACAGCCTTCCAAACAATAGCCAGGATGTGAGATACAAATTACAATGGAAGATGGAAAAGGCTTGTAAAAAAGACAATGTTGTGATAATCATGGGGGATTCCATGATGTATAATGAATCAGATTTGATTTTGGAGCTTAAGGTAAAGAAACCCTTAGGAGACAGTGATTATAATGATAGAAATCACCCTGCTTTTTGAGATAGAGATGATAAAGTCAGATTTATCAATATTACAGCAGAGTAAAGGGAATTGCAGAGGCACAAGATAGATGTATCCCAAAGATGAAGAAATATTTGAAAGGGAGGATGAGGCAACTGTGCCTGACAAGGGAAGTCAAAGACAATGTAAAAGGAAAAGAGTGGACATATAATATAGCAAAAATTAGTGGGAAGTTAGAGGTTTAAGAAACTTTTAAAAACCAACAGAAGACAACTAAAAAAGCAATAAGGAGTGAGAAGATGAAATATGAAATATGAAGATGAGCTAGCCAATAATATAAGATACCAAATATTTTTTCAGTTATATAAAGAGTTAAAGAGAGGTGAGTGTGGATATCAGACTGCTAAAAAAATGACACTGGTGAGGTTGTAACGGTGACAAAGATCAAGGTGCTGAGGTAGTTGAAAGGTCTGAAGATAGATAAGTCACCTGGACTGGTTCTGAAAGAGGCAACTGAAGAGATTGTGAAAGCATTAGTAAATGATCTTTCAAGAGTTATTCAGGACATCAAAGATCTCACTAGTCAATATATTGCTTTATCAGCTACGACTTCCACAGGTAGATATTGGTACTAGTAACTCAACAACTAAAGTTAATACCGCAAGGGTCACAACAAAACACCTAAACACTGACCGGTAGTTTTTGCCATCACAATTATCCTCAACACCAGTGACCTTGGCCCCCTATTTTACATCCTATACACTCACGACTGTGTGGCCATATTCTGCTCCACCTCCATCTACAGTGTGCAGATGACACCACCACAGTGGGCGAAATCTCAATTAACAATGAGAGTACAGGAAGGAAATAGAGAGCCTAATGGTATGATAGCATAAAAACAGCTTTTCACTCAATGTCAGCAAAACAAGTGAGCTGGTCATTGACTTCAGCAAGCAGAGTGATGCACACACTTCTCTATAAATTCATAGTGCTAAGATTGAAAGGGTTGAGAGATCCCAATTACATAATTGACTAATTATGTCAATAGAACAAGAGCTGATTATTGACTTCAAAGAGGGAAACAGTACACATGTTCCTGTTAATATCAATAGTGCTGAGGTCAAAAGGGCTGAGGAATTGAAGTAACTGGATATGAACATCACCTGTCCTGGTCCAACCACGTAGACACGATGGCCAAGAAAGTGCACCAGCATCTGTTTCCTCAAGAGACTAAGGAAACTTCACATGTCCCTGTTGATCCTCACCAATTTTGGAGATGCAGCATAGAAAGCATCCTACCTAGATGCAACGTGGATTGGTATGGAAACTCTTCTGCCAATGATTACAAAAAAAAACTGCAGAGAGCTGCAGGTCACAGCTCAGCACATCACAAAAACTAGCCTCTACTCCTTGGACTCTGTCTACACCTCACTGCCTAGCTAAAGCAGCCAACATAATCAAAGACTCCACTCATCTTAGACATTCTTCCTTCTCTCCCCTCCCATTGGGCAGAAGTTACAAAACTCTAAAAGCAGATCCCTCCATGCTCTATGCTGTATTCAGACTATTGAGCGGTTCCCTCAGTACAGCAAAACGGACTCTTGACCTTGTAATGATCTTGCAACTTATCTTCTGCTGGCACTGCACTTCCTGTATAGCTGTAACACTTTATTCTGCATACTGTTATTGGTTCCCCTTGTTCTACCTCAAAGCTTTGATGCAATGTATACTCCAGATCAAAGTTTTTCACCTTCTCGGTACATGCATCAATAGCAACCAAAATTTCCAATTTAATTTTAACAGTAAGTGTTTCAATTACAGAAATTGTTCCCATTATATTCAGGTCCTTAACTAATTATGTTCCTGCTAGGGTCTTGACAAAACAAAGTTATTTTCACCATGAAATCCAAAAGTACTGCTGTAGCACCAATGGTTCGATTTGTAAAGTTTTCACCATAATGTCATAGGCCATGTATTAACATTTTTACTGTAATAACAAAGTTCTCAATGAGTAAAGTTATTGCCATTACATTGGGAATGCTAACTAGAGAAGATATTGCCCAAAATAGGGATTGAATAGTAAAGTATATGGCCCTAACACCCAGAATCTTGACAAGTAAATGTATTACCAAAATACTGAGGGTTTCAATGAGTTATTGCCATAACATTAAGGGCCTCATAATCTATTGCAGCAATAGTAGAAGCCTTGAATAATAAAGGTACTAACATTACATCTTGAGCCTTAACTAGTAAAGATATTCCCATTGGCAGTCGCAGGAGGCAGAGTAGTGGCTACATGATTGCTTGGAATCAGTGGAATGGGCCATGTTCAAGGACTCATCAGAGGATCTGAATGAATACAACACACTTGTTATGGACTTCATAAAAACAGTTGTTGATTAGTGTGTCCCACAAAATCATTCAGAGTCTTCCCCAACCAGAATCTTGGATAAACCCAAGTGATCCACAATCTGTTAAGCACAGAGCAGTGGCATTCAGGTCTGGTGACCATGAAAGATACAAGAGGTATAGGTATGATCCCTGGAAAGTCATCACACATGTGGAGGCAATTCCGGACCTAACTTGAATCACTGAAGGATGCTTGACAGCTGTGGCAGGGGCTTGAATGCTATTGCCTCCTACAAAGTGAAAACAGGTGACATAGGTGACAACAAGGCTTCAATCCCAGAATAGCTCAATGCCTTTTATGCTTGCTTTGACCACCAAAATATGGAGGAACCTTCATAAACTCCCATAGTGCCCGATGACCCAGCGATTTCAGTCTCTGAGGCAGACTTGAGAGTATCTTTCAGAAGGATGAACCCATGGAAAGCATCTGGCCCTGTACCTGGCCGAGTACTAAAGACCCATTCTGATCAACTGGCAAGAGTGTTCACTGAGATTTTTAACCTCTCGCTTCAGCAGTCTGAGGTACCCACCTGTTTCAATTATACTGGTGTTTAAGAAGAACGTGGTACCCTGCCTCAATGACTATCATCCAGTAGCACTTACATCCGTGTAGGGAGCAATCCTTTTGGAAAGCAGAAAGTGGGGGAGGGAAAGATGTGCGACTCCCTTGTACATTTGTCCCTCCCATCCCTTCCCACCGATCTCCCTCCCAGCATTTATCCTCCACCTGCCCTTACACTTCCTCCCTCACCACTATTCAGGGCCCCAAACAGTCTTTCCAGGTGAGGCGACACTTCACCTGTGAGTTGGCTGGTGTGATATACTGCGTCCGGTGCTCCTGGTGCGGCCTTTTATATATTGGTGAGACCCAACGCAGACTGGGAGATCGTTTCGCTGAACACCTATGCTCTGTCCGCCAGAGAAAGCACGACCTGCCAATGGCCAGACATTTTAATTCCACGTCCCGTTCCCATTCTGATATATCTATCCATGGCCTCCTCTACCGTCAAGATGAAGCCACACTCAGGTTGGAGGAACAACACCTTATATTCCGTCTGGGTAGCCTCCAACCTGGTGGCATGCACATTGATGTCTCTAACTTTCATTAATGCCCCCCCCCTTCTTACCCCATCCTTTATTTATTTATCTATCTATCTATCTATTTATTTATTTACTTTTTTTTTTCCTTTTTCTCTCTTTTTTCTCTCTCTGCCCCTCTCACAATCACTCCTTGCCTGCTCTCCATCTCCCTCTGGTGCTCCCCTCCCCCTTTCTTTCTCCCTAGGCCTCCCATCCCATGATGCTCTCCCTTCTCCAGCTCTGTATCCCTTTTGCCAATCAACTTTCCAGCTCTTAGCTTCATCCCTCCCCCTCCCGTCTTCTCCTATCATTTCGGATCTCCCCCCACTTTCAAATTTCTTACTATCTCTTCTTTCAGTTAGTCCTGATGAAGGACCTCAGCCCGAAACGTCGACTGTGCTTCTTCCTATAGATGCTGCCTCGCCTTCTGTGTTCCACCAACATTTTGTGTGTTCCAATGACTATCACCCAGTAGCATTTACATCCACTGTGATGAAGTGCATTGACAGGTTGGTGATGAAACATATCAACTCCTGTCTGAGAAGTGACTTGGATCCACTCCAATTTGCCTATTGTCACAACAGGTCTACAGCCGTTGCCATTTCATTGTCTCTTCACTCAACCCTGGCACATTCAGATTGGCAACAACATCTCCTCCACAAGCTCCACCAGCACAAGTGCACCACAAGCCTGTGTGCTTAGCCCCCTGTTCTACTCAACTTACACTTACCACTGTGTGGCTAAGTAAGCTCCAATGCCATATTTAAGATTGCCAATGACACCACTGTCATAGGCCGAATCAAAGGTAGTGATGAATCAGCATACAGGAGAGAGATTGAAAAGCTAGCTGAGTGATGTCAAAACACCAACCTCTCACTCAATGTCAGCCAGACCACAGAGCTGATTATTAACTTCAGGAGGGGGAAGACCAGGGGTCCATGAGCCAGTCCTCATTGGAGGATCAGAGGTAGAGAGGGTTGGCAACTTTAAATTTGTTTTAGAGGACCTGTCCAAGTATCATTATGAATAAAGCACGGCAGCTCCTCTGATTCCTGAGACAAACTTCTATTGACGTGTGGTGGAGAGTATACTGACTGGCTGCATCACAGCCTGGCTGCAAACACCAATGACCTTGAACAGAAAAGCCTACAAAAAGTAGTGGATATGGCCCAGTCAATCATGGGCAAAGCCCGCCCCAGCACTGAACATATCACACAGGGCACTGTTCCAGGAAAGCAGCATCTATCATCCAGGACATGCTCTCTTCCCACTGCTGACATCAGGAAAGAGGTACAGGAGCCTCAGGACTCACACTGCCAGGTTCAGGTACAGTTAATACCCCTCAACCATCAGGCTCTTGAACAAAAGGGGATAACTTCACTTAACTTCACTTGCCCATCATTGAAATGTTCCCACAACTTATGAAATCACTTTCAAGAACTCTTCACCTCACGTTCTCAATATTTATTGCATATTTTCTTTTTTCTTTTGTATTTGCACAGTCTGTTGTCTTTTGCATATTGGTTGTTTGTTAATCCTGTTGTATCATCTTTCATTGATTCTATTGAATTTCTTGAATTTAATGTGTATGCCCACAAGAAAATGAATCTCAGGATTGTATATAGTGACATATACATACATTGATAATAAATTAACTTTGAACTTTGATCCAGGATCTGACAAGCTATTTCCATTTCATCAAGATCATTAACTGGTAAAGTCATTTTCACTTCACCAACCAGTAAAGTTAATGGCACAAATAATAATGTTACAAGAACCTCTGCTGGTAATATACGTGCCCTTATGGCAAAATGGAGCATCAGTCAGAAGGAAGCAAGTGGAAATGCTCTGAGGGGATAAATTAGATGGGCCAAATGATCTAGATATTTTGTAAGAAAATGTAAACATGAAATAACAAACACAAAATGTTGGAGGAACTCAGCAGGTAAGGCAGTATCTATGGAAAAAACATTTTGAGCGAAAACCCTTCTTCAGGACACATCATGAATGACCACCTATATTAAATTGTCATCACATCAACAAATTGACAAATTGAAAAGATACTGTCATTAAGCCAAGGAAGTCTTAATTAGCAAAGTAATTATTATGACATTAAGGCCCTGAATTTGTAAAGTTGCTGCCATAACACTCAAGTTATCAACTTGTAAAATTCACCATTCAGGAGACACCCTCTTCTCATTACTACCATCAGGGAGGAAGTACAGGAGCCAGAAGACTCCCAACCAATGATTCAGAAACAGCTTCTTCCTCCCTGCTATGAAGTTTTTAGCACTTCATGAACACAAGATTGTTATTCCTTTTTTAGCTCTATTTATTTTGTAACTTAAAGTTATTTTCTATCTTTGCACTGTAATGCTGCCACAAAACAGATTTCACATAACTTAAAACAGTGATATAAACCCCATTCAGATTCTATTCCTGATTTTGAATTAATGCCAGAGCAGCAATAACTTTGGCAAAACTACAAGAACTTCAAATAGCCTCTGCATCAAGGGCTTGATGAATTATTTGTGTAATACCAAAAGCATTGACCAGAAAAGTAATTGCTATAACACCTCCACAAACATGGTCATGGCCAAAACACAAGGGATCAGAGCTAGTAACATTATTGCCATGAGGTTAAGAGCTTTTAATAGAAAAGCAAAAACCATAAAACCAAGGAAAGCAAGTTAGTAAACCAACTGTTGTAATTCCAGGAGTATCAATGTGTAAAATCTGTGCCAAAACGTACAACTAGTAGAGCTACTGAAAAATTACCTAAGATTCCTGAATTCCTGAATTATTAAAGCTATTGGCAAAAAACTGAGGGCTTGACCAGTGAAGTGACTTCCAAAAAAGCAAGAGGCTCATCCTGCAAAGTTGCTGCCATAAACTAGGACCGTGCAAAGTCAAGTTATTGCCATGGTACCAAGGGCCTCAAACAGAAACATTAGCTCCCTCACACTGTCAACATCCAGCAATGGTACTGCCATAACACGAGGGCCTTGACAACTTCCACAAGACTGGAGAGTGACTAATATTATTCCATTGTTCAAAAAGGATAGCAAAGGACAGGCCTGAAAAATACAGGCTGGTGAGTCTGACTCCAGTTGTAAGGAAGTTACTGTAGGGAATTCTGAGGAACAAGATCTACCATCACTTAGATATTCAGGGCCTGATCAGGAATAGTCAGCATAGTGCTTTGTGTGGCAGGTCATGTCTGATATACTGCATCTTTTGGAACTTTTCTAAAGGGTAATTAAGGGGATAAATGAAGGTAGAGCAGTGGATGTTGTCCATATAGACTTCAGTGAGGTCTTTGACAAGGTCCTGCATGGCAGGCTGATCTAGAATGTTAGATTGCACGGGATTCAAGAGGAGTTAGTGAGGTAGATTCAGAATTGGCTGATGATAGGCACAGAGGGTGATGGTTGAAGATCAATTTTACAAATGGCAGCCTGTGACTAGTGGGGTGCCTCAGTGGTCAGTGCCGTTACACGCTATCTACAAAAATGGTTTGAATATGAATGCACATAGTATGATTAGCAAGTTTGCTGTTGATACTAAATTAGGGTGTCTTGGAGACAGTGAAGCAAGTTACAATGGTTGAGGAATGGCAAAGGGATTTCAACTTTGGTAAGTGTGAGGTGATGTACTTTGGATAGTCAGATCAGAACAAGACTTGCACAGTGATTGGCAGGGTACTAACTGGGACAGATTTCTGAATGTAACCACACAAGTAGACAGGGTTGTGAAGAAGATGTTCAGCACACTGGCTCTCATCAGTCAGGACAATGAATTTAAAAGTAGGGATGTTGCAGTTATACAAGTTGTTGGTGAGGCTGCATTTGTATTGTGTTCAGTTTTGGTCACACTGTTATTGGAAAGACATTGTCAAGCTGGAGACGGTACGGAAGAGATATTGCTGCCTAGACTAGAGAGCCTTAATTACAGGGAGAGGTAGGCCAAGCTGGACCTTTGTTCCCTGAAGTGTAGAAAAAAAGAGGGGTGACCTTACAGAGGTTTATAAAATCATGAAGGGGGTGGATAAGTTGGATGGTTATCATCATTTCCCCAGTGTTCAGGATTCCAAAATCAGAGAACATATAAAAAAGGTAAGAAAGGAGACATTTAAATGAGACCTGAAGAGATAAGCTGTTTACACAGAGTTCCTGGAATGAAGTTCCTGGAATGAAGTGTAAGGTGGGTAGAACAGCAGAATTTAAGAAGCATTTGGATAAATACAAGGAGGGGAGGGACTTGGGGGGTTGTGGGTCAAATGCTGGCAACTTGGACTAGCAGGAAAGATGCTGTTTGGCATGGACTAGTTAAACTGAAGGACCTGTTTCCATGCTCTATTGAAAAAAGAAAATACGACAATATCCAAGTGATTGTCTATAATGAGTTATCAACAATAACAGTAAAGTTATTAGCACGACTGGGGTCTCAGCTGGTAGTTACTGGCATACCACAAAGAACCTTGGCTGATAATATTATTGTACAGCAGCCATGGCTTCAAATTGGAAAGATATTGGCATCACAATAAGGGCCTCAATGAGTTAAAACTATTGCTATAATGCCTAGGGGCCTGACCTGCGAACGTATCACTAATTGTTATATACCGTATACTAATGATGTAAATGTGAATGTAGGAGATTTGATTAGCAAATCTGCAGCTGACACGGTGGCGTTGCTGACACAAAAGAGGGTATGAGGAAGCAATGCACTGATCCCCACACTCAGCTCATCTATCTTACAGGTAAAACAGAGGAGCTGAGAGTGTGGATTAGCACAATGGATTATATTTTTGCAATCGAGAACATCCTGAGGGAAGTGTAGGACTGGCAGCTTAATGCTCTATGGTGCAGAAGTGTCAGACGTGACCAATTCAGGGCAAAAGGGGAGGGTGGTTGCTCTCCTGACAGGAAGAGCAGTACTTAGGGAGGATGTCCTAAAGGATCAGCCAACGCTGTATTATTCTGGGGTTATTCTATTTGCCTCCCAATTTTCAGTGGGACTTAGAGAAAGGACATGTAGACAGACACAGAAGTCTGTAAAATTTCATGGTTATAGTAGCAGGGGTGGGAGGGGGGTTAACTTCCCCAATATTGAGACAGATTACCTTAGTCTAAGAGGATCAGACATGGAGGAATTTGTAAAATGCATTGGACAGGGCTTTCTGAAGAACTATGTACAGAGCCCTACTAGGGTGGGAGTTGTACTTGACCTTAGAGAATAAGACAGGCAAGTGGCTGAAGCATCTGCAGAGAAATCTAGAGGTCATGATGGAGAAAGATGAGGTTGGTCCTCGAGATAGAACCCTTAACAAGGGGAAGGTAGATTTCAATAGTACAAGACAGAAACTCTTGGAAGTCTATTGGAAGCAGCTGCTAGAGGGGAAACAATATCCAATAATTAGGGGATGTGTAAGAGTTCAGAGGCAGCATCTCTCAGAAAAGGTAAGAAGCAAAGTTGCTCATTGGGATGGCTGGGTGATTCAAGGCACTGTATTCAGTTCGCAATCTCACTGGATGTAGGGTTCAAATACCATTCTTGACAGCCTGAGACGGCAAGACACTTCAGCAAATTGTGCACAGAACTCAGCACATTACAGAAACCAGCCTCCCCTCCACGGATTACACTTCTCACTGCTTTAGAAAAGCAACCAGCACAATCAAAGTTACTTCCACCCCAGACATCCTTTCTTCTCCCACTTCCCATCAGACAGAAGATACAAAATCCTGAAAGCTTGGACTACAGTGCTCAAGATTTCCTTCTAACCTGCTGTTATAAGACATTGAGCAGACCTCTTGTATGATAAGATGAACTCTTGATGTTACAATCTACCCAGATATGGCCATGCACCTTAGTGTCTGCTTACACTTTTACTTTCTCTGTAAAATGTTATCTGCATTCCTCTATCGGATAAGATGAAATTATCTGTATGGATGGAATGCAAAACCTTTTTCACTGTACCTCAGTACATCTTAAAAAAAAACAATTTACCAAGTTTAAGGAAACTTCGATTTACAGTGCTTGATCAGGAAAAAGAAGAAAGGGATTGGCATTGTAGGGAATTGGCATTGAGTAACTCCTTTGAAATTTATAGTGATACAGGAGAAAACTTAAGAAAGGCATTAGAAGAGGTCATGAAATGACTCTGTCAACCAGGATAAACAGCATTATGAAAGGGGAGGGTGTGCAGCCAGAAGCTGTAGTTCTTATTGGCACCGACAACATGGGTAGGAAAAGGGATTAAGTCCTGAAGAGAGAATATAGGCAGCTAGGTAGAAAGCTGAGAAGCAGGACCTGAAGTGTAGTAATCTATAGATTACTGCCTGTGCCACATGGTGGTGAAGGTAAGAATAGGATGATTTAGCAGATGAATGCATGGCTGAGGAATTGGTGCAGAGGCAATTTTTCAGATAAGGTATGACCTGTACAAAAATTATGGATCACACCTGGGACTGGAACAATCATGTTGTGATCAGGTTTGCTCAAGCTTTTGTAAAGGTTTTAAACTAATTTGGCAGGGACAGAGTAGAGGATAGGGCAGTTGACATACCAGTAGATGCATTGGATAGTAAGACTGTAAGGAAGGATATGCGGTTGATAGGGCAAGATTGCAGTCAGTGGGATAAGTTGAAGTGTGTCTGTAAACTAAATAGTTTAAATGCAGGAGAGGTTATGAAACTAACCAGAATAAATTTAAAAAACAAGAAGTTTTCTCCAGGGTTTTCTCCAATCTCTGAACTGATGCTTGTGCCAAATGCCAGTGAGGATAAGATAGACAGATGAATGCGTAGCTGAAGAATTGGTGCATGGGGCATGCTATCAGACTTGTGGATCATTGGGATCTCGCTGCGGAATGTATGACCAATAGAAAAAAGACGGGTTACACCTGAACCTGAGGGGAACCAATATCCTTGCAGGCAGGTTTGCTAGAGCAGTTCGGGAGGGATAACACTAATTTTCAGGGATGGCAACTGGAGTGGTAGGTCGAAGGATGGGACAGTTGGCATAGAACTAGATGCATAGAACTAGGTGAGACTATGAGAATGAACAGGCAGATGAAAAGACAAAATTGCAGTCAGTGGGATAAGTTAAAGTGTAGCAGGGGGTCAAAATCAAAAACGGTGATGAATAGAGGACTAAAAGTATTATATTTGAATTCATGTAGTATGTGGAATAAGGTAGATGATATTGTAGTGCAGTTAGAGATTGGCAGATATGATGTTACAGACATCTCTGAGAAAGAAGTTCACAGTTGGGAGCTTACATTCAAGTACACATTGTATTGAAGCACAGCAAGACAGGCAGAGGGGGTGGGTTGGCTGGTTGGCTTTATTGGTAAAAAAACAAAATCAGATTACTAGAAAGAGGTGGAATAGGATAGGAAGATGTAGAATCCTTGTGGGTAGAATTAAGAAACTGAGAGGGTAAAAAGACCCTGATAAGAGTTACCCACAGCCTTCCAAACAATAGCCAGGATGTGAGATACAAATTACAATGGAAGATGGAAAAGGCTTGTAGAAAGGACAATGTTGCGATAATCATGGGGGATTTCAATATGTAGGTAGATTAGGAAAATTAGGCTGGTGCTGGATCCCAAGAGAGGATATTATTTTAATGCTTTATAGAGTAGCTTGTGGTTGAGCCCACTAGGGAGAAGGCAATTCTGGATTGGGTACAATGAACAAGCTTTAATTAGGGAGCTTATGGTAAAGGAACTCTTAGGAGACAGTGATCACATGACAGAATTTACTCTGCAGTTTGAGAAGGAGGAGCTACAATCAGATGTATCAGTATTACAGTGGAGTAAAGGGAATTACAGAGGCATGACAGAGAAGCTGGCCAAAGTTGATTGGAACGGGACGCTAGAAGGAATGAAGGCAGAAGAGCAAAGGCTAGAACTTCTGAGAACAATTCAGATGGGTCATCCCAAAGATGAAGAAGTATTCTAAAAGGAGGATGAGGCAACTGTGGCTGACAAGGGAAGTCAAAGACTGCATAAAAGCTAGAGGGGGCATATTTTTAAACAATGGTGGGAAGGTAGAGGATTGGGAAGTTTTAAAAACCAACAGAAGGCAACTAAAAAAGCCATAAAGAAAGAAAAGATGAAATATGAAAGCAAGCTAGCCAACAATATAAAAGATACAAAAAGTGGTGAGCGTGGATATCGGACCGCTGGAACATGACACTGGAGAGGTAGTAATGGAGGACAATGAAATGGTGGATGAACTCAATAAGTACTTAGGATCAGTCTTCACTGTGTAAGAAACTAGCAGTGTGGAAGCAATTTGAGTGTCAGGGGTCAGAAGAGAGTGCAGTTGCTATTACCAAGGAGAAGGTGATTGGGAAGCTGAAAAGTCTGAAGATAGTTAAGTCACCAGGACAAGACGGACTACACCCCAGGGTTCTGATAGAGGTAGGTGAAGAGATTGTGGGGGCATTAACAATTATTTCTTAAGAATCACTAGATTCTGGAATGGTTCCTGAGGAATGGAAAATTGTAAATGTCACTCCACTCTTTAAGAAGGGAAGAGGACAGAAGAAAGGAAATTATAAGCCAGTTAGCCTGCCTTCAGTGGTTGGAAATATGTTGCAGCCTATTATAAAGGATGATGTTTCAGGGTACTTGGAGACAGATGATAAAATAGGCCAAAGGCAGCCTGATTTTCTCAAGGGGATATCTTGGCTGACAAACTGAGGAAATAACAGGCAGGATAGACAAAGGAGTTAATGGATGTTGTTTATTCGGATTTTCAGAAGGCCTTTGACAAGGTGCCACACATTAGGCTGCATAACAAGATAAGAGCCCATGGTATTTCAGGAAACGTTCTAACATGGATAGAAGATTGGCTGACCAGTAGGAGAAAAACAGTGGGAATAAAGCTGCCGGTTATTAGTGGTGTGCTGCAGGGGTCGGTGCTGGGACTGTTCCTTTTCACATTATAAGTCAATGATTTTGAATGAAAGAACTGACGGCTTTGTGGCCATGTTTGTGGTCATAAGAAGATCAGTGGAGGAGCAGGTAGTGTTGACGAAGCCGGGTGTCTGCAGAAGGACTTAGACAGATTGGGGAAATGGACAAAGAAGTGGCAAAAATGCAACATACAGTAGGTAAGTACAATGTCATGCACTTTGGTAGAAGGAATAAAGGTGTGTACCATTTTCTAAATGGGGAGAAAATTCAAAAATAAGAGGTGCAAAGAGGCTCATGACATAAGATTAACTTGCAGGTTAAATCGGTGTAGGGAAGGCAAACATTCATTTCAAGAGGATTAGAATACAAAAGCAAGGATGTAATGCTGAAGCTTTATAAGGTATTTCACACCACACTTGTGAGCAGTTCTGGGCCCCTTCTCTGAGAAAAGGTGTGCTAGCAGCATTGGAAACAGTCCAAAGGAGGTTTACAGGAATGATCCCAGGAAAGAAAGGGTTAACATATGAGGAACATTTGATGGATCTGGGCCTGTACTCTCTGGAATTTAGAACAATAAGAGGGAATTTCATTGAAACTTGTCAAATTTTGAAAGGCCTAGATAGGGTGGATGTGGGGGGCAGGTGGTCTAGAACCAGCAAGCACAGCCTCAGAATAGAGGGATGTTCATTTAGAGCAGAGATGAGGAAAAAGATTCTCTAGGCAGAGGGTGGGAATCTGTGGAATTTATTGCCACATACGGCTTTGCAGGTCAAGTCATTGGGTATAGTTAAGGCGGAGGTTGATAGGTCCTTCATTAATCAGAGTGGCAAAGGTTACAGGAAGAAGGCAGAAGAAAGGGGTTGAGAGGGATAATAAATCAGACATGATTGACTGGTGGAGCAGACTCGATGAGCTGAATGGCCTAATTTTGTTCCTATGTCGTATGGTCTTAAAGGTGCAATTTATCCCAAGATGCTATAGAACGGGTAATTGCTCTGATTGAGATTTTTGCATCTTTGTTAGCCTGGGTGAGAGATCAGAAGTCTGGCAAATGGCTAATGCTGTTGTCTTGTTCAAAAAGGGCAGCAGCTGCAAGATGGTAAAGCCTATAGTGGAAAGTAGCCTGTAGATGGTAAAGCCTGTAGTGGAAAGTTGTTAGAGAAGGCTTTGAGTTCAGAGTTTATGTTCAATTGGAAAGGCAGGAACTGGTTAGGAGAAGCTTGCATGGCTTTGTACAGGAAGATGACTCACAAATCTGAGGTTTTTGAGGAGGCAACTAAGAAATTGATAAAGGCAAGTAGTACACCTGTTCTATAAGGACTTCTGAAGTTTTTCGATTACGGGGGACTCGTTAGGGGAGCAGGCCAAGGAATGGCAAATGGATTTCAACACAGATAAATGTCAGATGATGCATTTTGGAAAGTCAGATTAGTGTAGGATTGACAGTATGTATAGTGGGGCACTAGGGAATGTAATGGAACAGAAGAACCTATGGAAACAAATGCATAATTTGTTGAAAGCAGCGTCAGTTAGGCAGATTGATGAAAAAGATGTTCAACACACTGGCCTTGATCAGTCAGGTAATGAGTATAGAAATTGGGATATTGCATTGAAGTAAATTGTTGGTGAGGCTATACTTGGGAGTACTGTGTAGTTTTGGTCACCCTGTTATACGAAAAATATGTTTAAATTAGAAATAGTGCAAGAAAATTTCATGAGGATATTGCTAGTTTTACAGGGCCTGAGTTATAGGGAGAGGTCAACTAGGTAAGATCTTTATTCTTTTGAAAAAAGGAAATAAGGGGTGACCTCACAGAGATGCTTAATATTTCGAGAGGCATAGATAAGGTGAACATTGACCATCTTTTCTCCAGGGTAGGATTCCAAAATTAGGGTACATAGGTTTAAGGTGACAGAGGAAAGATTTAGACCATAATACCTTAAAATATAGTAGCAGAATTAAGCCCATTGAGTCTGCTCCACAATTTCATCATGGTTAATCCATTCTGCCTCAGCCCCAATCTCCTGCCTTCCCCCGTATTCCTTCATGCCCTGACCAATCAAGAACCTATCAAACTCTGCCTTAAATATACATAAAGACTTGGCCTCCACAGCTGCCTGTGGCAAAGAATTCCACAGATTCATCACTCTCTGGCTAAAGAAATTCCTCCTCATCTCTGTTCTAAAAGAATGCCCCTCTAGTATGAGGCTGTGTCCTTTGGTCTTAGACACTCCCATCATAGGAAACATCCTCTCCATGTTCACTCTGTCAAGGCCTTTCACCACTTGATAGGTTTTAATTAGGTCATCCCCCCATTTTTCTAAATTCCAGTGAATACAGGCCCAGAGCCATCAAACGCTCTTCGTATGACAAGTCATTCAATCCTGGAATCATTTTCATGAACCTCCTTAGAACCCTCTCCAATTTCTAAGATAAGGAGCCCAAAACTGCACACAATACTCCAAGTGATGTCCCACCAGTGCTTTAGAAAGTCTCAACATTACACCTTCACTTTTTGAAAGGGATTCAAGGGGCAAGTTTTTCATGCATAGAGTAGTGAGTATATGGAATGAGCTGCCACAGGGAAGTACTGAAGGCAGGTACAATAATACCACTTAAGAAGCACTTTGGGATGGAAACATAGAGGGGAAGTGCCTGGAGAGATACAGGTCGAGATCAGGAAATTAGGGTTAGCTAGGTGGACAACATAACTCAATGACAAGAATCTACAAAGCAGTCTGATCAAAGGTTTAAGGCACAAGCAATCCAAGGAGCATTGGCAAAATGATTTGAAACTGATTGGGTGATAGGAAGCAGAGGTTAGTAGCGATGTTATTCTTACTGGAAGTCTGTAACCACTAGTGCGCCTGCAAGGGTCAGTGCTTGGACCTTTGATGTTTGTAACATCTATAAATGACTTGGATGAGAAGATAGGTGATCTGATTAGTAAGTCTGCAGATGAAACAAAGATAAAAGGAGTTGCAGATAACAAAAATGGATGTCTAAGGATACAGTGAGACATAGTTCAGCTGGAAAGTTGAGCAGAGAGTTGGCAGATAGAATTTAATACAGATAAATGTGAGGTAATGCACTTTGTGAGGTCAAGTTCTGGTAGAACATTTTGAGTAAGTGGCAGTGATCTTAGGAATGTTGACATACATAAAAAAGTTTGTGGTGAAAGTCCATAGCTCATGGAAAGTGGCGACACAGGTGGACAGGGCTGCAAGGAAAGCAGGGAGATTGGATCGGCTGCAACTACTTTCCCTGGTGCAAAGGAGGCAGAGGGGTGACCTTCCAGAGGGGCACAGATAGGATAGATAGTCTTTATTCCAGGGCTGGTTAGTCTAAAACTAGAGGTACAGGTTAAGAAACAAGATCTAAAGGATAAGTTTTTCTCTCTGATGATTACTGAAATAAGCTGCCAGAGGAGATGGGTGAGGCAGATACAGTTACAAAGCATTTGGACAGGAAAGGAGTGGAGGGGCATGGTCCTAATGTGGGCAAATGGCATCTGCAAAGAAAGGCATTATGGAGGAGGTGGGTTAAACTGGCCAAGACAAGGCTGACCACTTCAAAGGCACATTTCTTTGCAGAGGTCAAAGAAGTAAATGTTAGTCTTGCCTACCTTTGCAACAATTTTTATTTTTCTCGTTACCCTGAGTGCCTCTCCTTTGGTTTACTCTGATACCTCCCGAACAGTGGAATCAGTCGGGCATGGGATTGGTGGGTGATGTGAATCTCTTTCTGATCCATTTGCAGCCCAGCAGCAGTGAGTCACAAAGCTCAGTGGGTGTGACACTGCCCCTTGCTTCTGCTGATCACCATTAACTGGTTCACAGAGACGTCTGCATCTGTGACAAATAGCTGCAAAAACACTTCATGCCTTCTGCAACTGGTTTGAAACTGCAATTGAATCTTGTCACATGATGCAACATATGTTTCAAGTATTAACCTTTATTAAAAAAAAAACATATTTGCAATTCCAGACTCTTGAAATGCTGAAGGGAAGACAGTTGGAGCTTGCGATTGTTAAGGAGTGAGAGAAATGGAGATACAGGTTAGCCACTGAGTGATGCAATGAGCCTGCTGGCAGAAAGGGTCACTGTGTATCCATGTATTTGTTGAATTGCTAGGCGTTTGTAATGACCTGCAGGCATGTAGCACAGAGGTGGGGTAAGGGGATAGCATTTATGCTCTACATTAGATGGGGATGGGAAATATAAAGCACACACATACCCTCTTGCCTCAAGTAACCTTTGTTGGAATAAGGTGAAGATATATTTGGTCTGCGGTGATTCCAGAATAGCTAAGGATCTCACTAACTGTTTGCCTTCATTGGCGAAGAATGGCTTTGTGGCTGGAGTTATGGTCCTCCCAAGACAGAATTGGTAAAGGATACAGACTGTCCCAGGGTAATAAACTAGTTCCATTTGTACAGACACCCACCCACAAGTCATAAAATACACAAAAATCTTTCCAATATGGTAGTTATTCCTCCACAGCACTGCAATGACGGGCATTAAAAGTACACAAGATCAATAAACAACAATTACTCTAAGTGGAGAGAGAGGGTAAACGTTTTGCCATTTGTTAGGATATACATATGTAAGTCTGGCTTTTAAATTCAATAATATGAGAGCTCCTTTGTGTTTACACGGTCCAGTAGTCCGCTGTTCCTCACTCGGGAGAAATGTGTGCTCTTCATCACCATCTCTCTCTCTCTCTCTCTCTCTCTGTGTACTCAGGAAGAAGGCTTCCTCTGAATTGCATTGCAGAAGATTTGTTAATGTTTATAAGGATAAAACGATCGGATATTTCCTCCGCCGACTTCAGTAGTAGAGATTGAGAAACAGCTGCAGAAAATTCAGTGCTGTGTCCTCACATTAAATATTCAGCCATGTGCCTGATGGAATATTAATCAGTTTATTAACATCCACTGCCCATGGGAAGAGCTGGTATCCCACTGGGCTCAAATCTGGATCAGCATTTGGACAACAGGAGAGCACAAAGCATTGTTGCCCAGTTGTGAGGCAGCCCTGGTGTGGGCTGTTTGAGGAGGGGCTCCGCATAACCAATGAACACAGAGCAACTACTGCAGATCAACAGTCTGTTTAAGAAGCAACTGAAAGCATAATCCTTTGGATTTTATTTGCAATGATCTGCAGAATATTAATTATTCAAAGCAAAGCAGAAAACTGTTGCCCACCCGGTTCCTCTCAGCGCTTCATGATCGAGCAAGCCCTGCGTTTAACACTCAGCAAGGCAACAACTCACAAACAGCAGGCACCCCCATCACACTCACTGCCATCACAAAGCAACAGCAGCCAGAAATTCAGTGACCAGGACTGCAGCGTGCATTAACAATGCTACGATTTCATCAGTAGTATTTATTTACAGGTGCTCACACTCCCCATTCCAGAATGTAACTCAATGACTTATCTATCTCAAACTTCAGTCAGATTCAAGACAGAAGGCAGAGACACAAGAGACTGCAGGTGCTTTAATCTGAAGCAACACACCATGTGCTAGAGGAACTCAATAGGTTGAGAGGGTCTTTTGGCCTGAACCATCAACAATTCTTATCCCTCTCCCCCCCACAGATGCTACCCGACTCATTGAGTTCCTCTGGCAAATTGATATTTTTGATGTAGATTTACTGCTGCAAGTCTGACATTCTAGCTATAAAATCCCTCTCCCCCACTACCAATCCAAAAATCCTATGATTGGCTTCCAGACAAAAATTCATCCCCAAATATTAGTTTTCCTATTGTTTCAAATACAAACCACCTCAACAGAAACACACGTTGGGGTCCAAGCAGACAGCAGGGTTGTAGACTGTGACAATCAACCAACCAATAAGCATAATGAAGACAAACACAGATCTCCGCATGCACATAAGAGTCCTATTGAAGTCAAATTGAAATTCCCTCCATAAGCATAGGGGAATGGCAGTGCAAGGTTCTGAACTTTACACAATGACACTGAACTGAAATTCCAACTTGCAATGATGGACTTGAAAGACCTCTCCCAAAATTCACCTCTCAATCACACACAATAGGGTCACCCTATGGGCAAAGAGAGGGGCATTAACATCAGTTTAGGTTCTTCATAATGAGAAAAACAGGGCAGTGGAACTAGTTTGGGACAGATTCTGGGCTGCTGGAAGAGTGGGGTAGTGGGAAACATAGAAACATAGAAACCATACAGCACAATACAGGCTCTTCAGCCCACAAAGCCAAACATATCCCTACCTTAGAACTAGCTAGGCTTTACCCATAGCCCTCTATTTTTCTAAGCTCCATGTAGCCATCCAGGAGTCTCTTAAAAGACCCTATCGTTTCTGCCTCCACCACCACCACCGGCAGCCCATTCCACATACTCACCACTCTCTGAGTAAAAAGTCTTACCCCTGACATCTCCTCTGTACCTACTTCCAAGCACCTTAAAACTATGCCCTCTCATGCTAGCCATTTCAGCCTTGAGGAAAAGCCTCTGATTAATGATCAATGATCTCATGATCAATACCTCTCATTATCTTGTACACCTCTATCAGGTCACCTCTCATCCTCCATCACTCCAAGGAGAAAAGGCCGAGTTCACTCAACCTATTCTCATAAGGCATGCTCCCCAATCCAGGCAACATCCTTGTAAATCTCCTCTGCACCCTTTCTATGTTTTCCACATCCTTCCTGTAGTGAGGCGACCAGAATTGAGCACAGTAGTCCAAGTGGGGTCTGACCAGGGTCCTATATAGCTGCAACATTACCTCTCAGCTCTTAAACTCAATCCCACAATTGACAAAGGCCAATGCACCATATGCCTTCTTAACCACAGTCAACCTGCATAGCAGCTTTGAGTGTCCTAGGGACTTGGACCCCAAGATCCCGCTGATCCTCCACACTGCCAAGAGTCTTACTATATTCTGCCATCATATTTGACCTATCAAAATGAACCACCTCACACTTATCTGGGTTGAACTCCATCTGCCGCTTCTCAGCCCAGTTTTGCATCCTATCAATGTCCCGCTGTAACCTCTGACAGCCCTCCACACTATCCACAACACCCCCAACCTTTGTGTCATCAGCAAGTTTACTAACCCATCCCTCCACTTCCTCATCCAGGTCATTTATAAAAATCACAAAGAGTAGGGGTCCCAGAACAGATCCCTGAGGTACACCACTGGTCACTGGCCTCCATGCAGAATGTCTGATTTTTCCAGAAGAGTGAAAAATGATTGAAAGAAGAGGATTAGTTAAAGAATGATAAAGAATTATAAGGAGAATTTTCAGTTGTGGCATTGCAAGGCAGACTTTAACCAATGAAGTATATGTCAAATGCATTGCCAAATGTGGCTTCCAATTTACATAGGGCACACTTCTATAAATGTCAACGTGATCATGACCATATAATCCTGTTGAATGAGTGTTACTATTGGACAGAATACGAGTGATAGTTCCCATCCTCTATATAATACCTTGATATATATCCCTCTCCCTCCCCATAACAGAAACTCACCACCCTCTGAGCTCTTGTCTGAAATGGGACTTTTATTGATGACTGAAAAGTGTTGAGCTCTGTGCACAACTTCTCAGATTATGAAGCAGTCTGTTCCCATATCTCAGCTTGGGTGAAGAAGTTCCACAACTACTGCTGCAGTTAGGACTCTGATGTTGACTGAGCGCTAGTAACGAGATCACTAGACATTCTGTTCACTTTTTCTTTTTCATTTCTTTAAAGAATTAAAATATATTTTTTAATATGTTGGCATCAGTCCAAGTTACATTTATGGACAGCCACAAAAAAAATCTCTTCAACTAGTAAAGGTATGCTTGACAAAAGGGTAGGCCTTCAAAAGTGAAATACTGAGAGTACAGAGATTGTATGTTCCTGTTACGATAAAAGGCAAGGCTTAGGTTTAGGGAACCTTAGTTTTTGAGTGATATTGAGGTCCTGGTTAAGAAAAAGGAGGTGCATACCAAGTATAAACAGCAAAGAACAAATCAAGAGATCACACAAGAAAGAAATCAGGAGAGGGTGCCTCAGCAGACAACGTGAAGGGAATTCCAAGTGCTTCTACAGACAAATTAAGAGCAAAAGGTGAGCAAGGGACAAAATTAGTCCTCTTGAAAATCAGCATGGCCGTCTATGCATGGAGAATAAAGAGATGGGGGAGATCTTAAATCGAATTTTTGCTTCTATATTTACTCGAAGATGGACTCAAGACCTGATAGAACTGAGGCAAAGCAGTAGTGAGGTCAAGGACAGTATATGGATTACAGATAAGGAAGTGCTTGCTTTTTTGAGGCAAATTAGGATGGCCAATTAGGTGCAAAGGGATACCTGACAAGGTATCCTCTTGCACCTGGTGGGAGGCTTGTGCAGAAATTGCAGGAATCCTAGTAGTGGTTGATCTTTCATTGATCCTGTTATAGTTGCTATTCTATTGATTTGCTGAGTATGCCCACAAGAAAATTAATTTCAGGGTTCTATATGGTGACGTATATGTAATCTGATAATAAAATTCACTTTGAATTTTGAGGTATTTAAGATATCCTTAGCCACAGGTAAGGTGCTGAAGGATTGGAGTACAGCTAATGCCATTCCGTTGTTCAAGAAAGACCAAGGATGAGCCAGGAAATTTTAGGCCAGTGATCCGGACGGTGGTAGTGGGTAAATTATAGGAAGGCATTCAAAGGGACAAGATCTATAAGTATTCGGATAGACTGATCCCGATTAGACTACAAGATCATAAGACATTGGAGCAGAATTAGACTATTCGGCCCTTCGGGTGTGCTCCACTATGCAATCGTAGTTAATTTATTATCCCTCTCAATCTGCTGCCTTCTTCCCATAACTTTTGACACCTTTACTAATCAAGAAATGTTCAGTCTCTGCTTTAAATATACCCAGTGGCTTGGCCTTCACTGCTGTCTGTGATACGAATTCCACAGATTTACCATCTTCTGGCTAAAGGAATTCTGCTTCATCTCTGTTCTAAAGGGATGTCTTTGTATTCTGAGGATTAGGAACATTCAACATGGCTGTGTGCATGGTGGGTTGTGTTTAACCAAACTTAGAGTTTTTCGAGGAGGTTACCAGGAAAGTTGATCAAGGAAAAAAGTGGACATGGTCTACATGGACTTTAGCAAGATCTTTGACTAAGTTCCACACAGGAGACTGATCAAGATGATTCAGTCGCTTGGCATTTAGTATGAATTGGGTTCAACAGAGAGAAGCCAGAGAATGGTAGTAAATGGCTTCCTCTCTGACTGGAGGTCTGTAACTAGTGATATGCCACAGGAATTGGTGCTGGGTCCATTGTTGTTTGTCATCTATATTAGGATTTGGATGATAATGTAGTAAATTGGATCAGCAAATTTGGGAATGACACTGAGATTGGGGGCACAGTCGACAGCGAGAGAAAGCTATCAAAGGTTACACCAGGATCTGAACAATCTGGAAAAATGGCAGATGGAATTACAGACAGACAAGTATGAGGTCATGCACTTTGGGAGGTCAACAAAGGGTTAGGATTTATAGAGTAAACAGAGGGCACTGAAAAGCGTGGTAGAACAAACCTGGGAATACAGATCCATAATTCCTTGAAAGTGGCATCACAGATAGATAGGGTCATAAAGAGAGCTTTTGTACATTGGCATTTGTAAATCAGTGTATGAAGTACTCTGGAATGTTATGTGGAAGTTGTGTGAAGATGTTGGTGAGGTCTAATTTGGAAATATTATGTGCGGTTCTGGTCACCTACCTACAGGAAAGATATAATAAAGTTCAAAAAGTACAAAGAAAATTTACAAGATGCTGTCGGGTCTAAAGGACCTGAGTTACAGGAAAAGCTTGAATAGATTAAGACTATTTCCTGGAGAGTAAGAGAAAGAGAGGATATTTGATAGAGGTATACAAAATTATGAGGGGCATTACAAGGGTAAATGCAAGCAAGATTTTTCCTCCAAGGCCATAGATTAAGGTGAAAGGTGAAATACTTTAGGGTGAATCTAAGATTGAACTTTTTTGCTCAGAAGGTGATGTGAATGTGGAATGAGTTGTCAGTGGAAGTAGAGGATACGGGTTTGATTGTAACATTTAAGAGAAGTTTGGATAACTACTATACATGCATGGGTATTGTACGGAGGGCTATGGTCCAGGTGCGAGTCAATGGGACTAGGCTGAATAACAGTTCAGCATGAAGTAGATGAGCCAAAGGTCATGTTTCTGTACTGTAGTGCTCTATGGTTCTCTATGACTCTGTGACACTAGTTGCCAGGACTAAAGGGCCCAAATTGCTGGGATATGTCTTTATTCCTCAGAACACAAGAGGATGAGGGGTGACCTTACTAATGCCTCTCATAGATTTAAACACCTCTATGAAGTAGATGATAACAGCCTTTTCCCCATGGTAGTGGAGTCCAAAGCTATATGTTTAGGATGAAAGGAGGAAAGATTTTAAAAGGACCTGTGTAACAACATTTTCCATGCATAGGGGGGTGAGTATATTGAAATAAGCTGCCAGAGAAAGTGGTTGAGGCAGGTTCAATGGTATAATTTAATTCGTCTATTATCATGTACAGTAGGCTTGCACGTATGCATGTGCGACTATATATAATACGAATCGGCCCAACACATTTGTATAATCGGAAGAAAGCACACCAGCGGCTCTACTTCTTTTAAGAGTTCATGGAGATTTGTTATGTCACCAGAGACTTGTGCAAATTTCTATAGTGAGAGGATTCTGACTGGTTGCAACACAGCCTAGTACTGAGGCTCCGATGTACAGGATTGCAAGAGGCTGCAGCTTTATGGATTCAGCCAGCTCCATCACGGGCACAACCCCCTCCACATCGAGAAGGTGACATCCATCACTAAGTTCACTCACCATCTGGGACATGCCCTCTCTTCTCATTACTTCCATGGGGAAGGAGGTAATGGAGCCAAAAGACCCATTTCAAATGATTTAGGAACAGCATCTTCACCTTTGCCATCAAATTTCTGAACAGTCCGAAACCCATTACACTACATAATTATTCCATTTTTTTGCACTTTTTAAAATAATTACAGTCAATTTATCTTTTGGCTCTATGTTGCTGCAAAACAACAAATTTCAAGATATGGTTCTGATTCTGATTCATTTAAGCACTTGGATATGTCGGTGGAGGCACAGGGTTTACAGGGATTCGGGCTGAACTCTGAAACTGGGTGGGGGCCACAGAGCCTGTACCCATGCTATATTGCTCAGTGACAATATTCTATAGAGAAGGACACCTGAAGTTCTCATCTGATCTGACCCATCTGTGACTTATTTGATTAGCATCTGGCACCCTAAACAAGTCCTGACGCCTTAGACCACAGATATAACGTGAATCAGCAATACAAGGCACTACAGATTCGTCAGCAGCACTTCCCACAAGCAAACTGCCAGGACTCAACCCAACCACTTCCCACAACCATTGTATCTGCCAACACATCACTCCCCATAATTGGTGGTATCTACAGCAAGCGCTGCCTCATTCAAAGACCCCACCATCCAATTCATACCATCAAGCAGAAATCCCCACTCTCAAGTTCAAGAACAGATGCTTCCCTTCAATCATTCAGTTCTTGAACAAACCAGCACAATCTTAGTCACTAAAATTTAGCAACACTGTGACTATGTTGTCATTCATCAGTGCACAAACAAGAAGCTTAATATTTCTTTCAAGATAAACCGTCATCTCCAGGTCTTGCAAACATTTCTACTTGGAAACATATTGACCGTTCCTTCATCAGCACTGGTTGACGTCGGAAAGTTGCTCTACTCTTCGTTCCCAAAATATTCCCAGGATGGGAAATGTATACTTCCATTGAAATGTGCACTCCCATCATATACTAATTTTATAAAGTGCTTAACATTTTTGTGCTACTCAGGTGTCAGGCAACAACTACTGCCAACAACATATTCCATCACCAACCTGATCCAACCATGGGCTACAGTAAAAGACACAATCTTAATCACAATCTTAAAGGGATGTAGAGTCAGTATGGATAGAACTGAGAAATTCTAAGGGTAGAAAGACCCTAATAGGAGTTATCTACAGGCCCCCAAACAGCAGTCTGGATGTAGGGTGTAAGTTGAATGAAGAATTAAAATTGGCATGTCGCAATTGTCAATTGTCATGGGGGATTTCAACATGCAGGTAGACTGGGAGAATCAGAATGGTACTGGACCCCAAGAAAGGGAGTTTGTGGAGTGCCTCCAAGATGGATTCTTAGAACAGCTGGTACTGGAGCCTACCAGGGAGAAGGCAATTCTAGATTTAGTGTTGTGCAATGAACCGTATTTGATCAGGGACCTCGAGGTAAAGGAACCATTAGGAGATAGTGACCATAATATGATATGTTTTAACCTACAGTTTGAGAAGGAGAAGGGAAAATCAGATGTGTCAGTATTACAGTTGAACAAAAGGAACTATGGAGCTATGAGGGAGGAGCTGACCAAAGTTCAATGGAACAATACCCTAGCAGGGAAGACAGTGGAACAACAATGGCAGGTATTTCTGGGAATAATGCAGAAGGTGCAGGATCAGTTCATTCCAAAGAGGAAGTAAGATCCTAAGGGGAGTAAGGGGCGGCCTTGGCTGACAAGAGAAGTAAAGGGCAGTATAAAAATAAAAGAGAAGTATAACATAGCAAAGATGAGTGGGAAACCGAAGGACTGGGAAGCTTTTAAAGAGCAACAGAAGATAACAAAAAAGGCAATACGCCAGGAAAAAATGAGGTACGAAGGTAAACTAGCCAAGAATATAAAGGAGGATAGTAAAAGCTTCTTTAGGTATGTGAATAGCAAAAAAATAGTCAAGACCAAAATTGGGCCATTGAAGACAGAAACGGGTGAATTTATTATGGGGAACAAGGAAATGACAGACGAGTTGAACAGGTACTTTGGATCTGTCTTCACTAGGGAAGACACAAACAATCTCCCAGATGTAATAGTGGCCAAAGGAACTAGGGTAAAGGATGAACTGAAGGAAATTTATATTAGGCAAGAAATGGTGTTAGATAGACTGTTGAGTCTGAAGGCTGATAAGTCCCCGGGACCTGATGGTCTGCATCCCAGGGTACTTAAAGAGGTGGCTCTAGAAATCGTGGATGCATTGGTAATCATTTTCCAATGTTCTACGGATTCAGGAACAGTTCCTGGAGGGTGGCTAATATTGTCCCACTTTTCAAGAAAGGGAGAGAGAGAGAAAACAGGGAATTATAGACCGGTTAGCCTGACGTCAGTGGTGGGAAAGATGCTGGAGTCAATTATAAAAGAGGAAATTACGATACATTTGGATAGCAGTAGAAGGATCAGTCCGAGTCAGCATGGATTTATGAAGGGAAAATCATGCTTGACTAATCTTCTGGAGTTTTTTGAGGATGTAACTATGAAAATGGACAAGGGAGAGCCAGTGGATGTAGTGGACCTGGACTTACAGAAAGCTTTTGATAAAGTCCCACATAGGAGATTAGTGGGCAAAATTAGGGCACATGGTATTGCGGGCAGAGTACTGACGTGGATTGAAAATTGGCTGGCTGACAGGAAACAAAGAGTAACGATTAATGGGTCCCTTTCGGAATGGCAGGCTGTGACCAGTGGGGTACCGCAAGGTTCGGTGCTGGGACCGCAGCTGTTTACAATATACATTAATGATTTAAATGAAGGGATTAAAAGTAACATTAGCAAATTTGCTGATGACACAAAGCTGGGTGGCAGTGTGAAATGTCAGGAGGATGTTATGAGAATGCAGGGTGACTTGAACAGGTTGGGTGAGTGGGCAAATGTATGGCAGATGCAGTTTAATGTGGATAAATGTGAGGTTATCCACTTTGGTGGCAAGAACAGGAAGGCAGATTACTATCTAAATGGAGTCAAGTTAGGAAAAGGGGAAGTACAACGAGATCTAGGTGTTCTTGTACATCAGTTAATGAAAGCAAGCATGCAGGTACAGCAGGCAGTGAAGAAAACTAATGGCATGCTGGCCTTTATAACAAGAGGAATTGAGTATAGGAGTAAAGAGGTCCTTCTGCAGCTGTACAGGGCCCTGGTGAGACCCCACCTGGAGTATTGTGTGCAGTTTTGGTCTCCAAATTTGAGGAAGGACATTCTTGCTACTGAGGGAGTGCAGCGTAGGTTCACAAAGTTAATTCCTGGAATGGCGAGACTGTCATATGTTGAAAGATTGGAGCGACTGGTCTTGCATACACTGGAATTTAGAAGGATGAGAGGGGATCTGATTGAAACATATAAGATTATTAAGGGATTGGACACGCTGGAGGCAGGAAGCATGTTCCCACTGATGGGTGAGTCCAGAACTAGAGGCCACAGTTTAAGAATAAGGGGTAGGCCATTTAGAACAGAGATGTGGAAAAACTTTTTCACCCAGAGAGTGGTGGATATGTGGAATGCTCTGCCCCAGAAGGCAGTGGAGGCCAAGTCTCTGGATGCATTCAAGAGAGAGTTAGATAGAGCTCTTATAGATAGCGGGGTCAAGGGATATGGGGAAAGGGCAGGAACAGGGTACTGATTGTGTATGATCAGCCATGATCACAGTGAATGGCGGTGCTGGCTAGAAGGGCCGAATGGCCTACTCCTGCACCTACTATCTGTTGTCTATTGTCTATTAACTGGCATTAGACAGCGGTACACAATGAAAGCACAAGTATAATCGTGAGGCAACTCTGGGTGAAGGTGTGTGCTAAAACTACCACATTTCAATGTCCATCACAAACTGCCAGTTGGGTGGGGAAGGGAGAAATTCAGAGAAAATCTCTTAGACTTCACTGAAGGCATCGAGTCAAATCAACAAATCAAGAAGCATTGTTAATGCCAGCTACAAGTTAGCTTACCTCATTACAGTTCTGCATAACAATGTACTCTCACACACTGATTAAATGGTAAAAAAAATTACCTGCATTGATGATTGAAACAAGTAGCGAAGCCATTTAATAGCTCAGTCCAGCAGATGAAAATTTTCTAAAATATGTCATGAATACAACATAAAGCCACATGTCTGACATTGAAATCAATGAAGTGCACAGCTAGGGCCACACTTCCAGGTCAGGGAAACTTTCAGTTTTACCCTAGCTTTTGTAACAGGGACAGGCGCTTCCATGGACAAGAGTTTTTCAGCACCCCCATTTAACGCTCCCTTGTTTCTTCGTGAAATGACAAAGAAACAGCACCTGGGCTGATCTAGTTCCGTCAGTGTACTTGGGATTTTCTTGCGGCGGCTTGGGCAGAGATGCAGAGACATGAAACTAGGGAATGAATGTGTTACACTCCCTTGGGGGAATGGACGGATGGGTGAGTGGATGGGTGGTAGGGTTGAGTTCACGGTGGGACAGGTGAATGGGAAGATATTCCATGCCCCAACATAAAATCAGGATGTCGAATATAAAGTAAAAGTTGGACAGTATGTCACTACATTAGAAAACACTAGTGTGGTGTGCAGTTCTGACGTGACTGCTCTGGAGAGAGGGCAGCGGAGGTTTACTAGAATGTTGACTGGATTGAAGGATTTAGTGATGGGAAGTGATTGGACAGGCCGGGCTTGCTTTCCATGGAGCGAAGGTTGACCAGGGAGATGTATATAAGATTATGAAATGTATAGATAGGGTAAATACTCAGAAATATTTTCCCACAGTATTTTTATCAAAAACAAGAGGGAGTAAGTTTATAGTGAGAGAAAGGAAATTTAAAAGGGATCTGGGAGTTAAGTTCTTTTTTTACAGAGAGTGATTGATATCTGTAACTTAGTGCCAGAGGTCATGATGCAAGCAGACACAATAGGATAATGTCCTAATGCAGGCAAATAGGAATAGTATAAATGGGCAGAAAGGTGGACATGGGCGTGGTGAGCCGAAGGGCAGTTTCTGTTCTGTACCACTCTGAGATTTGGGGTGAGATGGCAGCGGGAAGATGGTGGATTGGGTGAGACACTCGAGCGAGTAGATATGGAAGGATATGGCCATTCGATGACTCTTCTGGCTGACTTCCTGATGATGTTATCCTCTCCGAACAGGAAGAGGGATCTGTTAGCGGTCAAGCAGTTGTGTCGAACAGGGATGGGGTTGTAGAGAGCCATGGTGCGTGCCCGCTGTGCCCGGCTCTGCTTGAAACCAGCCGAGCCCTGTGCCGCCGCTGCTGCTGCCACCGCTGCTGCTGCTCCCGCTGCGGCGGCCGCTGCGGCCGTTTCCCCACTCACCGGCACCTGGTGGCGGCTCTTTCCCTGCTCCGGGCTGGCATCGGCAGACAAACCGCTCACTGCTTCCCCAAACCGAGCCATCCTGTGGAGAGAAAGCAGGCAGTTGAGATGCTGAGGGGAGGAAGGAGGGTGGGCAAGTGGCAAGAGGGAAGGAGAGGGGACCAGGATGGCTGAGGAATTAGGAGGGTGACAGATGCGGGGGGGGGGGGGGTGGGTTTAGGATATGGATGGTGAATTCAAAAATCGGAGCTGCAAGGGACCTAGTTCAGGATCCCCTTAAAGTTAATTTGCAGACTGAGTTGGTAGGGAAGAAGGCAAATGTAGTGTTATTAAATTCGAGGGAACTAGAATATAAAGGCAAGGATGTACTGCTGAGGCTATATAAGGAATTGGTCAGACCACATTTGGAGCACTCTATGCAATTTTTGGCTCAGAACCTGTGAGGAATGTTTGATAGCTCTGGGCTTGTATTTGCTGGAGTTTAGAAGATTGTGGGGGGTTTCTCATTGAAACCCATCGAATACTGAAAAGCCCGGAGAATGGACATAGAGAGGATTTTTCCATTAGTAGAAGAGTTTTACATCTGAGGGTACAGGGGCATCCCTTTAGAACTGAGATGAGGAAGAATTTCTTTAGCCAGAGAGTGCTGAGTTTGTGGAATTTGCTACAACAGAGGGCTTTGGAGGCCCAAGTTACTGGGTGTATTTAAGGGCAGAGATTGATGGGTTCCTGATTGGTAAGAGGATTAAAGGTTTTGGGGAGAAGGTGAGAAAACGGGGTTGAAAAAAGATCTGCTTTGATCGAATAGTGGAGCAGACACAATGGGCTGAATGGCCTAATACTTCTATATTTTATGGGGAATAGGGTAAGCAATGTGGGCGACGATAGGCAACGGGTAAAGGTGGCAAGGGAAGTGTGAGGGTTGAGAAAAGGAGAAGGCGGAATGTGAGGGGAGTAAGGGGGTTTGGGTGGAGGGGATGACGGAGGTAAATCTGAGAGATGAGGGTTGGTTCAAGAGGGAAAAGTAAACGAACAGAGAGGAAGAAGGGCGAATGAGGATGGAGATGGAGGAACGGAGAGGGGGGATGTGAGGGAAGAATGGAGCGCAATAGAGAGTAAGGGACGGGTGCGAGGGACGAGGGACGAGGGTTGTGGGAATTTGATCCGCTGTCCCTCCCTCGCCCCCCACACTCACTCTCGCCCGCAGACAGACGGCGAGGCTGGACAACGGCCGCCGGGCTCCCTGTCGCCGGCCCAGTGCTTCACTGACTACCGGCGGACGGATGGAGAGGAGAGAGTGATGGAGGGAGGGAGGGCGCTCGCTCGCCACCGCCACCGCCTTGGGGTCACGCTCGCCACAATTGCGGATGACCTCCGACCTGCGCCCAGCTTGACTCTGAACCCCAGCCCCCTCCCTCATTCACTCTGCCCTCTCCTTTCTCCCTCCTCCCCCACCCCATCGTTCTTTCCTCCCTCGTTCCAAATCAGGACGACCCTCCATTGACTACAGCGGGTAGGTTTTCTTGTGTCTCTGCAGTATAAAACACATCCGAACCCATCCACACGATTCATTCATCCAAAGGCAATTAAAAAAAACAAAGCGCGACGTCGAGAAAGGTTCCTTACTGTGCGGCCCCGCGAAGGATCGAACCTGCGACCAGCCAGGCGCTGATGTGCGCGGGCTCTCCGTTTGCCGGGTGACCGTGGATCCGCCGAGGTCGCAGCCAGCGCCCTGGCGCCCCCGGACAGCCTCACACTGCCGCCTGTGGGACAAGGTGCGGCACGGCAGCAACTGCCCACCACAGCCCGCTCCCTCAAAGCGTCGCTGCTCCACATTCAAACCTTGCCCATCCGCTCGGCTCGCTGCAGCTCCCCACACCCTCCCCCAATACTGACACATAGCCGTCCTTCCCATTGCATCCGAACCCATCCACACCTCGAAGATGATTCATACTCATCTATCTCTTTTACACGATCACACACACATATCGGGAAGAGCCGCACTTCTGTCGTCCTAATCCTGTTAAATTCACACTGACTACCTTGTATTCCCGGTTGATAGTTATCCTTACACACACAACTCCATTAGATTTGTGTATCGCGTGATTCCTTCAGTCCCCCATCATTCACTTCTGTCTTTGTTTACCTCTAGGCATGTATTAAACCTGCGTGGTCTTTGCGTGAAAATCAATAAAAAAAACTGGACATCTGAAATTTAAAAACAGAAAATACTGGAAGCATTCAACAGGTGAGCATCATCTGTAAAAGAGAGTACCAGTTAATGTTTCAGGTCTATGCTGCCTGACCTGCCCAGTGCTTCCTGTATTTTCTGCTTTATTTTAATTTCAGATTTACAATATCTTGAGTTTTTAAAACAATTTTCAACTGTTTCTCCTTGCGCAGATGCTCCCTTAAGTACATGTTGTATTCTGGTTTTTTTTGTGTGATGGTGAAGGGTCTCGTCCCAAAAGATGGATTATTTACTCCTGTTCATAGCTGCTGCCTGGCTTGCTGAGTTTCTCCAGCATGTCAAGATTTCCAGCATCTGCAGAACCTAGTGTTTTTAATTGAACTTTCTCAATTCCTTTCTTACACACATATGTCCAGACCTCTTGAAGATTCTAGTGTCTTTTCTGGGACCATTGTCCAAGCTCCTGAGCTCCTGTCTGACTCCCCCCTTGCAGATCTCCAGAAAAACCCCTGGGCTGGAAGTGTCACCCCTGGTTTCTCTGCACGGTAATTCCAATTCTTGTTTCCTTGCTTGTTTCCTAATGAGGGGAAGCTCAGCTTAGAGAAGCTGAAGAGGAGCTACTGCAGCGTTTGCTCACAACCATTCTATACCAGGCAATTCCCCCTTGTGCCAAGTAGCCCAACATTCCACTCGCTCAATACTGATTGTTTTGTCTTTACAATTATTTTCCACAAGTCTAGGAAATAGGTCAGTTCTAGATCTGGGCTGATGGAGTGTGAGGTATTGTACTTTGGGAGGTCTACTATATACGGTAAATGGCACACTTAACAACATTGTTAAACAGAGGGATCTTGAGGGCGTCCAAGCCCATAGCCCCCTGAAAGGATAGATAGGATGGTTTGCCTTCATTGGTTGATTCACTGCTTGTAAGAATAAGGAAGTCATGTTCCAACTGTATAAAACTTCGGTTAGGCTGAACTTGAAGTACTATGTGTGATACTGATCATCCTGTTACCAGAAAGATGTGGAGCCTTTGAAGAGGGTGTACAAGAAGTTTACTAGGATGTTGCTTGGTTTATGAGGCATGTGTTTCAAAGAGAGGTTGTCTTTTCCTTGGAGTGTCAGAGGCTAAGAAGAGAACTGATATAAGCTTATATAATTATGAGATTATAGTGCATAAATTATTTTTGGGCTCATAGTATATTTTTCCTAGGTCAAAATGTGTAGTACTAGAGGGCATACAATTTAAGATAAGGAGCTAGGTTCAAAGGAACACACACAAATTGCTGGAGGAACTCAGCAGACCAGGCAGCATCTAAGGAAAAAAGTACAGTCGACATTTCAGGCCGAAACCTTTCAGAAGGACTGGAGAAAAAAAGCTGAGGAGTAGATATTTTTTCTCCAGCCCTGAGGAAGGGTCTCTGCCTGAAATGTTGACTGTACTTTTTACCATAGATGTTCCTCCAGCATTTTGTGTGTGTTGCTTAGATTTCCAGCATCTGCAGATTTTCTCATGTTTGTTCAGAGGAGATGTGTGGGGTAATTTATTTTACATAGAGACTGCTAGATGTCTGGAATGTACTGCCAGGAGGAGGGATGGAAGCAGATACAATAGTGACATTTAAGAGGCTGCTTAAAAAATAGACATATGAATCTACAAGGAATGGAGATATATGGATCCTGTATAGGCAGAAGAGATTTAGTTTAATTGAACATTGTGTTCACCACGGGCATGACGGCAGATGCTGGAAATCTAAAGGAACACACACAGAATCCAGGAGGAACTCAAGCAGCATCTATGGGGATGAATAAACTATCGACATTTTGATCTGAGACCCTTCTTCAGGACTGAAAAACTGGGGTTTTAAACATGTTTAAAAGGCATTTAAATAGGTACAGATAGAAAAGGTTGAGAAGAATATGGGCCAAATGCAGGCAAGTGGGACTATGTCAAGACAATACCTTTGTTGGTATGGATGAATTGGGCAGAAGAGCCTGTTTCCCTTCTGTATGACCGTTTCACATAGCTGCAGTGACCTCACAATTTCTGCGAGTTGTTTTGTGGCTTCCAATGAAATGTCAAATTCCTGTTTACCTCACAAATTGGAATGGAGACAGCAGTTGTCCACAAATAGTGTATTGTGATTTTTACTCATATGAAATCAGACATATTTGTGGTCTTTCATTTAAGTAGAATTGCCACTGTTGATGGCAATTCAAGGTATACCACTGTAAAGAAAAGCTTAAGAGACCAAAACTTTAAAACCAAGGCTGTCTGGCAAATCCACCTCAATTTCTCTGTTGGCCTCATAGTTTCAACTAGAACTGATCCAATGGCAAATCTCATCAGTGACACTCATAGGAAAGGTGGTATCCTCTGAGGAAAGGAGCTGTTTCCAGGATCTATCCCTCAGTGAAAATCAGGGAGAGTCATTTTCGGGAACTTGAGTTGGCTAATAATCTACCTTGACTTTCTTGTATTGAGGAAGAGTTCCTGAACTGGCCAAGCCTCAGCAAAGGGATTTTATGCAGACTTGAGATGGTCATTGGTGTAAACAAGGGTGGTCGGTTCCTCAGATAGATGTCTTAGAAACCTGAGCGTTTAAAAATAGTAAAGAACTCTCCATCCATTTACCCAAATCAAATTCCAAAGAGAAAGTAGCCTTTGGTAAGGATTAAATAATTCTTGAGATGACCAGACAGAGTGATGATCGTAACTTGATTGCTGTTTAAAGGACATATGAAACTAACCATTATCTATACAGACAATGGACAACAAAAGCTTTATAAATCTATTGCATTGTGCTGGAAAGTCAAATCTAGTCAATATCTTTCATAAGACAGTATCTTTGTCAATATCTTTGCACTGGGTCAAAGTCTTGTCAAGGTCATGAAGGAAATGCGCAGGTCTGGATGTGGTTTCTAACATTCTCCCTAAGATTCCAGGTTGACTTCCAGACAGTGAAGAACAAGCCAATCTCTCAAAAATTTCCACAATGGCATGTCCCCATTCTTAATGAAATCAATGTGTTGGTTTTCCTCCACTTTCTGTCCCATATTCCAAAAAAAAAGTTCATGGAACCAATTCCCTATTTCCAGCCATGAAGACTAACTCGCAAGCCATTTCCTCCTGAAGCCTCATGACTCTTGGCTTACTTGACACATTCTTGGGTTTAGGGGAAGTGAATAATTCTTTGGCTTTTTATTCCTCTTGATGAGTCTTATCCCTCTTATCCCATTGTCCTTATCCTTCTCTCCTCAGCATATTCATGTATCTATTAAAGAATCTCTTAAAAACTCCAATGCTCTCTGTCTCCACCCCCATAGCTGGCAGTGCATTCTACCAACCCACAGGGGTTACCATTCAATTAATGATAAGGGTCCATTACATAAAAAAGGCTGGGAACCTCTGGTTAAAAGAAAACTTGTCCACACATCTCCTTTGTATTTTGCCCCTCACACCTTAAATATATGCCCTCTAGTATCAGAGATTCAATTCTGGGAAAAGATGCTGGCTGTTTATTCTAACTGTGCTATGCATAGTTTTATAAATTAATATCAAATCTGCCCTCAGCCATCGCTGGTCTAGAGGAAATAACCCCAGCTTGTCAAACCTCTTCTTGAAGCACATATCCTCCAAACCAGGGAGGAACCCTAGGTCGTTGAACCATAAACAACCTGTTGACCTGGGAAGAGCTTCAAATATCATTTATCAGTATAGAGCTCGATCTCCTTCTTCTTGTATTTTCACCAAATTTTCTTTGATAATATAGATCTTTGAGTTTTTCTCCCTGAGCACCTCTTTTATTTGCTGCCATGAAATGTTGATGTTCCAAGTGCAGCAAGTTCCTCCATTCAATCTGGGGTTATTTCAAATCCAAGCATTGTTTTCTCTTTTCATCGAAACAGCCCTGGTGCCAGTGGGTGAGGTCGCCAATGGATTCATCACTTGCCAAGTGGGGGCTGTTTTGAACTCCTTCCAGTATTTTTCAGTACAAGGACTGTGGTTGTGCCAGAAAATATTGCGTGGAGATGCAGCAAGTCAGAAACAACTGCGGCTTCAAGGTACTGTTCTCAGATATATGATATTTTGGAAGTTGATCCATTATCTCCATAGCCACCTCTTTCAAAACTTGGACGAATGGCAACAGGTTTGGGGATTTATCATATTTCAATCCAATTAATTTCTGCAGTATGTTTTACTTGTGTCCTAACTTATTTCAATTTTTCATGTTAGAGTCATTAACATTTTCATAGTCCAGCAGCAGTCTCTTTGACCTATCATGTATAGGCCAACCAACACACAAGCTAACTAAACCAATTCAATTTACCAGCATGCAAGTGACTGCAGGTATTGGAATATGGAGCTAAAAACAAGCTGGAGGTAGACAGCAAAATGGGCAGCATCTGTGGAGTCATATCCAATGGTTGAAATAAGCTGCAGAAAGTTGTGAACTCAGTCAGCTCCATCATGGGCAATAGCCTCCCCAGCATCCAGGATGTCTTCAAGGAGTGATATTCCAAAAAGGCAGTATCCGTCATTAAGGACCCCTGTCATCCAGGCCATGCCCTTTTCTCATTGCTACCATCTAGGAGCCTGAAGGAACACACTCAACAATTCAGGCATAATTTCTTCCCCTCTGCCATCAGATTTCTGAAGGGACATTGAACCCATGAACACTAGCTCACTATTTCCCCCCCCCCCTCTTTTTGCACAATTAATTTAATTTAATTTTTTAAATATGTATTCTTACTGCTTTTATTAGCATGTACTGCAATGTACTGGTGCCTCATAGCAACAAATTTGACAACATACGCCAATGATATTAAACCCGATTCTGATATGCGAGGAGGGAAATGGACAGTCAATGTTTCATGTTGAAACAATTCAACTGAACTGATAGAGGAAAGATAGTCAGTATAATTAGTCAAGGGGGAGGAGTGAGTCAAGAGCTTGCAGGTGATAGGTAGATCCAGGTGAAGAAGGGTTGATTGGCTGACAAAGTCAGATTGGGTAGGAAAGAGTGGAGATAGTAACAGAGGCTAGGATGTGACAGGTGGAGGTAATAAAGTATTGCCAATTCTGGAGTCTGATAAGAAAAGAAGGTAGAGAGGAACCAAATAAGGGAGGCAAGGTGGACCAATGGGAACATCCATTTCCCTCCACAGTTGCTGACTGACCCACAGGGTTCCTGTACCAGCTCAGTTTTTGCTCCATTTACTAACACTTGGTTGATAGTGTAATGTACCTTGACGATGCTACTCCTTCTCAGTTTACTTTTTCAATACTGAGAGCTTCTGCCTTCATTACACACACTGGCAGTGTGGTGTGGATACCAATCATCCTTTAAGTGTAAAGGTTCTTCCTTGGATTCCCCCTAAATCTTGTGCCCAGTATCTTAAACCCCAATCTCCAGTCACTAACATCCCTGCTATTTGAAAAAAAAATCACTATCAATTCTGTTCATGCTGCTTGTAACCCAGCCTATCCAGTCTCTCCTTCCAGCTAAAACATTCCAAGTACAGTAAAGTAGCGTTCTGGTAAATCTTCAATGCAATCAGAATTTAGCAATGCTCTCATCTGCTTTGATTGTTTCCAGGTTCTGGCCCTAACTAGCTCTGCTTCAGCATGGACACCCAATCCCTCTGTACCTCCATTTCATACCAGGGTGGTCTGAGTACCCTTTATCTACTAGAGCAGAGGTCCATCCAGTCACTCCGAGCCACCACTGTGCACCTGACTGAGCTGTCCTCATTTCACTGAACTCCTCTTTTCGCCACTCTCTCAGTTCCTTTCAATCAAAAGGTGGAACTCATGTGGGCTCAAGCTGTGCCCTTCCCTGTGGGAGATGTGGAACGACCTTTGTTTTGATCCTACACAGGGCCTCTTCTGGTCTCATGTTTCTTTACCTTAATGGTTATATTGGCACTGCTCCTTGTACAAAACTGGAAAATTGTGTAGCTGTCACTGTCAATTTCCACCTTGTTCTCAGTTGTATCTGACATTTCCATTCAGTTCCTCAACCCCTTTCTCTCCTTTTCAGTTGACAGGTTAGCAACCAGTTTTGTTTAAATACACTTCTACTTCTAAATCAGATCAGCTTTAATATCACCGACTTGTCATGAAATTTGTTGTTTAGTGGCAGCAGTACAGTGGAATACATCATTTTAGAAAAACCCAATACATTACAATAAGGTGCAATTAGTGTAAAAAGAGAAAAAGATAGTGAAGCAGTGTTCCTGGCTTCAATGTCCATTCAGAAAGAGGATGTCGGAGGAGAAGAAGCTGTTCTTAAAATGTTGAGTGTGCATCTTCAGACTCCTGTGCTTCATCTTTAATTGTAGCAATGAGAAGAGGACTTGTCCTAGGTGATAAGGGTCCTTAATGATGGATGCAGCTCTTTTGAGGCATCGCCTTTTGAAGATGTCCTGGATGCTAGAGAGGTGAGTGCCCATGATGAAGTTGGCTGTGTTTGTAAGTTCTGCAGCTCCATGCCAGAAGTTGATGTAACCAGTTAGAATGCGGTCTGCAGTATCTGTAGAAATATGCTAGACTATTTGGTGACATACCAAATCTCAAACTCCCAATGAAATATAGCTGCTGTTGTGACCTCTTTGTAGCGCAATGATATGTTGGGCTCAAGATAGATCCTCAGAGATGTTGGCACCCAGGAAGAAAGTTCTCACCCTTTCCACTGCTGATCTCTCAGTGAGGTCTTGTGTGTCTTCCTTTACTTCCACTTCCTGACCTCCTCGATCAATTCCTTGATCTTACTTATGTTTAGTGCAAGTTTGTTGTTGCAACTTACTCTGTTTGCCACAAAGACTCAATTCAGTTCTCCCATTTTCTCTATTTCCATTGCATCTTTGGTTCCTCAACTGAGATTTCCCCCCTCCTGAGGGTCAACAGGACTCTAAAGCTCGTCTCTTCCATTTCTTGTGCTTCTGTTCTAACCTCCTTTCTTCCCACCTAGAGCACGGATAGAAATCCTTTCGTTATCATATTCTATCCCAACTGCCTCCGATTTTCACACCTTTAAGGTGGTACTAGCAACTTACACCTAACTCACCTTTCAAAATTCCGAAGGGGCATTCACTCTAGAATAATCTGTCATCACCCTTCTCATTGCACCTTTCATTAAATCCGTATTGGAATTTCTTCCAATTTTGTGTGCTTTATTCACCTCACTAAGTTCCCTTCTTTAAAACCAAACACAGACTGGGTGACAACATTGCAGGACACCTTAATTTGGTCTACAAGGGTAACCCTGATATCATGCTGTCTCTTACTTTAAGTCTCCCTCCCACTTCCAATCCAACTTTTTCCAAAAATGCCTAATGTAAGCTTGTGGAACTGTGCTCATATCCCAACTTAGGGCATCACAGAATTTCAGACTCAACACTGAATTCAGTTATTGCGGATAACCAGCCTGTTGCTTACGTTTCCAATATTCACTTTTCTCTCCTCATCTGGTGGATCAGATTTTATTCTATTTATATCTTCCCAAGACACACATTGTGTTGTTCATCAGCCCTCACCACATTTTCTCAATTGGCACCATGCCATTTTATCATTCAATTTCTCTTGACTGACACTTCATCATAGACCTTTCCTTTAGTTCTCTTGCCCCTCTCCATTTCCTCTGGAACTTAAAGCTTTCTTCTCCCAATCTTAGAATCAAGAATAATGCAGCACAGGAATAGTCTTTTGGCCCATGATATTGGTGTGAGACTATTTAAGTTAATGATACTTAATCACCTGGTCATGGTCCACATCATTTCATTTTCTGTACATTGTTGTGCCTATCTAAGAGACTCTTGGTTGAGCGAGGTATGGAAGGCTACGGTCTGAGTGCAGATAGATAGGATGAAGTAGAAAACTGGGTCAGCACAGATGTGTCAAAGGGTCTGATTCTGTGCTGTAGTGCTGTGTGGCTCATAAAGATCTGGTGTGGGTAAAATGGAGCTAAATCTATTTGTACTGGGGACTTCAGGTACAGATTGGGTACATGCCTACAGGGGAAGCAAGCCACAACTTGTTGGATAACAAAGAACATAGAAATGAAATAAAAAATGTGTGTGACACATGTCAGATGATAATTCAAGTGAGACCAAACTAATTGTGTCATCTGAAAGGAGGGAGGACAATGACGGAAGACAATAACTATGGGAGAATCTGTCTATTGTAACTAGTAAGATATATAGGAAGCCTCTGTGGCATAAGAACAGCGGAGGTTCCAAAAGAGTTCAATTGAAATAGTGAGGAGTATTGGAATGCCAACTGAGTACTTTTTAAACAGTCTTCATCAAGGAAGATTCTGCAAAGCTCTTGTGGAAGGAGATAATGAAATAGACGTGATGTTGGAAAGGCAACACTTAAGGTGGGCAAATCAACTGCTGTAGATGGAATGCTCCCCAAACTAGTGAGCAAGTTGGAGATGGAGGTTGCAAACAAATTGTCATAAACTTCCAGCCCTTGTTTGAAACAGTATAGTTGGCATGTGGGGGGCAGGTCAGGCTGCATCTCTGACAAGAGAATCTTGTAAAATAATTTACACTAAGGGAATAAAACAAGCAGATCCATTCAACAGGACAACAAATGATTAAATGACTCTGATAAACCAGACAAAATTTAATAAGATCAGTTTCACAAACTAAATAAAGCTAGATAAGTTCTGTCCCACCAAGGTGGGTAAATCTAAAATTAGACTCAAAACATTATATGACACTTGGTGATATCCATCACACCAACATAGATGAAATAATACTGAAGATGTTTCATCTATCTGGTTAAAAATAGAGAACATTAGTTCTACCAAAGTAGGTGAGACTAGACTAACCAAACTATGTGGAACTTGGTAAGATATCTTGCAATCACAAACAAGAGAAAATTCTGCAGATGCTTGATGACCAAGCAACACAAACAAAAGTCCTGATGAAGAGTCTCAGCCCAAAGTGTCGACTGTTTACTCTTTTCCATAGATGTTTCCTGGCTTGCTGAGTTCCTGCAGCGTTTTGTATGTGTTGCTAAGATATCTTCCAACAAGTTATTTAAAGCTAGTGCCATCCATCCAACCACACTGGAAAAAGCTTACTAAATCAAAATATTTCTAAGAATAAAAATGCTGAAAAAACTCAGGCAGTCAAGCAACATCTGTGGAAAGAAACATTGGTCAACATTATGGGTCATTGGTCAACACTTCCATAGAACTGGGGAACTTACATTTTAAAAAGTAGAGCTGGGAGAAAGGAGGGAGATGTAGGACAGGTGACAAAATGGAGGTTGGCTAAGACAGATCAAGAGCAAGATACATTCCATAGAATTAGGTTGAGAAAGGGATGAAGGAAAGCCCCTTTCTCACTAAGGTTTACTGAAGTACCTCAGTAATGTTGTCACAATTGCAACAGCACCAATGCTGTAATTTGTGCCTTTATTTCACAGATGATGAGTAAAATAACATATGGTCATCTGGGTAGTTAAAGCCAAGGCATCACAACATTTACATCTTCGGATGTAACACATCCAATTTCCCTCTGACCCCACCAACAACTGGCACATGTCCCTTTCTGGCAACAGTTTTGCATACATCTGTATGCACTTTAGAATTTCTAGGTCATTCAACTAAGGTCTACAGACAGAAGTAAATGTCTGCAGAAAAGCATATCAGCTACACTGGCCCTCTCCATGCACAGCATTGTGTGCACTCTCCAGCACAAGACTTTGATCAAGAACAGGTTCCCTGGCTGACTTGCTCACCCCCAAACAAATTTGATAATGTATTCAGCTTGGGGGCAATCACAGAGTCATCAGAACAGAACACACTTTGTTGTTAATGAGAGTGTTTATAGGAATGTGCTTTTGGAGAGTTACATGTTTACCTTGCAGCCTGGGCAAAATTAAAATATGAATCTTGTCTTTAAATAAACATCTACTCACAAATATGAAAATTCATTATTGAACTAAATTAATGCAAATGGAGCAAGTGAGAAAAACAGATTCAATTTGTACTCTCTGCAGCTGAGCACACCAAAAGCATAGAAATTCAGGGGCTCACTTGGAGGAAAATAAAGCATAGAACAGAACCTGACGAATTCAGTGTATTCCATCCCTAAACAAGTGCTGTTTAAATGTACGAGAAAGAGAAATATTCAGATGTATTGAAAGGGATTAAATAATGAGGAGCAGCACAAATGCAGGCATGGATCTGGTGGGTTAAAGTGTCTGTTTCTGTGCTACAAATCAGATGTAGTCAGCCCAAATGCAGACTATTACCACACCGGAATTGGGCAACAAGAATGTCCACAATATCCCAAGAGCTTCCCTCCACTGATCCTGACTTGATTTCCTCCGATACATAGAAACGTAGAAAATAGGTGCAGGAGTAGGCCATTCGGCCCTTCGAGCCTGCACCGCCATTCAGTATGATCATGGCTGATCATCCAACTCAGAACCCTGTACCTGCTTTCTCTCCATAACCCCTGATCCCTTTAGCCACAAGGGCCATATCTAACTTCCTCTTAAATATAGTCAATGAACTGGCTTCAACTGTTTCCTGTGGCAGAGAATTCCACAGATTCACCACTCTCTGTGTGAAGAAGTTTTTCCTCATCTTGGTCCTAAAAGGCTTCCCCTTTATCCTTAACCTGTGACCCCTTGTTCTGGACTTCCCCAACATTGGAAACAATCTTCCTGCATCTAGCCTGTCCAATCCCTTTAGAATTTTATACGTTTCAATTAGCTCCCCCCTCAATCTTCTAAATTCCAGTGAGTATAAGCCTAGTCGATCCAGTCTTTCTTCATATGAAAGTCCTGCCATCCCAGGAATCAATCTGGTGAACCTTCTCTGTACTCCCTCTATGGCAAGAATGTCTTTCCTCAGATTAGGGGACCAAAACTGCACACCAAGGCCCTGTACAACTGCAGTAGAACCTCTCTGCTCCTGTACTCAAATCCTTTTGCTATGAATGCCAACATACCATTTCCCTTTTTCACCGCCTGCTGTACCTGCATGCCCACCTTCAATGACTGGTGTACAATGACACCTAGGTCTTGTTGCATCTCCCCTTTTCCTAATCGGCCACCGTTCAGATAATAATCTGTTTTCCTGTTCTTGCAACCAAAGTGGATAACCTCACATTTATCCACATTAAATTGCATCTGCCATGAATTTGCCCACTCACCTAACCTATCCAGGTCACCCTGCATCCTCTTAGCATCCTCCTCACAGCTAACACCGCCGCCCAGCTTCGTGTCATCCGCAAACTTGGAGATGCTGCATTTAATTCCCTCGTCTAAATCATTAATATATATTGTAAACAACTGGGGCCCCAGCACTGAGCCTTGCGGTACCCCATTAGTCACTGCCTGCCATTCTGAAAAGGTCCCGTTTACTCCCACTCTTTGCTCCCTGTCTGCCAACCAATTCTCTATCCACATCAATACCATACCCCCAATACAGTGTGCCTTAACGTTGCACACTAATCTCCTGTGTGGGACCTTGTCAAAAGCCTTTTGAAAATCTAAATATACCACATCCACTGGCTCTCCCCTATCCACTCTACTAGTTACATCTTCAAAAAATTCTATAAGATTCGTCAGACATGATTTTCCTTTCACAAATCCATGCTGACTTTGTCCGATGATTTCACCTCTTTCCAAATGTGCTGTTATCACATCTTTGATAACCAACTCTAGCATTTTCCCCACCACCGATGTCAGACTAACCAGTCTATAATTCCCTGGTTTCTCTCTCTCTCTTTTTTTAAAAAGTGGGGTTACATTAGACACCCTCCAATCCTCAGGAACTAATCCAGAATCTAAGGAGTTTTGAAAAATTATCACTAATGCATCCACTATTTCTTGGGCTACTTCCTTAAGCACTCTGGGATGCAGACCATCTGGCCCTGGGGATTTATCTGCCTTTAATCCCTTCAATTTACCTAACACCACTTCCCTACTAACATGTATTTCCCTCAGTTTCTCCATCTCACTAGACCCTCGGTCCCTTACTATTTCTGGAAGATTATTTGTGTCCTCCTTAGTGAAGACAGAACCAAAGTAGTTATTCAATTGGTCTGCCATGTCTTCGTTCCCTATGATCAATTCACCTGTTTCTGAATGTAAAGGACCTACATTTGTCTTGACCAATCTTTTTCTTTTCATGTATCTATAAAAGCTTTTTCAGTCAGTTTTTATGTTCCCTGCCAGCTTTCTCTCATAATCTTTTTTCCCTTTCCTAATTATGCCCTTTGTCCTCCTCTGCTGGTCTCTGAATTTCTCCCAGTCCTCAGGTGTGCCGCTTTTTTTTTGCTAATTTATATGTTTCTTCTTTGGACTTGATACTATCCCTAATTTCCCTTGTCAGCCATGGGTGCACTACCTTCCCTGGTTTATTCTTTTGCCAAACTGGGATGAACAATTGTTGTAGTTCATCCATGCGATCTTTAAATGCTTGCCATTGTATATCCACCGTCAACCCAAAAGTATCATTTGCCAGTCTATCTTAGCTAATTCACGTCTCATACCTTCAAAGTTACCCGTCTTTAAGTTCAGAACCTTTGTTTCTGAATTACCTATGTTGATACATTGTTCTTTGATCCCAATAATCCTGCCAGAAAAAAATATTTTTAAAAAACCCATCAAGTAATTAACTATTTATCTGCACTTGTTTCGCTGTCTACTATGGCCTGGGAATAAAGTGTTTTCCGGTTGTTTCTTAAATTGGCTTGCCTGCAGAAAGCAGAGGGCCATGGTGGAGGAAGTACATTCGGATTGGAGGGTTGTGACTGGTGGTATCCCACAAGGATCTGTTCTGGGACCTCTACTTTTTGTAATCTTTATTAACGACCTAGACGTGGGGGGTAGAAGAGTGGATTGGCAAGTTTGCAGATGACGCAAAGGTTGGAGGTTTTGTGGTTAGTGTTGAGGATTGTCGAAGATTGCAGAGAGACATTGATAGGATGCAGAAGTGGGCTGAGAAGTGGCAGATGGAGTTCAACCCAGAGAAGTGTGAGGTGGTACACTTTGGAAGGACAAACTCCAAGGCTGAGTACAAAGTAAATGGCAGGATACTTGGGAGTGTGGAGGAGCGGAGGGATCTGTGGACACATGTCCACAGATCCCTGAAAGTTGCCTCACAGGTAGATAGGGTAGTTAAGAAAGCTTATGGAGTGTTAGCTTTCATAAATCGAGGGATAGAGTTTAAGAGTCGCGGGGTAATGATGCAGCTCTATAAAACTCTGGTTAGGCCACACTTGGAGTACTGTGTCCAGTTCTGGTCGCCTCAGTATAGGAAGGATGTGGAAGCATTGGAAAGGGTACAGAGGAGATTTACCAGGATGCTGCCTGGTTTAGAGAGTATGGATTATGATCAGAGATTAAGGGAGCTAGGGCTTTACTCTCTGGAGAGAAGGAGGATGAGAGGAGACATGGTAGAGGTATGCAAGATATTAAGAGGAATAGATAGAGTGGACAGCCAGCGCCTCTTCCCCAGGGCACCACTGCTCAGTACAAGAGGACATGGCTTTAAGGTAAGGGGAGGAAAGTTCAAGGGGGATATTAGAGGAAGGTTTTTTACTCAGAGAGTGGTTGGTGCGTGGAATGCACTGCCTGAGTCAGTGGTGGAGGCAGATACACTAGTGAAGTTTAAGGGACTACTAGACAGGCATATGGAGGAATTTAAGGTTTGGGGGGGGTGGTTATATGGGAGGCAGGGTTTAAGGGTCGGCATAACATTGTGGGCCAAAGGGCCTGTACTGTACTGTATTGTTCTATGTTCTGTGTTCTAAATCTTAACCAATTGCCTGCATTCATACCTGCCTCAGACACACTGCATGCCAGATTGCTCTCATCTTCCAGGTGAAAATTATGTTTCCTCAGACTAATCTCCCCTCCCCACCACCCCAAACCCCTTAATCCTCACCTTAAAACTAGGCCCTAAAGATGAAGCTGACAATGAATTAGAGAAATCTGTTTCTTTCAGTATACCACAGATGGCATACAGCTGAGATGAACTGGACCCCAGAGATGGAAGACATTGGAAATTATGGGGCCAAATTCAGGTGTCTATTCCTCATCACTACGTTCTGCAGCTAATTTTATAAGGTAATGTTGTAACGTTGGAAAACACAGCAGTGAGATTTGACAAAAAAGATAAATAATCAGATATTGTACTTCTCAGTGCTGACCCAGGACAGCAAAGAAAGCTCACTAAGTTTAGCACGTGGTGGCCAATACTAACCATCCGTCGTTCATGAGAAGTTAGTTCAAGTAGACTGTCAGCGGAATTGCTCCATTTAACCTTCCAGGGCAGAGCCAACACAGGGCAAATATAGAATTGCTCACTAGCACCATCCCATCAATGATTCCCAGGGCAAGCACTGCATGCAGTAGGGAAAGAGTAAATCTCCATCTGCACTGCCCAGGACAGACACAACAATTCAATCAGAAAACATCCCTCGTGCAGTTATATTGCAGAGTGGACACTGGCTGAAATACTTGTTCAATACTCACCTGGCAGGTATGGTGTGAAGATCTGTCAACAGGTTTACCCTCTGCGGTGGACCTACAGCATTTAAAGTTAAGCACTTATTTTTGTTGCCATTTCAAGTGTTCCAGTGGTCTGCATTTGGGCTGCACTGAACAACATCAAATTTGCAGTATGGAAACAGACCGTTTAACCATGTGGTTCACCTCATCATTTAACGGCTTCTGAACATCCTAATATCTCCCTCTCTCATGGGCATGTACAACTCTTGTTTTGGCCGGATACTGGTAAAACATCCAAGGCCTGGAAGTGCGAACTACTGCAATTTAAGGAATAGGTCACTCTATACTGTTACAGAAGTCATGTGATAGGCATCGAAACTGTTGCATTCCATCCAGCAGCCCAAGGTAGGTAGGGGGCTCAGAAGGGATCTGATCGAGGTAGACAAAATAATGGGGTGCACAGATAGGTTAGATAAAAGCATACTTTTCTCTATGGCAGAAATGTTTACGAGATAGCATAGGTTTAGGAAAAGGCACAGAGGAAATAGTTTTTGTAACATGCTTATGGAGTCAGTGCTGTACAGCAGAGAACATCTCAAGATATCCACACCGACCCGTGTATGCATCAATTCAATTGCTCTTTACCCTCATTAGGTTCATAGCCTTCTATGCCTTAGCAATTCAAATGCAGATCTACAGTAGATGCCTCTTAAATGTTGGGAGAATGTCCACCTCCTCCTCAGGCTGATTCCAACACTATGTGAAAATATTAAGCTTAAGATTCTTTAAATCCTCTTCCTCTCACCTATGTCCTTTTGTCTTACATCACCCCTATCCTGGAAAAAATGTCCCTAACTGTCTACCCTATGCCTCTGATAATTTTATAAATTTCTCTCTGGTCCAATCCTGGTGAATCTCCTCTGCACCTCCTCCACCGCGACCACACCCTTCCTACAGTGTGACCAGAACTGTACATGATATCAAAAAAAAGCATCGACCCAGTGCTTCATGTCCCAAATCTTCTATTCTCTGCACTGGACTATGCCATTTGCCTTCTTCACTACCATATCCACCTGTGTTGCCAATTTTAGAGAAGTATGGACTTGAATACCAAGGTGCCTCCATTCACCATTCTCTGACACCCTACTTACTGTATACAGTATGCCCTACTGTAGCTGATAGTCAGGAATATGTATCAGGAAAGAGGAAGGTTAGGAAAAATGACATACACTAAGGTGTAGAAATCCCCAGGAGCTGATGAAATCTATCTCAGAATTTCATGGAAAGCAAGGAAGAATCCAATAGTGGTAGAAAGAGTGCAGAAGAGATACACCAAGATGCTGCCTGGAATCGAGGCCTTTAGTTCAAGGAAAGATTGGATCGAATGGAAAATTCTCACTGGAGCACAGGAGTCTGAGTTAAATAAAGTCAAAGTCATTGTATAGGTAAGGGGAATGGTCACAATCTTTTCCCTATAGCAATGTTTACAAAGCATTTAGATAGACACATGAACAGGTAGAGGATGGAGGGCAGATGGGGCTAGTTTAAATTGGCATTGATGTAGTGGATTGAAGGACCTATGCTATGCTGTACTGTTCTGTGTTCTAACCTTAAAGTGTAGTAAAACAGAGGGAATTTCAAGGGGTCAGAATCCTCCTCCAACTGAAGGTCTACCATAATAGCATTGTCACCCTCCTTGGCAATTCATCTCCTTAACCCTTTACTGTGTATTTTTGCTGCTGATTCTACTGGAGGTTGGTGTAGCATGTAGATCCATGTCCACTTCACGTTCTCCTACAGCTTTGTGACTGTAATGGTGAAGTTGCACCTGTGGAGAAGCCTGTCATCTTTTCTAATATCAAAGATCTATCCATCCCAACATGGGTATGGAGACCTGTGTGAAGGCTGAGGCCGTTGGGTTTTCAGGCTATTAGACAGGAAGACTGTATTTTCCTGAAGTCTTATTAGGCTGCATCTCTGGCCTTCAGAATAGGCTCGCTAAGAGTGGAACCCATTGGAGAGCACTGCACAATATTCCTGCCCTTCATTCCTGGAAAGCTTCACCTTTCCCACCTGAACCTGAACAAAGGGGCTGGTGTGGTGGGGGTGGAGTCAGGGATTACCCTAATTCTTCCTGGTCTGGTAGAATACCTCAAATACATTTTCTCTTTCCACTGCCAACTCATCACAGTGAACTGTAGGATCATGAAGAGTGTTGTAGAACTGGAGGACCTGGGAGTACAAGCATATAGGTCCCTGAAAATGGTGTTACAGGTAGACAGGGTGGTGAAGGTGGATTTTGACGTGCTGGTCTCCTTCAGTTAGAACTCAGCATATAGAAGTTAAGATGTTATGTTGTCATTGTACGTTGAGTTGGTGAGGCTGCACTTGGAATATTGTATTCAGTTTCGGTCACCCTGAGACAGCCAAGATGCCACCAGACTGTCAAGAATGCAGAACAAATTTACAAAGATGTTGCCAGGACTTAAGGGGCTGTTACATGGAGAGGGCTTGAGCAGGTTGGGACTTTATTCCTTGGTGTGCAGGAGACAGATGGATGATTTTATAGAGATAGATAAAACCATGAGTGGAATAGGCAGGGTAATTTTGGTCTTTTCCCAGAGTTGTGGAATCAAGAACTAAAGGACATCAGTTTCAAAGGTGAGAGAGGAGAGATTAAATAGGAACCTTTTCACCTAGAGGTGGTCAGAATATAACATTAGCTGCCAAAAGAAGTTGTTGAGGCAGGTGCATTAACAACATTTAAGGACACTTGGATAAGTACATGGATAGAAAAGGTTTAGAGGGATATGGCCAAATGGGGACAAATGGGACCAGTTTAGATGGGAAGCTTGGTTAGTGTAGGCCAGTTGGGCTGAAGGGCCTTTTCCATGCTGTATGACTCTTCATATTGGCAAAAGGTGGTGGACACAGGGACAATTCAGTCCCAAATTCCAGGTCCCCTTCTGGACCTCAAATGAAGTGCAGATCCATCCTACAAGGAGGCACGGTATATTCACAGATGTTCTAACCTCTGAGCGGCAAATTCCAATTTAGCAGCCCAAAGATTGTTTTGCTGCCATTTCCTCTGTCCTGTGGTGTTGTCAGCAAGGGACAGAGATTGGCAAGCAGAGGAAGAGACTATTCAAATGAAAGCCATGGAGGATGACTAGACATCTTGAGGCGTGTTGCCTGGAAACTGAGGAGAGGCCCGAGCTCCAAGCTTACTTCAGGCCTACCTCAGGATCTGAGAGAATTGGACAAAGGAAAGGACAGGGATAGAGACAGAGACCTTCTCAGAGGGATAGAGAGCTAGTTGGGTTGAAGAACCTAATCACTACCTCTGTATTGTAACACCATAATGACTTTCATGAGGTACTTTGCTTTTCATTTGTTCTAATTATGTTCTTTCTTGTAAAAATTGTGCATAATTGCAGGTTTTCATTTCATCTATGCATGTACATGTATTTGACAGTAACTCGACTGCAAGATGATAAACCCTTGACCAGATCTCATCTATTAACTGCAACTCTCTTCTCATCCATCTCTTCCTGATATGGGAATATATATGGATATAGACTTCATCAGGGTCTCACTATCCACCCAGACTTTGCATTTAACAGATCCTTTTAAAAAATTTCCACCACCTTCAATGAGATCCACCACCATACACATCTTCCTGCCCATTCTCAAAGGGGTCATTCTGTTCAAGACTCGCTGGCCCACTTTTTCACTGCTACCTACTACCTCCCCTTCAATTGGCCATACAGCCTCAGGAGATGTAGCTCCTGTCCCATTACCTTTTCCCCTCCCACCATCCTGAAACCAAAGTAGTCTTCCGGTGAAGCAGTGATTTGCCAGGGTTTCTAACTTTGTGTACTTTATTTAATTCTCCTTCCCATTCACATTTAGACCAATCTATTTGTAGCCTCCTACACTTTTATACCAATGGCCAATAAAGTTTGAGGAATGCTACCAATGGATAACATTGTAGTTTTCTGGACATTTTCAAACTCTACTACATCACGTATCTTGCTTTTTTTGTTCACATCTGACAAGATCAAGATGGTGCCATGTACAGCAGCTGTGTTGTGAGCTCCGTTCCAAATCTACTAATTTCTACGATTTTCTTAGCATTTTCTGTTCAAGTAGCTGATAGTCACATCAGATACAATAGACTGACCCTTCTGAACATCGGAAAGATGGCATTTACTCACTATGTGCCGCCTTTCCTACACTGGGAACCTCTGCTTGCATGATCCATGGGAGACACTACCTCGGAAGAAGTGCCAGAGCAAGGGAGAAGGGCCGGCGTCCTGCTGAGGCAGAGACATCGTGCAAATCGGCCGCCATTCACTAGCATACTACTGGCTGACGTTCAGTCCCTGGATAACAAGCTTTTTGAACTGAGAACTTGAATCTCCTATCAGCGGGAAACAAAGGAATGTAACGTTTTGTGCTTCGTGGAGACCTGGCTGATGGAGGAGATAGCGGATCATGCCATCGAGCCCTCTGGGTCCTCCTTGTTCCAGGCAGACAGGTTGAAAAACCTCTCTGGGAAGAGTAGAGGAGAGGTATGCTTCATGGTCAACAATGCTTGGCACGACCCCCCAGAACGTGCATGCACTCAACTCCTTTTGCTCCCCAGACCTGGATTACCTGGTGCTTCTGTGCAGACCCTACTGGCTGCCTAGGGAGTTCACGGCTGTTACCATCACAGTGGTGTACATTCCGCCGCAGGCTGATACTGACCCGGCTCGCAAGAAACTGTTTGAGACCATCAACACACTGGAGACTGCACACCCAGAGGCTGCCTTCATCTTCGCCGGTGACTTTAATCGAGCGTCTCCGAAGTTTTGTCAGCACATCCAGGTGAGCACTCATAGAGATAAGATACTTGACCACTGTTATGCTCCCTTCCACAATGCTTATAAAGCTCTCCTTCACCCAGCTTTTGGAAAATCAGATCACTCTTCGATCCTGCTTCTGCCAACGTACAAGCAGAAGCTGAAACAATAGGTGGCCATAGTTAAATCTGTTCACCATTGGTCCAGCCGATTGGTCTCCATGCTGCAGGACTGCTTCAATGACGTTGACTGGAATGTCTTTCATGATGAGGATGTTGTAGCGGTGTGCTACATGCAGCGCTGCAATAACGACACGGAGTTGGTGAGCTGCAGTTACAAAAGAGGTTTATTCAAACTTCACGGCCTCACTTTAAAGCCTTCCTGATCCCGCCCTCCCCGGGCGGGAATGCTGTAAGGGGCGCGTATTCACAGTCCCGTCCCGCGCGCGGGCTTTTCCTCTTGCTGGTGAAGCAGGCTTGGCGCCCTCTTTGGGACCTGCCTCAATGCTGGTGCGCGCCGCTTTGTGAGCCGGTTCGAGTGCGCGGGGAAGTGGGTCGCCACAATGTCTCCAAGTTCACTGATGGAGTCACGTGCTTTGTCCCAAAGTGCATCAATGATATTGTCCGCCAGAACTTGGTCAGGGTCTTTCCGAACCAGAAACCCTGGATCAATAGTTCTGTGCAAGCAGCACTTACAGTGTGACATCGAGCTTACATCGCTGGCGATGAGCTAGAGCTCAAGAAAAGCAGCTATGACCTGCGCAAAGCTATCAAGGCTGCGAAACAACAATACAGGAACAAGATTGAGTCAAGATTTACAATGAATAGCACACGTGACTTATGGTGAGGTTGCATACCATTGCAGACTTCAAAACCAAACGTTGTGGTGCCGCCAACATCGTGGCCTCTCTCCCAGATGAGCTCAATGGCTTTTACGCTCGGTTCGATGTCGCTAACTCTGAGCCTCCGAGGAAAGCCACCACTACAACCTGCAACCTGGTCATCTGAGGCATGCAGAGGTTTCCAATGAGTGGACAGTCGCAAGGCTGCGGGACCGGACGGCATCCCAGGGCGAGTTCTCAGGATGTGTGCAGCACAACTGGAAGGTGTGTTTACTGACAGTTTTAATCTCTCCCTCTCCCAGTGTAGAGTGCCCTCCTGCTTCAAATTATCCACTATTGTCCCTGTACCAAAAAAGACCAAGGTAACATGCCTAAATAACTGGCGTCCTGTCGCACTCACCTCAATAATAAGCAAATGCTTTGACAGGCTGGTCAGGATTACACCTGCAACTTGCTACCACCCAAACAGGACCCCCTGCAATTCACCTACCAATCGACAGACGACACAATAGCCACTGCTCTACATACCGTCCTTACACATCTGGAGAAGAAGGATGCTTATGTGAGAATGCTGTTCTTGGACTACAGTTCAGCATTCAGCACCGTAGTTCTATCCAACCTCGACAGGAAGCTCAGAGACCTTGGCCTTGACCCTGCCTTGTGCAGCTGGATCCTGGACTTCCTGTCAGGTCGCCGTCAGGGGGTAAGAGTGGGCTCTCTCACCTCCACTCCTCTGACTCTCAATACAGGAGCCCATCAGGGTTGTATATTGAGTACTCTCCTTTACTCCCTGTATACCCATGACTGTGTCGCCACCCACAGCTCTAATCTGCTAATCAATTTTGTTGACGACACTACATTGATTGGCCTAATCTCAAACAGTAACGAGGTGGCCTACAGAGAAGAAGTCATCTCTCTGACACAGTGGTGTCAAGAAAACAACCTCTTCCTCAATGTCACAAAAACAAAGGAGCTGGTTCTGGGATTACAGGAGGAATAGAGATGGGCTAACCCCCATTGACATCAATGGATCTGGGGTTGAGAGGGTAAACAGCTTTAAGCTCCTTGGCATCCACATCACCAAGGACCTCACATAGTCTGTACACACCAAACAGCAGAGGAAGTTTGGTATGGGCCCCCAAATCCTAAGAACTTCCTACAGGGGCACAATTGAGAGCATCCTGACTGGCTGCTGTATCACTGCCTGGTATGGGAGCTGTACCTCCCTTAATCACAGGACTCGGCAGAGAACGGTGTGGACAGCCCAGCGCATCTGTAGTTGTGAATTTCCCATGATTCAGGACATCTGCAAGGACAGGTGTGTATAAAGAGCCTGTAGGATCATTGGGGACCCGAGTCCAGCTGTTACCATTCAGGAAACGGTACTGCAGCATAAAAGCCAGCACCAACAGGACAAGCCAGGGACAGCTTCTTCCACCAGGCCATCAGAATGATTAACTCACGCTGATTTGTGTGTACTCAATATTACATCGACTGTTCTATTTATCATAAAGTACTATGATTTCACATTTAGATGGGGGATGTAACATAAAGATTTTTACTCTTCGTGTATGTGAAGGATGTAAGAAATAAAGTCAATTCAATACCCATCCATCTGTGACATTGGCTCAATTTTCTCTCTTCATTTGCACATCCTTCATACAGTCAAACCCACCATCTTCACAGGAATGACACAGGTACACGCCACACAGGTGGAATACAGCTGGCCAGATGTTGTGCAACCCTGACTAGCTCACAAGTCTTAAGTGTGCATAAAGACCCAAGAAGTTACTCGTGACCAGGAGAAATGCGACTTGAAAACCGACTGTCTGGAAAAGGTAACCAGATGATAGTTTCTTAAAGCTGAAGAGGTTTTCTCTTACACCTCTCCCTCAAGGTGCCTGAGCCCTGCCTTTCTCCTGGCAGAAGAAACAAGTATGTCGACAACCACCACAGTCTTGAAGACAAGCATCCCTGCTTCTTTCTCTGGTCAATCTGGAGTCAATGGAAGTCACTCATCCTTCAGCAGCTGGTTGGTGAAGTTACAAGGTGTCACCTCTGCCTTTTAACACAGTTGAGGAGCTTTGCTCACACCAGGTGGGGCAGGCAGAGCCCTGGTTGCACAGGAGACATACACTGGCAAACCATATGTGTGTTCATCTTCCTCCTCCAAGCGTAGGCAGTAAGGACAAGATACCAACTATAAAGGGAGATGACGCCACTTGTGTTGTGCTTAGGATCAGAGTATTTCTCATCTCAAACCTACAACTGGAATCCCTGCCTGAGCTGCCATGTCTGAACATTACTGATGATGTTGCAGGTGCTCAGCACTGTCTGGGTGAACTTCACATTCCCTCTAAATCTCTTACCCTAAATCTATGTCCACTGGTTTAGTTTGTCTCTAAGGGAAAACATTTCCTGTAATCTACCCCTCAGGTAGGCAATTTGGTCAGCATGGACAAAATGGGATGAAGGGTCTGTCTTGGTTTTATTTTTACTTAGTGTCACGTTGCGGAATTGGCCCTTCCACCCTTCAAGATGCACCACCCAGCAAACCCCAACAACCATGATTTGACCCTAACCTTATCACGGGACAATGTACAATGATCAGTTACCCTACCCAGTACACCTTTGAACTGTGGGAGGAAACAGGAGCACCTGGAGAAACACTCACACATTTCACAGGCAGGATCTACAGAGGACACCAGGGTTGAACTCTGAACTCCAAACTCCAGCACCCTGAGCTGCAATAGCACCACACTATCCGCCAGGCACCCTGTTCTGTTTCTGTAACTTTCTGATGACTTTGTGCTCCTGGACTTCTGCCTGAACAAGAGGGAACATCAGGGTGTTCCACTATTCAGGGTGTCCTAACTGAGGAAAGCAGTCAGTTATTGGTGTCCATCTGTACCTGGGTCATGACTCTACTTTTGACCCATCCATAAAGTATCCTCTTTGTTGGTATCCTTTCCCGACTGGGCACTGTCTTGAAGTTGCCACACACCTCTCATCAATGAGCTGCTCCAGGGGGAGTTGCCCATCTTTAACTGGAACATGTTCAGAGTCGGGGACGTGGTCACCTTGAGTGAGAGTGTCTCTATTCCTTTACCAGCAGAGGACTCTGTCTGTCAGGTTGACCGGTCAAGCAGGTGGTGTGCGTAGGGGAGTGAGCCACACACCATCATAACCCATGGGAAAGCCTCTGCTGGTCCCATCAAAGTGCGTGTTGAGGGGCTCTATGGTGTGGAGCAATCTTATCCCAACCCACCTCCCACCCCACTGGAATGGGAATGCTTATCAGATTCAGGCCAGAAACTTGGCTGTTGCCTCACAGCACCAAACATCTGGGTTCAATCCTGACCTGAGTGCAGTTTGTATGGAGGCTGTTCTTCCTATGACCGTAGGAATTTTCCTCTTGTTTCCTACCTGCTCCCAAAGCTGTGTGGACTGGCGATTGATGGTCAGTGTAGACTCATGGGGCAAAGGACCTTTTCATATTCTGTATCACTGTGACCATATGGAGGTCCTTCCTGTCCAGGCTGCTCCCATAGTCATAGGGATCCCACCCCCAAGCTTGTCTTTCCCTCCCCACCACACTTTCTGCAGGAATCACTCTCTACGCAACTCCCTTGTCCATTCATTCCTCCCCACTAGCATTTATCCTTGCAAGCAGAACAAGTACTATACCTGCCCCTACACTTCCTCCCTCACTACCATTTAGGGCTCCAAACAGTCCTTCCAGGTGAGGCGACACTTCACCTGTGAGTCTGTTGGGGTCATATGCTGTGTCCAGTACTCCCAGTGTGGCCTCCTGTATATCGGTGAGACCCGACTTAGATTGGGAGACTGGTTTGCCAAGCACCTACACTCTGACCGCCAGAAGAAGCGGGATTGTTCAGTGGCCACCCATTTTAATTCCACATCCCATTCCGATACGTCTATCCCTGGCCTCCTCCACTGTCATGATGAGGCCACACTTAGGTTGGAGGAACATTGCCTTATATTCCGTCTGGGTAGCCTCCCATGAACATCGATTTCTCAAACTTCCGATGATGTCCCTCCTTTCACTGTTCCCCATTCCCTTTTCTGTCTCTCACCTTATCTCCTTGCCCACTCATCGCAGCCCTCTAGTGCTCCTCTCACTTTTTTTCTTCCATGACCATCTGTCCTCTATCAGACCCCCACTTCTCCAGCCCTGTATCTCTATCACCATTCAACTTTCCAACAATTTACTTCATCCCTCCCCCTCCAGGGTTCACCTATCACTTTCTGTTTCTCTCCCGTCACCTTTTAAATCTACACCTCAGCTTTATTTCTCCAGTCCTGCCGAAGGGTCTCGGCCCGAAACTTCGACTGTACTCTTTTCCTAGATGCTGCCTGGCCTGCTGAGTTCCTCCAGCATTTTGTGTGTTGCTCAGATTTCTAGCATCTGCGATTTTTCTCTTCTTTGCTCCCTTAGTCTTTCCACTTCCTTGACAGTGTCTGCCGTCCAGCCCTGTCATGGCAGTGCATTCTGCCATCTGATGGTGAGAGGATGGTCCTCCCAGTCTGGATCCTCATGGATCTGGATAAACAGTATTCCACAAAGCAGTCCCATGAGACAGCAAGACACAGACGCTTTGGCCCATCAAGTCAACACTAACCATCATGGTACCCATCAACACTAATCTCATTAACCAGTACTGATCCATATCCTTGAAGTGCTTGTTTCAGTAGCCATTAAATGTCTGCGTCACTGATTCAATCAGTGCTCTTCTGATTCCATCTGCCATTTGGAATAAAAAGTTCTTCCTCAGATCCCCTTCAAACTTCTTCAGCTTGACCCAAGTCCTTTAGTTTTAGCCACACTGCTGGGGAGGGGGTGGGGGGTAAATTTCCCACTACCCACCTTATCAATGCTCCTCAATTTTATACACTTCTATTTGGTCCCTCTTGGCCTCATCCACTCCAAAGGAAACAGACCAGCCTCTGGGGTCACTCCTCAGAGCTGAAGTATTCTATCCCAGACAAGATCTTTGTGCATCTCCCCTGCACCCTCTTCAATACAATCACATCCTTCATACATCTGTAGCCAGTACTTCCCCATGGCCTAACCAATGTTTTGTAAAGTTGTACCCCAACCTCGCTATTCTTATCTTGCATGCTAATGAAAGTATAGTTACCACCTCTCTGTTATACAGCATGGACACAATCCCTTCAGCCCAACTGGTCCACACCAATCAATGTTTTTACCTAAGCTAGTCCCAGTTACCCATGTTTAGCCTATTTCCCTCTAAACATTTCTTCTCCATATTGTTAATATATCTGCCTCAGCTACTTCAACTGGCAGCTCATTCCCCATTTCATACTCCAGTTGTAAAATTTGCCCTCAGCTCTCTGTTATGCATCTAAACCCATGTCGTCATCCTAAACCCATGTCGTCAACTTATTGATTCCCCACCCTTTGGAAAAGAACGTGCATTCACCCAATCTATACCCATCATGATTTTGTACACTGCTAAGATTATCCTTCAACCTCCAGTGAATACAGTCCCAACCCGCTCAGTTTCTCTCCATTATTCTGACCCTCAAGTCTTGGCTAAATATTAATAAATATCCTCTGCACTCTCTTCTGCTTAGTGGCAACTGTCCTGTAGCAGGATGACCAAAACTGAACGACGTTTCAAAGACGGCCTCACCAATGTCTTGTTCAACTGTGTCATAACATTCCAACTTCAATACTCATCACCCTGATTGAAAGGCCAGTGTACAAAAAGCCCTCTTCACTGCTCTATATCTACCTGTGACCCCACTTTCAGGGAACCATGTATTTGTAGAGTTATTGACTACAGGAGGAAGACCATAAGTTATACAGTAGAAACAAAATCAAACCATTTGGTCCATCAAGCCTATTCCACCATTTCACCAAGGCTGCTCCATTTCCCTCTCAGTGCTAATCTCCTGCCTTCTCCCTATAGCTCATCATGACCTGACTAATGAAGAGCCCATCAACCTCTGCCTTAAATATACTCAATCACTTGGTCTCCACAGCTGTCTGTGGCAACAAATCCAGAGATCCACCTCTCTGGCTGAAGAAATTCCTCTTCACCTCCAATCTAAATGGATGTCCCTCTATTTCAAGTCTGTGTCCTCTGGTCTTAGACTCCCCAACCATAGGAAACATCCTCTCCACATTGACTCTTATCAAGGCCTTTCAAGATTCAATAGATTTAGATGACATTCCCCCTCGGTCTCCTGAATCGCAGTGACAACAGGCCCAGAGCCATCAAACGCTCCTCATATGATAGAAGGAAAGAAAGATAGAAAACCTACAGCACAATACAGGCCCTTCGGCCCACAAAGCTGTGCCGAACATGCCCTTACCTTAGAACTACCTAGCCTAGCCTTACCCTAACCCCTCTATTTTTCTAAGCTCCATGTAGCCATCCAGGAGTCTCTTAACAGATCCTATCGTGTCCACCTCCAGCAGCCCATTCCATGCACTCACCACTCTCTGTGTAAAAAACTTACCCCTGACATCTCCTCTGTACCTACTTCCAAGCACCTCTTAAAACAGTGCCCTCTCGTGCTAACCATTTCAGCCCTGGGAAAAAGCCTCTGACTATCCACATGATCAATGCCTGTCATTAATGCCTTCTTAACCACAGAGTCAACCTACGTAGCAGCTTTGTCCTATAGACTCAGACCCCAAGATCCCTCTTATCTTGCACAATGCCAAGAGTCTTACCATTGATACTATATTCTGGCATCATATTTGACCTGCCAAAATGAACAACTTCGCACTTAACTGGGTTGAACTCCATCTGCCACTTCTCAGCAGAGTTTTGCATCCTATCAATGTCCCGCTATAACCTCTGACAGCCCTCCACACTATCCACAACACCCCCAACCTTTGTGTCATCAGCAAACTTACTAACCCATCCCTCCACTTCCTCATCCAGGTCATTTATAAAAATCACATAGAGTAGTGGTCCCAGAACAGATCTCTGAGGCACACCGCTGGTCACTGGCCTCCATGCAGAAGGTATAAAGATATGAGGAAGGTAGGGTTGGATGGTGAGGGGTAGATGGTGGATGGAGAAGGATGGGCGGAGAGTGGTAGGGAGGGAGATATAAGGCAGGGAAAGGAGAGGGCAAAGAGGTGAGGAGTTTGAGCTAATGGGACGGGGAGGTGATGGTGAGGGGATGAAGGAAAGGGTGAAGGGAGAGACATCTACTGTCCCCTCACCCATCCCTTGATAACCCTATCAATCCCGGAATTATTTTCGTGAACCTCCTTTGAAACCTCTCCTTTCTTAGATATGGGCCCACAACTGTTCACACTACTACAACTAAGGTGTCACCAGGCCCTAAAAAGCCTCAAAGTTACATCCTTGCCTTTATTGTAATCCTCTTGACCTGAATGCTAACATTGCATTTTCCTTCCTCACCACTGACTCCACCTGCAAATTAACCTTTAGGGAATCCTGCATGAGGTTTCCCAAGTCCCTTTGTGCTTCAGATTTTTGAATTTTTTCACCATTTAGAAAATAGTCTAGCTCTTATTTCTTCTGCCAATGTGCATACAATGGCCATACACTTCCTGACCCTGAATTACATCTGCCACTTCTTAGCACATTCTCCAAATCTGTTTAAGTCCTCCTGTAGCCTCTCTGCTTCCTCAACACTACCTGATCCTCCACCCATCTTTGTATCATCCACAAGTTTGGCCATAAAGCCATCAATTCCTTCATCCAAATTATTGATATATAATGTAAAAAGGATCAGTCCAAAGACAGTCCCCTGTGGAAAACCACTAGTCACCGGCAATCAACCAGAAAAGGCACCCTTTATTCCCATTCTTTGCATCCTGCCAATCAGCCAATACTCTATCCATGCTAGTATATTTCCTATAATACCATGGGTTCTTGTTAAGCAGCCTCATGTCTGGCACCTTGTGAAAGGCCTACTGAAAATCCAAGTACACAACATCTACTGATTCTTCTTTGCCTATCCTGCTTTTTACTTCTTCAAAGAATTTCACCAGATTTGTCAGGCAGGATTTTCCTTTAATTAAACAGGTGGCATGGTATCGGTGGTCAGCACAAAGCTATACAGTACCAGCGACCCAATTTTAATTCCCGCCACTGCCTTTAAGGAGTTTGCACGTTTGCCTTGTGACCTTGTGGATTTCCTCTGGGTGCTGCAGTTTTCTCCCACAGTCCAAAGGCGTACCAATTGATAGGTTAGTTGGTCATTGTAAATTGTAGGAATAAATTTTGGGATGGCTGGGTGGTATATCTCACTTCTGTCCCCCGACACTCTTAAACTTCTGGCATACTACTAATGTCTTCTACAATAAATACTGATGCAAAATTCTTATTCAATTCATCCACTATTTCCTTGCCACCCATTACTACCACTTCAGCATCTTTTTTCAGCGGTCCATTATCTCCTATTGAAAATGTATCTGAAGAAACTTTTGGTATCCTATTTAATATTATTGGCTAGCCTACTGTCATATTCCATCTTCTCCTTCTTTATTGCTTTTTTAGTTGCCTTCTGTTGGTCTTTAAAAGCTTCCCAATCCTCTAACTTCCCATCAATTTTTGCTCTATTATATGCCCTCTCTTTAGCTTTTTTGCTGGCTTTGACTTCTTCTTGTCAGCCCCAGTTGTGTCATCTTGCCTTCAGAACACTTTTTCTTAGGTTTATAACTATCTTGTGCCTTCCAAATTGCTTCTAGAAACTCCAGCCATTGCTGTTCTTCTATCATCCCTGCTAGTGTCCCCTTCCGATCAATTTTGGCCAGCTCTTCTCTCATGCCCCTGTAATTCTCTTTACTTCACTGTAATACTGATACATCTGACTTTAGTGTCTCCTTCTCAAATTTCAGGGTGAATTCAATCATGTTATGATCACTTTCCCCTAAGGGTTTCTCTACCTTAAGTTCTTTAATCAATTCTGGTTCAGTCTAGAATAGCTGATCCCTTGGTGGGCTCAACCACAAGCTGCTCTAAAAAGCCATATTGTAGGCATTCTACAAACTCCCCCTCTTGGGATCCAGCAGCAAACTGATTTACCCAATCAACCTGAACACTGAAATCCCCTATGATTATCATAACATTGCCTTTTTGACATACATTTTCTGTTTCCCCATTGTAATTTGTAGCCCACATCTTTACTACTGTTCAGAGGCCTGTATGCAACTCCCATCAGGGTCTTTTTACCCTTGCAGCTTCTTTGCTACACCTACAATGATTCTACACCTTCCAATCCTATGCCACCTCTTTCTAAGAATGTGATTTCATTTTGTTTTAAACTAACAGAGCCATGCCACCCCCTCTGCCCACCTGCCCGTCTTTTCAATACAATGTGTATCCTTGGACGTTAAGCTCCCAGATATAATCTTCTTTCAGCCACGATTCAGTGATGCCCACAATGTCATGTGTGCAAATCTGTAACTGAGCTACAAGTTCATCTACCTTATTCCATATACTGTCTGCATTCAAATACAACACCTTCAGTCTCGTATTCATCACCCTTTTCAATTCTGTCCACCTTTCACATTGCAACTGATCCCATTAACTGCAATTTTGCTCCATCATCAGCCTGTCCTTGCTGGCTGTCTCACTACACACTGCCTCTGTTTGTAAACCAACTACCCTATTCTCAGCCCTATCACTCCAGTTCCCAGAAAGGTCCATAAGCCAGTCCTCTTTAAGGGATCAGTGGTGGAGAGGGTTAGTACCTTTAGGGTTAGGGGAAATCATTTTGGAGGATCTTTTCTAGGTCCAGCACGTAACTGCTGTTACAAAGAATTCATGGTTGTGTCTCGACTTTCTTAATGTTTATGCAAATTTACAATTTCATCTAAAACTTTGACAAACTTCTATAGATGCACAGTGGAGAGTATCCCAAATAGTTGCTATATGGCCTGGTCTAGAAACACTAATGCTGAGGAAGAGAAAGACCTGCAAAAAATAGTGGATACAGCCAGTCCATCACAGGAAAAGCCCTCCCCACCATTGAACACATCTACAAGGAGCATTGTCAGAAGGAAGCAGTGTCCATCATCCAGGACATGCTCTCTTCTTGCTGCTGCTGCCATCAGGAAGAAGGCCCCACACCACCAGGTTCAGGAACATTTATTACCCTTCAGTCATCAGGCTTCTGAATGAACATGGATAACTTTACTCGCCTCGACAGATCCCACAACCTATGGAATTGATTTCAAAGACTCTATAACTCTGTACCTTGTTTATTTATTCATTATTAATATAATTAGTTGTTTGTTGGTCTTTGTGTTATTTTCATTGATTTTCTTGTATTCTTTGTTCCTGTGAATGCCTGCAAGAAAATGAATTTCGTAGTGTATGTTTTCATTTACATACTTCGATAATAAACTTTGAACTTTCAACCTTCGGTGATCCTTGGACTTGCACACCAAGGTCCCTCTGCTCCTCAGTGCTCCTTTGCACCCTACTATTATTGTATACTTTATTAGTTCTCCCAAGGGCATTATGTCCTCATATTTTTAATGTAAGAGTGGTGCTCCCTCTGTCCTGTAAAGTACTTCTCACACAGGCCACATATACAGTTTTGCACCTTTGACAACATTTAAATCAAGTATGGACAGTTACAGCAAGGGTTAGACCACAGCAAAATTTTACGCCCAACTGAACACTCTCAGGGCATGTAATGATACTGGTAGAACAGATACTGATGGGACCTAACTTTATGCTCACCTCCAACACAACCAGGACATTAGTCTCAAAAGTTTCTAGATATGTTAAACTATGAGCTAATTTCAGAAGCAGTTTACCATAAAAAAGGCTTTCAGGTTAGCACGAGAATGGGCTACACATGGATCAAAGTTCCTCTAAAGCTGTTTGAAAACAGACAGTGTTATAGAATACAGAATCACAGTACATGACATTTGGCCCACTGTGTTGTGCCAACATCTTAAGTTACTCTAAAATCATTCTAACACTTCCCTCCTACATATTCCAACATTACTCTATCATCCATGTGCCTTCTTAACAACCTTATCAACTTGTCCAAGTGCTTCTGCAGACTCCCTGCTTCCTCATTGATTCAATATTGACTTGGTTATCTTTAGCACATCACAAAGGAACACAGCACACTCAACTACTGCTACAGTACAATCAACAATGCCTACTATTTCATTCCTTCACCACATTTTAGCAAATCTGATCATTTGGCTTTGCTCTTCCTACCTACATACAAGCAGAGGCTAAAAAGCAAGGCACCAATTGTAACCACAACAAACAGGTGGTCGCTGGAGGCAGAGGACTGGTGACGGGATTTCTTCAAGTTAGTAGACTAGGCCATGTTCAAGATCTGAAGATCTGAAAGAATATGTCACGGTTGTCATGGACATTATAAAGATAATTGTGGACAAGAATGTCCCCACAAGATCATTCAGTCTTCCCTAACTAGAAGCCCTAGATGAACCAAGAGATCTGCAATCTGTTCAGGGCCAGATAGGTCTGGTATCTCAGGAACATACAAGAGGTCCAGCTATGGCCTCCAGGAACCTCACCTGTCACGAAGGATTATCTAAATATTTCTGCTAGGGCTCCTGCAATTTCAGCACTTACCTCCACAGGGTCCGAGGGGACACCCAGTCGGGCCCAGAGGATTTATCCACCTTAATTTGCCTCAAGACAGCAAACATCTTCTCCTCTGTAATCGCTATAGGGTCCATGACTTCTCTGCTGCTTTGCCTTACTTCTATAGACCATGTCCATCTCCCAAATAAATACAGATGCAAATAATCCATTTAAGATCTCCCCCATCTCTTTTGGCTCTACACATGGATTATCATTCTGATCTTCCAGAAGACTAATTTTGTCCCTTGCAATCCTTTTGCTCTTAATGTAGCTGTAGACTCCCTTAAAGTTCTCCTTTACCTTGTCTGCTGGAGCTCCCTCATGCCTTCTTTTAGCCCGCCTGATGGCCTTCTTCATTGTTCTCCTTCATTTCTTGTACTCAAGTACCTCATTTGTTCCTACCTGCCTATACCTGCAAAGCACCTCTTTTTCTCATAACCAGGGCCTCAATATCTCTTGAAAACCAAGGTTCCCTAAACCTGTTATCTTTACTTTTTTATTCTGACAGTCACGTACAAGCTTTGTTCTCTCAAAATTTCTTTTGAAGGCCTCCCATGTAGCATGTACACCAAAGCAGCCAGTCCCAATCCACACTTGCCAGCCAGATCCTTTCTGATACCATCAAAATTGGCCTTTCTCCAGCTTAGAATCTCAATCTGTGGCCCAGACCTGTCTTTTCCCATACTTACTTTGAAACTAATGGCATTATGATCACTAGATGCAAAGCATCCCCCAGCACTAGCTTCTGTCACCTGCTTTGCCTAATTCTCTAACAGGAGATCAAGTATCACACACTCGTTGGAACTTCTATGTAGTGATTAAGGAAACTTTCCTGAGCATGCTTGACAAACTCTATCCCATTTAGTCATTTTACAGTATGGGAGTCCCTGCCAATATGTGGAGTGCTTACTGACATCTCCAACCTCTTGCTTCAGCAGTCTGAGGTGCCTACCTGCTTCAATCATACCAGTGCCCAGAAAGAATGTGGTAACTTGCCTTAATGATTAACTTTCTGTAGCACTTATATCCACTGTAATGAAGTGCTCTGAAAGATAAATCATGAAGTACGTCATCTCCTGCCTGAGGAATGACTTGGATCCACTCTAATTTGCCTATTGTCACAACAGATCAATAGCAGATGCCATCTCATTGGCTCTTCACTCATCTCTGGAACATCTGGACAGTGAAGGTGCACATATCAGAATGCTCTGCATTGTACTGCTCAGAGCTTAACACCATTATCCCCTTCAAGCTAATCAAAACTCTCTAAGACTTAAGCCTCGAAACCTCCTTGTGCAACTGGATTCTTGATTTCCTCAACAGCAGACCCCAGTCAGTACAGATTGGCAACATCTCCTTCACAATTAAAATCAGAACAGTTGCACCACAAGGCTGTGTGCTTAGCCCCTGCTCTATTTGCTTTATTCTTATGACTGTGAGGCTAAGTACAGCTCCAATAAACCAATGTGGATAACTTCACTCAACTCAACACTGAACTGATTCCTTGATCTATGCAATCACTTTCAAGAACTCTACAACTCACATTCTCAGTATTATTTATTTATTCTTATTGTTATTTTTATTTGCACAGTTTGTCTTCTTTTACACATTGGTTGTCTGTCTTTGTGTGTAGTTTCCCATTGATTCTATTGTACTTCTTGTCTGAATGCCTGCAAGGATAGTATATGGTAGCTGTACGCCAATTGAAAATGAATTTACTTCGACTTTGAAAGAAGGTCGTGTTGGAGGGTTGTTCTTGTGATTGGAAGCCTCTACCCAGCAGTGTAGCACAGAGAAAGGTGCTTGTTATATGCATTGATATATTAGATGTGAATGTAGGAGTATGATTAATAAATTTGCAGATGACACAAAAATTATATGATTCTATGAAAACTCTTTTAAGCAGTCTCTCCAGGGAATTGCGGAATCAGAATCTAAATCAGCTTTACTATCACTGCTTTTTATGACGTGAAGTTTGTTATTTTGTGACAGCAGCATTGTGCAAAGATGGGAAATTACTATGAAGTACAAGATAAATAAATAGTGCAAAAAAAAGAATAATGAGGAGGTAGCATTCATGGGTTCAGAGACCATTTAGAAATCTGAGGATGGAGGGGAAGCAGCTGCTCCAGAATCATTATGTGGGGGATCTTTAGGCTCCTCTACCTCCTCCCCAATGGTAGGAAAGGAAATTGATGGTATTTCTCCAGAGGTACAGAGGAGAGCATTCTGACCGGTTGCAATGCAGCCTGGTATAGAGGCTCCGATTCATGGGGTCTCAAGAGGCTGTGGAGGTTTGTAGACTCAGTTAGCTTCATTGTGGGCATAACCCTCCCCATTGTCCAGGACACCTTCAAGAGTGATGCCTCAAGAAGGCAGCATCTATCATTAAGGAACCTCACCATCCGCGATACACCCTCTTCTCATTACTACCATCAGGGAGGAGTTACAGGAGCCCGAAGACCCACAGTGAGTGATTCAGAAACAGGTTTTTTTTTTAACCTTCAACAGTCAGACATCTGATGAACCAATAAACACTCTCATTATTACTTTCATACCAGTTTTGTACTTTTATAGTGATGTTATGTCTTTACATTGTACTGCTACCACAGAACAATGAGTTTCATATCATCTGTGTCAATGAAATAAATCTGATTCTCAGTTCACAAAGAAGATCATTGCAAAGTATCACTTCCTTAATAACCAAACTTAATCATTATCAAACTTCATAAAACTTAAACAAATTAAACTTAAAATAACAGATACGGCCCCCTCACTCACCAAAGCTCATACTCTGAGACCACTGCACTTCGAGTACCATTTTGTGTGGGTAAGAGCTATCAGATGGGGTATAACATGGGAGACAGTGAGGGTGGTCACTTTGGAAGGAAGAATGGAAAAGCAAGTTTCTATGAAAGCAAAGTGAGACTACACAATGTTACAGTGCAGAAGGACCTGGTATCTAGCACATGAGTAAGAAAGATGACAGCAGGTACAAGTAAGTTAAGGAGACAAGTGGAATGTCAACCAGAGGAATGAACACAACAAGCGAGGAAGACCTGATTCAGGTTTAAAGGCTGCTGATAAGACCACACATGGAGCACTGTGGACTGTTTGGGTCACTGTATTTAAGGAATGAAATAGGAGGTAGTGTAGAGGTGGTTTGCAAGGTTCGTTCCAGGAGTGAAAGGTTTGGTGGATTTTCAAAAACTAGGGAGATAAGATAAGGGGTCACCCATTTTAAATGCAGATGAGGAGAAATCTCCTCTGAGGATTGTAACTGTTCGCAATTTCCTGCTCCAGAGAGCTCTGGAGACTGAGTCATTGAATATATTCAGGCAGAGTGTGATGGACATTGACACTGCAAAAAAACCATGGAGTATGTGGAATAAGCAGCCTCTCTCTCACTAACTCCAGCCTGTCACTTACTCCACTCTTTCCCTCACCAACTCCATACTGCTTTATTCTCTCTTTCCCAATATTTCTTTCTCATCTTTCCCCCTTTTCATCCCATTCATTCTACTTTCTTTGCTTGTCCACTCTCTTTTTCTGTCTGTTTTTGTATAACAACCTCCACCTCCCATCTCCTCCTCTCACTCTGCATCTTGTCTTTCACTCATCCTTTCTTTCTCCCATTTTCCCTCACGTCTCTTTCCCTCATGCCCTTTCTCTTCACCCCATTACCCTTTTTCATCCTGTCTCTCCCCTCAAATTCACCCTCCTCTTCCCTCACAATTTATCCACTCTTTCCTCTGACTGCCCTGTCTCCTCCTATTCTTTCCCCACTTTCAGCTCATCTCCTTTCCTTATTATCCATCTCCTTGTTCTTTTTCTGTCTCCTCAACCCTCATCTTCATCCTCTTGATTTTCAAATGTCTTCCCCCCTTTCTTTTACCTTTACTTTCCCCATGCTCTTTTTCCTCCAAATCTTGCTTTATATATTTTACTTTCTCATTGTCCCACTCTCCCAATCCTCATCTCTCCTCATCAACATTCTCTTCTCACTTGGTTTTCTTTCTCTTCTCATCCCCAATTCCTTCATTCCCTTTGACCTCTCTATAACTCCCCTTATTCCCTCTGACCCACGCAGGAGATTGGTGAACAAGGTCAGAGTACGTGGAATTGGAGATCATACACTGGTGTGGATTGTCATTGATAACTGATAGAAAACCAGGAGCAGGACCAAACTGACCTTCTCAGATCACTAAGCTATAACTAGTGACCAGATCCACCCGTGGACCCCTTCAATACACAACTCACGGTGACAATCTGGAAGAGGCCACTAAATCTGTCATTTCCCTGTCTGCTGATAATGTGAAACTGAGGGGGATGTGGGTGGTGATGTAGAGAGGCTTCAACCCAATGTGGGCAACAATGTGGCTGGTAGAGTATAATGTGGAAAATGTGAGGTGATTCATCAATAGTAAAAGTAAAAATTGTGAGTATGTTTTAAGTGTTGAGAGTTTGGGAAATGTTGATGTTCAAGCATAGCCAGGGTGTCCTAGTATGCAAGTTACTGAAAGCTGAAATGCAGGTTCAATTGGCAGTTATGAAGACAAGTGTTAAGTTAGCTTTATTTCAAGAGCACTTCAGTACAAGAATAAAGATATGTTACTACATCACATAGGGCTAGGGGTTTAGTGACTCCATACAATGTTAGTCTCCTTATGTAATGAAAATTCATAACTCACAGCAGCAGAATTAGGCCATTTGGTCCATCAAGTCTGCTCTGCCATTCCAACATGGCTCTCTCAATCCCATTCTCCTTCCTTCTCCCTGATTAATCAGGAACCTATCAACACCTTAAATATACCCTATGTATTGGCCTGCATAGCTGTCTATGGCAATGAATTCCACAAACTCACCATCTGTGAGTCTGTGTCCTAATTGGATAGTCTTAAATTATGAGGCTGGGTCCTCTGGTCCTAGACTCCCTCACTATAGGAAACATCCTCTCCACGTTGACTCTATTGAGGCCTTTCAATATTTGGTAGATTTCAATGAGACATCCCCACCACCTCATTCTTCTAAACTCCAACAAGTACAGGCCGTGAGCCATCAAACCCTCCTTATATGTTAACCCTATCATTCCTGGGATCATTCTTGTGAACCTCCTCTGGAATGCCAGCAGTTCTTTTCTTACATATGGGGCTCACAATACTCCAAGTGTGATCCAACCAATGCTTTATAAAGCCTTGCTTTTGTATTCTAGCCCTCTCAATCAATTCTAATCAATGCATTTGCCTTCCTTACCACCAACTCAACCTGCAAATTAAATTTCAGGGAATGCCACAAGAGGACTTCCAAGTCTCTTTGTACTTCTGATTTTTGAATTTTCTCTCCATTTAGAAAATAGTTGTTGCCTTTGCTCCTTCTACCAAAGTGCATGACCTTGCACTTCTCTGCACTACATTCCATCTGCCACTTCTTTGTCCATTCGCCCAATCTATCCAAGCCTTTCTGCACACACCCTTCCTCCTCAACACAACCTGACCAACCACCTATCATCATATCACCACAAACTTGGCCACAAAGCCATCGATCCCTTTATCCAAGTCATTGACATATAACATGAAAAGAAGTGGTCCCAACACTGAAGCCTGCGGCACATCACTAGTTACTGGCAGTCAACCGGAAAAGATCCCCTTTATTCACATCCTTTGCAGTCAGCCAGTCCTCTATCCATGCTAGTATCTTTCCTGTAATACCACGGGCTCTTATCTTGTTTAGCAGCCTCATGTGAGGCACCTTGTCAAAGGCTATCCGAAAATCCAAATAAACAACATTCACTGACTCCTTTGTCTATCCAGCCTGTTATTTCTTCAAAGAATTCCAACAGATTTGTCAGGTAAGATTTCCCCTTTATAAAATCAGGCTAACTGGCCTATAATTTCTTTTTGCTGCCTCCCTCCCTTTTTAAAAGAGTGGAGGGACATTTGAAATTTTTTAGTGCTCAGGAACCATTCTAGAATCTAGTGATTCTTGTAAGGTCATTACTAATGGCTCTGCAATCACTTCACCTACCTCTTTCAGAAACCTGGGGCGTAGTCCATCCGACCCAAGTGACTTCAGACCTTTGAGCTTCCCCCGCACCTTCTCCTTAATAATAGCAGCAACATTGCTGTTCTGCCATTGTCACTGTGAGCGTCCCCTTCTGATCGACTTTGGCCAGCTCCTTTCTCATGTTTCTGTAATTCATTTTACTCCACTGTAATTCTAATACATCTGACTTCATCTTCTCCCTCTCAAACTACATGATGAATTCTATCATATTATGATTACTACCTCCCAAGGGTTCTTTTACCTCACACTCCCTAATCAAATCTAGTTCATTACGTAACACCCAACCCAGAATTGCCTTTCACCTAGAGGGCTCGACCACAAACTGCTCGAAATTCCCTCTTGGGATCTAAAATCAGCACCAACCCAATTTTCCCCTACCCACATATTGGAATTTCCCATGATTATTGCTACGTTACCCTTCTGACATGCCTTTTCTATCACCCATTGTAATTTGTAGCTCACATCCTGGCTACTGTTCAGAGTCTAGTATACAACACTCATCAGGGTATTTTTACCTACAAGGATTCAATTTTCCAATACTACTTCATCTCTTCCTCAGGATTCGATTTCATTTTTACCAACAGTCACACCACTATTACACTTTGATTCATCCCACTGACTGCAATTATCCTCCCCATCATCTTTCTCAGTCTCACTACACATTGCATCTAGCTGTATACCAACTACCCTGTTCTCAGCTCTGTTTCACCAGTTTCCATTCCCCTACAAAATTAGTTTAAACCTTCTCCAACAGCTCCAGCAAACCTGCCCATTAGGACATTGGTCCCCCTCAGGTTCAGGTGTAAACTGTCCTTTTTTGTACAGGTCCTATATTCCCCAGAAGAGATCCCAATGATCTGGAAATCTGAAACCCTGTCCCCTGTACTAATTCTTCATCCATTCATCCTATTCTCCTTCCCTCCCTTTTTAAAGAGTGACACATGCAGCAATCCAGAGATTACTACACTGGAGGTCCTGCTTTGCAGCTTTCAGCCCAACTCCCTATATTCTCTCTTCAGGACCTCCTCCCTTTTCCTACCTATGTTGTTGGTATCAATATGCACCATGACTTCTGGCTCTTCCACCTCCCCCTTCAGAATGCCATAGACCTGATCCAAGACATCCCTGACCCTGGCACTTGGGAGGCAACATACCGTCAAGTGTCTCTTTCACATTCACAGAACCTGCTTCCTGTTCCTGTAATTATGGAATTCCCTATCACCACTGCACTCCTCTTCTTCCCCCTTTCCTCCACAAAGTGAGAATCAGTGCCGGTAATCTCCTCCAACAGTATCCAAAGCGGTACACTTATTATTGAGGAGAATGGGCACAGGGGTACTCTACAATGGCTGCCTATTCTCTTTACCTTTTCTAATAGTCACCAAGTGACCTGCTTCCTGCAACTTTTATCTATCACCTCATCTTCCCAAATGAATGGAATGTCATCCAGCTACAGCTCCAGTTCTTAACATAGTCTCTAAGGAGCTGCAGTTTGATGCAGTTTATGTGGATGTAGTTATTAGGCAGACTGGAGGTCTCTGGAGTTCAAACATCACACATAAAGAACATACCTCTACTTCCAGATCCATTCTCGGCACACTAGCTACGTACTAACAAAAATATACTAAAAACTTACTTCAAACCTTCGCCTGTGCTTGCCCAAGTCTGTTCTTACAGCCTGTTGAGCCAAAGCCAGACCAATCTAACACTCCCCCGCTCCAACAATGGCTGCTCTGCTTACACCTCTTATCTTGAGATTGGCCCCACGCTGATTGCAGCCCACTGAAGAAAAGGTGTACCTGGCAAAGGGAGGATGCAAATGGTTCTTGGGGTGGTAGGCATGTCACATGAAAGGAGATTGAGTAGTTAGACCTTTATCGTGTGGAGTTCAAAAGAATGAAAAGTGATCTCAATTGCTTCAAAATCTTGACACCCCTGACTAAAGTGAACAGGCACAGATTAAGGGAGAGTCAGAATGAATTAGAGATGAAGAGAAATTGTGATAATGTTTGGGAATTCTCTACCCCGAAGGGCTGTGGATGCTCAGTCATTGAGTTCATTCAGAACAGAGATCAGTGGATATCAGGGTATTAAATATAGGGTTAGTGCCAATGGGTCAGTGCAGATCCAGTAGGGCTGAATGGTCTGTCGGTATCTCTCTATTGCTCTAAAGAAATGAAAGGAAATAGTTCATTTAATAAGGTAGTAATTAAGGAGTACAGTCCTGTCCTTGTTGGCTAGTAGTGAAAGCACATTAAACAAATGCCTAGCAACACACACAAAATGTTGGTGGAACACAGCAGGCCAGGCAGCATCTATAGGGAGAAGCACTGTCGACATTTCAGGCTGAGACCCTTCGTCAGGACTAACTGAAAGGAAAGATAGCAAGAGTCAGTCTGGCCTGCTGTGTTCCACCAGCATTTTGTGTGTATTGCTTGAATTTCCAGCATCTGCAGATTTCCTCGTGTTTGCTTTTTAAACAAATGCCTATTCTGCTTCCATGACTAAAGTGTTTTTCTCTCTCTCTCTCTCATCCCATCCACCTCCATGCCCTGTCCCTCATTATCCAGTCTCCTCTCTTCCATGTTGCAGGCTGAAATGTCTCCAGTGATGCTGACTGACTAGCTGATTTCCCCCAACATTCTGTGTGTTGCGACTCAAAATATGTATAGAAATGCTGTACAAATATATCTGACTCTACCACCTTCTCTGACAACACTTTCCAGAGAAATAAACTTTCCTCGGGCTTTTAGCCCGGTACAGGTATCGATTTTAACTGATGTTTTGATGACAAACTCTGTCATCTTCATCAGGGATGATGCCTGGGCATTGCTAGTCCAGTGGTAATTATACCCCTGTTGTCCGTCTCTCCTGATTGGCTAGTCCTCATCCAACCAGGTTTCCATTGTCCTACCTTGGAACTGGAATTCAATTGTAAACAAGGTAGGATAGCAGAAACCTGATTGGATGAGGACTAACCAATCAGGAGGGATGGACTACAGGAGTATAAATACCACTGGACCAGACATCCCCAGGCATCATTAAGTTTGTCATCGAAATGTCAGTTAAAATCAATAACTTTACCCGGTTGGAAGCCCAAGAAGACTTTATTCGTCATAAATGCCAGGAAGGCACTAGCTAGATCCTTTTTTAATACTTTCCAGTTATCAATCCTGTTCTGTGTAACAGGAACTTACCTCTTGAAAACCCTTCCACTCATCTTAAACCTATGCCCTCTTACTTTTGATACCCAGAGAATGGCAAAAAGATTTTGATGAACTGGCCATTCATTCTCCCTTGCCTTATTCTCTCTCTCCTACAACTTCCCCTCTCAATCTCTCTCTTACCACCTCCTCTTTGTCCACCTCCCTCCCCCCAGCCTTTTACTGTTTTCCCTCATCCTTCACTCCCTGTGGCAGTACCGGCTCCTGCACCCTGCACTGAGCTTGGGCTGCTGTTTATTTACAGTGGAACAGGCCCTACCAGCCCACTGAGCTCTACCAACCAGCAGCCCACATATTTAGCTCATTGGGGGAAAACTTACAATGACCAGTTCACCAAGTGATTGATATTCATTGGAATGGGGGAGGTAACCCAAGCGCACACAGAGGATGCTGGAATTGAACTTCTGAACTCCGACGCCACAAGCTGTAATAACTTTGCACTAACCTCTATGCTGCTACGGCATCCGTCCAAGTTGCCTCTATCCCACACCCAGCGCTAGACATTCGCACTCCCACCCTCCGACTCACTCACTCCCACCTCTGGGAACACTCACTCCCGACAAACTTACTCCCACTCCCTGCGACGAGCCTGCGGCGTGCTCTGTAGCTTGTGCGCCTCGTGCGCCCTGATGACGTCTCGCTGTTCCACCAAACCTCCCCTCCTCTGCATGACGCGAGGACTGAGGAGGAAAGCGGCCTGGTCGAGGGGCAGTGGGCTGAGCCCCCATACCGGTACACTGGACCAGCTGCTGCCATCAAAGCTGAAACAGGAGCTGGTGTCACGGGCCATAGTGCCAGGGCTGGGGCTTGGGCTGCCCAGGGAGCTCTCTAGCCTGCAGTGCGCCATCAGCATGGAGCAAGGTCGCCGAGACAGCACCCTCCAACTCGGCAGCAGATTGTCCTGAGGGTCGGCCTCTATCACGGCTTCAAACGACTGGTCCATGGCGGGAGACAAGTTCTCCGAGGCAACGGCAAACATCTCTGGGGCCTTTGGGAGATACAGAGTAAGAGACGGGTCAGAGTTCATGTAGTTACTACGTGTGGTGCATTACATACTCATTCCAGCTCCGGCGCTCAACTCCCACCTGACATCCAATCTCCAACACCCAATTCCCAAACTCCAAATCCCAGCATTCAATTACCAACCCCCAGCTTCCAAAGATTAATTTCTCAACATCCAATAATCAATAGCTCAACACTAACATTTAATTCCCAACAACCACAAATCATTTATCATTTTCAAATTTTAATGATGTAAATACCCAACAGGCAAACTTGTATTAGTCACATTTAATGTTGTTAGAAATGTTATGGAGCAGGGGGCATTGGTCTATAATTGTCACATGTACCAAGATACAACAAAAAGCTTATACAGATCAGATCATTACACAGTGCAGTAACAATACAGAATAAAGTGTAAAAGCTACTGAGAAAATGTGGTTGGGGGTGGGGGTGTTGGGTGGATGGGGGATCTCATTGAAACCAATCAAATATTGAAAGGCCTAGGCAGAGTGAACGTGCAGAGGATGTTTCCTACAAGTGGGTGAGTCTCGGACCAGAGGGCACAGCCTCAGAATAGAGGGACATCCATTTAGATCAGAGATAAGAAGCAATTTCTGAGCCAGATGGTGGTGAATCTGTGGAATTCATTTGCATGGACAGGTGTGGAGGCCAAGTCATTGAGTCTATTTAAAGCAGAGGTTGATAGGTTAGTCAGGCCATCGAAGGTTACAGGGCAATAGAATGGGGTTGAGATGGATGATAGATCAGCCATGATAAAAATGGCTGAGCAGACTCGATGGGCTGAATGACCTGATTCTGCTCCTATGTCTTATGGTCTAAAAGTAGTGCAGGTAAACAATAAAATCCAAGGCTGTAATGAGGTAGATTGAGAGCTGAAGACTCTATCTTATTCTACAAAAGGTCTATTCAAGTGTCTGTTAACATGGGATAGAAGTTCTCCTTGAACCAGGTGGTATATGCTTTCTGCCTGCTGGCAGAGGGGAGAAGAGAGAATGTCTGGGGTGGAGGGATCTTTGATTATGGTGGCTGCTTTACAGAGGCAACAATGTTTACAAAATTATGAGGGGTATAGCTAGGGTAAATGCAAGCAGGCTTTTCCCACTGAGGTTTCCACTGGAACTTGAGGTCATGGGTTAAGGGTGAAGGAACATAGAACACAGAGTATAGTATAGGCCCTTTCTCCCACAATATTGCGCCAACATTTTATTCATTTATTTAGAGCATGGAATGACCCTTCCAGGCCAATGAGCCACACCTGTCTGCAACCTACCTATTTAATTTTTGCCTAATCGAAGTCAATTTAAAATAACCAATTAACCTATTAACCAGTATGTCTTTGGACTGTGGGAGGAAACTGGACCAATCTCTTCCCTCACTTCCCATGGCAGCCTGGGGTATATCCTAACCAGCCCCAGGATCGATCTATCCTCATGTTTTTCCAAAAGTTCCAGCACATCCTCTTTCTTAACGTCGACATATTCTAGCCATATCAGCCTGTTTTATTCTGTTCTCACAAATGTCAAGGTCCCTCTCACTGAAGTAAGGTATTCTTTCATGACTTCCCCCAACACCAGGCATATGATTCCTCTTCCATCGTTGACTGGTCCTACCTTCATTTCAGTTATTTTCCTGTTCTTCACGTGTAGAAAACCTTTAATCTTGCCAAAGTTTTCTCATGCCCCATTCTACATTTTCCAAGTCTGTTCTCCAGTTCCTTCCTGGCTACCTTGTAACTCTCTAGAGCCCTGACTGATCCTTGCTTCCTAAACCTTAAGTAAGTTTCTTTGTCCTCTTGACGAAATGTTCCACATCTGACTAATAACATCACAGTTGCCCCTCCCACAGTTAGATACTTTTCCATACCACCTGTGCCTGTCCCTCTGCAAGGATATGGTAAAGGTTAGGGAGTTGCGGTCAATATCTCACTGAGAAATCTGACATCTTGCCCAGCATCAAATCCAGTATGGCCTCTCCTCTCGTCAACCTGTCTACATATTGCCTCAAGAATTCTTTCTGGACACACCTAACAAATTCTGCCTCATCCACATCCTTTACACTCAGGAAGTGCCAATCAACATTAGGGAGTTGAAGTCACCCATGATAACAACCCTGTTATTTTTGCACTCTTCCAAAATCTGCCTCCCAATCTGTTCTCCAGTGTCTCTTTTGCTATTGATGGTCTATAAAACAGGCCAAATAGTGTTTGCTCCTTTCCCATTTCTGACTTCCATTCACATGGACTGAGTAGACATTCCTTCCATGACATCCTCCCTTTCTGCAGCTGAGATACTATCCCCAGTTAGCATCGCCACTCCCCCACTTCTTAACTTCCCTTCCTGTTCCTTCTGAAACATCCAAGCCCGGAACATCCGGCAGCCATTTCTGTCCTTGTGAAAAGTCTCTGTAGTGGCCACAGTGTCATAGTTCCATGTACTAAACCATGCTTTAAGTTTATTACCCCTGTTCCTGATACTTTTATTACAATGACACACTTCATCCCATCCCAATGACTGCAATTTGGCCCTATTAATTGCATCGATATGTTGGGCCACAATGGAGAGGTTCACACCCAGGAACTTGAAAGTGCTCACTCTTTCCACTGCTGATCCCGCAATGAAGACTGATCTGTGTTCCCTTGACTTCCTCTTCCAAAAGTCTACAATCAACTCCTTGGTCTTCCCGACATTGAGTGCAAGGTTGCTGCGACATGGCCTGTGAGGGGATTTAGCTGGATGCAGTTCACGCAGATGTAGTTACCAGGGAGAAATAGTTATCATGGATTCATGATCATTCAGAAATCTGGTCTCCTACATCTCCCATACCCGACATGAAAAATACACCACTGGCCCTGGACCTATTCCTACTACACTACAAGGCAGTAATGGACAAGAAAATAAGGAAACTTACCCAAAATCTACTTTAGCCTCTGCCTCTCAAGCCAAAGCCTCAAGTGCTATAACCTAACATTAATTGGCCCTTGCAAAATGCCTGATTACTGATTTTAAGAGTGCTGAACAGCAGAAAAGAGGTTTTACAAAATTCCTGCTCAGAATCCACAGGCCAATGTCTCTGGTGATCACAAGAGTGCAACATGACCCGCCTGACCCCGCTGACTTTTTCAAACTTTGCATTCAAAATCCATGAAATGTTTAAAGAGACAGAAGGAGGAACTTCTTTATTCAAATGTTGGTGAGAGTGTGGAATGAACTGCCACTGGAAGTGGTGGATGTGGGTTTGATTTCAACATTTAAGAGAATATAGGTGGGGAATGGACGGCTACGGTCCAGATGCTGCTCAATGGGACGTAGCAGAATAAAAGTTCAGCACAGACTAGATGGGCCAAAGAGCCTGTTTCTGTACAGTAGTGCTCTCTAACTCTGTTACTGTAAGAAATATAGACAGAGGTTGATAGAGGCGAGGCTGGTTCCTGTGATGTACTCAGCTGAGTTCACAACTTTTTGCAATGTCCTCAACACATGAACCCCCTCCTTTACTCTCCGTATACCCATGATTGTGTCGTCACCCACGGCTCCAATCTGCTAATTAAATTTGCAGGTGATATTTATTACATTGATTGGCCTTGAATAATAATGAGGCAGCCTACAGAGAAGTCAATCATCCTGATACAGTGGCGTCAAGAAAACAACCTCTCCCTCAATGTCACAAAAACAAAGGAGCTGTTTGTGGATTACAGGAGGAATGGAGACAGGCTCACCCCTATTGACATCAATGGATCTGGGGTTGAGAGGGTAAACAGCTTCAAGTTCCTCGGTATAGACATCACTGAGGATCTTACCTAGTCTGTACGTACTGGTTGTGTGATGGAAAAAAAGCACAACAGCGCCTTTTTCACCTCAGACGGTTGAAGAAGTTTGGCTCAAGACCCCAAATCCCAAGGACTTTCTACAGGGGCACCGTTGAGGGCATCCTGACTGGCTGATATGGGTGGGAACGGTACTCAACTCAATCGGAGGGCTCTGTAAAGAGTGGTACGGACAGCCCAGCGCATCTGTGGATGCGTACTTCTCACTATTCAGGACATTTCAGAATCAGAATCAGGTTTATTATCACAGTATGTGACATGGTATTTGTTAACTCAGCAGCAGCAGTTCAATACAATACATAATCTAGCAGACAGAAAAAATAAAATAAAAAAATAAGTAAATCAATTACGGTATATATATATTGAATAGACTTTAAAAAAGTGTGCAAAAACAAAAATACTGTATATTAAAAAAAAGTGAGATAGTGGCCAAAGATTTGATTTCCATTTAGGAATCGAATGGCAGAGGGGAAGAAGCTGTCCCTGAATTGTTGAGTGTGTGCCTTCAGGCTTCTGTATCTCCTACCTCATGGTAACAGTGGGACAAGCCCTAGGTGCTGGAGGTCCTTAATAATGGACACTGCCTTTCTGAGACACCGCTCCCTAAAGATGTCCCGGGTACTTTGTAAGCTAGTACCCAAGATGGAGCTGACTAGATTTACAACCTTCTGCAGTTTCTTTCAGTCCTGTGCTGTAGCCCCTCCATACCAGACAGTGATGCAGCCTGTTGGAATGCTCTCCACAGTACAACTACAGAAGTTTTTGAGTGCATTTGTGGACTTGCCAAATCTCTTCAAACTCCTAATGAAGTACAGCCACTGTCTTGCCTTCTTTATAACTACATCGATATGTTGGCACCGGGTTAGATCCTCAGAGATCTTGACACCCAGGAACTTGAACTTGCTCACTCTCTCAACTTCTGATCCCTCTATGAGGATTGCTTTGTGTTCCTTTGTCTTACCCTTCCTGAAGTCCACAATCAGCTCTTTCATCTTAATGACATTGAGTGCCAGGTTGTTGCTACGGCACCACTCCACTGGTTGGCATATCTCACTCCTGTACGCCCTCTCATCACCACCTAAGATTCTACCAACAATGTTTGTATCGTCAGCAAGTTTATAGATGGTATTTGAGCTATGCTGAGCCATACAGTCATGTGTTTATAAAGAGTAGAACAGTGGGCTAAGCACACACCGCTGAGGTGTGCCAGTGTTGATCGTCAGCGAGGAGGATATGTTATCACCAATCCACACAGATTGTGGTCTTCTGGTTAGGAAGTCTAGGATCCAATTGCAGAGGGAGGTACAGAGGCCCCGGTTCTGCAACTTCTCAATCAGGATTGTGGAAATGATGGTATTAAATGCTGAGCTATAGTCGATGAACAGCATCCTGACATAGATGTTTGTGTTGTTCAGGTGGTCTAAAGCCGTGTGAAGAGCCATTGAGATTGCACCTGCCGTTGACCTATTGTGGTGATCGGCAAATTGCAATGGGTCCAGGTCCTTGCTGAGGCAGGAGTTCAGTCTAGTCATGACCAACCTCTCAAAGCATTTCATCACTGTCAATATGAGTGATACCGGGCAATAGTCATTAAGGCAGCTCACATTATTCTTCTTAGGCATTGGTATAATTGTTGCCTTTTTGAAGCAAGTGGGAACTTCTGCCCATTGCAGTGAGAGGTTGAAAATGTCCTTGAATACTCCCGCTAGTTTGTTGGCACAGGTTTTCAGAGCCTTACCAGGTACTCTATCGGGACCTTCTGCCCTGTGAGGGTTAACTCTCTTTAAAGACAGTCTAACATCAGCCTCTGAGACGGAGATCACAGGGTCATCAGGTGCAGCAGGGATCTTCACAGCTGTAGTTGTGTTCTTCCTTTCAAAGCATGCTTAGAAGGCATTGAGTTCATCTGGTAGTGAAGCATCGCTGCCATTCATGCTAGTGGGTTTCGCCTTGTAGGAAGTAATGTCTTGCAGACCCTGCCAGAGTTGCTATGCATCCGATGTCACCTCCAAACTTGTTTGAAAATGTCTTTTCTCCCTTGAAACAGCCCTCTGCAAATCATACCTGGGTTTCTGGTACAGGCCTGGGTCGCCAGACTTGAATGCCACAGCAGATGACGTACCTCCTGGTTCATCCACGGCTTTTGGTTTGGGAACGTACAGTAAGTCTTTGTAGGCACACACTCATCCACACATGTTTTAATGAAGTCGGTAACAACGGCAGCATACGCATCCAGGTTCGAAGATGAATCGCTGAATACAGTCCAGTCCACTGATTCAAAACAGTCCTGTAGGCGCTCCTGTGCTTCCCTTGTCCAAACCTTCTTAGTCCTCACTACTGGTACTGCAGTCTTCAGTCTCTGCCTATACTCAGGGAGTAGAAGTACAGCCAGGTGATCAGACTTCCCGAAGTGAGGGTGTGGAATAGCACAGTAGGCATTCCTGATGGTGGTGTAGCAATGGTCCAGTGTGTTGTTTCCTCTGGTATTGCAAGTGATCTGTTGATGGTAGTTGCTTAGTGATTTTTTTCAGACTGGCCTGGTTAAAATCTCCCAAACTGAAGGCATTAGAGTGCGCTGTTCCATGCATCCCATTGCTTAGATCATCTCAAACCTGCTTGACATTGACCTGAGGTGGAATGCAAATTGCTACCAAAATGACCTCAGAGAACCCCCATGGTAGGTAAAAAGGCTGGCACTTTACTGTTAGATATTCCAGGTCTGGTGAGCAGAATTGGGACAGCGCTGAAATATTTGTGTGCCAAGAAGAGTTGATCACGAGGCATACTCCTCCACCTCTGCTTTTGAGAGACTCTAGACCTATCACGACGGTGTATAGTAAACCCATTGATCTGAATCGCTGCATCTGGTACAGAAGGGGTAAACCAGGATTCTGGGAAACAAAGGACACACATGGTCCTAATGCCCCTCTGATTCAGCACCCTGGCTCTGAGATTGTCAATTTTATTCACCAGACTCTTTACATTGACAGGTGCATAAAAAGGGCCCGAAGGATCATTGGGGACCCGAGTCACCCCAACCACAAACTGTTCCAGCTGCTACCATCCGGGAAACGGTACCGCAGCATAAAAGCCGGGACCAACAGGCACCAGGACTTCCACCAGGCCATCAGACTGATTAATTCACACTGACACAATTGTATTTCTATGTTATATTGACTATTCTGTGATATATCTTACTGTACATACTATTTAATACAAATTACTATAATTTGCACATTCAGACAGAGACGTAACAAAGATTTTTACTCCTCATGTATGTGAAGGATGTAAGAAATAAAGTCAATTCAGATTCAAATTCAGTTTCTTGCAGTCATCAGCCATTATATATTCAGATTCAATGCTTTCAATGGTGAATTGATAAAAAAAATACGCGGGTTGATGGGGTCATGATAATTTGTTTTTTTAGCCTCCTGAAGTAGAGATGTTGGTGAACTCTCTTGGCTGTGACATTAAGGTGTTGGATTAGAACAGGATATTGGTGATGTTCACACCTAGGAAGTTGAAGTTCTCAACCTCAACACTAATGATGTAGACAGGACCATGTGCACCACCCCACTTCCTGAGGTTAGTGTTTTGTTGATATTCAGGGAAAGGTTGCTGTAATGACACCCTGTCACTAAGCTCTCTATCTCCTTGAGGATGATAACTGTAACTTGCAGTGGATCGAGGTGGTTTGGAAGGCAGGGGTGGATGTGTGCCATGACAAGCCTCCTGAAGCTCTTCATGGTGGTAGGTGTCAGAGCCACAGGGTGGTATTTGTTAAGGCACATTAGCTTGCATTATCTTTTTTGGGGTGGGGGGGGTACTGGGATTATTGTGGTTTTCTTTAAGCAGAATGGAATCACAGCCTTAAGCAGGGAGAGATTATGAATGACTGCAAATACCCCTTCCAATTGATCTGCACAGGATGTAAAGACACTGTGCGGGGCACTATCGGCCTAATACATTCTGTAGGCTCACTCTCCGATGACTGATCTTATGTCCATGATGGTGACTACAGATTCAGGTGCACCGGACACTGTTGGGGTGGGTAGTGACATATCTATTCCATGCTGTTCAAGATGAACATAGATACGTTCACTTGTCAAGGGATGTGCTGTTGGCAGTGATGCTGCCCGACTTCGTTTTGTAACCTGTTATGTGAGCCCTGCCACAGCTGACGGCTAAACTGCGACTTGATTTTGGACTGGCTTTCAACATCTTGGATGGCTTTATGATTTTTTGATTGTTTGCAAAGGGCACGCTCACCTGATTTGAATGCTGCAGACCTAGACTTCGGAAAAGTGTAGATCTCCCAGTTCAATGGTTTCCGGTTTGAGAACATCTGGATTAGTGCACAGTTCTCAACAAACTCGCTGATAAAGTCTGTGATAGTAGTGACATACTCATCGAGGCTGGCAGCTAAGACTTCAATATGGACCAGTCTAGCAAACCAAAGCGGTCACATAGGAGGTCATCTGTTTCCCAGACCAGCATTGTACTTTCTGTACTGGATTGTCCCATTTCAACTTCCGTTTGAATGCAGGGAGTGGGAGCGCAGCCTGGCAGTCTGATTTACCCAAGTGTGGATGGGGGGGGTGGGGGGTAGTGGGAGGAAAGTGCTATACAGGCACCTTTGATGTTTGTATAGCAGTAAACAAGGGTCTTTAGGCTCCTGGTGGGACAGGACACATGTTGGTAGTAATTTGGTAATGCACTATTGAAGCTGTCTTGGTTGACATCACGAGCAATGATGAAGAGGGTCTCTGGTATCCTGTTTCAAGGCTGTTGACCCCAGGGTACAGTTCACTGAGTGCAGGCTTCATGTCTGTCTGAGCTGGGATGTAGTCAGGACCGCTGAAGTGAACAGCTGTAGCAGGCAGAATGGGTAACACTTCACTATGAGATATTCCAAACTGAATGAGCAGAAGTTCACCAGAACTGTCACATCCAAGCGCCCCGAGGAGTTAATTAAGTAGAACCCTCCATCTCTCAGTTTGCCCATGGATGGTCCATCTGGTGAATTGAGAAGCCCTTGAGTGATGCTGTCAGGTGAAGCAGGTGTAAGCTTCAATGAGAAATAGCACAATCTCTCAGTTCCCGTTGAAAGGTCAGTCTTACCCTTAGTTCATCAACTTTATTCTTGATGGCCTGGACGTTAGCTAGTTAATATGTTGGGGAGGGGGTGGTGTTTTGAACTAATGCTGTTTCAGCCTCGCCCACAGAGGTGGAACCACACAGTAGATGTTTAGTTGGGGGGAGGGGTGGCGGAAGTTTCAGTCAAATGGATAACTTGGCTAGTCAAAAGTTAGGCAAGGCAAAAGTAAACCAGATAAGTAAGGATGCAAGGCATGACTGGAAGGCTAAACTGCCATTCTGATCTTCCAGAGGACCAAGTTTGTCCCTTGCAATCCTTCTTAACATATCTGTAAAACACCCGAAGGTTCCCCATCACGTTGTTTGCTAGAGCAAATTCATGCCCTCTTGATTTCTTTCTGAAGTGTTCTCTTGCATTTCTTAAACTCCACAGTATCTCATTTGTTTCTACCTGCCACGCACTTCCTTTTTCCTCTTAACCAGGGCCTCAATATCTCTTGAAGACCAAGGTACCCTAAACCTGATATCTTTACCTTTTATTCTGACAGGCACATACAGCTTTGTACTCTCAAAATTTCAATTTTGAAGGCTTCTCACTTACCAAGTACATCTTTGACACAAAACAGCCTGTCCCAATCCACACTTGCCAGATACCATCAAAACTGAATCTCAACCTGTGGACCAGCCCATCTTTTTGCATACTTACTTTGAAACTAATGGCCTTAGGATCACTAGATACAAAGTGTTCCCCTACACAAACTTCTGTCATCTGCCCTGTCTCATTCTCCAATAGCAAATCAAATATCACACACTTGCTCATTGGGACTTCGACATACTTATTAAGAAAACTTTCTTGAACACATTTGACAAACTCTATTCCGTCCAGTCCTTTTAAAGTATGAGAGTCCCAGTCAATGTGTGGAAAATTAAAACCACCTAATGTAACAACCTTATGCTTCTTGGAACACTCTGCGATCTCTCCACAAACTTCCTCCAAATCCCTCAGACTGTTGGGTGGTCTGTCATATAGCCCAAATAACATGGTCATACCTTTCATATTCCTCAGTTCCACCCATAACACCTCACTAGATGAGATCTCCAGTCTGTCATGGCTGAGCACTGCCATGATATTTTCTTTGACTAATAACGCCACCTCTCCTCCTTTAATCCCTTCTGCTCCATCACGTCTAAAACATGGTCTAAAACAACAGAACCCCAGAATACTGAGCTTCCAATCCTGCCCCTCCTGCAACTGAGTGTTTCTACAATATCATAATTCCAGGAGTTGAATCAATGCCCTGAGCTCATCTGCCTTGCCTACAATACTTAATGTTTCTAATATACGCAGCTCAGGACATTTAGTCACACTATGCTCAACCTTTTGATTACTGACTTTGCCTGAGGTCTTAACAACATTTCTTTCCACAACCTCTCCACTAACTGTTCTGGCACTCTGTTTCCCATTCCCCGCATTTCTAGTTTAACACCCCCCACCCACCCCATGCCCCATGCAGTACTAGCAAACCTTCACGCTAGGATATTAGTCTCCTTCCAGTTCAGGTGCAAATCATCTCTTCTGTACAGGTTCCACCTTTCCTAGAAGAGAGCCCAATGATCCAAAAATCTAATGCCCTGCCATCTACACCAACTCCTAAGCCATATGTTAAACAGTATAATCTTCCCTTTCCTGGCTTTATTAGAACATGGCACTGGTAGCAATCACAGCCCTGGAGGCCCTGCTCTTTAACTTAGCACCTGCACTCACTTTGCAGAACCTCATGACTCTTCTTACCCATGTCATTGGTACCTACATGGACCATGACCTCTATTCACTCTCCCACTTAAGAATGCTGAGGATTTGATCTGCGATGTCCCAGACCCTGGCACCCGGGATGCAACACATCATCCAGGAATCTCCTTCTCACCCACAGAACCTCCTTCCCATTCCCCTACCTAACGAATCCTCTATCACCACAGCATGCCTCTTCTTCCCCACTTCCCTTCTGATTCATAGAGCCAGACTCAGTGCCAGAAACCTGACTATTGTGACCTTCCTCTGCTTGGTCATTACCCACCTCCCCAACAGTATACAAAGTGGTATACCTATTGTTGAGGGGGATGTCCATAGGGGTACTGTACTCTGAACTGGCTGTTTAACCCCTTTCCCCTTTCTGACTGTCACCCAGTTTCCCGTATCCTGTGCCTTGTCCTATCTATTACCCCCACAACCTCCCAAACGATCCAGAGTTCATCTAGTTCTAGCTCCAGCTCCAACTCTTAACACATAGCGTTCGAAGCTGCAGCTGGATGCACTTCTCACAGGTGTTTTCGTCAGGGACACCGTTTTTCCTCCCTGCCTTCCCACATCCCGCAAGAGCAGCATTCCACTATCCTGCCTGGCATCTCTACTGTTCCTAACTGAACAAGTACAAGCAAGGATGAACAATAGGGTTAAAAAAAAAACTCCACCAACAGCTTTTTTTCCTTTTCTCTCTCAAGCTTCTCCTCGCTGAAGCCTCAAAGAGCTGAAGCCTCAGAATCTCCACTCGGACTCTGACCACCCCAACGATGGCCACTCCACTTGCTTCTGCCTTACTTTAATTTGTTTTTGTCAATCAATCCTGAATATTTATTGGGGCTTTAAACAGTGGCCAAACTGCCTCAAGTTACTGCCTTTTCTGCTCCATCGGTAAACCTGAGTGAACTACGTCTTCTCCGAGTGGGCATTGCTTCTGGGAAGGTCTAAGGATAATCTGGAAGTTAGTCATAAATTGGGGGAAGGTCAGTTTCACCTTCGCTGTTCAGGATCCAGCAAATGTTGAATGGGAAAAGGTTATTAAGGGGTAATTTAAGAGTGAAATATTGAGAGTTCAGGTCCAACATGTTCTCTTAAGTTTAGAGACAGCAAATCTAGAGAATCCTGCATGTACTGGGATATCAAGGTTTAAAAATCAGGGATGTCTATTAAGAGTAAAGACAATGTCAGTGGGAGATTGACTTAAAAAAATTAGGGAAACAAAGATGAGGCACAAATTATCATTTACAGATATGATTAAGGAAAATCCCAAGATGTTTTGTAAATATATTAAGAAGTGGATAATTAGGGAAAGAATGGGGCACTTTAGGCTCTAACAAAATATGTATGAGAAACCAAATGCTATAGCTGAGGTCTAAGATAAATACTATTCATCTGTATTCTGCGATTTGGAAATTTTATTTGGGATGGTGAAAGGGGGTGAGGGGCAAGGAGGGTAAAGGAAAGGGCAGAATAGGGTCCTAACAGAGAGATCTGTAACTTTTTTTCATTAAAAGGAAGATGCCAGATAGCTAAGAGATAGCAAATGTATCTTCCTTCAAGAAGGGCAGAAGAATTTAGCCAAGTAATTTCAGGCCAATTGCTCTGATATCAGTTGTGGAAAAACATTTGAAAAAAATTCCTGAGTGAGAATTTAATCTACACTTGGAAAGGCAAGGATTGATCAGAGATAGTATGGCTTTGATGCTCTGAGATCCTGTTTGACAATTTTAATTGAATTTTTTGAAGAGGTAACTAAGTAAATTGATGAGATCAATGTGATCTACATGGACTTCTGGAAGGTCTTTGACAAAGTCTCCAAACGAAAGCTGGTCCTAAACCTATCATGGGATCGAGGGAAAGCTGGAAAATTGAATTCAATATTTGCAACGTAATGAGGGGAAGGTATTTTTATGACTGGAAGTTTGTAACCAGCTGCGAATGACAGGGATCAGTCGTGGGACTCGTGTGTTTGTTGCATACATCAGTGATTAACATGATTAGTAATTTTGAAGATGACCTGAACGTTTTTGAGAATGAGGAGGAGAATAATTTTGATCATTGGGAAGTTGTGTGGAACAATGGCAATTAATCCTGGTACATGTGAGGCGATGCATTTTAAAGTGTTAATAAGGATGAGTCACACATCATGAACAGTAGGGAACTGAGCAAAATTGAAGAATAAATGAACCTTGATGTACAAGTATAAAAAGCCCTGAAGGTGGCAGCACAGATAGAGAAGATGATGACAGAGCACAGGCTGTTTGCCTTCACTGGGCAAAGCATTCGAATGCCAGAACAGAGAGGACATTTACAAAACATTAGTGTGGACATAGCTGAAGGATTGTGTGCAGTTCTGATCACTATGTTATGGGAGGGACCTGATTGTACTGGAAAGGGTTCAGAGAGATTCAGCAGGATATTGCCTGGGATGCAGTTATGAAAGCTGAGTTTGTTTACCAGGCAGAGAGAGAACCTGATGGAGATGTACAAAGTTTATGAGAGGCATAGATAGGGCAGATAGTGAAGTACATTTCCCCATGGCTGAGGTGTCCAAGACCAGAAGGTAAAAGTGTAAGGTGAGGAGTAAGAGGTTTAGGGAAATCAGAGCTTTTCCACTTGAGGTGTTTGCAATCTGGAATGCACCATGGGAGAAGGCATGTATACTCACAATTTTCAGAAAATCTGGAGGAGCAGTTAAATTGTCAAAACATTGTAAATGATGAACCAAGGGCTGGTAATTGGGATTAGTATAGATAGGTACTCGATGGTCAGCGTGGACATGTGCAACAAAGAGTTGGTCCAATGTAATATGCAACACCCAACATACAACATCCCTGATAGCAGAGGGAGAGGTGTGGAAACTGATCAGACCAGACACACTGGAGAGTGCTGTGACTCCACATTTTTCCCACTCCTTCAAGAGTCACCTTTCTATAGCTGCGTTGGGAGAAAATTTTAAGTACTGATTTGTTTTCCACAGGAACTCCAGTAAACCTGTTTAAGCATATGTTTTAAAAAGTATTTTAAATTTTTTTAATTAGATCTGACTGGATAGAGATGTGCACAGCACTTTAATGCTGGACAGGAAGGCATAACACAATTCCAGGCAATGCTTTCTTGATATAGAAGATGTAAAATCATTTTGACCAAAGTCACTACATGGGCAATATACTTCTTCCGAGTTACTTTCACCACAATCTGCAGTATACAAATTTCCTCTTAACAGACTACAAAATTACATCAATGATCTTCAGATCTCATGATCGACAGTTAAATGCTTAGCAGTTAAGTGCAGCACCTTTAAGGGTCAACGCCATGGCTGAAAACGAGGCTTGAGAAGTGGAATTCAGACCAGGCTGAATCAGAAGGATGAGTCCTTGTCTACCTAGAATCTTGCTGGCAAATGTGCAGTTACTGGAAAATGAGATTGGTGATCTCAGGGCAAGGCTGTTGTATCAGAAGTAGATGAAGCACATCTCAATTGCTTGTTGCACTGAGACTTGCCTCTCAATGGATACTCCAGACGTGGTGGTCAGAGCAGAAGGTTTGATGATTTTCAGGATAGATCAAACTGCACACCCGGGTAAGGAAAAAGGTGGCGATGTGTGCTTTTTAGTCAATTTTCTTTGGTGTTCGGACTTGGGGGTTATGTCGAATTCTTGTTTGCCTGACTTAGAACACTTAAAATCAAATGTAGACCATTCTATTTACCTCAGGAGTTCTCATCCATGATCCTGACCACAGTTTATAAAAAGTATTCAAACCCCCCCCACCCCTGGAAGCTTTCATGTTTTACAACATTGAATCACAGTGGATTTGACTTGTCGTTTTGATACTGCTTAACTGAAAAGACTCTTTCATACCAAAGCGAAAACAACTTTCAAGAAATTGGTCTAAATTCATTACAGTTATTAAACACAAAATAATTGATTGCATTATTATTCACCCCCTTCAAGCCAGTATTTAGTAGATGACCTTTGCTAGCAATTATAGCTTTGAATCAGTGTGAATAGATCTCTATCAGTTTTGCACATCTGGACACTGTAATTTATCCTCCATTCTTCTTGACAAAACTGCTCAAGTTCTGTCAGAGTCCATAGGATCATGATTGAACAGCCTTTTTTCAAGTCTAGCCAAAATTCTTAATTGGATTCAAGTCTGGACTCAGATTCGGCCACTCCAGGACATTAACTTTGTTTTTTTTAAGCCATTCCTGTGTAGCTTTGGCTTTATGCTTTAGGTCATTGTCTTACTGGAAAAGAAATCTTCTCCCAAGTCGCAGTTCTCTTGCAGACTGCATCAGGTTTTCCTCCAGGATTTCCCTGTATTTTGCTGCATTCATTTTACCCTCTACCTTCACAAGCCTTCCAGGGCCTGCTGCAGTGAAGCATCCCCACAGCATGATGCAGCCACCTCCATATTTCATGCTAGGGATGGTATGTTTTGGTGATGTGCAGTGTTTTGCTTACACCAACCATACTGTTTAGTCTGATTGCCAAAAACTCACTTTTGGTTTCATCAGAATATAGAACCTTCTTCCAGCTGACCGGAGTCTCTCTTCTGGCAAACTCTAGATGAGATTTCATGTGAGTTTTGTTTTTAACATTGGCCACTCTCCCATAAAGATGCGACTAGTGAAGCAACCAGACAACAGTTGTTGTATTCACAGTCTCTCCCATCTCAGCCACTGAAGCTTGTAACTCCTCTAGGGTTGTCATAGGACTGGCCTCCCTCACTAGTCCCTTTCTTGCATAGTCACTCAGGTTTTGAGGATTGCCTGCTCTACGCAGATTTACAGCTGAGCCATATTCTTTCCATTTCTTGATGATTGACTCAACTCAAGGGGATATTCAGTCATTTAGAGATTTTCTTATATCCATCTCCAGACTTGTTCTTTTCAATAACTCCTTCAAGAAGTTGCTTAGAGTGTTCTTTTGTCTTCATGGTACAATTTTTGTCAGGATACTGACTCACCAGCAGTTGAATATAAAGGGTGTATTTTTACTACAATCAACTGAAACACCTTGACTGCACACGGTGATCTTCATTTAATGAATTATGGGACTTCTGAAACCAATTGGCTGCTCCAGTGATGATCTTTACAACACAAAAGGGTCTTACTAAGTGTCAAAAAAGCTAAATTAAATCTGCTGTGATTCAATGTTGTAAAACATTAAAACATGATCCAAGGGGGGCCATATACCACCAGCAGCTGATTATAATCAAGCACTCACAAAACTGCACAACGTCATCTGCAGGCAAGAAACAGCTCATCCCAACACATTTCAAATTATAGTCAGTGATTTCAACCAGGTCTGTTTGAAGAAAACCCTGCCCAATTATCACCAGCATGTAACCTGTTGCACCTGAGGTCCCAACACACCAGATCACTGCTATACCACGATAAGCAATGACTATCATTCCTTTCTGAGACTGTATTTTGGCAAGTCAGATCATATGGATGCTCCTCTATCTCCTGCACACAGACAGAGTCTAATAAGCAAGGCTCCAGAGATCAAGACAACAAAGAGATGGTTGCGGGAGGCTGAGGAACAGTTACAGGATTGCCTTGGGTCAGTGGACTGGGCCGTGTTCAAGCACTCATCTGAGGACATGAATGAATACACCAGGGTCATTGCAGACTTTATTAAAACAGCAGTGGATGAGTGTGTCCCCACAAAATCGTTCAGAGCTTACCCCAATCAAAAGCCCTGGATGAACAATGAAATCTGGAATTTGCTGAGGGCCAGATCAGAGGCATTCAAGTCTGGAGGTCAAGAATGCTACAGGAGGTGCAGGTATGATCTCTGGAAAACCATCTCACAGGCGAAGTGGAGATTCCAGACTAAACTGGAATCAATGAGGGATGCTCGACAGCTGTGGCAGGGTTTGAATGCCATAACCTCCTACAAAGTTAAATGTTGTGACATGGGGACAGCAGAGCTTCACTTCCAGATGAGCTCAATGCCTCCTATGTTCACTTTGACCACCAGAACAAGGAGGAACCATTGCGTATCCCCACATCTCTCATTGATCCTTCGGCCTCAGTATCTAAAGATGACATGTGGGCTGCCTTCAAAAGAGTGAATTCAAGGAAAGCATCCGGTCCAGATGGAGTACCTGGAGTACTTAGCCGAGTACCGAAGACTTGTGCTGACCACCGGCTGGTGTGTTCATGGATATCTTCAACCTCTCGCTCTGACAGTGTGTGGTACCCACCTGCTTCAAGCAGGCTTCAATTATACCAGTGCCCAAGAATAGCGCAGTAACCTGTCTCAATGACACTTACATCCACAGGATGAAGTCTTTTGAGAGTTTGGTGTTGAAGCATATCAGCTGCTGTCTGAGTGGCGATTTGGATCTGCTCCAATTTGCCTACCGATGCAACAGGTCTACAGCACATGCCATCTCATTGCCTCTTCACTCAACCCTGGAACAGCAGAGATGCACACATCAGAATCCCCTTTATCGATTATAGCTCAGCAGTTAATACCATCATCCTCTCAAAACTAATCAGTAAATTCCAAGACCTGGGCCTCAATACCCCCTTGTGCAATTGGATCCTGGATTTCCAAACTTGTCGACCCCTGTCAGTTCACATTGGCAACAACATCTCTTCTACGATCGCCATCAGCAGAGGAGCACCGCATGGCTGTGTGTTTAGTCCCCTTGCTCTACTTGCATTTCACCTATGAATGTATGGCTATGTATAGCTCCAACCCATATACAAGTTCGCTGATGTTGTGGGTTGTATAAAAGGTGGTGATGGATCAGCATACAGGAGGGAGACTGAAAATCTGCCATAACAACAACCTCTCACTCAATGCCAGTGGGACCAAAGAGCTGATTGTAGATTTCAGGAGAGGGCAACCAGAGATCCTTGAGCTAGTCCTCATTGGAGGATCAGAGGTGCAGAGGGTCTGTCCTGGGTGGCACTATCTCAGAGGACCTGTCTTGGACCCTTTATATAAATTTAATGCAAACAAAACATTCAGATTCAGATTCAGATTTAGATTCAGTTTATTGTCATTTAGAAACCACAAATGCAATGCAGTTAAAAAATGAGACAACGTTCTCCGGAATGATATCACAAAAAAAACACACGACAAAACAGACCACACAAGAAAAACCACATAACGTTTGGCAATCCCCAATCCAGAGTCCGGAGAGGCTGCTGCGTATCAATATCGCGCTACCATCTTAGCACGTTCCATGGAAAGGAACTCCAAATCCACCAGAAAAAACAAGACTACCCAGACACACCAAGTCAAGAGACCAGCACTACCACCCAACAAACCAAAAACCTATACAAAAACAACATAGTTATAGTTCACATTTAGTTGCAACAGTGCAGACAATACCATAATTGATAAAAGACTAACTGACAAAAACCACATAATTTAACATATAGTTCCAACAGTGCAAAGCAATACCGTAATCTGATAAAGAGCAGACCATGGACACGGTAAATGAAAGTCTCAAAGTCTGGACAGCCCATCATCTCACGCAGACGATAGAAGGAAGAAAGAAGAACATGAGAGCATCTCTAATGCAAACAACAATTCCGAGGTGACATCTTCCAGATAGTCAATTATTTCACCCTTTCTGCATCTTTTACTTGTTCTCTTTATCTTAATTGTGTTTTAAAAGCTGTTGGAGCCCATGGCTCAGAGTCTGGCATTCAGCTGAATGATCCAGTGCTCTGCGTTCCCAGAAAGTCCAGGAGAGGACCATGAGCATGAGCTGTCCTGAACAGGAGACCATGATTGACTCTGGTCATTCCTAATGGATCGGGCCAGGGGTTGAGACCTGTGTCTGGCTAGAGGTCACTCCCCATGAGAGGCTGCGTCGGGCTGCAGATCGGGAGACTGCTTCTCGACGGATGAAGACCCCGTGAAAGGACTGAATTTGAGCTGTTGCTCTCCTCTGTATTTTTGAAATTCCAAGACATGTTTATCAGTATAGACTATGGTTTCTTTTTGCATGGGATAGACTTGGGGGCTAGGGGTTTGATGTTTTAGCTGCTGTCTGGCTGGGCAACCTGTTAGTTTTGTGCGAGGGAGAGGTTGGGGTTTTGGAGTTTGCGAATTTTGTTTCATTTTCTTTTTTGTGCGGGGAGGGGGCTCAACGTAAATGAATTCCATGGCTTTTCTGTATTTTATGGCTATCTGGAGAAGAGGAATCTCAGAGTTGTGCTCTGCATACATACTTTGATAATAAAATTAACCTTTGAACTTCCTTCGAAGTCCATGGAGATTCAGCGTGTCTTCAAAAACCTGAACAAACTTATACAGATGTGTGGTGGAAAGTGTATTGATTGGCTGCATTATGGCCTGGTAAAGGAACACCAATGGCTTTGAGTGGGAAATCCTACAAAAGGTAATGGATTCACTGGGTAAAGCCCTCCCAATCATTGAGCACATCTACATGAAACGTTGTTATAGAAAAGCAGCATCCATCATCAGACCACGCTCTTTTCTCACTGCGGCCATCAGGTAGAAGGTACAAGAGCCTCAGGACTCGGACCACCAGGTTCCAGAACAGTTACTACCCCTCAACCATCAGGCTCATGAACAACAGGGGATAATTACAATCGTTTAATTTCCGGTGTTCCCCCAAACAATGATCTCACTTTAAGGACTCTTTATCTTGTTATTTCATGCTCTCGTTACTTATTGCTGTTTATTTATATTTGTATTTGTACAGTTTGTTTTTCATTGATCCTGTTTACAGTTACTGTTTTTTTTGTGGAGTACGCCCACAAGAAGAAGAATCTGAGGGATGTAAGTGGTGACATGTAAGTTACGGTTATGGTTACGGATTCTGCAACCCGCCTGGGCCGTAGGGACACTGTACATGTGAGCTCTGCACCAGTTGCCTCCACCTCTCATGGTTGGGGGCAAGTGCCTGGGTTGTGGCAAACCTCTCTCGAGTTCACTCTGCAATGTTGTCTGTCCATTTCTTCCTCTGTTTGCCCCTTTTTCTTTCCCCCCGCACCATCCCCTGAAGAATGGTCTTTGAGAGTCCACTTGATCTTGTTATGTGGCCATACCACCTCAGCTTTCTCTTCTTTACTGTGGACAGTAGATCTTCATAGCGTCTCAAGTGCTGGGTGATGGTCCTTCATACTTCGTCGTATGAGACATGGTCTGTATGGGAGATGCCAAGGAGCCTCTGAAGCATCTCATTCCTACTGCCTGGATCTCCTTTTGTAGTTCTGCTGTCAAAGTCCATGATTCACATGCATACAGGAAGATGGAGAGCACAAGTGTGTGCAGGAGTTTCAACTTGGATCTGGGTGCAAAGTTATTGCCTCTCCAGATTGGTTTTAGTTCAGCCAACTTTGCTGTCTCTTGGGCTGTCCTTGCAAGGTCTTCAGGCTTTCATCCTTCTTGGTTGATGATAGCGCCAAGATACTTGAACCATTTGACAGCCTCTAGCTCTTGTCTGCTGACAATGATTTTTGTCGTGACTGGCTGCTCACTGTTTCTCATCAGCTTGGTCTTCTCTGGGCCATATCTGATAGATGTGTCCTCCAGATGGTTCACAAGGCAGGCCAATTCATCTTGCCAGCCCGTCAATGTCACTGGCGAACTGAAGGTTGGTTATGATCTGTCCTCTGATACTGACTGTGCTGATATGGTCTTCCAGGGCATCTGTCATTATTTGCTCCAAGAAAATGTTGTACGGCATGGGTGAAAGGAGACAGCCTTGTCAGATTCCAACTGATGTGTGGAACCACACTCCAACTGTGCCTTGAACAAGTACCACACTGCTAGCTTTGGTGTAGAACTGCTTGATGGTTTGGAGCAGCTTCAGGCTCATGTTGTACCTCTTCATTGTGGCCCAGTGTGCATCATGCCACACCCTTTTGAATGCCTTCCTGAATTCTATGAACACATGGTTGATGTCCTGTTGGTGTTAGCTGTATTTATATAACCATATAACAATTACAGCACAGAAACAGGCCATCTCGGCCCTTCTAGTCCGTGCCAAATGCTTACTCTCACCTCGTCCCACCGACCTGTGCTCTGCCCATAACCCTCCATTCCTTTCCTGTCCATATACTTATCCAATTTTGCTTTAAATGACAATACCAAACCTGCGCCTACCACTTCTACCGGAAGCTCTGAGTAAAGAAATTCCCCCTCGTGTTACCCCTAAACTTTTGCCGCCTAACTCTCAACTCATGTCCTCTTGTTTGAATCTCCCCTACTCTCAATGGAAAAAGCCTATCCACGTCAACTCCATCTATCCCCCTCATAATTTTAAATACCTCTATCAAGTCCCCCCTCAACCTTCTACACTCCAAAGAATAAAGACCTAACTTGTTCAATCTTTCCCTATAACTTAGGTGCTGAAACCCAGGTAACATTCTAGTAAATCTTTTCTGTGCTCTCTCTATTTTGTTGACATTTTTCCTATAATTTGGTGACCAGAACTGTACACAATACTCCAAATTCGGCCTTAACAATGCCTTGTATAATTTTAACATGACATCTCAACTCCTATACTCAATGCTCTGATTTATAAAGGCCAACGTACCAAAGGCTTTCTTCACCACCCTATCCACATGAGATTCCACCTTCAGGGAACTATGCACCATTATTCCTAGATCACTCTGTTCTACTGCATTCTTCAATGCCCTACCATTTACCATGTATGTCCTATTTGGATTATTCCTACCAAAATGTAGCACCTCACACTTATCAGAATTAAACTCCATCTGCCATCGTTCAGCCCACTCTTCTAACTGGCCTAAATCTCTCTGCAAACTTTGAAAACCTACTTCATTATCCACAACGCCACCTACCTTAGTATCATCTGCATACTTACTAATCCAATTTACCACCCCATCATCCAGATCATTAATGTATATGAGAAACAACATTGGACCCAGTACAAATCCCTGAGGCACACCACTAGTCACCGGCCTCCAACCTGACAAACAGTTATCCACCACTACTCTCTGGCATCTCCCATCCAGCCACTGTTGAATCCATTTTACTACTTCAATATTAATACCTAACTATTAAACCTTCCTAACTAACCTTCTGTGTGGAACCTTGTCAAAGGCCTTACTGAAGTCCATATAGACAACATTCACTGCTTTACCCTTGTCAACTTTCCTCGTAACCTCTTCAAAAAATTCAATAAGATTTGTCAAACATGACCTTCCACACACAAATCAATGTTGACTGTTCCTAATCAGACCCTGTCTATCCGGATAATTATATATATCATCTCTAAGAATACTTTCCATTAATTTACCCACCACTAACATCAAACTGACAGGCCTATAATTGCTAGGTTTACTCTTAGAACCCTTTTTAAACAATGGAACCACATGAGCAATACGCCAATCCTCCGGCACCATCCCCGTTTCTAATGACATTTGAAATATTTCTGTCAGAGCCCCTGCTATTTCTACACTAACCTCCCTCGAGGTCCTAGGGAATATCCTGTCAGGACTGGAGACTTATCCACTTTTATATTCCTTAAAAGCGCCAGTACTTCCTCCTCTTTAATCGTCATAGTTTCCATAACTTCCCTACTTGTTTCCCTTACTTTACACAATTCAATATCCTTCTCCTTAGTGAATACCGAAGAAAAGAAATTGTTCAAAATCTCCCCCATCTCTTTCGGCTCCACACATGCTGTCCACTCTGATTCTCTAAGGACCAATTTTATCCCTCACTATCGTTTTGCTATTAATATAACTGCAGAAACCCTTTGGATTTATTTTCACCTTACTTGCCAAAGCAATCTCATATCTTCTTTTAGCTTTTCTAATTTCTTTCTTAAGATTCTTACATTCTTTATATTCCTCGGGCACCTCATTTACTCCATGCTGCCTATATTTATTGTAGATATCTCTCTTTTCCCTAACCAAGTTTCCAATATCTCTTGAAAACTATGGCTCTATCAAACTTTTAACCTTTCCTTTCAACCTAACAGGAACATAAAGATTCTGTACCCTCAAAATTTCACCTTTAAATGACCGCCATTTGTCTATTACATCCTTCCCATAAAACAAATTGTCCCAATCGACTCCTTCTAAATCCTTTTGCAATGTCTCAAAGTTAGCCTTTCTCCAATCAAAAATCTCAACCCTGGATCCAGTCCTATCCTTCTCCATAATTATATTGAAACTAATGGCATTGTGATCACTGGACCCGAAGTGCTCCCCAACACATACCTTCGTCACCTGACCTATTTCATTCCCTAACAGAAGATCCAACACTGCCCCTTCTCTAGTTGGTACCTCTATGTATTGCTGCAAAAAACTATCCTGCACACATTTTACAAACTCCAAACCATCCATTCCTTTTACAGTATGGGCTTCCCAGTCTATGTGTGTTAAAAATAAAATCTCCCACAATCACAACCTTGTGCTTACTACAAATATCTGCTATCTCCTTGCAAATTTGCTCCTCCAATTCTCGCTCCCCATTAAGTGGTCTATAATACACCTCTATAAGTGTTACGACACCTTTCCCATTCCTCAATTCCGCCCAAATAGTCTCCTTAGACGAGCGCCGTAATCTATCCTGCCAGAGCACCACTGTAATATTTTCTCTGACAAGCAATGCAACACCTCCCCCTCTTGTCCCTCCAATTCTATCACACCTGAAGCAACGAAATCCAGGAATATTTAGTTGCCAATCACACCCCTCCTGCAACCATGTTTCACTAATAGCTACAACATCATATTTCCAGGTATCAATCCATGCTCTAAGCTCATCCACCTTTTTTACAATGCTCCTAGCATAAAAATAAATGCATTTAAGAAATTCACCACCTCTTCCTCTCTGTTTATCTCTAACAGAACATAGAACTTTACTCTCTTCTTTTTCTTCCTTCTCCCATACATCTGTTCCTACACTCTGGTTCCCCTCCCCCCTCATATCTAGTTTAAATCCACTGGAGCCTACCTGCAAGAATATTTGTCCCCCTCCAGTTCAGATGCAAACTGTCCCGCTGGAACAGGTCCAATCTTCCCTGGAAAACTGGCCAATTATCTATAAATCTGAAGCCCTCCCTCCTGCACCATGTCTTCAGCCTCGTGTTGATCTGCACTATCTTACTATTTCTAAACCCGCCTGCACGTGACACTGGTAGCAATCCCGAGATTGCTGTCCTGGAGGTCCTGTCCTGTAACTTGGCACCTAGCTCCCTAAACTCGCCTTTCAGGACCTCCTCACTCTTCCTACCCACGTCATTGGTCCCTACATGGACCACGACATCCGGCTGCTCACCCTCCCTCTTGAGAATACCTAGAACTTGATCCAAGATATCGTGGACCCTGGCACCAAGGAGGCAACAGACCATCCGGGATTCTCGATCTCTTCCACAGAACCTCCTATCTGTCCCCCTAACTATCGAATCCCCTATCACTACTGCTCTCCTCTTTTCCCTCCTTCCCTTCTGAGCTGAGGGTCCAGTCTCAGTGCCAGAGACGCAACCACTGCAACTTGTCCCTGGTAGGTCGGCCCCACCAACAGTGTCCAAAACAGTATACTTATTGTTGATGGGAATAGCCACAAGTGTGTCTGCTCTTTCTGTCTATTCCCCTTCCCTCTCCTGACAGTCAGCCAACTACCTGTCTCTTGACTCCTAGGGGTGACTGTCTCCCTGAAACCCCTGTCTATTTCTGCCTCTGCCTGCCAAATGATCCGAAGTTCATCCAGCTCCAGCTCCAGTTCCCTAACACGGTTTGTCAGGAGCTGCAGCTGGATGCACCTTTCGCAGGTGTAGTCGTCAGGGACAGCTGTGCTCGCCCTGACTTCCCACATTTCTCGCACAGTACTCAGAGGTGGAATATCTGTTCTATTGTATTTCTTCCATTTCTGAATCCAGCCTGCTCGTAAGCGATTATTTCTTGTATGTATGCGTTCTGATAATAAATTTTAATTTGAACTTTGAATCAATTGAGAAGGAAGAAAAACTCCAGTTCAACTCCTTGTGCATGACAGAGGTGTAAAATAACCAGAGAAACTGATGGATCACTGGGCTTTATAACCAGGAGACTACAACACACAGAAGCAGAGAGCGTGCTCTGATTGTGCCATGGTTGAGTACAAGAAACTGTTCTGGACCTCACAACTCTGTCAGTATACATTGGACTCAAGAAAGTGCACCACAAATTTATCAAAGATACCAGGACTCGAAGGGTTAACCCACAGAGAGGACAAACTCAAACCATAACTGTATTCACTGAAAATGAAAAGGTTGTGGGATGATTTGATCGAATTTGCAAGATACTGATGGGAAACTTTATTTCTCTTGATTGACAAATCTATGAAGATTGACTCGAGCATCTCCTTCAGAAGTAAAGACAGGAAACACTTGTGCACAGAGCTTTAGAAGTATGGAACTCACTCTCATAAATACCAGTTAAAACAAAATCGGTATCAGATTTATTATCACTATCTCATTCAATGTAGAATCTGTCATTTTGCAGCAATAGTACAGTGCAAAGACATAAAATTAGAATAACTCACAAAAATAAGTGAATCAGAATCAGAATCAAGTTTATTATCACTGGCATGTGACGTGAAATTTGTTAACTGAGCAGCAGCAGTTCAATGTAATGCATAATCAGCAGAGAAAGAAAAAATAATAATAAACAAGTAAATCAATAACATATATTGAATGGATTAAAAAAGTGCAATAACAGAAACACTATATATTAAAAAAAAGTAATGTATTGTCCAAAGATTCAATGTCCATTTAGGAATTGGATGGCAGAGGGGAAGACACTGTTCCTGAATCGTTGAGTGTGTGTCTTCAGGCTTCTGTATCTCCTTCTTGATGGTAACAGTGAGAAAAGGGCATGCCCTGGGTGCTGGAGGTCCTTAATAACGGATGCTGCCTTTCTGAGACACTGCTCCCTGAAGATGCCCTGGGTACTTTGTAGGCTAGTGCCCAAAATGGAGATGACTAGATTTACAACCTTCTATGGCTTCTTTCGGTCCTGTGCAGTAGCCCCTCCTTACCAGACAATAATGCAGCCTGTCAGAATGCTCTCCACGGTCCAACTATAGAAGTTTTTAAGTGTATTTGTTGGCATGCCAAATCTCTTCAAACTCCTAATGAAGTATAGCCGCTGTCTTGCCTTCATTATAACTACATTGACCAGGTTAGATCCTCAGATCTTGACACTTAGGAACTTGCAGCTGCTCATTCTCTCAACCTCTGATCCCTCTATGAGGATTGGTATGTGTTCCTTCATTTTACCCTTCCTGAAGTCCACAATCAACACTTTCGTCACTGACGTTGAGTGCCAGGTTGTTGCTGCGGCACCACTCCACTAGTTGACATATCTCACTCCTGTACACCCTCTTGTCACCACCTGAGATTCTACCAACAATGATTATATCATCAACAAAATTATAGATGATATTTGAGCAATGACTAGCTACACAGTCATGTGTATATAAAGAGTACAGCAGTGGGCTAAGCACACACCCCTGAGGTGTGCCAGTTTTGATCGCCAGCAAGGAGGATATGTTATCACCAATCCGCACAGATTGTGGCTTCCAATTAGGAAGTCAACGATCCAATTGCAGAGAGAGGTACAGAGACCCAGGTTCCACAACTTCTCAATCAGGATTGTGGGAATGATGCTATTAAATGCTGAGCTATAGTCAATGAACAGCATCCTGAAGTAAGTGTTTGTGTTGTCCAGGTGGTCTAAAGCGTGTGGAGAGCCATTGAGATTGCATCTGCCATTGACCTTTTGTGGTGATTGGCAAATTGCCATGGGTCCAGGTCCTTGTTGAGGCAGGAGCTCAGTCTAGTCGTGATTAACCACCCCTCAAAGCATTTCATCACTGTCGATGTGAGTGCTACCAGGCGATAGTCATTGAGGCACCCCACATTATTCTTCTTAGGCATTGGTATAAATTGTTGTCTTTTTGAAGCAAGTGGGAACTTCCAGCCTGTAGCAGTGAGAGGTTGAAAATGTCCTTGAATACTCCCGCTAGTTTGTTGGCACAGGTTTGACAGAGCCTTACCAGGTACTCCATCGGGACTTTCTGTCCTGTGAGGGTTCACTCTCTTTAAAGGCAGCCTAACATTGGCCTCTGAGACGGAGATCACAGGGTCATCAGGTGCAGCAGGGATTTTCACAGCTGTAGTTGTGTTCTCCCTTTCAAAGCGTGCTTAGAAGGCGTTGTGTTCATCTGGTAGTGAAGCATCGCTGCCATTCATGCTATTGGGTTTCGTTTTATAGGACGCAATGGTCTTGCAAACCCTGTGCACCCTGTTGCTGTGCATCTGATGTTGCCTCCAACCTTGTTTGAAATTGTCCCTTTGCCCTTGAAATAGCCCTCCACAAATCATACCTGGTTTTCTGGTACAGGCCTGGGTCGCCAGACTTGAATGCCACAGATCTAGCCTTCAGCAGATGACGTACCTCCTGGTTCATCCACGGCTTTTGGTTTAGGAATGTACAGTAAGTCTTTGTGGGCACAGAGTCATCCACACAGGTTTTAATGAAGTCGGTAACAACTGCAGCATTCTCATCCAGGTTTGAAGGTGAATTCCTGAATATAGTCCAGTCCATCGATTACTAGTGTAATAACTAGTGTAATAAAAAAAAAGGAATAATAAGGTAGTGTTCGTGGGTTCATGGCCATTCAGAAATCTGGTGGCAGAGAGGAAGAACTGTTCCTGAATCACTGAGAGTGGTTCTACAGGACCCATATATTGTATCCGTAGTGGTATGTAGTGGTTCTATTGTATCTCCTCCCTGATGGTAGTAACGAGAAGTAGGGGGAGGGGTGGCATTGCTCATCAGGGAAATGCCATGGCAGTGCTCAGAAAGGACATACTGGAGGGCTCGTCTACTGAGGTTGTATGGGTGGAACTGAAGAATAAGAAAGGGATGACCATGTTAATGGGATTACAGCATATTATAGACCACCCAACCATTCAATGGGATTTAGAGGAACAAATTTGTAGAGATAGTAAGTTACAAGAAAAATATGGTTGTGATAGTAGATGATTTTAACTTTCCACATATTGACTGGGACTCCCAAAATGTAAAAGGGCTGGATGTGATAGAGTTTGTTAAGTGTGTTCATGAAATTTTCCTTAGTCAATATATAGAGGTCCGGACTAGAGACAGTGAGATACTATATCTCCTTTCAGGGAATGAGACAGGGTAGGTGACAAAAGTGTGTGAAGGGGAACACTTTGGATCTAGTGAACATGATTCTATTAGTTTCAAGTTAATTATTGTAAAGCATGTGTTTGGTCCTTCAACTGCGATTCTGACCTGGAGAAAGGCCAATTTTTATGGTGTCAAAAAAAATCTGGCAAGTGTAATTGGGACAGGGTTTTTTTCTGGCAAAGAATGCTTGGTAAGTGGGAGACCTTCAAAAGTGAAATATTGGCAGAACAGTTTATATATTCCTGTTAGAACAAAGGCAAGACTTACAGGGGACCTTGGTTTTTGAGGGATATTGAGGTCTTGGTTAAAAAGGAGGAGGTGCATGGCAAGGAACAAATTAAGTACTTGAGGAGTATAAGAAGTGCAAGCAAAAAAAAAGGGAAATCAGGAGGGCTAAAAGAAGGCAAAGCTTTGCTATGGAAGAAAAGGTGAAGGAGCTTCCACAGACGCATTAAGAGCAAAAGATAACAAGGGACAAAATGGGTCTACTTGAAGATCAGTGTTGTTCTCTATGCATGGAGCTGAAAGAGCTGGAAGAGATCTGAAATGGATTTTTTGTATCGGTATTTACTCAGGAGATGGGCCATATTTATACAACTTCTCCTTGTAATTCAGGCCCCCAAGTCTTTTTTTCCTGTTCCCCCCACCCCAGCAGAGGAGAGGTTAAGACCAGAGGGTATAGATTTAAAATCAGAGGGGAAAGTGCCATGGTCCCTTCTGGCAAGCATCATCCTGGCTATTTACCTTAGGAATTGGGCCTCAATCACCTCATTTAGTTCCAATCATTCCCAGATGCCACTAACTACAAACACCTGCATGCCATCAGCAAATGCAGTATAAAAACCCTGTGAGCACAAGGAGCTGCCAGTTCATTGGTTGACTTGTGTAGGAGTAATCTTGTTCCATGGTTGTTAGGATTACAATTCTAAGTCTAGCATCCTTCCTGAGTTCTCTACTAAAACCAAGACTCCGGGTAAAGACTCCCTTGGCACCAATTCCATGCTCGCTATGACCGTAATGCCTCCCAACGTGGCCTCCGTGCCCGTGTTCAGCACTTGGGTTTGTTCCACCGCCACGTCCTTGCAACAGAAAGATTTAAAGAGTACCTTTAAAATTTTCTCAAAAAGGATGCTGTGAAAATAGAATGAGTGTGTAAATGGCAGAAAAAGTGGTAGAAGCAGGTACTAATACAATGTTTAAGAGACATTTGGACAGATATATAGATAGGAAATATCTAGATAGTAAGATGAGAAAATCTTTGATGGGCATCTTCTTCCCAATGGACCTAGGGCCAAAGGACCTGTTTCATGCCATATGAATCTACAGATCCCTGCATTTATATTGTTAAGCCCTCTAAAAATATTAATGAGATTACATTTCATTTATCAAGATTGCAGAGAGCAAGTCCCAGTCAACTTCACCTTCACTAGGATTTAATTTCATTCATTTTCATTATCAGAGATATAAAGATCAGACCTGGGCACAATATTCCAGATGCTAATTCATAAAGGTCTTTATATTTGGAATGAAGTATTTCTACGTCTGTATTTTCTTGCTCTCCGTTTGTCTTACAGAAAAGGTCAGTATACTATTTTCCTTGCTATACCTGCTTGTTAACCTCTTGGCACCCAAGTCACTCTGTACACCTACACCTTTCAAGCTCTCACCAAATTTATCCCCAAACTTTCTACATCCTCAGGCAAAGTAAAAGATATCACTTGTTTTCACGGTATATTTCCATCCTCTTGGCTATGAAAACCTCTTTGAAGCGTCTTTGCATTCCCCTGAAAACCCACGTTATCAGGACAGAAGAATACTCAGATGGAATATAATCTCTGAGGTCAGCTGGTTGGACTGAATGATTTTTTTCAGTGCTCTACATCCTGTGCAAGTGCTATTACATGCTAACACTGTGTGAGCATCAGAACCATTTGACACGATGCTTTACATACATAAAGTATACAGTATATGAGTTTTTGATCACCAAGATGTTTCCCATTATCTTGTCTCCAGTAAAAACAGTGACATTTCTAAAAGATCTTGTCACAGTAATGCACATATACTGACTGGTTGAATGGTGTCGTAGTGACAATCTCTCACTCAATGTCAGCAAAACCAAGAAATTGATTGTTAACTTCAGGAAGGGGAACTGGGGAGAACACACACCAGTCCTCATCAAGGGATCAGCAGTGGAAAAGGTGAGCAGCTTTAAGTTCCTGGGCACCAACATCCTGAAGCATCTATCATCGGCCTAACACTTACATGCAATCGAGGAGAAAGCACACCAGTGTCTACTTCATTTGGAGTGTGAGGAGATTGGTACGTCACCAAAGACTTGCAAATTTTTATAGAAGTACGATGGAGAGCATTTGGAGTGGTTCCATCACAGTCTGGCATGGAGGCTCCAATGCACAGGATCACAAGAGGCTGTAGACTCAGCCAGCGCCATCACAGGCACAACCCTCCCCACCATTGAGACCATTCTCAAGAGGCAGTACCTCAAGAAGGTGACATCTATCATTAAGGACCATCACCAACCAGGACCTACTCATTTCTTATTACTAGCATCAGGAGGAAGTACTGAATGATATTCAATGATTCAGGAATAGCTTTTCCCCTTCTACCATCATATTTCTGAATGGTCCATGAACACTACCATCTTATTCCTTTTTTTGTTGCACTATTTATTTATTCTTGTCATTGATGGTAATTTTATATCTTTGCACTGTAAATCAATGATAATAAACCTGATCCTGATTTTGATGCATATGTGACACATATTCCAGTGTACTTTAATTTGTTTTGCATGCCCAGATCTCCAATTCATGTCATATTATATAGATATAAGGTATGTTGTTACCCACTGAGAATTCTGTGCACAATATACAAGAGTGTTTCCAAAGCAGACGACTGCACACACCACTCCAGGTACAGCTTAACCAAACCAGGGATAGGGTTTCTCAAACCTGGAGCCATGGTCTCAGGATTTACCAGTCAGGACAGAGGTGAAATTTAAACAAAAATGCTGGAAATGCTCAGAGGATCAGACAGCAGCTCTGCAGAATAACAGTTACAGATGACCTGAGCAAAGTTAACTCTCTTCCATTCTCCAAAAAAAGGAATTATTATTTATGCAGGAATATTATATCAAATTACCTAGAAGTGTTATATATAAATGTTAAACCCAATTTTGGTGGCATTACAGGCACTCTTGGATTACCCTAACACTATTTGCGAACATCCTGTGCTGATCAGATTCTTCCACTGCAAAGCTCATAGTCGTGGGATATCCTGTTTCAATGTGTCACTTTCAGCACAACTCTATTTGTTCATCTATTTCAAGTTCTTGCAGCTGCCAGCTTTAGCCGAGTAGCAGCAAATGAATAGGACCCTCCAAGCAATTGGGCAACAATGCTGGTGAATAAATAGATACAGCAGAGAGGGGAGGGTGGTGGAATGTCAGGGAAACCTGAGGCAACTTGTGAAGACAATGTTTAAGATGTGGCAAAGGTCATGAGCAGCAGTCAAAAAGGACCTGAGGCAAAGACAAGGCCCGTGACCCTAACTTGTTGGGACAAAGAAACTGGGACCCACTTGTGAATCTGAATGTGAGGTTTCAAGAGTTCACAGATCTCAGTCAGGACAAAGAATGCAGTTGAGTGTGGACCTAGCAAATGGCATGGTTTCACAAACAGTTTTGTCAATGTGCAATAACTATTATTTTTTACATCTGTGAATACTACATAGAATCACTAGCAGATGTTTAATGCCAGTAAGAGGTGTGGGGCAAACAGAAATCCTTCCACAAGGTTACCATTTGCAACAAAACCTCTGTACGGGAAGTGTCCTTCCATTGGCAAACTCTCAACAATTCACAATTTATTGAGTCACAAAGTTCATCAGCACAGAAACAGGCCCATCGGCCCACCATGATTGTGCCAATTGTGATTTCCATCTACACTGATCCCATTTGCTTGCATTAATTCCAAACATTCTAGGCCTTGCCAATTCAAGTGTCTGTCTAAACGCCTCATAACGTAGTGACTGTCTCTCATTCCACCCGTCCTCTGGCAGCATGGTGCAGCTCTAATTGTACAACAATGAGTCATAAAGTCACACAGCAGGGAAACATGGGGGTTCATTCAGAATCCTGGGATGTAGTCCATCTGGTCCAAGTGCAAGTGAACTTTCATCTTCCCAAACACCTTCTCCTTAGTAATAGTAACTGCACCCACTTCAGTCCCCTGACACTCTTGCATTTCTAGCATTCTACTGGTGTCTTCCACCGAAAAGACTAACACAATTCAAACTCTATTCTTTGTCCCTCATTACTATATCTCCAGCAGCATTCTCCAGCAGTCTAGTATCCACTCTCACCTCTCTTTTATTCTTTATATAGCTGAAAAAAGTTTTTGGTATTCTCTTTTATATTATTGCTTAGCTTACCTTCATATTTTATCTTTTCTCTCCCATTTCCTGCACATCTGCCCTCACCCCATCCGCTTGCCACCCCACTTGGGATAGGGTTCCCCTTGTCCTCACCTACCACCCCACCAGCCTCCAGAACAAATGTATAATTCTCTGTAACTTCCGCCACCTCCAACGGGATCCCCCTACCAAGCACATCTTTCCCTCCCCCCTCTTTCTGCTTTCCGCAGGGATCGCTCCCTACACGACTCCCTTGTCCACTCGTCCCCCCCATCCCATACCACCGATCTCCCTCCTAGCACTTATCCTTGTAAACAGAACAAGTGCTACACCTGCCCTTACACTTCCTCCCTCACCACCATTCAGGGCCCCAGACAGTCCTTCCAGGTAAGGCGACACTTCACCTGTGAGTCGGCTGGTGTGGTATACTGCATCCGGTGCTCCCGGTGTGGCCTTTTATATATTGGTGAGACCCGATGCAGACTGGGAGACCGTTTCGTTGAACACCTATGCTCGGTCCACCAGAGAAAGCAGGATCTCCCAGTGGCCACACATTTTAATTCCACGTCCCATTCCCATTCTGATATGTCTATCCGTGGCCTCCTCTACTGTCAAAATGAATCCAAACTCAGGTTGGAGGAACAACATCTTATATACCGGCTGGGTAGCCTCCAACCTGATGGCATGAACATTGACTTCTCTAACTTTCGTTAATACCCCTCCTCCCCTTCTTACCCCATTCCTGACATATTTAGTTGTTTACCTGTTCTCCATCTCCCTCTGGTGCTTTCCCCACCCCCTCCTTTCTTTCTCCCTAGGCTTCCCGTCCCATGATCCTTTCCCTTCTCCAGCTCTATATCACTTTCGCCAATCACCTTTCCAGCTCTTAGCTTCATCTCACCCCCTCTGGTCTTCTCCTATCATTTTGCATTTCCCCCTCCCCCCACTACTTTCAAATCTCTTACTATCTTTCCTTTCAGTTAGTCCTGACGAAGGGTCTCGGCCCGAAACGTCGACAGTGCTTCTCCTTATAGATGCTGCTTGGCCTGCTGTGTTCCACCAGCATTTTGTGTGTGTTGTTTTCTCTCCTTACTGCTTTTTTTAGTTACCTTCTGTTGGTTTTAAAAAGCTTTCCAAAATTCGAAATTCACAATAATTTTTGCAATATTACATGCCCTCTCTTTTCCATTTATGCTGTCTTTGACTTCCCTTGTCTCCCACCATTACCTCATCCTCCCTTTAGAATACTACTTCCTCTTTAGGATATATCTATCCTGCGCCATCCAAATTATTCTCAGAAGCTTCAGCCATTGCTGTTCTGCCATCATCCCTGCTAGTGTCCCTTTCCAATCAATGTTGACCAGCTCCTCTCTCATGCCTCTGTAATTCCCTTTACTCCATGGTATTACTGATACATCTCACTTTATCTTCTCCTTCTCAAACTGCAGAACGAATTCTATCATTATCATGATCACTGTCTCCTAAGGGTTCCTTTACCTTAAACTCCCTAATCAAATTTGGGTCATTATACAACACCCAATACAGAATTGCATTCTGCTAGTGGGCTCAACCATAAGCTTATCTAAAAAGGCCACCTCATAAGCATTCTACATATTCCTTCTCATTGGATCCAGCGCCAACTTGATTTTCTCATTCTACCTGCATATTAAAATCCCTCATGATTATTGCAACATTGCCCCTTTCACATGACTTTTCTATCTCTCCTTGTAACTTATATCCCACATTCTGGCTACTGTTCAGAGGTCTGAATATAACTGCCATCGGTGTTTTTATTAAGCTTGCAGTTTTTTTAACTTTATCCAGTAGGATGATAGATTTTCTGATCGCATGTCACCTTTTTTCTAGGATTTGATTTCATTTTTTATCATCAGCGTCACACAACCCCCTCCACCCACCTGCCTGTCCTTTTGATAAAATATGTATCCTTAGATGTTAAGCTCTCAACTATGATCTTTCAACCACGACTCAGTGATGCCCATAACGGTATACATGCCAATCTCTAATTGTGCTACAAGATCATCCACCTTATTTCTATACTGCAGGCATTCAAATGTTAACACTTTCAGTCCTGCATTCATCACCCTTTACAATTTTGCTCCCCGTGTTACACTCCAACTCATCTCACTGACTGCAATTTTGCCCAATCATCTGTCTGAATTTCCTCACAGTCACACTACACACTGCATCTACTTGTATACCTATTGTCCTATCACTCCAGTTCCCATCCTTCAAACAAATTAGTTTAAACTCGCCCCAACAGCTTTAGTAAACCTGCTTGCAAGGACATTGGTACTCCTTAGGTGTAACAGGTCCTTTTTATACAGGTCATACTTTCCCCCAGAAGAGAATCCTATGATCCAGAAATCTGAAACCTTACCCCTGCAGAAATTCCTCAGCCATGCATTCATCTGCCAAATCATCCAATTGTTACCCTCACTGGTGCATGGCATAGATAGAAATCCAGAGATTACTACCTGGAGGTCCTGCCTTTCAAGTTTCTACCTAATTCCCTATATTTTCTCTTCAAGGCCTCCTCCCTTTTCCTATCTATGTCATCAGCACCAATATGTAGCATGACTTTCAGCTGTTCAAACCTCCTCCTGAGAATGATTTGAGGCCTCCCTGACCTTGGCACCTGGGTGACAAGATACCATACATGTCCCTCTTTCACATCCACAGAATCTCATCTAACTATGGAATCCTCGATCACTATTGCATTCCTCCCCCTTCCCTTCTGAGCTACGGAGCCAGACAGTGCACTGGCTTCTGTCTGTCACTGCAGCTTCCCGGGTAGCTTGTCTCCCACCCCCCCCCCCCCCCCCCCCCCACAACAGTATCCAAATCGGTATACATATCAGGGAATGGCCACAAAAATACTCTGCACTGGCTGTCTTTTCCTGTTCCCTCCCCTGACAGTCAACTAGCTACCTACCTCCTATAACTCAGGGGTGTCTACCTTCCTGTACCTCGTATATACAGGCCTCCAAACAGTAGCCAGGATGTGGGATATAAATTACAATGGGAGACAGAAAAGGCACGTACAACACCCAATCTAGAATTGCCATTCTCCTAGTGGGGGATTTCAATATGTGGGTAGATTGGGAAAATTAGGTTGGTGCCGGATTCCAAGAAAGAGAATTTTCAGAATGCCTATGAAATGCTTTTTAAGAGCAGCTTGCAGTTGAGCCCATTAGGGGAATGGCAAGTTTGCGGACGATATGAAAATAGGTGGAGGGCCAGGTCGTGTTGAAAGACTTAGACAGAACATGTCCTCTTGTACTAAGGAGTGGTGCCCTGGGGAAGAGGCGCTGGCTGTCCACTCTGTCTATTCCTCTTAATATCTTGTACACCTCTATCATGTCTCCTCTCATCCTCCTTCTCTCCAAAGAGTAAAGCCCTAACTCACTTATTTTCTGACCATAATCCACACTCTCTAAACCAGGCAGCATCCTGGTAAATCTCCTCTGTACCCTTTCCAATGCTTCCACATCCTTCCTAAACCGAGACGACCAGAACTGGACACAGTACTCCAAGTGTGGCCTAACCAGAGTTTGTCCTTCCAAAGTGTACCACCTCACACTTCTCTGGGTTGAACTCCATCTGCCACTTCTCAGCCCACTTCTGCATCCTATCAATGTCTCTCTGCAATCTTCGACAATCCTCAACACTATCTACAATACCACCAACCTTTGTGTCGTCTGCAATCTTGCCAACCCACCCTTCTACCCCCACATCCAGATTGAAAGAATGGGTAAAGAGTGACAGATGAAAAGTGTATGGTCATGCACTTTGGTAGAAGAAATAAAGGCATAGGTTATGTTCTAAATGGGGAGAAAATTCAAAAATCAGAGATACAAAAGGATTTGGGAGTCCATGTGCAGGATTCCCTAAAGATTATCTGGCAGATACAAGTGGAGTGTATGGGGTGTCCAGGGAGGGGAAGTACTCACCTTTGGTCCCCACCGAACACTCAGCTCTCACTTGTGACTACAAATTGCTGTTTGCGTGTGACAGTGGTCACACCCTGGTGCACTGCTTTGACAGGCAGGCTAAACCAGGTGAGGGTAGCCAGTGGGCCTCATACCCCAGAGAGGTAGGGACATGCCTGACCCAGCATGCGATGTCAGCTCTGGTGGACTGGGCGGATGAGATCTACACTGAGATCCAACAGTCATGAGTGCAGTTCTACCACACACCGTGGAGAGCGAAGGGCATGACAAGGCACAGAAGGCGTTATGATCGTCCACTGCAACCAAGGAAGACTCCAGTTCTTGATACTGGTTCATACCACTAGACTCAGACTTCTGAGGTCGAAAGAGTGGAACTACCTCAGTACAATGGTACAATCCTCATAGAGGGATCAGAGGTGGAGAGAGTGAGCAGCTTCAAGTTCCTCAATGTCAAGATCTCTGAGGATCTAACCTGATCCCAACATATCGATGTAGACATAAAGAAGGCAAGACAGTGGCTATACTTCATTAGGCGTTTGAAGAGATTTGGCATGTCAACAAGTACACTCAAAAACTTCTATAGTTGTACCATGGAGAGCACTCTGACAGGCTGCATCACTGTCTGGTTTGGAGGAGCTACTGCACAGGACCGAAAGAAGCTGCAGAAGGTTGTAAATCTAATCAGCTCCATTTTGGGTACTAGCCTACAAAGTACACAGGATGTCTTTTGGGAGTGGTGTCTCAGAAAGGCAGCGTCCATTATTAAGGACTTCCAGCACCCAGGGCATGCCCTTTTTGCATGGTTACCATCAGATAGGAGATACAGAAGCCTGAAGGTACACACTCAGTGATATTGTACCAGCAGCTTATGGTTGAAATGACAATAAACTTGACTTGACTTGAGCTTCTTCCGCTCTGCCATCCGATTCCTAAATGGGCATTGAAGCTTTGGACACTACCTCACTTTTTAAAATATGCAGTATTTCTATTTTTGCACATTTGTAAAAATCTATTCAATATATGGAATTGATTTACCTGTTTATTATTGTTTTATTTTATTTATTATTTTTTTCTAGACATAGTTCATGTATAGCATTGAACTGCTGCTGCTAAATTAACCAATTTCACATCACATGCCGGTGATAATAAACCTGATTCTGACACCACTTTAAAAACTCTACCACACAGGTTTCCTGTCATCGTCTGATGCAATGACCAGCTACTATATCTTGCAGGCTGAGCTGGTGGTATGGAAGGCAAATGCAATATTCGCATTCATTTTAAAAGGACTAGAATATAAGAGGAAGGTGTAAGGCAGAGGTTTCATCAGACCACATGGAATACTGTGAGCAGTTTTCAGCTGCTTATCAAAGAGGTGTGCTGCTATTGGAGAAGGTCCAGAGGAGGTTCACAAGAATGATTCCAAGAATGAAAGGTTCAACATTTGAGGAGCATTTGATAGCTCTAGGCCTGTACTCACTGGAGTTTGGAAGAATGGGTATGGACCTCATTGAAGCCTATATAGAGTGGATGTTTCTTATAGCCTAGGACCAGAGGGTACAGCCTCAGCATAGAGAGACAGCCATTTAGAACAAAGATAAGGCAGAGGGGGGATTTCTTTAGGTGATGAGTCTGTAGAATTCATTGCCACAGATTGCTGTGAAGGCCAAGTCATTGGGTATATTTAAAGTTGTGGTTGATAGGTTCTTGCTCAGTCAAGGTGTCACAGGTTATAGGAAGAAGGCAGGAGAATGGGGTTAAAAGGGATTATTCATCAGCCTTGATGGAATAGTAAGCAGATTTAATGTGCTGAATGTCCTAATTCTGTTCCTATATATATCTTATGGTCTTATGGACTGGAGGTTTCCCAGAGTTTCCACATCTCACACAAAGAACATACCACTGAACCTGGACCAATTCTCAACACATTAGCTATGTACTAATAAACAGGGAAAGAAAGAAAGCTATGAGAAAGTTACTTAGAGCTTTCACCTCTTTTTCTCTAATCTTCGAGCCAAACAGTGACCACTCTAACATTGTCCCAATCATACTGTGGCATCTCTGTTTCACCTAATTTAGTTTTATAGTCTTTAATAAGTGCCTAATAGATCATGAGGACTGAAGTCTGCTGAAAAGACCCAAAAGGCCCCACTGGGACTTGATAGTCCTTGTATAGGATTCCTTAAAGGTTAACTTGCAGGTTGAGTCAGTGGTAAGAAATGTAAATGTAACGTTAGCATTCAGTTCAAGACAACAAGAATATAAAGCAAGGCTGAGGCTTTATAATGCATTGGTCAGACCACTTGGAGTATTGTGAGTAGTTTAGATGTGCTGGCATTGGGGAGGTCCAGAGGAGGTTCACAGGAAAGATCCAGCAATGAAAGGGTTGATATGTGAAGAGCGTTTGATAGCTCTGTGTCTGTACTCACCAGAGTTCAGAAGAATTAAGGGGGATCTCATTGTAACTGATCAAATATTGAAAGGATGAGATAGAGCGATTGTGGAAGGATATTTCCTAGAGTGGGTGAGTCTAGGATCAGAGAGCACAGCGTGAGAATAGAAGGGCCTCCCTTTAGAACAGAGGTGAGGAGGAATTTCTTTAGTTAGAAGGTGGTGAATCTGTGGAATTCACTGCCATGGGCAGTTGTGGAGGCCAAGCCGTTGGGTACATTTAAAGAGGAGGTTGATTAGTCTGGGCATCAGAGGTTGCAGAGAGAAGGCAGGAGAATGGGGTTGAAAAAGGTTGTAAGTTGGCCATGATGGAATGGCGGAGCAGACTTAATGAACTGAATGGTCTTTTTCTACTCCTATGCCTTGTGGACTAAACCTCACACCATCGTTCCAATAAGTGAGTGCTCGTGATGGTTAAAGTATAACAGAAAGTCTCGAAAGGTCCCAAGCTCTTTTTAAACCTCACACAAACTCTCCAATAAGCAAGTGCTCACAATGATTGAAGTCTGCTGCAAAGCCCTGAAAGGCCCCAACCTCCTTTTAAATCTCTTACCACCTTTCCAACAAGCGAGTGCTCACAGTGATGGAACTCTGCTGAAAAATCCTGAAAGATCCTGAGTTCTTTTTAAAACTTGCCTCACTCCTCCAACAAGCGAGTGCTCACAGTTATTGAAGACCACCCTGCTAGTGTGTTTTGTTTCCTGCAATCCTTTACACAGTTAGCTTTGTGCATTACATGCAATGTTTTCTTAAATGCTCTGTTTTCACTGGATTTCTACACCTGTGTGCTGTAACTGGAAAAATATTGCTCAGAAATATACTTCCTTCTATGTACAGAAGTGTTATAATCCAATTTATTGCAACAGTGATTTTGTTACTGAACAAGTTATCCAGAGGCCAAGAATAATGAGCTGGAATTATAAGTCTGAACCCACACAGCTAGTAGGAAATTTAAATTCAGTTAATTAGGTAATCTGAAGATAATACTGGTATCCCTAATGGATGCCATGAAACTGTTGTGCTGTGAAATTCCATCTAGTTCACTCGTATTCATATAACATAGAATGTACAGCACAGCCTACAATGTTGTGCTGAAGCTAGTAAATTAGGAATCAAATGGCTAACTAAACTAATCTCTTCTGTCTACACAATGTCCATATCCTTCCATGTGTCTATCTAAACATCTCTTAAAAGTCTCCAGTGTTTCTACATCTGCCACCACCCCAGGCAGTGCATTTCAGGCACCCACCACTCTTTATGTAAAATAAAATTGCCTCTCACATCTCCTTTGGAATTAGCCATCCTCACCCTAAATACATGCCCTCTGGTATTAGACACTTCAACTTTTGGAAGAGGATATTGTCTGTCTACTCTTCCTATGTCTCTCATAATCTTATAAACCTCTATCAAATCCTCACTTAGCCTCCGCTTCTCCAGAGAAAACAACCCAAGTTCATGACCTCTAATCCAGGTAAATCTGTTCTGTATCCTCTCCAAAGCCTTGACATACACCCTGTAATGGGGTGACCACAACTCTAGGCCTAACTAGAGCTTTATAAAGCTGCCACATAATTTCCTGATTTTTGAACTCAATGCCTCAACTAATAGAGGCTAACATGCTATTTGCCTTCTCAACAACCCTTATTTAGCAACTTTCAGTGAGCTATGAAAGTGGACCCCAAGATCCCTCTGCTCGTCAATGCTGGTAAGGATCTTGCCCTTATCAGTGTACTGTACTGTCTGTTTACATTTGACCTACCAAGGTGTAAGACTTCACATTTATCTGAGTTAAACGGCATCTGCCATTTCTCCACCCATATCTACAGATGATCTATATCCCATTTTCCAGTCTTATCTGCTATACACAACACAAGCATGAGGAAAATTTCATTCCAGGTCGAAGGAGATGTCTTCCTTTTTTAAACAAAGGGGTTTCCCTTCTTCCACCATCAACTCTGCTCTCAAACGCATCTCTCCCATTTCCCACACATCTGCCCTCACCCCATCCGCCCACCACCCCACTTGGGATAGGGTTCCCCTTGTCCTCACCTACCACCCCACCAGCCTCCAGGTCCAACGTATAATTCTCCGTAACTACCGCCACCTCCAATGGGATCCCATTACCAAGCACATCTTTCACTCCCCACCTCTTTCTGCTTTCCGCAGGGATTGCTCCCTACGCGAGTCCCTTGTCCACTCGTCCCCCCCATCCCATACCACCGATCTCCCTCCTAGCACTTATCCTTGTAAACAGAACAAGTGCTACACCTGCCCTTACACTTCCTCCCTCACCACCATTCAGGGCCCCAGACAGTCCTTCCAGGTGAGGCTACACTTCACTTGTGAGTCGGCTGGTGTGGTATACTGCATCCGGTGCTCCCGGTGTGGCCTTTTATATATTGGTGAGACCCGATGCAGACTGGGAGACCATTTTGCTGAACACCTACGCTCGGTCCACCAGAGAAAGCAGGATCTCCCAGTGGCCACACATTTTAATTCCACATCCCATTCCCATTCTGATATGTCTATCCATGGAATTCCTCTACTGTCAAAATAAATCCAAACTCCGGTTGGAGGAACAACATCTTATATACCGGCTGGGTAGCCTCCAACCTGATGGCATGAACATTGACTTCTCTAACTTCCGTTAATGCCCCTCCTCCCCTTCTTACCCCATTCCTGACATATTTAGTTGTTTGCCTGTTCTCCATCTCCCTCTGGTGCTTCCCCCCCACCCTTCTTTCTCCCGAGGCCTCCCGTCCCATGATCCTTTCCCTTCTCCAGCTCTGTATCACTTTCGCCAATCACCTTTCCAGCTCTTAGCTTCATTCCTCCCCCTCCGGTCTTCTCCTATCATTTCACATTTCCCCTCCCCCCACTACTTTCAAATCTCTTACTATCTTTCCTTTCGGTTAGTCCTGACGAAGGTTCTCAGCCCAAAACGTCGACAGTGCTTCTCCCTATAGATGCTGCCTGGCCTGCTGTGTTCCACCAGCATTTTGTGTGTGTTGTTTGATCCACAACACAACCAACCTTTGTATCACCTGCAAACTTACTAACCCATCTACGGTATTTACATTTTCATCCAGGTCACTTATATACATCACAAACAGCAGAGGACCCTGTACAGATCCCTGCAGAACTCCACTAATCACAGAGTTCCAGCTAGAGTAAATCCCTTCAACCACTACCCTCTGCCTTCTGTGGGAAAGCCAATTCTGAATCCAAATGGCCAATTCACTGTGGATCCCATGAATCTTAATCTTCTGGATGAGCCTCCCATGAGGGACCTTGTCAAACACCTTACTAAAATCTATGTAGATGACATCCACTGTTCTATTTTCATCAATCACCCTCATTGTCTCATGAAAAAACTCAATCATACTGGCTCTTCTTAACTATTCCATGGGGTTTTCCAAATGCTCATAAATCCTATCCCTAACAATTCTCTCCAGTAACTTCCCTACCACTAACATGAGAATCGCCAGTCTATATTTTCCAGGATTATCCCTGGTTCCGTCTTGAATAATGGAATAATATTAACTAATCACCAGTCCTCTGGGACCTCACCTGTGGCTAGAAAGGACATAAATATACTGGTATAGGTCCCAGAAATCTCTTCCCTTGCTTTTCTCAATATCCTGGAGTATATCCCATCAGACCCTGGGGACTTATCCACCTTAATGCTCTTTAAGAGACCCAACGTTACCTCCTCCTTTACCTCGATATGCCCTTGTATATCAAAACACTCAGCACTGATCTCCCTATCCTCAATATCATTTTGCTTGGCAAATGGTGCTGTAAAGTACTCATTAATGACCTCACTACATTCTCTACATACAAACAAATGATCCCCCTCTATCCTTGAGTGGTCCGACCCTCTCCCGAGTTATCCTCATGCTCTCACTTCCAATTGGACCCCTACAGCTACCCTGCCCTCAAGATCCAGATCCTCTGCCTCACAAACTTCAAACTTTGTTTCAAACAACTTCTGCCGGAGTGAATAACCATACAAATCAGATCGCGTAGCATCAGCTTCAGTGTCAACAAGCCCAGCCAGTCCTGGAAAGTCATCTTCTTGACTTTCAGTGGACCTGCCCCAATGCAGCGGTCTCCTGCTCATGGAGTAGCAAGAGGCAGGTGCCATCATACTCACAGAATCTTAACTTCAGGCCAATACCCTGAAGAACACGTTCACAGTCACTGGCAAAGAAAGCTCCTGTTGATTATCATCTCCTGCCTCCTTCGTTTAATGAGTCATTACTCCTCCATATTGAACAACATTTGAATAAAGAGGACACAAGATGTACTGAAAGGTGAACTTTGATGACTACAACTAAGAATGGTTAAATAGCACCATTGCAGAATCAGACAGATGAGTATGAAAAATGGATACAGCAACTGCAACCAGCTTCCCTCTTGAGATTCTTGCAGTCACAACATCAGAAAAAAACAACCTTCAGCAAATTCTATTCATTCTCCTGAGAGAGAACAACACAGGTTACAGCAGAGAACTCACAGTGGTTACAGTCCCACAGCACAAAAACAGGCCGTTTGGCCCTTCATATCATCAATCACCGAGTACTTATCTAGATTCTTACCATGTACCAGCACTTGGTCTGCAGCCCGTGATTCAAATACTCATCCATATCATTCTCAATTTTGTGAGTGTACCTACCTCTGCCACCTCTCAAGCAGATTCGTATCTGGGTGAGAATATTATTTTTCAAGTCTTCTATAAATCTGAGAAAATTCAGCAAGTCCCCGATGACACTCACAATTTTTACTGGTGAACGTACAAAGCACAGCAGCTTAGTATGCTCAAGACCACAAGAAATTACAGAAAGTTGTGAGTGAAGCCAAGCCCAGCACAAAAATAACTTCCCCTCCATCTACACTCCCCACTGCCTCGAGAAAGCCGCCTACATAATCAAAGCTCACCCCTGCCCTGGTCATTTTCCACCCTCACCCCCACCTATTGGGTAGAAAATGCTAAAGATTGTAAATATGTACTATCTGGTTCAAGCACAGTTTCTATTCACTGTTATGAGACTCTTGAATAGACTTCTTATATGGCAAAGATAAACTCCCAACATCCATGTTGTGGCCCTTAAATTTGTCTCGCTGCTCTTCACTTCCTCTGTTACTATAACACAGAAGTAGCAGCAGGTAATGGGGGGTGGGAAATGTTATTCCTTTTTTCAAGAAAGGGAGTAGAGCTAACCCTAGGAATTATAGACCAGTGAGTCTTACTTCAGTGATGGGCATATTATTGGAAAAGATTCTAAGAGACAGGATTTATGAGCATTTGGAGAAGCATAGACTGATTAGGGATAGCCAGCATGGCTTTGTAAGGGACAGGTCAAGCCTCAGGAATCTGGTTGAATTCTTTGAGGATATGACAAAGCACATTGAAGACTATACAACAGCGGATGAGGTGTATATGGATTTTGGTTAGGCATTTGATAAAAGTACCATATAGTGGGCTCCTTGAGAAAGTCAGGAGACATGGGATCCAGGGAAACGGCTGCGTGGATTTGAATGTTTTTTTATTAATCAAAATATACTTTATTCAAAAATAAAATTATATACAATAAACCATTCAATGACTCTCAGTCCTTTACAAATGTTTCCATTACAGTCTTTACAGTTCCACACTTTAGCCACCCAAGTGGCACTCTGTTACTTCATATTTACATACACTTGTTGAGGGGTATACACCCAGCCCCCCTACCCCTCAACTCCTGCGGGAGAAGAACCCTAGACTATGGTCCTTCCCCACCGGGCCCTTGTGGTGGCTGCACCGAGTTTGAGTGCGTCCTTCAGCACGTACTCCTGCAGCCGAGAATGTGCCAGTCGGCAGCATTCCCCCACGGACATCTCCGTGTGCTGGTAGACCATCAAGTTTCAGGCCGACCAAAGAGCGTCTTTCACCGAGTTGATGATCTGCCAGCAGCACCGGATGTTGGTCTCCATGTGTGTCCCCGGGAACAGTCCATAGATCAGAGAGTCCTCTGTTACGCAGCTGCTGGGGATGAACCTTGGCACTGTCCCTTCCATCCTCCTCCACACCTTCTCCGCGAACCCATAGTGTGCAAAGAGGTGGGTCACCGACGACTCCTCTCCGCAGTCCTCCCGTGGGCAGAGGGGTGTGGAGGCGACGTTCCGGGCATACAGGAGGGATCGGACTGGGAGGGCCCCTCTCACTGCCAGCCAGGCGAGGTCTTGGTGCCTGTTGGTGAGGTCTGGCGATGAGACGTTTTGCCAGATGAACTGGACAGTCTGCTCAGGGAACCACCCCACTGTGTCCATCACGTCCTTCTCCTGCAGTGCCAGCAGGACCTTACGTGCTGACCACTGCCTGATGGCCCTGTGGTCAAAGGCATTGACCTGAAAGAACTTCTCTATGAAGGACAGGTATGGCGGCAACGACCAGCTGACAGGGGTGTTGTGCGGGAAAGGGGCCAGACCCATCCTTCGTAGCCAGTGCGACAAGTAGAACCTGGGCACATAGTGGTACTCGGTGCCCACGTACCTGGGATCCACATGCAACCTGATGCAGCCACACACGAAGCTGGCCATCAGGGAACGTTTTTGCCCCTGTTGTCCAGGGACTTGTGCATGGTGGTCCGTCTGACCCGCTCCATCTTGGATCTCCAGACGAATCTGAAGACAGCTCAGGTGATTTCCAAGCTGAAGGAGTGGGGGATGGGCCACACCTGCGCCAAGTACAGCAGCCCTGACAGCACCACACACCTGATGACCAGGTTCTTGCCGCTATCGATAGGGAGCACCCTCCCCATAATCCCAGTTTCTTTTTGACCTTGGCAGTCCGCTCCTGCCAGTTCTTGTTGCACGCCTCGGCCCCTCCGAATCAGATCCCCAACACCTTCACGTGATTAGACCTGAAGGTGAAGGGAACGCTGGATCGGTCAGACCAGTTGCCGAAGAGCATGGCTTTGCTCTTCGTGCGGTTGACCCTGGCCCCCGACGCCTGCTCGAACTGTTCGCAGATGCTGATCAGCCTGCGAACTGACCTCGGATCAGAGCAGAAGATGGTGACGTTGTCCATGTACAGGATTTGAAATTGGCTCACCCATAGAGGCAGAGGGTGGTAAGATGGAACATCATCTGCCTGGAGGCCGACGACCAGTTGTGTTCCTCAGGGATCTGTTCTGAGACACTTGCTCTTTGTGATAGTTATAAATGAGCTGGATGAGGAAATGGAAGTGTGGGTCAGTATGTTTACAGATGACGCAAAGGTTGGTGGAGTTGTAGATAGAGTGCAGGGTTGTTGCAGGTAGCAGTAGAACATTAACACGGTGCAGAGGTATGCTGAGAAGTGACAAATGGCGCTCAACCCAGAAAATTCTAAAGCAATTGATTCATTTTGGAAGATCAAATTTGAAGGCAGAATTAATGGCAGCGTTAGTGGCAGAACTCTTGACAGTGTTGAGGAACGGAGTGACATTGGGGTCCAGATCCAAGTGTCACGCAAGTTGGTAGGATTGCTAAGAAGGTGTATGGTGTGATGGTCTTTATTAGTTGTGTGATTTTGTTCAAGAGCTGTGAGGTAATGTTGCAACTCTATAAAGCCCTGGTTAAGCCAGCCTTGGAATATTGTACTTAGTTTTGGTTGCTTCATTATAGGAAGGATGTGAAGGCTTTAGAGAGGGTGTAAAGGAGATTTACCAGGATGTTGCCTGGATTAGAAAGCATGTCTTATGAAGTTAGTCGATAGGTTTTCTCTTTGGAGTGAAGGAGGATGAGAGGTGACTTGATAGAGGTGTACAAGATGTTAAGAGCCATAGACAGTCAGACTTTTTCCCAGGGTAGGAATGGCTAATATGAGGGGGCATAATTATTAGGTGATTGAAGGAAAGTAGAGGGGGAATGTCAGAGCTAAGTTTGTTACACAGAGAGTGGTGGGTGCATGGAAAACTCTGACAGAGGTGGTGGTAGAGGCAGATACATTCAGGACATTTAAGAATCTCTCAGATAGGCACTTTAATGATAGAAAAATAAAAGGCTATGGAGGATCTTAGGCAAACACAAGGAAATCTGCAGATGCTGGAAATTCAAGCAACACACATAAAATGCTGGTGGAACACAGTAGGCCAGGCAGCATCTATAGGGAGAAGTGCTGTCGATGTTTCGGGCCGAGACCCTTTGTCAGGACTAACTGAAAGGAAAGATAGTAAGAGATTTGAAAGTAGGAGGGGGAGGGGAGCACCAGAGGGAGATGGAGAACAGGCAGAGTGATGGGCAGAGAGAGAAAAAAAAACTAAATATATCAGGGATAGGGTAAGAAGGGGAGGGGCATTAATGGAAGTCAGAGAAGTCAATGTTCATGCCATCAGGTTGGAGGCTACGCAGCCGGTATCTAAGGTGTTGTTCCTCCAACCTGAGTGTGGCTTCATCTTGACAGTAGAGGAGGCCATGGATAGACATATCAGAATGGGAATGGAATTTGGAATTAAAATGTGTAGCCACTGTGAGATTCTGCTTTCTCTGGCGGACAGAGTGTAGGTGTTCAGCGAAACGTTCTCCCAGTCTGTGTCGGGTCTCACCAATATATAAAAGGCCAGACCGGGAGCACTGGACGCAGTATACCACACCAGCCGGCTCACAGGTGAAGTGTCACCTCACCTGGAAGGACTGTCTGGGGCCCTGAATGGTGATGAGGGAAGAAGTGTAAGGGCAGGTGTAGCACTTGTTCCACTTACAAGGATAAGTGTTAGGAGGGAAATCGGTGGGAAGGGATGGGGGGGATGAATGGACAAGGGAGTCACGTAGGGAGTGATCCCTGTGGAAAGCAGAAAGGGGGGAGGGAAAGATGTACTTGGTAGAGGGATCCCGCTGGAGGTGGCGGAAGTTATGGAGAATTATACGTTGGATCCGGAGGCTGGTGGGGTGGCAGGTGAGGACAAGGGGAACCCTATCCCGAGTGGGGTGGTGGGCAGATGGGGTGAGGGCAGATGTGCGGGAAATGGGAGAGATGTGTTTGAGAGCAGAGTAGATGGTGGAAGAAGGGAAACCCCCTTGTTTAAAAAAGGAAGACATCTCCTTTGTCCTGGAATGAAAAGCCTCATCCCGAGAGCAGGTGTGGCGGAGACGGAGGAATTGTGAGAAGGGGATAGCATTTTTGCAAGAGACAGGGTGGGAAGAGGAATAGTCCTGGTAGCTGTGAGAGCTGTGAGTCTCTCTCTGCCCATCACTCTTTGCCTGTTCTCCATCTCCCTCTGGTGCTCCCCTCCCTCTTTCTTTCTCCGTAGGCCTCCCATCCCATGATCCTTTCCCTTCTCTAGCTCTGTATCCCTTTTGCCAATCACCTGTCTGGCTCTCAGCTTCACCCCACCCCCTCCGGACTTCTCCTATCATTTTGCATTTTCCCCTCCCCCTCCTACTTTCAAATCTCTTACTATCTTTCCTTTCAGTTAGTCCTGACGAAGGGTCTCGGCCCAAAACGTCGACAGCGCTTCTCCCTATAGATGCTGCCTGGCCTGTTGTGTTCCACCAACATTTTGTGTGTGTTGCTGGAGGATCTTAGAGTAGGTTAAAAGGTCGGCACAACATCATAAGCCAAAAGGCTTGTACTGTGCCGAAATGTTCTCAGTTCTATATTCTGCATTCTGTTATTTGTTTCCTTCCTACCTTGATGAATTTACGTATAGCATGATCTGTCTGGATCTGTCATGATCTGTATGAAAACATAAGCTTTCATTTATCTTGCTAGGTGTAGCAATAATAAACCAATTGTCAATCTCTTATTTCTCTGGTTTTATATGCTTCTGTTAGGGGAAAAGTTACCTAATCCTCTCATCATTTTATACGCTCCTATCAGATTAGCCTTCAATCTCCCCCTCATAACTGAAACGTTTCATTCCAGGCAACACCCTGGTGATTCTCCTCTGCATCTTCTCCAGTGTAAGCACATCCCTTCCATAGTGGCCGAGCATAAGTTTTAGAAAGCTGCACTATGACCCCTCTGCTCTTACCTCCATGCACCAGCTTGTGAAGGCAAGCATCTATGAATGGGTGTTTCTTTATCCACAGAGAGAGGCGGGGGCCCGGAACGTGCTGCCAAGGCTGGTAGAGGCATCTTAGATAGACACATGCATTTGCAGAGAGTGGAGGGTATGGGCATCATGTAAGCAGAAGCGATTAGTTTAGTAAAACAGTTAATTTCTAGTTTAATTACTTTGGCAGAACATCATTGGCCAAAGGGTCTGTTCCTGTGCGGTAATGGTTTACGTTCGAAGCATTTTGCCTTTTCTGAGCTGGCACTTTGGGGCATCTGTGAATTTGTACACCAAGATCCTCCAGCTCCTCAATATATTTCAACTGTATGCCCTATCAACCCTCATAAAACCTCCCAAACATCATCACCTTGTATCGATTAAGTTCTATTTGCCGTGCTTTGCTCTGTAGTAAAGAGGATCCACACTCAAGAAGCTCGACTCCATCCAGACACTTGCCCTCTGCCTAAACACTGGCACACAGTTACTCAAGCAGCCTGCTCGGGCAGCAGCTCCTCGACCTGCCACCTCCACCACTCGGAAGGGGACAATGAGATAAAACCACCTGCAATGACCCCTTTTGCAGACCTACTCCATCGCCAGGCGATTAACAGCACTATGAGAGCACAAAGTCCACAGAACCTCACCACAACCTTCTCCAGGGAGGACGGGATGGGCCTCATTGCCCACGTTCATTGACTGAATGAGAAAGAAATAACCCAAAATGTATTACATAAACAGAACTGTATGGCACAGAACCCACAATACTGTGGTAAACGAGTTAGATCAATGACCTCTAATTAATCCAATCCTTTTTCTTTGCACAGTGACCGTATCACTCCCTTTTCTGTGTATTCATCTGCCTGTCTAAAAGTCTCATAAGAGCTCCTTTGCTGTCTCCTACCACCACTACCCATGGCAGGGTAATCCAGGCATCCATTACTCTGAGTAAAAGATTTGCTTTGCATATCTCCTTTGTACTTTTCCTCTCTCACCCTTTAACATTAGACATTTCAATCCTGGGTAAAAGATACCGTCTGTCTCTCTGGGCCTCACATAATTTTATATACTTTTATCAAACCTCCCCTCAGTCTCCGCTGCTCTAGAGAAATACCCCAATGACCATAAAGTAGGCTCTCCCAAGTCCACTTGGATGGAAGGTTTTGAGTGATAGTTGCACTTCTTCAGCAGTCTGGCACCTTTTGACACGTTGAGGAGGAAGTGGCTGCACCTGCTGAAAGTGCTCAAACTAAACAGCTTATCATGTTAATCAGTGCTGGTTGGGTGCCACATTTGACAATTGGACTTCGATCCTCTTAGCACCATGTGTTCAGCTCACATGAAAAATTCAAGAGATAGCAGTATGAAACGTTCCCCCCCACCCCTTCCCTGAGCTCCTGTCCCACCTGTGCTGACAGAGGATCATCAACATCAGGCAGTGAGTGGAGAAAGAGTTGGCTGCGAGGAACTGGTGCTACTTGGCAAAGATAATTACTTTTGAAATGTTTGAAGTCTGCTGTGGCTATGCTATATGTCGGGGGGGGGGGGGGGGCTCCCGGATTATGCTGTCTCAGTCCCAAATCACAAAATAGTAGCAGTGAGATGCCATTTGTCTGAGGGAGCAGTGACACCCAACACTGACTCCTAACGAAAGAAGAAACTGAATTGAGATACTCAGCAGTTTAGGCTGCATCTATGGAAAAAGAGATAGGGTTTCAGGTCTGGCGACCTTCATCAGAATTGGAAAGAGAAAACTTGAGAGTTGAGTTATGGAGGAGAGGTTGAGTAGGTTGGGATTTTATTCACTGGAGCAAAGGACAATGATGGGTGAATTTATAGAGGTGTATAAAATTATAATGGTCAATGCACTTAGTCTTTTTCCCTGTGTTAGGGATTCAAGGACAAGAGGTACAGGATTAAGGTGAGAGCGGAGAGATTTAGAAAACCTTTTCCATTTAGAGAGTAGTGAGTACTTGGAATGAGTGGCCAGAGGAAGTGGTGGTGACAGATACAATAACAACATTTAAAAGACCCTTGGACAGACAGATGGATAGGACAGGAGAGTATGGGCCAAATGTGGGGAAATGAGACCAGCTTAGATAAATCTTGCACCAGTTGCACTGAAAGGCCTCTGTCCATGCTGTTTGACCATATGACTCTAAAACTCTATGACTAGGTCGTTGATCTATTCATTAAGCTGTTCCTGTTTTGTCAGTAAAGTGTCTGATGCACCATCAATAACTCACGCCGAGACTTAGGTAGTGAGATATCGGCTTTTATTGACTGAAGAACAACACTACATCCTGGGGAAATGAGGGAGAGCAGCAGGCCACAGTCGCCTTTATACAGGGGTCTGTGGGAGGAGCCACAGGGGTAGTCAGCAGGGTCTTGGGAGGAGCCACAGGAGCAGTCAGACAGGTATATCTAGTTCACCACAGTGTCTTCACCCCAGCTTCAGACTGTCTCTGCTTTCAGAATTCCAAAATCATTTCAAACTGTCTCTTTGTTACCTTCTCTTTTATGGAATTTATTTATTTACTGTCAACATTAACAGCACATTAAACAAAGAAGCATTATATGCTACTTAACTGCATTCGGGCATCTGGTCTTATCCGATCTGAGATGTTTCCTTTGTTCTACCACCTCCCCCTCACCTTCTCTTCTAGTAAAAACTGACTTGTTTTCTCTCTTTGATCATTAATCTGAATCATTGACTGTTTCTCTTTTGACAGATGCTGCCTGAACTGTTGAGCAGTTTCAGCATTTCTGCTTTAATCTGTGGGTTTTTGCTTTTGAGTTAACCACTTGTTTTGCTTCCTTCAGGGAATTGAAAATAAACGCCATCAGAATGTTCTTTGCCTATAGTTAAACATACGACCATTCCCTTCTTAAGCCTCCCAGAGTATATTACCTCACCCTTCTCTGTGCTGAATTACATTGTCTTTCCCACACGACTATTCTATTGATTAGTTCTTACAGTCCAAATCTCTTCTACAATATCAACAGTAATTCTGTTTTGGAGACACACGAGACCACAGATGAATCTGGAGCAGCAAAAAAATCTGCTAGAGGACCGAGGCGAGTTGATCAACATCTGTGGATGCTTTGTGTTGAAATCCTTATCAGGATTCTTTTGTATTATTTGCAAGTTTCTTTCTTCAAAGTAAAGTTCTTTGAAGCTTATTTACTTCTTCAAAGTAAATTTATGATCAAAGTGCATAAATGTCACCATATACAGCCCTGAGATACGTTGCCTTGCAGACAATCGCAGTAGGTACAAGAAATACAATAGAAACAGTAAGCGACCGCACCCAACAGGACAAGCAACCAGTGTGCAAAAGACAACAAACTGTGCAAGTATGAAAAGAAAGATAAAAAGAAATAATAATAATAATAATAATAATAATAGTAAATACTATGCAATAAATATTGAGAACATGAAATGAAAATTCCTTGAAAGTGAATCCATAGGTTGCGGGAACAGTTCAGTGATGGGGGGAGTGAAGTCAAATGAAGCTCTGCCTCTGGCTCAGACTCTGATGGCTGAGGGATAATAACTGTTCCTGAACCTGCTTGTGTGGATCCTGAGGCTTCTGTACCTTCTTCCTGCAGCAAGGTGAGAGCATGACCTGGATTGTGGATGTCCTTGATGATGGATGCTGCTTTCCTGTGACTGGTTTCCTCCTTCTGAAGACAATAATCAGCTCCTTGGTCTTGCTGACATTGAGTAAGAAGCTGTTCTGGTGGCACCACTCAACCAGATTTTCAATCTCCCTCCTGTATGCTGATTTGTCACCACCTTTGATTCAGTCTGTGACAGTGGTGTCATTAGCAAATGTAAATATGGCATCGGAGCTATGCTTAGCCACACAGTCATAAGTGTAAAGTGAGTAGAGCAGGGGGCCAAGCACACAGCCTTGTGGTGTACCAGTGCTGATGGAGATTGTGGAGCAAAATGTTGTTTCAATACAAACTGACTGGGTCTGGAAATGCAGAAATCAAGGATCCAATTGCACGAGGTGGGTACAGAGTAATACGTCTTGAAACTTACTAATTAATTTTGAGGAGATGATAGTATTGAATGCATGGCTGTAGTCAATGAAGAGTATCCTGAAGCATATATCTTTGCTGCCCAGATGTTTCAGGACTGAGTCAAGAGCCAATGAAGTGGCATCTGCTGTTGACCTGTTGTGACGGTAGGCAGATTGTAGCAGATGAAAGTTGCTTCTCCGGCATGAGTTAATATGTTTCATCGCCAAGCCTCTTATCACACTTCATCACAGTGGATGTAAGTACTACTGGACGATAGTCATTGAGGCAGGTTACCACATTCTGCTTAGGCACCGGTGTAATTGAAGCCTGCTTGAAGCAGGTGGGTACCTCAGACTGCTGAAGCAAGAGGTATCAGAGGGCACTTTAGCCAGTTGATCGGCACAGGTCTTTAGTACTCGGCCAGGTGCTTCATTTGGGCCGGATGCTTTCTGTGGGTTCACGCTCCTGAAGGATGCTCTCACGTCAGCCTCAGAATCTGAAATCACATAGTCGTCGAGGCCTGTGGGTGTTTGCGAAGGTGCCTCCATGTTTTGACTGTCAAAGCAAGCATAAAAGGCATTGAAGCTCACCTGGGAGCTAAACCCTGTTGTCGCCTATGTTGCTTTATTTCACTTTGTAGGAAATGATAGCATTCAAGCCCTGCCACAGCCGTCGAGCATCCTTCGGTGATTCAAGTTAGGTCCAGAATTGCCGCTCGACACGAGGTGCTTTCTAGATATCATTCTTGGACCTCTTGTACCTTACTTGGTCACCTGACCTGAATGCCACTGCTCTGGCCCTCAGCAGATTGTGGATCTCTTGGTTTATCCAGGACTTCTGATTAGGGAAGACTGAATGATTTTGTGGGGACACACTTGTGTTTTTATAAAGTCTGTGACAATTGTGGGTGTATTTATTTTGCCTGTATGCAGGTAACACACACAAAATGCTGCAGGAACTCAGGAGGCCAGGCAGCATCTATGGAAAAGAGTACAGTCGACGTTTTGGCCCTTCGTCAGGACTGGAGAGAAAAAAGAGGGGAAAAGAGGACAGCTAAGTGATCAGATTTTCTGATATGTGGTCGAGGGATTGAACAGTGGGCGGTTCTAATTGTAGTACAGCAGTGGTCGACTGTGGTGGACCCCGTGGTGGTGCAGGTGATATGCTGATGATAATTGGGCAGAGATTTCTTCGAACAACCTGAATGAAGTCCCCAACAATGATTTCTTCTTTGCTGATGGCGGCACTCAGTACCTGAGTACCTGCTTAACATTGGCCTTTGGCAGCATGTAAACAGCAGTTAGGATCACAGAGGAGAGCTCTCCAGGTAAGTAGAATGGTCAGCAATTAATCAGCAGATGTGCCAGGTCACAGTAACAAGTGTGTGACAAGACCACTGCATCTGAGCACCACAAAGTTTTTATCATTAAACCCCCCCCTCCCCCCACCACCTACTTCCTTCTCTGGTGTATCGTAACCGGAGTGAGCCATGTCTCCGTGATTACAGATTTTTAGCAATTCCTCATTTGTACCACACACCCTGCCACACCTGCAAGCTTGAGAGTTAAGTCCAGTCAGTTCTCTCGAAGATAGTGAAATCGCCGGTTCATTCAGATGGTTCAAAAGTATGTTACAGGCTGCAGATTACAGTGAGGGTAGTTCAGAAGTATATTTAGAAGATTTTGTAAGCCACCTGTAACATGTTGCCATGTTTCACCAGTGTCGTTTTCCAATCATATCTCCTACATCAGTTTCAAAATTTTTGATGTATATTCCTAAAAAAAATCCAATAATTTACCCACCATTGAACATCTAACTCACCTGTAATTATCATACTTTTTCTCTGAATGTTGAACAATTAGTTGCTGACTCATAGAAAACTCTTAACACAATTGTCAACCAATTGTCCTTAGGCTAGTTTAAAAAGACAGACAACCACCCGCCCCCTCACCTCCCAGCACTCGTCCATAGTCCCTCCAGTAAATATCCCGGCATTATGAGAATGTGATAGAGTTTTCTGTCTCCATTACACTTTAGGGCAATGAGTTTCTTTCCCCACCAGACGCTGGGTGAGGGAACCTTTCCTCATCTCTCCTCTATACTAATTCTTTGGTTATGACCATCTGCTCAGGGAAATAGGTCCTCTTTATTTACTCTAACCTCATATCTTGATCCACTTCATTTAATACTCCTCTCGGCCTCTGTTGTTCCAAGGGAAACAACTGCAGTCCTAATTTTGCTCAGGGACAGATTCCCAGCCTTGGCGATATCCTAATGAATCTCATCTGCAACCTCTTCGTGTGATCACATCTTCCCTGCAATGTGGTAATCTTACCTCTATGCTGTGTTCCAGCTCTGGACTAATCAGTTCCAGCATAATCCTCTCTTTTTATATTCTATTCCTTGTCCTAGAATCCTCTGCAGCTCTCTAGCAACCTTTGTCCAGTTCCCTTTAAAGATTTAACATAGAGCATAGAGCAGTACAGCTCAGGAGCAGGCCCTACAGCCCACAATGTCTTGCTGAACCAGTTACATTTGGAATCAGATGACCAACTAATCACTTCTGCCTACACAACGTCCATATCCTTCCACTATCTTCACATTATTGTGCATCTCTTAAATGTCCCCACCCCCACCCCAAGCTGTGCATTTCAGGCACCCACCACTATGTGTAAAATACTTCTCCCTCACATTTCCTTCAAAGTTACCCCCTCTCACCTCGAACACATGTTCTCCAGTATTAGACATTTTGCCCTGGGGAAAAAGATATTGCCCGCCTACTCCATTTGTGCCTCTCTTATCAGATCTCCCCTCAGCCTCTGCCTCTCCAAAGAAATCAACCCAAGTTTGTCTAGACTCTCCTTATAGCACATGCCCTCTAATTCAGACAAAATCCTGGCAAACTTTTCCTGCACCCTCTCTAAAGCATTGACATTCTTCCTGTGATGGGGCAACCAGAACTGTATACAATACTCCAGATGGGGCTAAATAGAATTTTACAAAGCTGCAATGTAACTTCCAGACTTTTAAACTGAATGTCTTAACATCTACAAGATGTGGGGATCTACTCTCCAAAGTCCTCCTATAGTTCCTCAACACTCAACTCCTCCCATTGAAGGTAACTTCCCTTGCCCTATAATTGACAGACAGGCAGACATACTTTATTGATCCCGAGGGAAATTGGGTTTCGTTACAGTCGCACCAACCAAGAACAGTGTAGAAATATAGCAATATAAAACCATATATAATTAAATAATAAGTAAATTATGCCAAGTGGAAATAAGTCCAGGACCAGCCTATTGGCTCAGGGTGTCTGACACTCCGAGGGAGGAGTTGTAAAGTTTGATGGCCACAGGCAGGAATGACTTCCTATGACGCTCAGTGTTACATCTCGGTGGAATGAGTCTCTGGCTGAATGTACTCCTGTGCTTAACCAGTACATTATGGAGTGGATGGGAGACATCGTCTAAGATGGCATGCAACTTGGACAGCATCCTGGACTGAATTCCGTCAACCTCCGTTTGAGTCAGTGCAGAGATCACTACAGATTTACTGGGGTAATTTTTGTGGCCTGTTTATGTCTATTGGACTGTCCCACAATTTCAGGAATGGGCACAACTAGTCATAGTTGGTTCCAGAGATTGAAAGGGGGCCCTTGCCTTCTAATGGGGTAGCCCTTTAGACCCACGAACAGCAAAATAAATCTTTCTGTAAGCTGCATCAGAATTCTCAGGTGATGTGGCTGTAGCTGGAAGGTACAATATGAGGTGTGACTTCTTGGTAGAGGGTGATGGGGAAATAGGCTGCTGCACTAACTGGCAAGTGTGTTTTGTAGGGGGCACACATTTCAGGCAGTGCAGAATCAAGTTTTAGATGCTGGGCAAGGTGCCAGTCAAGTCCTGCGTGCTGTTGAATTACTTGAAGACCTGTAATCTCCAGATTACAAACAGGGAAATGGGATTAATTTAATTCCATTTTGGCCAGTATGGACAGTAGGAAATTTCATTATCAAAATGATTAGCTATACTTCTGAGTTTCACATGCAGCCAGGAGGAGAACATTCAGAATCCCCTACATTGTGCATCGTATACTGTACAGAGATCAGTGTACCCACAGGTTACAGTACGGAGATTGATGTACCCGCAGGATACGGTATGGAGATTGGTGTACCTGCAGGATTCGGTACGGAGATTGGTGTACCTGCAGGATTCGGCACAGAGATTGGTGTACCTGTAGGATTTGGTATGGAGATTGGTGTACCTGCAGGATACAGTATGGAGATTGGTGTACCCGCAGGATACGGTACGGAGATTGGTGTACCTGCAGGATTTGGTATGGAGATTGGTGTACCTGTAGGATTTGGTATGGAGATTGGTGTACCTGCAGGATACGGTACGGAGATTGGTGTACCTGCAGGATACGGTACGGAGATTGGTGTACCTGTAGGATTTGGTATGGAGATTGGTGTACCTGCAGGATACAGTATGGAGATTGGTGTACCCACAGGATACGGTACGGAGATTGGTGTACCTGCAGGATTTGGTATGGAGATTGGTGTACCTGCAGGATACGGTACGGAGATTGGTGTACCTGCAGGATTTGGTATGGAGATTGGTGTACCTGCAGGATACGGTACGGAGATTGGTGTACTCGCAGGATACGGTATGGAGATTGGTGTATCTGCAGGATACGGTATGGAGATTGGTGTACCTGCAGGATACGGTACGGAGATTGCTGTACCTGCAGGATACAGTACGGAGATTGGTGTACTCACAGGATACAGTACGGAGATTGGTGTACCTGCAGGATTCGATACGGAGATTGGTGTATCTGCAGGATACGGTACGGAGATTGGTGTACCCGCAGGATTTGGTATGGAGATCAGTGTACCTGCAGGATACGGTACGGAGATTGGTGTACCCGTAGGATACGGTATGGAGATTGATGTACTCGCAGGATTTGGTATGGAGATCAGTGTACCTGCAGGATACGGTATGGAGATTGGTGTACCTGCAGGATACAGTATGGAGATTGGTGTACCCGTAGGATACGGTACGGAGATTGGTGTACTCACAGGATTTGGTATGGAGATCAGTGTACCTGCAGGATACGGTATGGAGATTGATGTACTCACGGGATACGGTACAGAGATTGGTGTACCCGCAGGATACGGTATGGAGATTGATGTACTTGCAGGATTTGGTATGGAGATTGGTGTACCTGCAGGATACGGTACGGAGATTGGTGTACCTGCAGGATTTGGTATGGAGATTGGTGTACCTGCGGGATACGGTACGGAGATTGGTGTACCTGCAGGATTTGGTATGGAGATTGGTGTACCTGCAGGATACGGTACGGAGATTGGTGTACCTGCAGGATTTGGTATGGAGATTGGTGTACCCGTAGGATACAGTATGGAGATTGATGTACTCGCAGGATTTGGTATGGAGATCAGTGTACCTGCAGGATACGATATGGAGATTGTTGTACCTGCAGGATACGGTACGGAGATTGGTGTACCTGCAGGATACGGTATGGAGATTGGTGTACCTGTAGGATACGGTACGGAGATTGGTGTACTCACAGGATTTGGTATGGAGATCAGTGTACCTGCAAGATACGGTATGGAGATTGATGTACTCGCAGGATACGGTACAGAGATCGGTGTACCCGCAGGATACGGTATGGAGATTGATGTACTTGCAGGATTTGGTATGGAGATTGGTGTACCTGCAGGATTTGGTATGGAGATTGGTGTACCTGCAGGATTTGGTATGGAGATTGGTGTACCTGCAGGATACGGTACGGAGATTGGTGTACCTGCAGGATTTGGTATGGAGATTGGTGTACCTGCAGGATTTGGTATGGAGATTGGTGTACCTGCAGGATACGGTACGGAGATTGGTGTACCTGCAGGATACGGTACGGAGATTGGTGTACCTGCAGGATTTGGTATGGAGATTGGTGTACCTGCAGGATACAGTATGGAGATTGGTGTACCCGCAGGATACGGTACGGAGATTGGTGTACCTGCAGGATACGGTACGGAGATTGGTGTACCTGCAGGATGCGGTACAGAGATTGTTGTGTCCAGAGGTTAAAGTATGGAGATTGGTGTACTCAGAGGATACAATATGGAGAATGATGTGTCTGAAGGTGAGTTGTTGAACACAGGACACCCAGCCATGCTTCTTACCTGGTAACCATGGTGTTTATTTAATGAATACAAAAGCATAGTTCGTTAAAGTGGTATCACAGGTAGACAGGGTGATCATAAGGGAGCCTAATGTACTGGCTTTCATCATTCGAGGTAATGAGTACAACAGCTGGGATATTATGTTGTTGAAGAACAAATACTTGGACCACTGCGTACAGTTTTGGACAGTCTGTTATAGGAAAGGCATGGTTAAACTGGAAAGAGTGCAGAGAAAATTTACAAGGATGTTGCCAGGACTAGAGGACCTGAGTAAAAGGGAGACAGTATGTAGGCGAGGTCATCTTTCCTTGGAAGGCAGGAGAATGAGAGGCAACCTTTTAGAATGTTTAAAATTATGAGTGGCAAAGATAAGGCAGGGGAGTCCAAAACTGGGGTCATAGGTTTAAGGAGAGAAGGGAAAGATTTAAATGGGACCTAAGGACAACTTTTTTTTACACAGCTGATGTGTATATGGAGTCGCCAGAGGAAGTGGTTAAGGCAGGTTCAATAGTATCACTTAAGAACTATTTGGATAGGTACGTGGAGGGATGCAGCTTGAAGGATATGGGCTGACTGTAGGATGTTGGGACTAGCTGAGTGGGCACTGCGGTAAGTATGGACTGGTTGGACTGAAAGGCCTGGTATTGAGTTATATTCCATGAGTCTGTGTTACTGGTTCAGTTGAGGTACTGGTTGCTGGTGATATCAGCGTCCTAGGACTAGTATTGCTCCTACACACACTGCCGTTCCACATTTCTGCCTCAGACACTTCTCAACTCATGCTGGATTTTGTCTCTGTCTTGCTGCATGCATGTGTAGGATAATTTTTTTGACTCACTTAATAAAGCAGAATTTTCCTCCCTAAAGAATGTTTGTGAACTAAATTGGTTTTAACTACAGTCTCGAATCTTCTCAGTACCATTACCAACACCAGCTTCTCAGTCAAGCTTTTTAAGTTAATTAACTAAAATAAAATTACCAAACTATCATGATGGAATTTGACACAACTAAGGGCAACTTTCCACTCCACTGTGCACGGTTCAGTGTAGAACCTTGCAAATCAAGTCACCATATATCCACATTTGTTCCTTAACACTGACGGGGAAGCTGAGAACAACAGTTAGGGCACCAGGACACTAATTGTGTGATGATAAAGTTACTGGCAGACAGTGATAATGGACAGGACCATTAAAGTACAGCAGTCATGGACAGGAACGTGGTAGGAGCCATGTAGCAGTCAGGATCACTGATATAGACGGGAAGCAGAATGGTTCATGGAGAGGGATTGGTGGCAGAGAGTACTACTGTTGGAGAATTGTGGTAGATATTGGTAACAGACAGGAAAGCCGTCAGTAATTTGATGGAGGTTCAGGCTCACAGTGTCGAATCAGAATCAGAACCAGGTTTATTATCAAGTGTCATGAAATTTGAGGTGGTGTTCATAGGTTCAATTCCATTTAAGAATCGGATGGCAGAGGGGAAGAAGCTGTTCCTGATTCACTGAGTGTGTGCCTTCAAGCTTCTGTACTTCCTTCCTGACAATGAGAAGAGGGCATATCCTGCATGATGGTGTCCTTAATAATGGATGTTGACTTTCTGAGGCACCACTCCCTGAAGATTTCTTGGCTACTAAAGAGGCTGGTACCCAAGATGGAGCTGACTAATTTTACAACTTCCTGTAGCTTCTTTCGGTCCTGTGCAGTAGTCTCCCACCACCCCATACCAGGCAGTGATGCAACCTGTCAGAATGCTCTCCATGATACGTTTATAGAAGTTTTTGAGTGTTTTAGGTGACAAGCCAAATCTCTCCAAATTTCTAATGAAATATAGATGCTGTCTTTCCTTCTTTATAGCTGCATCAATATGTTGGTACCAGGTTAGATCCTCAGAGATCTTGACACCCAGGAACTTGAAACTGCTCACTCTCTCCACTTCTGTTCCTCTATGATGATTGGTTTGTGTTCCCTTGTCTTACTCTTTTTGAAGTGCACAATCAGCTCCTTTGTCTTATTGACATTGAGTGCAAGTTTGTTGCTGCGACACTACTCAACTAGCTGGTATATCTCGCTCCTGTATGTCCTCTCTTTTCCATCTGAGATTCTACCAACAATAATTCTATTATGAGCAAGTTTATAGATGGCACCTGAGCTGTGCCTAGCCACACAATCATAGGTATAGAGGGAGTAGAGCAGTGGGCTAAGCACACACCCCTGAGGTGTGCCAGTGTTGATCGTCTGCAAGAAGGATACGTTAACACCAATCTGCACAGACTGTGGACTTCCCATTAGGAAGTCGAGGATCCAGTTGCAGAGGGAGGTACAGAGGCCCAGGTTCTGTAGCTTATCTATGGATTGTTGGAGTGATGGTGTAAAACGCTGAGCTATAGTCAATGAACTGCACCCTGACATAAATATGATCCAGGTAATCTAAGGTCGTGTGAAGAGCCATTGAGATTGTATCTGCTGTAGACCTATTGTAGCAACAGGCAAATGGCAGTCCAGATCCTTGCTAGGCAGAAGTTGACTCTAGCCATGACCAACTTCTCAAAGAATTTCATCACCATAGATGTGAGTGCTACTGGACGACAGTCATGAAGACAGTTCACACTGCTCTTCTTGGGCACTGGTATGATTGTTGCTGTTTTGAAGCAGGTGGGAACTTCTGACCATAGCAGTGAGAGGTTGAAAATGTCCTTGAATACTCCTCCAATAAACTTGTTGGCACAAGTTTACAGAGCTTTACTAGGTGCTCCATTGAGGCCTGCTGCCTTGCGAGGGTTCACCCTCCAGAAAGACAGCCTGACATCAGACAGAGATCACAGGGTCACAGGATCACAGATGCAAGAGGGATCTTCACAGATGTAGTTATATTCTCCCTTTCAAAGTGGGCATAGAGGACATTGAGCTCATCTGGTAGTGAGGCATTGCTGCCTTTCTTGTAATGTCCTACAAATCCTGCCAGAGTTGATGTGTATCTAATGTCGCCTCCAACCTCGCTTGGAATTGCGCTTGAAATAGCCCTCTGTAGGTCAAACCTGGCTTTCTTGTACAGACCAGGGTCGCCAGATTTAAATGCCTCCTGGTTCTTCCATGGGTTTTGGTTTGGGAATGTACAGCAAGTTTTTGTAGGCACACACTCATCCACACAGATGCAGCATACTCTTCCAGATTTGAAGATGATTTCCTGAATGCAGTCCAGTCTACTGGTTCAAAGCAGTCCTGTAGGCGCTCCCGTGCTTACCTCGTCTATAGCTTCTTGATCCTCATTACTGGTGCTGCAGTCTTCAGTCTCAGCCTATACGCAGGGATTAGATGTACAGTCAGGTGATCAGACTCCCCGAAATGTGGGCACACAATAGCCCAGTAGGCATTCTTAATGGCGGTGTAACAGTGTTGCTTCCTCTGGTACTACAAGTGATTTGTTGATAATAATTATTTAGTGACTTTTTCAAGCTGGCCGGGTTACAATCCCCCAAAATGATTGTGAAAGCACCAGGGTGTGCTGTTTCCTGCATGTTGATCACATCGCTCAGATCATAAAACATAGCACTGCACAGGCCATTTGGCCCACTGTGTTGTGCCAATTTATACTAAATACCTTCTTGCCGCTACTCATCAGCAGAAGGAAGCACATGATCTACCTTCCTTTCCTATAGCTAAAGAAAACACAGGAGCAGTGTGAGAGGGAGTCACCCTCCACTCAGACACCACTCCACACTTCTTTCTTTGCCCTTGCCCTTGTGTTCTTTCCTCCCTCACCTATTTGCACAGTTCCCTCCTGAATGCATCTTCCCTCTCCACTTAAGCATTCCTTTGGGGATCAATGTCAGGTTCTCACCTCTCTACATACTGATGCTTCTCCTGAATTCGTTCATTCATTCAGATGATAAATATCAGTATCCATAATTCTCATTATTTCACTGCACCTTTTTATCATTTGAAGACCTCTGCCACTCCTCTGGGTTTTCATTTCAGGGGAGACATGTTGTGGATATGGGGTGAATGAGAACGATTCAAAGTAAGAGGCTGGGGGAGAGGATGTAGCAAGAGGAGGAGTTGGAAGGGGAGGTATAAGTGAACAGACTGAAGAGAAGGGAGTTTGGGCTGTGGGAGAAGTGAGGGAGATGTGGCAAGGGCAACTTGAAGAAGGTTGTCAATGATTACAACAGAATCTACATCAACTGGGAAAATGGGCAAGAGAATGGCAATGGAATTCCACTTGGACAAGTGCAAAGTGATGTATTTTGTAATATTAAACTAAGGCAGGACATACATCATGAATGACAGAGCCCAGAAGAGTGTCATTGATCAGACAAACCAAGGGATACAGGTACATAGTTTGCTGGAGACAGAGGTAGACAAGATGATAAAGAAGGCATATGGCATACATTGGATGGGACATTGAGAACAAAAGTAAGGATGCAATGTTACACCTGTTCATTGTGAGACCCCACCTGGAATAGCATGTGTAGTTCTGCTCAACATGCTATAGAAAGGGTATGACTAAACTAGAGAGAGTGCAGAAGAGATTCCCAAGGATGTTGGTGGGACTTGAGGGTCAGGTTCTTAGGAGAGACTGGATAGCTAGGGTTCTTTTCCCAGGAACAATAAAAGAGGTTGAGTAGTCACCATTCAAAGTTTTATTAAATCATGAGGGGCATAGATAAAATGAGTGGTCATTGTCTTTTTTCTAGGATAAGGGAGCCTTAAAAAAAGGATATAGGTTTAAGTTCAGAAAGGAAAGATTTAAAAGAGTGGGGTGAGGGGCAAATGTATGATAAGTATATGGAATGAGCTGCCAGAGGAGGTGGTAAAAATAGGCAAAATTATGATGTTTAAAGGACATTTGGATAGGAAAGATTTAAATGGGTGAAATAGGACTAGCTGAGGTAAACAGCTTGGTTGACATATTTCCATTATGTATGACTCTGTGACTCTGAAGGGGGATAGGCATCATGAGAGGGCAATGGAAAGAGAGGCAGGAAGGGCAGATGATGGGCAGATCAGATAGTATTTGTGGGAACAGAAAGAGGAAGATCTTTGTCCTCAGATGCCACACTTGTTAAGACTTCCAATATTCTTTGCTTCAGCCCCCCAGGACTGGAAACTTTATTACGAGAAATTCAAGGATCATGTACAATTGTACCTTATACAAGTTTGCTGATGACACCACATTGTGGGCTGAATTAAAGGTGGTGATGAATCAGCATACAGGAAGGAGATTGAAAATTTAGCTGAGTTGTGCCATAACAACAACCTCTCACTCGATGTCAGCAAGATCAAGGAACTGACTGTGGTCTTCAGGAGAGGGAAACCAGACGTCCATGAGCCATTCCTCATTGGAGGATCAGAGATGGAGAGGGTTAGCAACTTTAAATCACTGTGTGTTACTACTTCAGAGGATCTGTCCTGGACCCAATGCGAAACTGCAATTGCGAAGAAAGCATGTCAGCACCTCTACTTCCTTAGGACCCTGTGGAGATTCAACATGACATCTAAAACTTCAACAAAGTTCTATAGATGTGTAGTGGAGAGTATACTGACTCATGTTCTGGTATGGAAACACCAATGCCTTTGAATGGAAAATCCTGCAAAAGTTAGTGGATTTGGCCCAGTACATCACGGGTGAAGCCCTCCCAACCATTGAACACATCTATATGAAATGCTGTCATCCATCATCAGAGATCCCCACCAGGTTCAAGAACAGTTACTAACCTTCAACCATCAGGCTCTTGAACCAAAGGGGATAACTACACTCACTTGCCCATCATTGAGATATTCCCACAACCAATGATCTCACTTTAAGGATTCTTTATCTTATTATATCATTTTCATATTATTTATTGCTAATAATTATTTTTGCATTTGCACAGTTTGTTGTCTTCTGCAGTCTGTTTGATCTTTCATTGATCCTGTTATAATTACTGTTCTATAGATTTGCTGAGTATGTCCACAAGAAAATGAATCCCAGGGTTGTATATGGCAATATATATGTACTTTGATGAATAAACTGGGTTCCACATAGGTGTAAGTATCGATTTTAACCAACATTTTGATGACAAACTCTGTCATCTTCATCAGGGATGATGCCTGGGCATATCTAGTCCAGTGGTATATACACTTCTGTCGTCCGTCCCTCCTGATTGATTAGTCCTTATAAAATCAGGTTTCCGCTGTCCCACCTTGTTTACAATCAAATTTGTGTGTGGGTGGAGTACTTGCTCACAGGGTGTGTGTGAAGCGTCTAGTGCAGTAGTGTAGTCAGTGCATGTTGCATGCTGTGTGCCGCATGGTGCTCTGCTTGCTACTCTCTGCTTACAGCTATTGCCGCTGGCTAGTCTTCTCAACAGAGGGTGAAAAGAGGAGCTGAGTGTGTAAGCCTCCTCCTGCCAGTACAGAGCCTCTCCACCACCAAGACTCCTGCAGTGCCTCCTCGGGGCCACACGCGGTAACTAGGTATCTTACAGGCCCAGGCTAAACTACAGGGGATCTCAGAGCAGCAGTGGGCCCCAGAGACATGGCGTGCAGGCCCACCACTGTGTGAATACACCCTGGCGCCCATCAACCACTGTCCCAGCTATGGGTAAATAGCCCCACTGCCTTGTGGTAAGTCTGTTGAGACAAGGCTAAGGGAGCACACCCTGACAGAAAAGCAATGCGCTGGCAGTGCGCAATAGGCGGGCCTTAACAGACCAAGGACCCGGCAGCCTCCTGCAGCCAAGATGTGGGACCGGTTATCCTGGGTTCACCCTTGCCACCGGGATTTACCTCATCATGGTGAAGATAGTGTTACTGGGGATGGCGCACCCCCTGTGGCACTTTAATATCTTCCTTGCGCAGGTCTCCACCTCTGACCACGGTGAACAATACATGGACCTTACATATGGTTGACGTCTGACAGCGATGGGGTGTCTGGCAACTGGAGCAGGTACGAATGGACTGGGAGCTCCTAGTCAGAACCCTGCACAGCAGCAGCACAGGGTATTTGGTCGCTAGCAGCTGGAACTGAGTGGCAGCTGTTTTCGGCAGACGCCTGTGCGACCGAGCAGCCCTATTTAGGGACCGCACTGCTCACCCCAATTGGGGAAGGGCATAGAAAAGGTGGCCTAAAAATTGCCCATTCAATCACTCACCTGGATAGGTTACCACGCCTATCGGGCTATTCCACTACTGCGGTCGGAATAAGAAACAATACAACTTAAAACTGGAAACATGGAATGTAAGGACTCTCCTGGACTCGTATGGCATCTCTGACAGACCTCATCGGAGAAGAGCCTTGATCGCTGCTGAGCTGAGGTGCTACAATATTGATATTGCTGCCCTGAGTGAGACCAGGCTCCTGGATGAAGGCTCTTTAACAGAGGAAGGGATGGGTTACACCTTCTTCTGGATCGGTTCCCCCCCCCCACCCCCCCCAGGTGGACAACATCTCCACGGAGTAGGATTGGCCATGAAGAACACCTTTCTACCAAGTCTCACAGAAACACCTGTTGGCATTAGTGAAAGACTAACAACCCTCCGTATCTCCCTGGCAAAGAAACGTTATGCCACGCTTCTCAGTGCCTATGCACCAACTTTGCCATCTGAGAATGAGGCCAGGAATGCTTTTATCATACATTGGATGAAGCTCTTTGCCGGATCCCTAAGAATGATAAGATCCTTTTGCTTGGGGACTTCAACGCTAGGGTGGGGCAGATCAATACGGTATGGAGTGGAGTGCATGGTATTGGCAAGGTCAATGCAAATGGCATGAGGCTACTAACTCTTTGCTCTGAGCATAACCTTACCATAACCAACACCATCTTCCAGCAGAAGGCAAAATACAAGACCTCGTGGATGCACCCTCACTCTAAACATTGGCACATGATCAACTTCATCATTGTGAGACATAGTGACATCAAGGATGTTCTCATCACCCGTGCCATGAGGGGTGCAGAGTGCTGGACTGACCACCGTATGATTGCGGCCAAGCTCCATATGAAAGTGCGTCCCCCCTTACTGATGCAAAAGCCCAATAAAAAGCGGCTAAATTGCAACCGCCTGAGAAACACAGAACCAAGAAGTGAGTTTCGATGCATTCTGTCTGAGAAATTAAGGGAGCTGGAACCTTGTCTGAGTTCAGAAAATACCATGGAACAACAGTGGACCTATATCAGCTCTGCACTCTATGAGGCAGCAGCCCAATCCATCAGCCATAAGAGCAGAAACCACCAAGACTGGTTTGATGATAACTCAGATACCATCCACAACTTGCTTAAAGACATGCACAAAGCACACCGGGCAACTTTAGACAACCCATCGTCCGTCAGCATCAGACAGCATTGGCAGGCAGCTTGGAGGAAAATGAGTGGTGGACTGAAAAGGTACATGAAATCCAGTCCTTTGCCGATAATAATGACATGCATAATTTTTATAATGATGTCAAAACCATCTACGGCCCAATAAATTGATGTATTTCTCCCCCAAAAACAGCAGATGGTCAAACACCTATGAAGAATCAGAATACCATTCTGCTGAGGTAGGCTGAGCATTTTAACATCCTGCTTAATCAGGATTCTGACGCAGACCCCACCATCCTGGATGAACTGCCTGAACTTCCTCCTATGCACAACCTCAGTCTACCACCAACCTTCCAGGAGGTTCTATCAGCTGTCCATTCCCTTAAGAACAACAAGTCCCCTGGCATTGACAATATCCCTGCCGAGTTACTGAAGATCGGAGGGTACATGTGTATGCGCACCCTCTACCAGTACATCACCAAGGCCTGGACTGACAAGAACGTCCCACAGCAATGGAGAAATGCAAACATTGTTGTAATTTATTAGAACAAGGGTGACAAGGCCATCTGCAGCAATAGTAGGGGCATATCACCCCTTTCTGTTGCTGGAAAGGTCCTGGCTAAGGTGATGCTTCAGAGGCTCATCAGCAACATCACCGGGTCAATGCTGCCTGAATCGCAGTGTGGATTTAGGAAGAACAGGAGCTCGATCAACATGATCTTCACAGCCCGGCAGCTTCAGGAAAAGTGCCGGGAGCAACATCAAGACCTGTTTATGGCCTTTGTCGACCTCTCCAAAGCATTCAACACTGTGCCAAGACAGCTCTTATGGGATGTCTTCCTCAGGTCTGGCTGTTCCAATAAATTTGTTAACATCCTCTGCCAGTTCCATGATGGGATGACTGCTCGGGTGACCTTAGGAGGACAAGAGTCTGAGCCCTTCCTTGTATGCACAGGGTGAGGCAGGGGTGTGTGCTAGCACCAGTGCTCTTTAACATCTTCCTCCTGTGTGTTACCAAGCTTCTCCACAATGAGATTGAAGACAGCAGCGGTGTGGCAGTGTACATCAGATTAGATGGCAACCTCTTTAACATCAGGAGGCTCCATGCAACCACCAAACTCCATAGAGAGCGGGTGCTGGAGCTGCAGAATGCAGATGACTGTGCTCCTGTGGCCCATACTCCGGAGGATCTTCAGACTGGCCTTGCTGTGGCGGTGAGAGCGTACAGCAGGATGGGGCTGACCGTCAATACCACCAAGACAGAAGTGGTTTGCCAATGGAGTACTGGAGTCCCAGCCACCCTACCTGCCTTCACTGTTGGTGATGAAAAGCTGTCGGTAGTGCCACCTTTCAAATATCTGAGGAGCATTCTCTCTGAGGATAGCGGCATTGACAACGACATCCAGAGCTGCATTAAAGAGGCATCAGCTGCCTTTGGGAGACTTCGGCGTAGAGTCTTTCAGAACAGGAGCCTTCATCCCTCCACAAAGGTCGCCGTATACCAAGCGGTCTGTGTCACCACCCTCCTTTATAGCTGTGAAACTTGGGTAACCTACAGCCGTCACATCAAGTCCTTGGAGTGCTTCCACATAAGCTGCCTCCATCGCATCCTGGGAATTACCTGGCGTGAGCGGGTGCCTCACACCGAAATACTTGTAAAGACCATCTGCAGAAGTATTAAGGCCATGATCACCCAGCTTCAGATGCAATGGCTGGGGCACGTGATAAGGATGCCCCCATGTCAGTTACCCCACAGAGTGTTATACGACCAGCTACATCATGGTCGACGCTCAGCTGGACGGCCGAGGAAGCTCTATAGGATCAGATGAAGAATGCTTTAAGGAAGTGCAAGATCAGACCTGAGGACCTGGAGGATGTTGCTGCTGACCGTAACACTTGGTGACAGCTGTGTAGGGATGGGGTTCGTATTCTGGAGATGGAAAGAACAACCAGAAGACAGCAGAAGAGAGCCAGGAGAAATGCAGCCATGGTTGCCATCACTTTCAAAGCTTGCAGAGAGATTTAGGCCAGTTAGAAGAGTGGGCTGAAAGATGGCAGATGGAGTTTAATGCTGATAAGTGTGAGGTGCTACATTTTGGTAGGACTAATCAAAATAAGATATACATGGTAAATGGTAGGGCATTGAGGAATGCAATAGAACTGAGTGATCTAGGAATAATGGTGCATAGTTCCCGGAAGGTGGAATCTCATGTGGATAGGGTGCTGAAGAAAGCTTTTGGTATGCTGGCCTTTCTAAATCAGAGCATTGAGTATAGAGAGAGTACAGAGGAGATTTACTAGAATATTACCTGGGTTTCAGCACCTAAGTTACAGAGAAAGGTTGAACAAGTTAGGTCTTTATTCTTTGGAGCGTAGAAGGTTGAGGGGGGACTTGATAGAGGTATTTAAAATAATGAGGGGGATAGATAGAGTTGACGTGGATAGGCTTTTTCCATTGAGAGTAGGGGAGATTCAAACAAGAGGACATGAGTTGAGAATTAGGGGGCAAAAGTTTAGGGGTAACACGAGGGGGAACTTCTTTACTCAGAGTGGTAGCTGTGTGGAATGAGTTTCCAGTAGAAGTGGTAGAGGCAGGTTCGATTTTGCCATTTAAAAAAAATTGGATAGGTATATGGACAGGAAGGGAATGGAGGGTTATGGGCTGAGTGCAGGTAGGTGGGACTAGGTGAGAGTAAGCATTCGGCACGGACTAGAAGGGCCGAGGTGGCATGTTTCCATGCTGTAATTGTTATATGGTTATATTATACTACCACAAGTACCACATATACCTGTCCCACCTACAATAGAACTTGTGGGTCCAGGATAGGGACTGTATAGTCATCAAAGATCTCACTGTTAAAGGAGTGGACATTGTCATCGGCTTCTGATGGACAACTGAAGACGAAGAAGACAATCAAATTTCACTTTTCCTGGCTGGATGCCCAAGAAGAGTTTATTCATCATATATGTTGGGAAAGCACTTGATCCTTTTTCGTATATGTACTTTGATAATAAAATTTACTTTGAATTGATGTAAATGAAGATCTTAAGGAGTTGATAGAGTACATAAAGACAAACTGTTTCAAGGAGTGAGCTCTTCTACCATTCGTTCATACCAAGTTCAACCAAGCTCCTCACACCACCCTGTTCACCCATAGCTCTGGGTTGGTTGGTCTACATTGTTTCCTGTTGAGTCCTCTGTAAATAGAGCTTTAATTTGAACATAGAACAGCACAGCACAGAAGTAGGTGCTTAAAACTACCATGTAATGCCAAGCAAATTAAACTAAAAGCACCTAATCCCTTCTAGCTGCACATAGTCCCCGTCCCTCCATTCTCTGTAAATTCAATTGGCTCTCGAAGGGGCTCTTAATCACAACCACCATTTCTGCCTCTGATATCACTCCTTCCAGGCACCCACCACTCCCTACATGAAAAAAAATCTTGCCCCACAGATTTCCTTTGAACTTTCCCTTCTGATTCAAATGCATACTTTTTGGAGTTAGACACTTCATCCTGGGAAAAGGGTACTGGCTAGCTATTGTACCTATAAATTTCCATCAGGTCTCCCCTCAATCACAAGAGAATACTGTCCAGCTTTGTCTGATCTCTCTTTGTAGCACATGCCCTCTAATCCAGGAAGCAATTTGGTAAAGCACTTCTGCACCCAAAGGCCCCACATCCTTCCTATAATGGGGTGACCAGAATTAACTGCAATACTCCTGATGTGACCTAACCAGAGTTTTTGAAAGCTGCAGCATGACTTTCTTGAACTCAATGCCTTGACTAATAAAGACAAGCATGCCATATGCCTTCTTTACCACCCTACTGACTTGAGAAGCCTCTTTCAGGGAGCTATGAACTTAGGTGTCAAGAACCTTCAGAAATTCAATGGCATTAACTGAGTACCTTCCCTTTACATTTGATCTCCAAAGTACAACACCTCATATTTGCCCAGATTCCCTTCAGGAATTTAAATTCCGTTTTTACGCCCCTTCATGAATTCAGCCCTCTTTCCTTCTGCACGATCTACAATTTCAGAGATCCTTGAAACATCTGGTTTTTTTCACACTTGGTCTCTTACACATCTAAAGTCTCCATAAACCTTCCACTGACCTCCATGTTTCCTCCTCATGGTGTCTCAGACTCTCTCTTGCAAAGATCCTGCTTGGCTCAAATTCTCTCTGCCTTTCTATTTGAATGTGTTCCTTAAAACCCCCAAGTATGGCCAAGCATTTAGTTTTAAACTCATTTCTCTGTCTTATACCCACACAGTAAATGTATCTCCAACAAAAAAAGTCCAGAATTAGGTATAAAATACTATCTTCATCTAAGACATCTACATGTGTCATACACAAAGCTGAAGTTTGTTTTGATATGCTGCCACTCAGTGGGGATTCCTTTACCTCTGTGTTCTGTATCAACCAATTATCAACATAATGCAAGGTTTATTCAGTCTTTTATTTTTGCAGTTAACTATGTGCAGAACATTAGCCAATACAGCGGTGTAACATAGCCAGGTTCATGATTTAGAGCATAGAATGTGGTTAGGTCTCTACTGAGAGGATGTGTACATTGAATCATGTTTTGCACTGTGTCATCCTCAACAGTTCTGAGAGAGGATGTGTGCATGGTGCAAGGGAGCGAGACAGGTCTGGAAAGATGGGGTCTTCATGGCAGAGGGAGAGGGAAGGTGGGGTGATGAGGCATGTTGGACCTGATGAGGCCACAGCATTTATATGCAAAACTGAAGTGAACAGCAGGAGAGTCAGCAGTTGTCATCACAGCAGTAGTTGTTATTTTTAGCTTCGAAAGTGATGCAAAATGAATCATAATGGTTGGGTGAGTGAGAACAATTTATACAGAGCAGATTATGTTGACTGAACTCAGAGGTTGCATCAGACGTAATGACAATTTGACACAATTTTTAAAAAATGGATCAGAAATTCAATGCTTGCCAGGAAAATACTTCCATACAATACACTTAATTTCTTTCACAGAAACCTTTCAGAAATACACAGATTTCTTCTTTGATGGCTGCACAGAACCTTGTCTCAAAAGGTTTACCCTTCAGCTCATTGTTCCTGCTTCCTATCACTGGTGACACTCCCATATACCACCTTCATTCCGTTCCAAGGCCTCAGAATCAGAATCAGATTTATTATCACTGTCTTAGATAATGTGAAATCTGTTATTCTGCAGTATCAGTGTCGTGCTAAGACATAAAACTGCTATTAATTACAAAATAGATAAGCAGCACAAAAATAAGGAATAATGAAGCAGTGCTCATGGACCATTCAGAAATTTGATGATGAAGGGAAGAAACTGTCCCTGAATCACTGAGCGTGGGTCTTCAGACTCCCTTACCTCTTCCTTACTGGTAATAATGGGAAGTGGGCATGTCCAGGATTGTGAGAGCTCTTAATGGTGGATGCTGCCTTCTTGAGGCACTGCCTCTTGAAGATGACCTCAGTGGTGGGGAGGGTTGTGTCTGTGATGGAGCCGGCTGAGTCTACAACCTTCTGCAGCCTCTTATGACTCGATGCAATGGAGCCTCCATACCAAGCTGTGATGAACACTGTCCGCCATATAGCTAAAGAAATTTGAAAGGCTCTTTGGGGACATACCACATCATCTCAAGCTCCTAATGAAGTAGACGCATCTTCACTGCAGCCTCTTTCACATCTTTTATATAATGACGGGACCAGACTGAATGCAATATTTCAAGTGTGGTCTGACCAGTCTTATAGAGCAGCAACATTACCTTGTGGCTCTTGAACTCAATCCCCCAACAAATGAAGGCCACACACCCTACACCTTCTTAATCATCCTATCAACTTCGAGGTATCGATGAACATGGACCCACCATCCCTCTGTTCCTTCGCACTGCCAAGAATCCTGCCATTAACTTATATACCATAAGTATATGCCTACAATATAACTGCCTACAATATAACTTCACACTTTTCTGGATTGGACTCCATCTGCCACTTCAAGGGGGATATTAGAGGAAGGTTTTTCACTCAGAGAGTGGTTGGTGCATGACATGCACTGCCTGAGTCAGTGGTGGAGGCAAATACACTAGTGAAATTTAAGAGGCTACTAGACAGGTATATGGAAGAATTTAAGGTGGGGGATTATATGCAAAGCAGGGTTTAAGGGTCGGCACAACATTGTGGGCCGAAGGGCCTGTACTGTGCTGTACTATTCTTTGTTCTATTGCATTCTGTCAATGTCAATGTCCTTCTGCACTCTACAACTCTCTACACTATTTACAACTCCACCAACCTAAGTGTCATCTTCAAGATTACTAACCCACTCTTCCTCATCCAAGCCATTTATACAAACTGTGAAGGCAGAGGCCCTAGAACAGATCCATGTGGATTACCACGGGTCACTGATCTCCAGGCAGAATACACTCCATCTACTACCACACTCTCTCTTCTATGGACAATTCAATTCTGAATCTACGCAGTGAAGTTTCCCTGGATGCCATGCCTCCTGACTTTCTGAATTAATCTACAATGGGGAACCTTGAAAATGTCTTACTAAAATCTATATACACCACATCCAGCACTTTACCTTTGTTAGATCCACAAAGAATTCAATTGGGCTCGTGAGGCATGTCTTATCCCTCACAAAGTCATGCAGACTATCCCTAATCAGACTATACTTCTCCAAATGCTTGTTAATCGTGTCTCTCAAGAAGTTTCTCAAAAATTTGCCCATCGCCGAAGGAAGACTCACTGGTTTATAATCCCAGGATTATCCTGACTCCCTTTCTTGAACAAATGAGTAACATTTGCCACCTTCCAATCATTTGGTACAACTCCAGTGGCCAGTGAGGATCCAAAGACCATCGCCAAATGCACAGTAATCTCTTTCCCCAATTCTTGTAGTAACCTAAAGTATATCTTGTCTGGACCCAGGTTCTTATTTATTCTACTCTTTCTCAAAAGTTCCAGCTCAGGCTCTTTTTTAGCATCAACAGATGTTATATTATATTGGCATATTAGCCTGTTATATGCTATCCTCACAAATGTCAAGGTCCCTCTCACTGGTGATTACTGAAGCAAAGTATTCATTACGAACCTTCCCTACCTCCTCTGACTCCAGACTCATGTTTTCTTTTATCCCTGATCGGTCGCACACTCCTCCTGTTCTTCACATACACATAGAACGCCTTCGGGTGTTCCTTAATCCTACTTATACTCTCTTCTAGCACTCCTAAATCCATCCTTCAGCTCCTTCATAGCTACCTAATAACTCTCTAGAGCCCGGTCTGATCCTTGTTTCGTAAACCTTAAATATGCTGCTTTCTTCTTCTTCATTAGATGTTCCACATCTCATCAACCTTGGTTCCTTCAAACCATCATTCTTTCCCTGCGTTAATGGGACAGACATATGCAGAACCCTAGGCAAGTGCTCCCTAAACAGCCTCCATTTATAATACCCAGGTCCTGCTTAATAGCATTATAATTTCCCCTTTTTTGCACGCTTCTAAAATCTGCCTCCCAATCTGTTCCTCAGTGTCTTTGTTGCTATTGGGGGGGAGGGGGTGACTATAGGACATTCGCAATAGAGTAACTGCCTCCTTCCTGTTTCTGACACACACACACACTGACAATCCCTCCACAACGTCTTCCCTTTCTGCCGCTGTGATACTATCCCTGATTAACAATGCCACTCCCTCACCTCTTTCACCTCCCTTCCCGTTCTTTCTGAAACATCCAAACCTGGAACATCCAGCAGCCATTCCTGCCCTTGTGACAACCAGAAGAGATCCCAATGATACACAAATCTGAAACGCTTGCCCTTGCACCATTTCCTCAGCCACACATTCAGCTGCCAAATCACCCTATTCTTTCTCTCACTGGCACGTGGCACAGGCAGCAATCCAGAGATTACTATCCTTGAGGTCTTGCTTTTCAGCTTCTGAATAGCTCCCTTTATTCTCTCTTCAGGACCTCAAACCTTTTCTTACCTATGTCGTTAGTACCAATATGTACCATGACTTCCGGCTGCTCACCCTCCCCTTTAGAATGATGTAGACATGATCTGAGATATCCCTGACCCCGGCACCAGTGAGGCAACATGTGTCTCTTTCACATTCACAGCATCTCCTGTCCGCTCCCCTAGCTACTGAATCCCCTATCACCACTGCACTCCTCTTCTTCCCATTCCCTTCTGAGTCATGGAGCCAGACTCAGTGTCAGAGACCTGGTTGCTATGGTTTTCCCCTGATATCCCCCCCATCCCCCGTAACAGTATTCAAAGCGGCACTGTCTGCCTATTCTGTTTCCCTCTCCTGACAGTCTCCCAGCTGCCTGCCTCCTATAAATTAGGGGTGACTACCTCTCTGTCAATTTTATCGATCTCCAAAATGAGCCATGGGTCATCCAGCTGCAGCTCCAGTTCTCTAACACGGTTTGTAAGGAGCTGCAGCTGGATACTCTTTACACAGATGTGGTTATCAAGGAGACTGCAGGTCGGCCAGAATTCCCACATCTGACATGAAATTCACCAGGTCCCTGGACCCATTCTCACTACACTAGCTAGGCACTGACAGACAAAGTAAGAAAGAAACCTACCCTAGCCTTTGCCAAGCCCTCTTTGAGGCAAATCCTGAAACCCTCACTCCAACACTAAGGCTGCTCCCACGGTGGCTGCTCTGTTTAAACCCTGACTTAATTCTAGTGGCTTTCCCAAGTGCTGAATTACCCCACAGAATGTGCAGAATGTCTTGGCTGGCCCCGTTCACTTTTTCAAATCTCACTCCCACAATGCACTCGCCAAAGGCTCCTTGCAGTCAGGCATGCAGAGTGTCCCAATTGGCTTCACTCACTTTTTCAAATCTCACTTCCACAATGCACTTGCCAACTGGGACCAAAGGCCAAGTATCTGATTACCATGTGCTACTTAAGCTCTTTGCAACATGGGAGAATTCTAAAGGGCAGGCAAGACCTGGGAATGAGTGATTCAGTGAGGGAATTCCTGGAACATCTAGCAACAACAAGGATTCCTGGTAAACGTCATCGCTCTCAAGGTTAGTGTGTAAACACACCTGGGCTTTTTTTGTTATGGTGCTAAAAATACACAGCAGGTCAAGCCTTATCTCTGGGGAAAGAAATAGAGTTAATGGTTCAGCTCAAAGACCCTTTGTCAGAATTAACCTTCAACCATCTTTTATGTTGTTTCTTCCACAAGTGAGTAAATTGACAATCCCTTGATCATCAGGACAAGAAATGAAAGTAGGAATTGGACATCCAACCCCTGCTCTGCACTTTATCAGGACCATGGCAGATCTGTGACCTCAGTGCAGCTTTCCACCATTGTACCCGTTTGTGCCTATAGTTTCCGAATTGTTTCCTGTTGCCTTTCTCAGACAAGGGCAGGACACTGGCTGTGTAATGAAATGTTATTGTTTCAGTGCTTGCTAACCTCACCTTCTAGACGCCTCAGCCAGAGTGAACAGTCTCCTTTCAGCCACCCTGTCGAGCCCTGTCAGAAGATTGTATGTTTCAATTGAAATCACTTCTTGGCCGTCTAAACTCCAGTGAATGGAGTCACAGCCTACTGGACCTCTGCACATACAGCAAACCCACCATTCCTGGAGTCAGTCTGATGAATCTTCACTGCATCCTGTTATTACCTTCAAACTCTCTGCATAATCACTCAAAGAGTTGAACTGCATGTGCATGTAACGAGACCTGTATAACTCATCTCCTTCTACCTTAGGCCACAAACTTATCAATCACCCCTGCTGTGGACACTTTCTTGAGGTTCAAGATCCGTATGCTCCATGACCATTGGACTAAGTGTGTAAATGTAGGAGGGGACTATGTTGAAAAATAAATGTGCTGGGTTTTCTAAAATTTACTCCTTCTACCTTAGGCCACGAACTTATCAATCACCCCTCGTATAATGTAAAAAGAATCGGTTCCGTGTGGAACACCACTAGTCACTGGCAGCCAAACAAGAAGGCTCTCTTTATTCCCCCTCTTTGCCTCCTGCCTCATGTGTGGCACCTTGCCAAAGGCCTTTTGAAAACTGAATATCAATCGATTTTCCTTTGTCTATCCTGCTTATTATTTCTTCAAGAATTTCAACAGATTTATCAGGCAAGATTTTCCCTCGAGGAAACCATACTAACTATGGCCTATTTTATTATGTGCCTCCAAGTACCCAGAGACCTCATCCCAAATAATCAACTCTGACATCTTCCCAACCACTGAGGTCAGACTAACTGACCTGTAGTTTCCTTTCTTCTGTCTCTCTCCTTTATTGAAGAGTAGAGTGCCATTTGCAACGTTTCAGTCTTCCGGAACCATTCCAGAATCAATTGATCATTACTAATGCCTCCACAATCTCTTCAGAACCCTGGGGTGTACACCATATAGTCCTGGTGACTTATCTACTTTCAGACCTTTTGGTTTCCCAAGAACCTTCTCTCTAGTAATGGTAACTTCACACACTTCATGATCCCTGACAGCTGGAACTTCCACCATACTGCTAGTCTCTTCCACAGTGAAGACTGATGTAAAATACTTGCAACACACACAAAATGCTGGTGGAACGCAGCAGGCCAGGCAGCATCTATAGGGAGAAGCACTGTCGACGTTTCGGGCCGAGACCCTTCGTCAGGACTAACTGAAAGGAAAGATAGTAAGAGATTTGAAAGTAGTGGGGGGAGGGGAAATGTGAAATGATAGGAGAAGACCGGAGGGGGTGTGATGAAGCTAAGAGCTGGAAAGGTGATTGGCAAAAGGGATATAGAGCTGGAGAAGGGAAAGGATCAGGGGACAGGAGGCCGAGGGAGAAAGAAAGAGGGAGGGGAGCACCAGAGGGAGATGGAGAACAGGCAAAGAGTGATGGCAGAGAGTGGAGAAAAAGGGGAGGGGGGAAATAAATAAATCAGGGATGGGGTAATAAGGGGAGGAGGGGCATTAACGTAAGTTAGAGAAGTCAATGTTCATGCCATCAGGTTGCAGCTTATTCAGTTTCTCTGCCATTTCCTTGTCCACCATTACTACCTCTCCAACATCAATTTCCAGCGGTCCAATATCCACTCTCGCCTCTATTTTACACTTTATGTGTCTGAAGAAATTTTTGTTATCTTCTTTAATACTATAGGCTAGCTTACTTTCATATTCCATCTTTACCTTCTTAATGACTTTTTTAATTGTCTTCTGTTGTTTTTTAAAAGCTTCCCAATCCTTGGACTTCCCACTATTGCTCTATTATATACCCTCTCTTTGGCTTTTATGTTGGCTTGGATTTCTCATTCGCCATGGTTGTGTCATCTTTCTTTTAGAATACTTCTTCCTCTTTGGGGTATATATATCTTGTGCCTTCCGAATTGCTTTCATAAATTCTGGCCATTGCTGATCAGCCATCATCCCTGCCAGTGTTCTTTTCCCATCAATTCTGGCCAACTCCTCTCTCATGCCTCTGTAATTCCCTTTACTTCACTGATACATCTGACTTTAGCTTCTCTTGTCTCAAATTTCAGGGTGAATTCAATCATATTAGCTTCTTCATTCAAGCTTCTTCTTAAGGGTTCTTTTACCTTAATGTCTCTATCCAATTTTGGTTCATTGTGCAACACCCAATCCAGAATAGCTGATCCCTTAGTGGCTCAACCACGAGCTGCTCTAAAAAGTCATCTCGTAGGTACTCAAGAAATTCCCCCTCTTGAAATCCAGCACCAACTTAACTTTCCCAATCTACCTGCATATTGAAATCCACCATGATTATTGTAATATTGCCCTTTCAGCATTAATTTCCTACCTCCCGTTGTAATTTGTAGATCACATCCTTACTACTGTTTGCGGTCTATTTACAACTCCCATGTTCTCCATCATGTATCTCCTCACTTTACTCCATTGTAATATTAATACAGCCTCCCTCTCAATCTGCAAGATGAATTCTATCACTGTTTCCTAAGAGTTTCTTTACCTTAAGCTCCCTAATCAAATTTGGGTCATTTCACAACACTCAATCCAGAATTGCCATTCCCCTAGTGGGCTCAACACAAGCTTCTCTAAAAAGCCATCTTGTAGGCATTCTAGAAGTTCACTCTCTCGTAATCCAGCACCAACCTAATTTTCCCAATCTACCTGCATGTTGAAATCCCCTATGATTATCACAACACTGTCCTTTCTACATGCATTATCTATCTCCCATGTAATTTGTATCCCACATCCTGGCTACTGTTCAGTGGCCTGAAAATAACTCCCATCAGGTTCTTTTTACCCTTGCAGTTCCTTGGATCTATCCACAGAGATTCAACACCTTCTGATCCTACGTCTCCTCTTTCTAATGATCTGATTTCATTTTTTACCAACAGAGCAAGCTGCCTCCTCTATGAGTTTTTTACCCTTGTGGTTTGTTAACTTTATCCTGATGATCATCAAGAACAAGAGAATAACGAGGGAGAGGGTAGGACCACTCAAGGATAAAGAGGGAAACATTTGCTTCTTTGTCGAGAATGTGAGGGAGGTACTTAATGAGTACTTTGCTTCAGTTTTTAGCAAGGAAGAGTTCAGGGAGGAGCAGAATATCAGTGCAAAGTGCATAAATATGTTAGGGCATTTAGAGCTCAATGCTTAATACTCCTAATGAGTATTAAGGTGGAGAGGTCTGCGGGCCTGATGGGATTTACCCCAGATTACTGAAGGAGGCAAGAGACAAGATTGCTGGGGCCTTGACCAGTATCTTCATGTCTTCTAGGAGTAGGTGAGGTCCTGGAGAATTGGCAATGGCGAATATTAAACCTCTGTTTAAGAAAGGACCAAGGGAAAATTCTGGGAACTATAGACTGGTGAGTCTCATGTCAGTTGTAGGGAAATTGCTGGAGAAAGTTCTTAGGAATAGGATATATGAGCATTTGGAAGAGCCTAATTAGGAAGAGCCAGCATGGCTATGTGGGGGATAAGTCATGTCTTACCAACTTGACTGAGTTTTTTTTGACAAGGCGATGAGAAAGATTGATGAAGGTAAAGCAGTGGATGTTGACTATATAGATTTTAGTAAGGCATTTGACAAAGTCCCCAATGGGAAGCTAATCCAGAAAATGAAGATGCAACAAATTGGTTATTTGGATTCAGAACTAGCTTGCACGTAGAAGGCAGAGTATAGTGGTTGAAGAGACTTATTCAAGCCACAGCTTTGTAATTCATGATGTTCTGCAGGGATCTGAGCTGGGACCTCTGCTATTTGTGACCTGGATGAAAGTGTAGATGGGTGGGTTGGTAAGTTTGCGGATGATACCAATATTGGTGGAGTTGTGGATCGCATAGAAGACTGGCAAAGAATACAGTGTGATATAGATCATTTGCAAACTTGGGCTGAGAAGTGGCAGATGGAGTTTACATAGAACATAGAAATCTATAGGCCTTTTGGCCCACAATATTGTACTGACCATGTAACCTACTCGAGAAACTACTTAGAATTTCCATACCACATAGCCCTAAACGTACCTATCTAAGAATCATTTTGAAGACTCTATTGTACTGGTCTCGACCACCATCACTGGCAGTGTGTTCCATGCACCCACCACTCTCTGCGTGGAAAAACTCTGACATCCTTCTGCACCTACTTCCGAGCACCTTCAAACTGTGCCCTCTCGTGCTAGCCATTTCAGCCCTGGGAAAAAGCCCCTGACTATCCACACGATCAATGCCTCTTATAATCTTATACACCTCTATCAGGTCACCTCCCATCCCCCATCACTCCAAGGAGAAAAGGCCAAGTTCACTCAATCTATTCTCATAAGACACGCTCTCCAATCCAGACCACATTCTTGTAAATCTCCACTGCACTCTCTCTATAGTAACCACATCCTTCCTGTAGTGAGGTGACTAGAACTGAATACAGTACTCCATGTGGGGTCTAAATAAGATATAGCTGCAACATTGCCTCACAGCTCTTGAACTCAATCCCACGGCCAACGCAGATAAATGTGAGGTGTTGCACCTTGGTATGGCGAATGCAAGCAGACAGTCCGAAGCTAAGGATAAGATCCTTAACATGTTGCTGAGCAAAGATCTTGGGATCCAAGTTCTTAGCTCCATGAAAGTGGCTACATGGATCGTTAGAACAGTTAAGAAAGCTTATGGAATGCTTGTTTTTATTAGTCAAGGCATTGAGTTCAAAAGTCAAGGGGTTATGTTGCAACTTTATAAAACCCTAGTTAGGCCAATCTAGACAACTGTGTACAGTTCGGTTGCCCCACTCTAGGAAGGATGAGAGGGTGCAGAAGGGTGTTGCCTGGTTTAGAGGATGTGGACTATCGTGACAGGTGGGATGAACTTGGGCTGTTTTCTTTGGAGCACTGGAGGCTGAGGGGAGAGCTGCTAGAGGTTTATAAGATCATGAGAGGCACAGTTAGAGTAGACAGGGAGTTTCTTTTTCCCTGGGTTGAAATGCCTAATACCAGAGGGCATGCATTGAAGGTGAGAGGGGATAAGTTCAAAGTAGATGTGAGGGGTAAGTTTTTTACTCAGAGTGGTGGATGTCTGGACTGCGCTGCCTGGTGTGGTGGTAGAGGCAAATACATTAGAGGCTTTATAGATAGGCACTTGAATATGAGGAAGATGGAGGGATATGGACATTGTGTAAGCAGGGAGGATTAGAATTTGGGGTTTTTTAATTTACTTATCTGGTTCAGCTCAACATTGTGGGCTGAAGGGCCTGTTCCTGTTCTATGTTCTATGATGCTACATTTTCCTCCTATCCTATGTCACCTCTTTCTAAGGATTTGATTTCATTTTTTACAATCAGCTTCCAGGGGGCTGTATCGGCAAGGCTGATGAACTGGAGGTTCATGGCAGGAAGAGTTTTTCTTCCTTCTACCGTCTGCGTGAGATGATGGGCTGTTGGGACTTTGAGACTTTCATTTACCGTGTCATGGTCTGCTCTTTATCAGATTACGGTATTGCTTTGCACTGTTGGAACTATATGTTAAATTATGTGGTTTTTGTCAGTTAGTCTTTTATTAATTATGGTATTGTCTGCACTGTTGTAACTAAATGTTGTAATTATGTGATTTTTGTCAGTCTTTTATCAATTATGGCATTGTCTGCACTGTTGCAACTAAATGTTAACTATAGCTATGTGGTTTTTGTATAGGTTTTTGGTTTGTTGGGTGGTAGTGCTAGTCTCTTGACTTGGTGTGTCTGGGTAGTCTTGTTTTGTCTGATGGGTTCGGAGTTCCTTTCTGGGGAACACGCTAAGATGGTAGCGCGATATTGATACGCAGCAGCCTCTCTGGACTCTGGATTGGGGATTACCAAACGTTATGTGGTTTTTCTTGTGTGGTCTGTTTTGTCGTGTGCTTTTTTTGTGATATCATTCTGGAGAACGTTGTCTCATTTTTTAACTGCATTGCATTTGTGGTTTCTAAATGACAATAAACTGAATCTGAATCTCATCCACTCTGCCTAGCTGCCTGTGCTTTCAATACAATGTGTATCCTTGGATGTTAGCTCCCAGCTATGATCTTTTTCAGCCACCACTCAGTGATGCCCACATCACACTTGCACTACAAGATCATCCGCCTTATTCCTATACTGTGTGCATTGGAATGTAGGACCTTCAGTCCTGCAATCATCACCAGTTTTGATGTCCTCCCCCCCCATGTTACATTTCGGTTCATCCCACTGACTGCAATTTTGCCCTATGATCTTCTTGTCCCTCCTCACAGTCTTACTACGCACTGCATCTACTTGTATATCAATTGCCCCATCCTCAACCCTATCTCTCTGGTTCCCATTCTCCTGCCAAATCAATTTAAATCCTCCCCAACAGCTCTAGCAAATCTGCCTGCAAGGATATTGGTTCCCCTCAAGTTCATGTGTAACCTGTCCTTTTTGTACAGGTCATACCTTCTTCCTCAGAAGAGATTGCAATGATCCAGAAAGCTGAACCCCTGCCTCCTGCATCATTCCTCAGCCGTGCAATCATCTGTCAGATCATCCTGGCATGAGTCACAGGCTGTAGTCCAGAAATTACTACCCTGCAGGTCCTGCTTTTTAGTTTTCTGTCTAACTCCCTATTTTATCTTTAGGACTTACTCCCTTTCCCTGCCTATGTCATTGATGCCAATATGTAGCACGAGTTGTGACTGCTCACCTTCCCCCTTTGGAATGCTATGGACCTGATCTGAGACATCCCTGCCCCTGCCACCTGAGAGGTAACATACCATCCAGGTTCCTCTTCTAGAATCTCCTGTATGCTTCTTGGACTATGGAAACCTCTGGGGCACTATGGTAGGATGGTGGTTAGTTTCGCTCTTGCAGCTTGGGGCTTCGGAATTTAGTTCAATTTTGGTGTCCTCTGTAAGAAAGCCTGTGTGTTCTTCCCGTGTGTGTGTGGGTCTCCTCCGGGCGCTTGTTCCAGTATCTTCTCGCAGTTCAAAGATGTAGGAACGAGATATATCAGCTAGTTGAGTGGTGTTACAGCAATAACCTTGAACTCAACATCAGTAAGACCAAAGAACTGATTGTGGACTTCAGAAAGCGTAAGACGAGGGAACACACACCAGTCCTCACAGAGGGATAGAAATGGTAAGAGTGAGCAATTTCTAGTTCCTGGGTGTCAATATCTCTGAGGATCTATCCTGGGCCCAACATATTAATGCAGCTACAAAGAAGGCGTGATGGGGCCTATATTTCATTTGGAGTTTGAGCAGATGTGGAATGTCAACGAAGACACTCGCAAATGTTCACAGATGTTCCATGGAGAGCATTCTAACTGGCTGCATCGCCATTTGGTATGGTGGGGCGAGGGGTGGGGGGGGGGACTACTGCACTGGATCGAAATATGCTGCACAGCGTTGTAAACTTAGTCATCTCCGTCATGGGCATTAGCCTACATAGTATCCAGGACATCTTCAAGGAGTGATGCCTCAAAAAGGTGGCATCCATCATTAAGGACCCCCAGCACCCAGGACATGCCCTCTTCTTGATACCATCAGGAATGAGGGACAGAAGCCTGAAGACACAGTGATTCAGGAACAGCTTCTTCCTCTCTGCCATCTGATTTCTGAATGGACAGTGAACCCATGACCACTACCTCACCAGTTATATTTTTATTCTTACACTACTTATTTAATTTAAATATTTTATGTATTTGTATGGTAATTCACAGGGTTTTTTTCAATGATCATGTATTGCATTGTACTGCTGCTGCAAAGCTGACAAATTTCATGACGTATGCCAGTGATATTAAACCTGGCTAATTGGTCATTGTAAATTGTCCCATGATTATTTCTTCACTCAGAGAGTGGTGAGAGTGTGGAACAAGTGGTGCATGCAAGCTCAATTTCAACATTTAAGAGAAGTTTGGATAGGTACATGGACGGTAGGGGTATGGAGGGCTGTGGTCCCGGTGCATGTCGATGAGATAGGCAGTCTAAATGTTTTTGACATGGACTAGATGGGATGAAGAGTCTGTTTCTGGGCTGTACTACTCTATGACTCTGTAGGTTGGGCCTAAAATGGGTGGGTTGGAGGGCAGAGTGTCTCTGTGGGCTTGAAGGGCCTGTTCTGTGCTGTATTTCTAAAATAAATAATCTCAATGGCACTCTTCTTCTCCGCCCTTCCCTACAGAACCAGATTAAGAGCCTGAGACCCAGTCACTGTGGCTCCTCTTGGTAGGTCTCTACTCCCCCCCCCCCCCCCCCAGCAGTATCCAAAGCGATATATTTATTTTTGAAGCGAATGGCTACAGAGGTCCTTAGCACTGTCTGCATATTCCCTTTCCCTCTCCTGACAGTCACACAGGGACATGCATCCGACAACTTAGGGGTGACTACTGCAGCTTCATTCCTTAACACAGTCTCTAAGGAGCTTCAGCTTAGTGCACTTCATACAGATATAGTAATCAGGGAGACTGGCCCAGAGTTCCCACATCTGTCATGAAAAACCGACCACTACCGCTTGACCTACTCTCATTGCACTGTCTATGTACTAATAGACAAATGAAGAGAAAAATAACTTACTGTAAACATACTTAAAACCTATGCTTGTGTGAGCCTTCTGTACGTGCCGAAGCTTGACCACTCTAGTTCTGTCCACTCACACAATGGCTGCTCCTACAAAGGCTTCTTTTTATTGACCTTTCCCTAGTGCCTCACGGATTGTGGTGACTGCAGCCCGCCGGAAAGTGCCAAAAGGTCCCAAGCTCTTTTTAAACCTCGCAGCGTCTCAACCAAACAAGCGACTGCTGGCGAAGACTGCAGCCCGGTGAAAAGTAAGGGTGATGAATTTAAGAGTACGGATCAATAAGAGCAAACATTATGTTGTAGCTTTTGTAGAAGCTTGGTTGAGAGGCACAGGATTGGTTGCTTAATGTTCTAGGGGCTCAATGATTTTAGAACAGATAGGGGAGGAGGTGAAAGGATGCTGGGGGTGGGGGTTGCACTATTAATCAAGACAACATCACAACTGGAGTCAGTGGGCACATAACAGAGGGTTCATATACTGACTACATGGGTAGAACTCAAATAAGAAAGATGCAATCTCTCTGATTGGATTATACTACAGAAGTCCCCCCACCCTCCATAGCAATTGGGACATTAAGGAAAAGATATACAGGCATATTAGGGTAAAGTGCAAAAGTAACAGCATTGTTATCACTGGTTACCTCAACTTCCTGAATATACACAAGGTTTCATAAATCAGATAGTTTGACTAGAGGAGGGGCCATACTGGACCTGCTGTTGGGAAATGATCTTGTGCAGATGACTGACCTTTCAGTTCAAGAACATTGAAGAAATAGTTTTAAGAAAGCTATGAATCAGGATGTGTATTTATGAATAAGGACATGGGAGAGTGTTGTACAGAGACGGTCAAATTACAAGGGTATCAGCCAGGAACTGGGGAAGTTCATTGATGAGCTACTTTTGGGTAAGTTCACATCTGACTTGTAGAGGTTGTTTCAGGACTAACTGCACAGTATATAGGACTGGTATGTATGTTCTGGTAAGAAGGAAGTACACAGATGGAAAGGTAATATAACCTTGGATGCTGAGAGAAGTGGTGAATTTGGTTCAGAAAAAAAATTAAGTGTATTTAAGGTTTGGGAAGCTAAAATCAATCAGAGGCCTTGGGGATTATAAGGACACTAGAAAAAAAGCCTTAAGAAGACAATTAGGAGAGCCAGGAAGAGCCATGAAAAGCCTTTGGCAAGTAGGATTAAAGAGAATCCCAAGGCAATGTACACTAGGTCAAGTGCACAAGGTGGTAGTGAGTAGGACTACTCATGGGACATGTGCCTGGAGGCAGAGGATGTAGATGAGGTCCTAAATGAGAATTTTATTAGTATTTACCAAGGAGGAGGAAGTGGAAGATATTAAGATCACTATGGGCATGTTCATATTCCAGGGCATTAAAGAAGAAGTTGTGCTGGATCACCTGAGGAATATTAAAGTGAATAAATCCCCAGGGCCTGAAGGGTTATTTCCCAAGTATTGCGCAAGGCAAGAGATGAGATTGCTGGGGCTTTGCCCAATATCTTTATAACCTCCCTAATTACAGGTTAGGTCCTGGACGAATGACAAGTGGCTAATGTTGTTCCATTGTTTAAAAATGAATATAGGGATAATTCTCAAAACTATAGACTGTTGAGTCAGTAGTAGGGAAGCTTTTGGAGAGGATTTTTAGTGATAAGAATTGTGAGCTTTTGGAAAACTGTGGACTAACTAGGGGCAGTTAGCAGAGCTTTGTGCAGGGCAAGTCATGTTTTACTTGAGTGAATTTTTCAAAGAAGTGATGAAGATGATTGATGGGAAAGAGCTGTGGATATTGTCTGCAAGGATTTTAGAAGGCTTTTGACAAAGTCCCTCATGTAGATCCATCCAGAAGATTAAGCTTCTTGGTCTCTATAGTTATTTGGTCATTTGGATTCAGAATTGACTTAGCCATAGACATCATGGGACTTATTCTGGCTTTAGGTCTGTGACTAGTGGTGTTCCACAGGCATCCATACTGGGACCTCTGCTGACTGTGATATAAGGCCATATATAGGAACAGAATTATTTGGCCGATCGAGGCTTCTTCATCATTTCATCATGCTGATCCATTTCCTTCTGAGCCTCAATCTCCTGTATTCTCCCTAAATCCCTTCAAGCTCTGACTAATCAAGAATGTATCAACTTCTGCCTTAAATATACCCATTGACTTGCCTCCACAGCTGTCTGTGGCAACGAATTCCACAGATTCACCACCCTCTGCTAAGGAAATTCTTCCTCTTCTTCATTCTAAACAGTCATCCCTCTATTCAGAGGCTAAATCCTCTAGTTTTAAACTCCCCCACCATAGGAAACATCCACTCTTTCAGTGCACTTGATTCTAGTGCTCCTGAAATGAATGCTAACATCATATTTGCCTTCCTCACAACAGACTTGACCTGTAAATTAACCTTTAGGGAATCCTGCACAAGGACTCCCAAGTCCCTTTGCATCCCAGATGCTTGAATTTTTTCTCCATTTAGAAAATAGTCTATGCGTTTATGTATCTTACCAAAATGCACGACCATACATTTTGTGATACTGTATTCCATCTGCCATCTCTTTGCTCATTCTCATAATCTGTCAAGTCCTTCTGTAACCACCCTGTTTCTGCAAAACTACCTACCCCTCCACCTTTCTTTGTATCATCCACAAATCTGGCCACAAAGCCACCAATTCCATCATCCAAATCATTGACATATGATGTAAAAAGAATTGGTCCCAAAACAGACCCCTGTGGAACACCACTAGTCACTGGCAGCCAACCAGAAAAGGCTCCCTTTATTCCCACTCTTTGCCTCCTGCCAATCAGCCACTGCTTTATCCATGCTAGTATCATTTCTGTAATACCATGGGCTCTTAACTTGTTAAATAGCTTCATGTGGCAGCTTGTCAAAGGCCATCTGAAATTCCAAGTACACAACATCCACTGATTCTCTTTTGTTATTTCTTCAAAGAATTGCAAAAGATTTGACAGACAAGATTTTCTCTGAGGGAAGCCATGCTGACTATGGACTATTTTTCATGTGTCTGAAACCACATCATTAACAATCAACTCCAACATCATCCCAACCACTGAGATCAGAGTAACTGGCCTATAATTGCCTTGTTCTGCCTTTCTCGCTTCTTGAAGAGTGGAGTGACATTTGCATTTTTCCAATCGTCCAAAACCATGCCAGAATCTATTGATTCTTGAAAGAATGCCTCCACAATCTCTTCGGCCACCTCATTCAGAACTCTGTGGTGTAGACCGTCTGGTATAGGTGACCTATCGACCTTCAGACCTTTTCGTTCCCTAAGTACCTTCTCCCTAGTAATGGAAACTTTACGCATTTCTGCCCCCCTGGCATCCTTAAACATCTGGTACCCACAGTGAAGACTGATGCAAAATACTTATTCAAATCATCTGCCATTTCCTTGTCCCCCATACTACCTCTCCAATATCATTTTCCAGTGCTCTGATATCTATTCTTGCCTTGCTTTTACACTTTATATATCTGAAGAAGCTTTTGGTATCCTCTTTAATATTATTGCCCGTCTTACCTTCGTATTCCATCTTTTCTTCCTTTATGACTTTTTAGTTGTTTTTTAAAAGCTTCCCGATCCTCTAACTTCCCACTAATTTTTGCTCTATTACTGCCCTTTCTTTGGCTTTTATGTAGGCTTTGACTTATCTTGTCAGCTACAGTTGTGTCATCCTGCCTTTAGAATGCTACTACTTCTTTGGGATAAATTGCTTCCAGAAATTCTCATCAGTATTCAGTTCTGATCAATCTTGGCCTGCTCCTCTCTCACGCCTCTGGAATTCCCTTTACTCCACTGTAATATAGATACATCTGACCTTAGCTTCTCATTCTCAAACTGCATGATGAATTCTATCATATTATGTCACTGGCTCCTGAGGGTTCCTTTACCTTAAACTCTCTAATCGGTTCCAGTTCATTGCACAACACCCAATGCAGAAGACCTGATCCCAGATTTGGCTCAACCAAGCGTTCTCATGGGCATTCTAGAAAATCCCCCTTTTGGGATCCAGCACCAATCCGATTTTCTCAATTTACCTGCACATTAACATCCCCCGTGAATGTTGTAGCATTGCCTTTTTAACATGCATTTTCTATCTCCTATTGTAATTTGTAGACTTCATCTTTGCTCCTGTTCTGTGGCCTGTATATAACTTCCATCAGGGTCTTCTTACCCTTGTAGTTTCTGAGCTCTATGCACAATGATCCTACACCTTCTGATCCTCTGTCACCTCTTTCTAATGTTTTGATATCATTTTTTACCACCAAATCCACCCCACCCCCTCAGCCTACCTGCCTGTCCCTTCAATAGAATGTGTATCCTTGGACATTAAGCTCCCAACTCTGATCTTCATTCAGCCTCGGCTCAGTGATTTTCTCTCAGCTACAATTCAATGATGCCCACAACGTCATACATGCCAATCTGTAACTGGGCTACAAGTTCATCTGCCTTATTCCATATACTGTGTACACTCAATTATAACAGCTTCAGTCCTGAATTCATCACCCTTTTTGATTTTGTCCTGCTTTTACATTGCAACTCATCCAGTCATTGCAATTTCACCATCAGCCTTTCTTTGTTAACAGTCTCACCGCACACTGCCTCTATTTGTAAACCAACTACCTCATCCTCAGCACTAGCACTCCAGTTCCCATCCCCCTCCCAAAATAGTTTAAACCCTCCCCGACAGTTCATGCAAATATATACAAATGACCTGGATGAAAATGTGTATGAGTGGATGAGGAAGTTTGTAGATGACACAAAGATTGGTGGTGTGGATAATATATAAGGTTGCCAATGGATAGAGTGAGATTATAGATCTTTTGCAGATATAGGTAGAGAAATAGCAGATGGAATTTAATATGGACAGGAGTGAGGGGTCACACTTTTGAAAGATCAAATGTAGAGGGACAGGACAGTTAATAGGGCCTGAAACAGTGTTTATGGACGGAGGGATCTTGGGGTACAAGTCCATGGCTCCCTGAAAATGGCTGTACAAGGAGACGGTGTGGTAAAGAAGGCATATGGTATGCCTGTAGCACAAAAAAACGCTGGAGGGATTCAGCAGGCCAGGCGGCATCTATGGAAAAGAGTATACAGTCCATGTTTTGGGGTGGGACCCTTCATCAGGACTGGAAAAAAAAAGATGAGAAGTTAAAGCAAGAAGGTGGGGGAGGGGAGGAATATGTTCCAGGTGATAGGTGAAATCTGGAGAGGGGGAGGGGTGAAGTGATGAGCTGGGAAGTTGTTAGGTGAAAGAGAAAAGGGCTTGAAAGAGGAAATCTGATAGGAGAGGACAGAAGACCATGGAAGAAAGGGAAGGGGGAGGAGCACCAGAAGGAGGTGATAGGCAGGTAAGGAGCTGGGCAAGGGAGGGAAACAGGAATGGAAATGGTGGAGGACGGGGGGGGGGGGGCAATTACCAGAAATTCAAGAAATCAATGTTCATGCCATCAGGTTGGAGGCTATCCAGACGGAATATAAGGTGTTGATACTCCAACCTGCGTGTGACCTCATTGCAACAGTAGAGGAGGCCATGGACTGACATATTGGAATAGGAATGGGATGTAGAATTGAAATGGGTGGCCACCAGGAGATTACGCTTTTTCTGACGGACTGAGCGTAGATGCTCAGTGAAGCAGTCTCCCAATCTAGATTGGGTCTCACCAATATACAGGAAGCCACACTGGGAGTACTGGATGCAGTAGATGGAGCCCTAAATGGTATTAAGGGAGGAGGTGTAGGGCAGGTATGGCCCTTGTTCCATTTGCAAGGCTAGGTATCAGGAAGGAGATCAGTGGAGAGGGTTGAACGGACAAGGGAGTCGCATATCCCTGCAGAAAGTGGGAAGTGGGGGGGTGAAGATGTGCTTGGTGGGGGATCCTGTTGGAAATGGCAGAAGTTATGGGAATTTATGCGCTGGACATGGAGGCTGGTGGGGTGGTAAGTGAAGACAAATGGAACCCTATCCCTAGTGGGGTCGTGGGAGGATGGGGTGAGGACAGAGCTTCACAAAATGGAAGAGTTGTGGGTGAGGCAGTGTTGATGGCGGGGGAAGGAAAGCCCCTTTCTTTGAAGAAGGAGGACATCTCATTCCTGGGGTTCTGAAAGAGGTAACGGTTGAGATTGTGGAGGCATTGTAATGATCTTTCCAAGTCATTGGACTCTGGCATGGTACCAGAGGACTGTCACTCCACACTTTAAGAAAGAAGGAAGGCAGCAGAAAGGAAATTATAGACCAGTTATTCTGACCTCAGTCGTTAAGGATGAGGTTATGGAGTACTTGATGACACAGGACAAGATGAAACAAAGTCAGCATGGTTTCCTTAAGGGAAAATCTTGTCGGACAAACCTTTTTGAATTCTTTGAGTAAATTACATGTAGGATAGATAAAGGGGATGTAGTGGAAGATGTATATTTGGACTTTCAGAAGTCCTTTTACAAGGTGCCACACATGAGGCTGCTTACCAAGTTAAGAGCCCATGGTACTACAGGAAAGTTACTGGCATGGTTAGAGGCTGATTGGTGGGAGGCAGCGAGTGGGAATAAAAGGATCCTTTTCTAGTTGGCTGCCAGTGACTGGTGTTCCACAGGGTTCGCTGTTGGGACCTCATTTTTTTTATATTGTATGTCAATGATTTAGATGATGGAATAGATGGCTTTGTTGCCAAGTTTGCAGGCGATATGAAGATTGGTGGAGGGCAGGTAGGTGGCTGAAAAACTTAGACAGATTAGGAGAATGGGCAAGTGAAATACACTGTTGGAAAATGCACTTTGGTAGAAGAAATAAATGTGCAGACTATTTTCTAAATGGGAAGAAAATCCAAAAATCTGAAATGCAAAGGAACTTGGAAGTCCTTGTGCAGAAAATCCTAAAAGTTAACTTGAAGGTAGACTTGGTAGTTAGGAAGGCAAATTCAATGTCAGCATTCATTTCAAGAGGTCCAGAATAGAAGAGCAGGGATATGATGCTGAGGCTTCATAAGGCACTGGTGAGGCCTCATAGAACCATAGAACATTACAGCACAGAAACAGGCCTTTTGGCCCTTCTTAGCTGTGCCAAACCATTTTTCTGCCTAGTCCCACTGACCTGCACCTGGGCCATATCCCTCCATACACCTCTCATCCATGTACCTGTTCAAGTTTTACTTAAATGTCAAAAGTGAGCCCACATTCACCACTTCATCTGGCAGCTCATTCCACACTCCCACCACTCTCTGCATGAAGAAGCCCCCCCCCAATGTTCCTTTTAAACTTTTCCCCCTTCACCCTTAACACATGACCTCTGTTTTTTTTTCTCCCCTAGCCTCAGTGGAAAAAGCCTGCTTGCATTCACTCTATCTGTACCCAACATAGTTTTATACACCTCTATCAAATCACCCCTCATTTTCCTACACTCCAGGGAATAAAGTCCTAACCTATTCAACCTTTCTCTGTAACTCAGTTTCTCAAGTCCCGGCAACATCCTTGTAAACCTTCTCTGCACTCTTTCAACCTTATTAATATCTTTCCCATAATTAGGTGACCAAAACTGCACACAATACTCCAAATTTAGTCTCACCAATGTCTTGTACAACCTCACCATTATGTTCCAACTCTTATACTCAATACTTTGATTTATAAAGGCCAATTTACCAAAAGCTCTCTTTATGACCCTATCTACCTGTGAAGCCACTTTTAGGGAATTATGTATCTGTACTCCCAGATCCCTCTGTTCTACTGTACTCCTCAGTGTCCTACCATTTGCCTTGTACGTTCTACCTTGGTTTGACCTTCTGAAGTGCAATACCTCCCACATGTCCACATTAAACTCCATCTGCCATTTTTCAGCCCATTCCTCCAAATGGTCCAAATCCCTCTGCAAACTTTGAAAACTTTCCTCACTGCCCACTACACCTCCAGTCTTTGTATCATCAGCAAATTTGTTGATCCAATTTGCCACATTATCATCCAGATCATTGATATAGATGACAAATAACAATGGACCCAGCACTGATCCCTGTGGCACACCACTAGTCACAGGCCTCCACTCAGAGTAGCAAACCTCCACTACCACTCTCTGACTTCTTCCATTGAGCCAATGTCTAATCCAATTTACTACCTCTCCATGTATACCTAGCGACTGAATCTTCCTAACTAACCTTCCATGCAGGACCTTGTCAAAGGCCTTACTGAAGTCCATGTAGACAACATCCACCGCCTTCCCTTCATCCACTTTCCTGGTAACTTCCTTGAAAAACTCTAATAGATTGGTTAAACATGACCTACCACACACAAAGCCATGCTGACTTTTTCTAATATGTCCCTGTCTATCCAAATACTTGTAGATCCTATCTCTTAGTATTCCTTACAATAATTTACCTACTACCAATGTCAAACTTACCAGCCTATAATTTCCCGGCTTACTTTTGAGCCTTTTTTAAATAACGGAACTCCAATCCTCCGGGCACCTAACCCATGGATATTGACATTTTAAATCTTTCTGCCAGGGCCCCTGCAACTTCAACACTAGTCTCCTTCAAGGTCCAAGGGAATATCCTGTCAGGTCCTGGGGACTTATCTACTCTTATTTGCCTCGACAGCAAGCACCTCCTCCTCTTTAATCTGTATAAGTTCCATGACCTCCCTACTTGTTTGCCTTGTTTCCATAGACTCCATTCCAGTTTTCTTAGTAAATACAGATGCAAAAAATCCATTTAATATCTCTCCCATTTCTTCAGGTTCCATACATAGCCGACCACTCTGATCTTCAAGAGGACCAATTTTATCCCTTACTATCCTTTTAATCTTAACATACCTGTAGAAGCTCTTAGGATTATCCTTCACCCTGACTGCCAAAGCAACCTCATGTCTTCTTTTAGCCCTCCTGATTTCTTTCTTAAGTATTTTCTTACTCTTTTTATACTCCTCAAGCATCTTATTTCCTCCCTGTTGCCTGTACATGTTATACATCTCTCTCTTCTTCTTTATCAGAGTTCCAATATCACTCGAGAACCAAGGTTCCTTATTCTTATTCATTTTGCCTTTAACCCTGACAGGAACATACAAACTCTGCACTTTCAAAATTTCTCCTTTGAAGGCCTCCCACTTACCAATGACATCCTTGCCAGAGAACAACCTGTCCCAATCTGTGCTTTTTAGATCCTTTCTCATTTCTTCAAATTTGTCCTTTTTCCAGTTTAGAACTTCAACCGGAGGACCAGATCTATCTTTGATCAAGTTGAAACTAAAACTTCATCTTGAGTAATGTGAACAGTTTTGGTCTCCTCATCTAAGAAAAGATGTGCTGGCATTGGGGAGGGTCCAGAGGCGGTTCACAAGGATGAATCAGGGAATGAAAGGGTTATCATATGAGGAACATTTGATGGCTCTAGGTCTGTACTTACTGGAATTTAGAAGAATGAGGGGAGATCTCATTGAAACCTTTAAATTATTGAAAGGCCTAGAAAGAGTAGATGTGGAAAGGATGTTTCCCATGGTGGGGGAGTGTAGGACAAGAGGGCACAGCATCAGGATAGAGGAGCGTCCATTTAAAACAGATGTAGAAAATTTTCTTTAGTGAGACATTGGTGAGTTTGTGGAATTTATTACACAGGCAGCTGTGGAGGCCAGGTTGTTCAGTGTACTTAAGGCAGAGCTTGATAGGTTCTTGATTGGACACGGCATTAAAGGTTATGGAGAAGGCCGGGGAGTGGAGCTGAGAATGGGGTAAGAAAAGGGGGTCAGCCATGATTGAACGGTGGCGCAGACTCAATGGGACAATGGCCTAATTCTGCTCCTATGTCTTATTGTCTTATTACGTCATTTGTTCTGTAATGAAAAAGTTCATCCTGAGAGCAGATGTGCCAGTGGTAGGCTAGGAGAAGGGGATGGCATCTTTACAAATGACGGGTGGAAGAGGAATAGTTAGTGTAGCTGTGTGGATCAGTAAGTTTATAAAATATATCAGTAGACAGTGAGATTAAGAAAAGTGAGGGAGGTGTCAGAAATGGATTAGGTAAATTTGAGGGCAGGGTGGAAGTTGGAGTCAAAGTTAATGAAGTCAATGAGCTCAGCATGGTTGCAGAAAGCAAGCCCAATGCAGTTGTCAATGCAGTGTAGAAAAAGTTGGAGAGTGAGTTGGCTTGGAGCATAGACTGTTCCATGTAGATGAAGAAAGGCAAGCATAACTGGGACCCATGCAAGTGCCCATGGTTACACCTTTGGTTTTAAGGAAGTAGGAAGAAGTTGGAGGAAGGTGAAATTATTGAGAGCAAGGCCTGATGGAGGAGTGAGATGGTGGAGGGGAACAGGTTGAACCTGTTATCTAGAAAAAAGTGGAGAGCTTTAAGGCCCTCCTGAAGGGGGAGGAGGTGGATAGGTACTGGATATCCATGGTGGAAATGAAAAGATCAGGGCAGAGAACTTGAAGTAATTGAAAAGATCCAGAGTGTGTGAAGTGTCACGGATGTAGGTAAGAAGGGACTGAATCGAGGGGGGGGGGGGGCGGTAAAACAGAGTCAGGGTATGCAGATATAAGTTCAGTGGGGCAGGAACAAGCTGAAACAATGGGTCTAACTGGAGAGGCAGGTTTGTGGATCTTGGGTAGGAGGTAGAAATAGGAGGTGCAGAACAAGGGAACTCTAAGGTTGGTAGCAGTGGGTAGGAGATCCCTAGAGTTAATCATGTCAGTGATGGTGCAGTTGACAATGGCCTGGTGCTCCTTAATGTGGTCCTGTTCGAGGGGTAAGTAGGAGGAGGTGTCTGAGAATTGTCCTTAGCAAGGTAGAGGCCAGACTACTACAACACACTCCTTATCTGTGGGTTTGATGGTGAAGTTTGGATTTGTGCAGAGGGAGTGGAGAGTAGAGCGTTCAGAGGGAGTGAGCTTGGAATTGGAGAGAGGAGTGCTAAAGTCGAGACGGTTGATGTCTCATTGGCAGTTGGCAATGAGAAGATCCGAGCAGGAAGAAGACCAGAGCGGGGTGTCCAGGAAGAGATAGAGGGTTGAAGGCGGGAGAAGGGGTCATTGGTACTGGTATGCCTGCCTTTACAAGTCAAGGCACTGATTTCAACAGACAGGAAGACTAGAGTGTCACATTCAGTTCCAGCCACCCCATTATGGAAGGATGAGGAGGCTTTGGAAGGAGTGAAGAGGGTGCTGTCTGGATTAGAGTGTGTCAGTTATAGAGGGAGATTGGACAAACTTGGAGCGGCAGAGGCTGAAGGGAAATTTGTAATATTATGAGGAGGCACAATATAGGTTGACAGCTGGTAGCTTTTTCCCAGAGTTGAAATGACTAATACAGGGCATGCATTTAAGGTGAGAGGGGGTAAGTTAAAAGGAGATGTGACGTGCAAGTTTTTTTTGCACTCTCAGAGTGATGGGTGCCTGGAATGTTCTGCCAGGGATCGTATTGAAGGCAAATACAATATAGATATTTAAGAGGCTCTTCGATAGGCACATGGATAAGCAGAGATTGGAGGGATATGGACCATATACGGACAGTTGCGATTAGGTGCTGTTAGCTTATTTACTTCAGCATAACTTTGTGGGCAAAAGGGCCTGTTGTTGTGCTATACCATTTTATAATCTAGAACCAAAAAATCAGGGAGTGAATCACCAATCATTTGGACAGATGTGGATTGATTGATTAAGTCATTGTGCATTCAGCAAAGTTGATTTCCTTCAGAGTTGGGTGGCAGGGTGGAGATACATCTCTATCAAAGGAGGTGTAAGTCACTCTTTCACTCTGCTAGCTCATAGGTCACCCATAGCACCTGTTTATCTCACCCCCTCCCACCGATCAGAATCATGTGAAGCCATGGGAGCAGGTGGTGGATGGTCATATGAGCAGCAGGTCCATATCACAAGTCCTGGTTATGTAACCACTGACACCAGGCAGACAATCTCTGCAGAGTATTGATAATGGCTGGGGTCACCCGTCTTGTGAAGACACTGCCCAGAAGAAGGCAATGGAAAACCAATTCTGTGGAAAAATTTGCCAAGAACAATCATGGTCATGGAAAGACCGTGATCGCCCACGTCATATGACATGGCACAGTATGCACAATGTCAAAGTAACCTAATAAACTTTTTAAAAGAAGTAGCTGCAAGGGTGAATGGGGGAAATGTGGTTAATGTACATTATGGACTTCAAAAGGCTTATGATAATTGATTCTTGTCATCAAAATTGAAGGCCAAGAATTCAATCAAATAAATGCTACCAAATGAGTCAGACTCATGAAACACATTAGAACAAGTTAATAGATTTAATTTAGAAAATGGGAATGGAATGTATTTATCCAGTCTACGTTGTTGGTGAGAAATTGGTGAGATCACATTCTGAGTACCGTGTGCAATTCTGATTGTCTAGCTCTGGGAAGGGTGTCACTAATCTGAAAAACATTCACCAGGAGTTACTGGGACTAGAAGACGTAAGTAAGGAGAGAAAGGATAGGCTGTTGCTTGTTTTCCTTGGTGGTGGAAGGTTTGACTTAAAGGGGATCTTGAGGGGCATATTTTGCAAACGGGGAAGTGAGTGTATGGAATGAGCAGCCAGAAGAAGTGGCAGGTGTGGAAGAAATTACAACAATTAAAAGTCATTTGGACAGATGCATGGATAAGAAAGGTTTAAAGGGTAAAAGCCAAACACAGTTTCATAGGACAAGCTCGGGCAGGACTGGTGAAATTTAAGGCTCAGTTTAATTTTGATTAGCAAATGAAGCGACGGGATGGAAAGATAAGAGATCTGGGGTATAGGTGGATAAATTGTCAAAACTGGTTGAGTTGGTAAGAAAGTTGTTAACAAATAACAGAAAGGAATCCAGTGTTCATAAACAGAGGCATGGAATACAGGAGCAGGGATCAACCATTGTTTCAGCTACAGCTGAACTTTCTGGCCTTACACTAGAAGAGATGTAAAGCAGGGATCTAATGGAGCCATGCAAGGAAGAACAGGGGGAGATTGTTGCTGTTGAAGGAGGTGTCAAGAGTAAGGGACCATCAACTGAAGGGTAACAATATGGTTCAGCCTCGCTGCTCCAGGTTCAATCCTGACCTGTGCGGAGTTTGCACATTTCTCCCTTTGAGTCTTCTCCCTCATTCTACAGACATGTGTTAGTAGGTTAATTAGTCAATGCAGATTGACTCTAATGTGGAATCTGGGAGCTGTTGCTTGGGAGATGGGGAGATTAGGTTAGTGGAGAAATCCGTGAGCCGGCGGGGGGGGGGGGGGGGGGGGGGAACTTGATTGGCAAGGATGTCCTCCTGGCAAAAGAACCAAAGGTGACAAGAATGGTTGTTTTTAAAATGCCTGGGGAAGCTGTGGGAGCAGATGTAATTGCAGTTTTCAATGGGAAATGGAATGCTTATCTATAAAGAAAGAAATAGCAGACAATGAGGAGAGTGAACAGTATTAAAACCCAAGTTTATCCTTCGAGTCATTGATCAGCGAGTGAGTGGCTGCTTTAAAAAATATATTTCTGAAATTCAATTTGGCTTCACATTCAACTGCCTATACTTTTCAGAGTTTTGCCAACAGTAAACAAGCTGTGTCCCAGCGGTAATTAATGTTAATTGGATGGTCATTTAGAACTGGTACCACAATAGCTGGTAATTGCAGTCAGCAGGGGCTGATTCAGGTCTTTTGGATATGAACAGATCATGCTGACACACAAATTGAATAGAGTGCAGAGCTCAGGAATCTGATGCACAGGAGGAAGGAATCAATGTTCTCAGACTTGTGTTACTTAAATAGGAAGGCAGAGGTTGAAACAAAAGACGACATTCCATCAGAATAACAAGTTAATAACGAGCCTCACTACAAGGGGAGTAGAGAAGAAATACTCAGATTCCCCAATCATTAGGAGCTAGCTGAGACCTGTAATCCCTACACCATAGCAACTCCAGAAGACTTGGTGTCCTGCAGACCAAACTGTGCAAGTCATTGGTGAGACAACACTTGGAGTATTGTGTCCAGTTCTGGTCACCCAGCTACAGGAAATTGTGCAGAAAAGACTCACATGGATGTTGCTGGGACTGGAGGGCCTGAGGTATAAGAAAATGCTTGGTCTTCTTTCCCCGTAGCATAGGAGGCTGAAGGGTGACCTTTTAGAAGTTTATAAAATCCTGTAAGGCATCAAGAAGGCGAATGGTTACAGTCTTTGTCCCAGGGTAAGGAGTCTAAAGTGAGAGGGATTAGGTGTAACGTGAGATGGCAATGATTCAAAGGCAAAATGAAAAGCAACTTTTTCACACAGAGGGAGGCGGCAGATTGCTAGAGGACGGAGTAGAGGAAGGTACAATTACAATGTTTAAATTGGTCAGCATGGATGAACTGGGTTGTAGCACATAGAAACGGCTGGAGTTTGCAGAGAGAGATCATCCAGACACCACTGACAGGACATGAGACAACCTCCACTGCATGTGCCTCTACCAAACAACAGTGGACTGATGACATCTTGAAGAGAAACTTTTCAGAACGTAGAACTATGGGGCACAGAGGACATGTGAGACAACAAAATGCAGTGAGCGTACGGACTGTTTCAGTAACTGAGAACTGTATCATATGCTGCGTTCTCAGTGCTGGGTTAAAGTACCTCACACAGATGGAGGTGAACCTTCAGTAGGACCTGGGGTTGAGGGTCAAGTGGCTCCTGTATCAATGGAAGACTTGGGCTGTAAGTCATTGGATCACATTGAGTGTTAGATTAATAGTCAAGAATGACACGGGTCAATCCAATGCAGGGCTTCAAAAATTTCTGAAGATATCTAGAGGAATGAGGAGGGTTTCAACCAGGACAGTGAAGGCAACAAAAAATCTAGGCCACAGACTGATTGCAGATGTCTGTAATCTGGAGCAAAAAAACAGCAAACTTGCTGGAGGAACTCAATGGGTTAGATAGCATCAAAATCACCTTCATCTTTTCTCCTCCCAGACCTCCAACCTCTAACCTCCACTCACTCACCTGTCTCTATCTGCCCTCTTTTCCATTCATCACCTGGTTCCACTGATCACCCAACCTCTGCCTTGCCTCTCCTCTTTATACAAGCCCTTTCCCCCTCCACCCTCAGTCCATTTGAAGAGGCTGGATCTGAAATATCCCTTTCCTCCACAAATGCTGCTTGATTTGCTGAGTTCCTCCAGCAGATGTGAACAAGTCACCTGGACCAGACAGAATGCATTCAATGAATGGTGGTCCAAGGAGATATAATGGAGATGCAGAGAATGGAGGGATTTGGCCCTTGTGCAGACAGCAGGCACTTGCTGTCATTAGCTTTATTAGGTCAGCACACCATTGTGGGCTGTACCTTTTCCTGTTCTTTATTGTTTCGTATTCTATAATTCAACACACCAAGTTATAGAAAGAGGCAGGCTAAGACTTCATTCTTGAGCACAAGAGACTGAGTATAAAATCATAGATAGAGTGAGTTCACACAGACGTTGCAGGGAGAGGGTATCAAAATGCAGAGGGCATAGGCTTAAGGTGACAGGGGAAAGATTTAAAAGTGAGCTAAGAGGCAACTTTTTCCCAGAAAGGGCGATGGCTTTATGGGATGATGTGCCAAAGGAAATAGTTGAGGAGGGTAAAATTATGATGTTCAAAAGATACCTGGGCAGATGAATAGAGAGGATGGGTTTAGATCAGGGGTTCCCAACCTGGGGTCCACGGACCCCTCGGTTAATGGTAGGGGTCCATGGCATAAAAACGGTTGGGAACATTTGGTTTAGAGGGATATGGGTCAAGTACAGGTAGGTGAGATGAGCTTAAATGGACATCTTGCTTGACATGGACCAGTGGTCCTATGACTCATTCCATCCTGTTGAGTGGGATAGGATTGGGGAAAGGTTGGTCAGCGTAACCTCATTTACAGAGAAACTTTTGAAAGCAATGATCCTGGAAAAAATTGACATCCATTTAGGGAAGTTTAGTTTGATTAAGGAGAGCCAGGGCAGATAATTAAAGGGCAGTTGTGTTGATTTGTCACAGAGTCACAGAGCAGAAAAGTGATCCAATACTGTGCTGACTATCAAGCTCTTGTTTACACTAAAATTACACTAATCTGGGTAGCTATCAAGTAAGCTGCTTTATCCAGATGGTGCCGAGCTTTTACAGAGTTGTTGGAGCTGCACTAATCCACAAGCTGGAGAGGAACCTTATCTCAGCGTCTCTCACAGTCTTTCATGTCTCAGTGAAATTACCAGTCATCTAACTTGGGAAGAGGGCAGGGTCAAACTGTTAAACTTTCTCTCATAAGATGTCCCTTTCATCCAGATGGACTGAGAGCAGAAACGGATATGTCGGAATATGATATGGAGAATAAAGTCAAGCTGCTGGAGGAACTCAACAGGTCAGGCGCCATCTGGGGTGGGATCGTTGCTGGGCCCACTTTCATTGGTCATCTGTTTTAATGAAGGTTGTTAACGTGGTTAACATTTGCAGAAGAGACACAATTGAATGTGACAGTGAAACAAGTTGCCCAAGTTCACAAGGGCAACTTGGGAAGTGCGCCAGAGAATGGCAAATGGAATTTATCTTGGAGAAGTACATGGTGTTGGAGTTTAGTGAGTTAAACCAGGGCAAGACTTACGAAATAAGGGCCCTAGAACAGTCAGACCTAGTGTATGGGTACATAGTTCTCTAAAAGCAGTGATACCCAAGGCATTTGGCATGCTTGCCTTCATTGGCCAACACATCGAGTATAAGTTGGTTTATTGTTGACACGTGTACTGAGATACAGTGAAAATCTTCACTTTGTATGCCTTCTATTCAAATCATTTCATCACATCAATACCTTAAGGTAAATCAAGGGACAGAATCCAGAAATATTAGTGTTACAGAGAAAGTGCGGTGTTTTGCAATTCTTTTCGCTACATTCTTGGAAGGATGTCATTCAGCTTGGAAGAGTGTGGAAGATTACTGGGATCGGAATGCGTGTGTTAAAACTAGAAACTGCATTCTCTAGAGCAGAGGAGACTGAGGGTGACTTTGTGTATAAAGTCATGAGGGCATAGATAAGGTGAAGTTTTTTACCCAGGATAGGGAAGTTTAAAACCAGAGGACATAGGTTTAAAGGTGAAAGGGGAAGATTTAAAGAGTAACCGAGGGGCACTTTTTTCACACAGTGATGGCTATATGGAGCAAGTTTGAGAAGCGGATGCCATTACAATATTTTAAAGGCAGTTAGATAGATACATGGACATTAAAAGGTATAAGGATATGGTCAAAATGCAAGGAAGTGGAACTAACTCAAGTAGACAAAAAAAACAAGGGTCTCGGCCCGAAACGTTGGCTACTTTTTTCTCATGGATGCTGCCTGATCTGCTGAGTTCTTCCAGCATTGTGTACGTATTCATAGTTCAAGTAGACAACTTGTTTGACATGGACAACCAAGTTGGGTGAGGGGCCGTTTTTTGTGTTGTATAACTGGATGACCCCAGAAGACATTCAGCACTACACAGTATGTCATAATGGTCAAATTGAGACCTAGTTTAAAGGGGCACAGGAGGTGCAGCTAAACACTCCTTGTTACAGGGCTTTCAGGATGAGATAGTTCATGGGATAGTTGAGGGGGTGGGGTAAACAAGGAGGATATGTAGCAAAGTTAGTTAGCGGAACAATTTTAATTGTGTGGGTGGGTGAAGTGCTAGAAAAATAAATAAAACTGGAGAACAAAACAAGAGGTCATCATATTGAGGAGAATGTCACGGGCAGGGTCAGGTGAAAGTGTTAATTACGTGGGTGGATTTCAGAGAAGTCAGAAATAACAAGGCAGAGAGAGGTGGGAAATAAATTACAGTAACATTAGCTGGGATAAAAGCACAGAAAAAGATATAGGATGCAAGGGTGGAAGAAACAGGGAGAAAAGTGGGCCAATTAGGTAGGCCCTGAGCCATTCAGTAAGATCATGGCTGATCCAACTGTTGACCTCAACAACACTTTCCCACTCTTTTTCCCTAACCTTTGACTTCCTTGGAAGTTGACTGTCAGTCAGCATCTGCTTTGAAGGCGTTCAATGTCTCCACAATCTCAAGGTTAGGGAATTCCAGTGACATACCACCCACTGAGAGGAGAAATTCTCATCTTTTTCTAAAATGTGCAACTCCTTAACCAATCTGCACAACCCTAATCACTACCTCTGTGAAGTATAATCACTTTGCATTACAATGGACTTTAAAGTTTGTGCTAATTGTGTTCTTTCCGATATAATATATGTTTATGTTTCTCTTGTGAATGTTGTGAATCTTTGTTGTGCATGTGTGGTGCTGCTGCAATTGGACCTGAGCATGCATGTTCCTGTGCGTATGACAGTAAACTCCACCTCATCTCTATTGCTCCCTTTTCTAGGAATAAAATTAAAGAGCTGGGAATGCTCCGTAGATCAGGCCTCACTGGTAGAGAGAGAGGAACAGAACTGGAGAAGTATTGGACACCCTCATAACTGGAAACATCCTCTCAACATCTACCATTATATGATCCAGAATCTTGTATGATTTAATGAGCTTGACTCTCATTCTTCTAAACTCCAGTTAGTTTAGTTCAACATGGAGACACCTTTATGAACTCCCATAGACTCCAGCAACCCAGAGACTTCAGTCTCTGAGGCTAACATGAGAACATTCTTCAGGTGGGTGAACCCACAGAAAGCTTCCGGGCCGGACAGTGTACCTTGCTGGATACTGACAACCTGTGCGATTCTACTGGCTGGAGTGTTCACTGATATCTAATCTTTCATTTCGGCAGTCTGAGGCACACACCTGCTTCAAGCAGACTTCAGTTATGAGCATGGTACCTTCCTGAATGACTATCATCCAGTAGCACTTACACTCGCTATGATGAAGTGCTTTGAGAGGCTGGTGATGAAACGCATCAACTCCTGCCCGAGGTGCGGCTTGGATCCACTCCAATTTGCCCACCATCGTTACAGGTCAACAGGAGGTGCCAGTTTATTGGCTCTTCACTCAGCCCTGGGATCTCTTCATGGTTAGATATTATCACCTTCATTCCTGTAACTTCAGACCGATTGAATACCACGTGTTTGAAGGTGGAATCAAGAGTGAGAACGAGGAGGAATTGCAGAGGGTGGCGAGAGTGGGGAACGAGTTGCCAGCTGAAGCGCGAGGGTTCAAACACGACGTTGGAGTTTACGTGGGAGGAGTAGGAGGGCTATGATCCAGATGTGGGTCGAGGGGAGTATGCAACACAGACCGAGTGAGCCAGGGGGCCTGTTTCTATGCTCTGGTTCTCTATGATTTGAATGCCAGGGAACGGATAAATGTTAGCAGGAATTAAAACCATTGGTGTGTTGGAAGTTGTGTTTTATAGTTGCTTGATCCTGTTTGATCCAATAAGCACAGAACTTTAGCACTGGAAAAGTATCTCCAAGCATGAAGCAAAATCTTGTTGACATGTTCAGTTGCAAGGGACAGGATGGCCATTAGCTGAACCAACACGTTTAATTTCAAGTATAATTGTTATTCACCATGCACGTGAAAGATGGAATTGATTTATTATTGTCACATGTACGGGGATGCGGTGAAAATCTTGCTCTGCTCTTCACACAGATCATTACAACAGTTTTACCTCAACAGCATTGAATAACAGTACAGAATAAAGTGCAACAGCTATGGAGAACATACAGCAGGTAGACAATCTAAAAACTAACAACTTTAGAGAAAACTCGAGGAAATCTGCAGATGCTGGAAATTCAAGCAACACACACAAAATGCTGGTGGAACACAGCAGGCCAGGCAGCATCTAAAGGGAGAAGCACTGTCGATGGTGGATGAAGGGAAGCCCCTTTGTTTAAAAAAGGAAGACATCTCCTTCATCCTGGAATGAAAAGCCTCATCCTGAGAGCAGATGCGGCAGAGACGGAGATTTTAAAATGTTATCCCCTTCTCACAATTCTTCCGTTTCCACCGCATCTGCTCTCAGGATGAGGCTTTTCATTCCAGGATGAAGGAGATGTCTTCCTTTTTTAAACAAAGGGGCTTTCCTTCTTCCACCATCAACTCTGCTCTCAAACGTATCTCTCCCATTTCCCACACATCTGCCCTGACCCAACAACCCGCCACCCCACTCGGGATAGGGTTCCCCTTGTCCTCACCTACCACCCCACCAGCCTCCAGGTCCAACATATAATTCTCCGTAACTACCGCCACCTCCAACAGGATCCCACTACCAAGCACATCTTTCACTCCCCACCTCTTTCTGCTTTCTGCAGGGATCACTCCCTACGCGAGTCCCTTGTCCACTCATCCCCCCCCATCCCTTCCCACCAACCTCCCTCCTGGCACTTATCCTTGTAAACAGAACAAGTGCTACACCTGCCCTTACACTTCCTCCCTCACCACCATTCAGGGCCCCAGACAGTCCTTCCAGGTGAGGCGACACTTCAACTGTGAGTCGGCTGGCGTGGTATACTGCGTCCGGTGCTCCCGGTGTGGCCTTTTATATATTGGTGAGATCCGACGCAGACTGGGAGACCGTTTCACTGAACACCTACGCTCTGTCTGCCAGAGAAAGCAGGATCTCCCAGAGGCCACACATTTTAATTCCACGTCCCATTCCCATTCTGATATGTCTATCCATGGCCTCCTCTACTGTCAAGATGAAGCCACACTCAGGTTGGAGGAACAACACCTCATATACCGACTGGGTAGCCCCCAACCTGATGGCATGAACATTGACTTCTCTAACTTCCATTTATGCCCCTCCTCCCCTTCTTACCCCATCCCTGACATATTTAGTTGTTTGTTTTTTTCTCTCTCTCTCTGCCCATCACTCTGCCTGTTCTCTATCTCCCTCTGGTGCTCCCCTCCCCCTTTCTTTCTCCTGAGGCCTCCTGTCCCATGATCCTTTCCCTTCTCCAGCTCTGTATCACTTTCGCCAATCACCTTTCCAGCTCTTAGCTTCATCCCACCCCCTCCGGTCTTCTCCTATCATTTCGCATTTCCCCCTCCCCCTCCTACTTTCAAATCTCTTAGTATCTTTCTTTTCAGTTAGTCCTGACGAAGGGTCTCGGCCCAAAACGTCGACAGCGCTTCTCCCTATAGATGCTGCCTGGCCTGCTGTGTTCCACCAGCATTTTGTGTGTGAACTTTAGAAAAAAGATACCTTTAAAGATGTCTTGTAGTGAACAGTACTGTTTGTCCTGTCACTTTAAACTGACATTTATTTCAGATTTAGTCCATCATTGAAATTCTGTCTTGTTTTACAGAATTAAACTTCGACATTTTGCTTCCAAAGTTTTATTATATATGTCAAAAGATGATCATGGAACAAATAAGTATATTTTCAAGGCAGCAGTGATCACTGAAAACTCTTCAATAAACATGGGTGAGGCAGTATTGTGTGCCGTTCTGGTGACCTTACCCTCAGGAAAGATGTCCATATGATTGAAAGAGTACAGAGAAAACTTACAAGGATGTTGCCCGGACTTGATCACCTGAATTACAGGGAAAGGTTGAATAGGTCAGGAATCATTCTCTGAATTTATTACCTGGAGCGTAGCTGAATGGCGGCATTTGATAGAGGAATACAAAATTATGAGGGGTATAGATGGGGTAAATGCAAGCAGGCTTTTGACACTTAAATTGGGTGAGAGTAGAACTAGGGGTCATAGGTTACCTGGGATAACCAGAGGGTGAAAGGTGAAATATTTAAAGGGAATCTGATGGGGGACTCCATCACTCAGAAGGTGGTGAGAATGTAGATGAGCTGCTAGTGGAAGTAATGGATTCGGGTTTGATTTCAACAATTAAGAGAAATTTCTGTAAATATGTGAATGGGAAAGTTATGGAGGACAATGGTCCAGGAGCAGGTCGATAGGACTAGACAGAATTGGCACAGACTAGATGGGCTGAAGGGCCTATTCCTGTGCTGAAGTTCTCTGTGACTCTATCTGGACAATGAAGATACATACATCAGGATGCTCTTCACTGACTGAAGCTCTGCATTCAATGCCATCACCCCTGCAAAACCAATCAATAAGCTCCAAGATCTCGTCCTCAACCCCTCCTTGTGCAATGGATCTGCGATTTCCTCACTTGCAGACCCCAGTCCGTTCAGACTGGCAACAACATCTCCTCTACAATCACCATCAGCACTGGTACACCACAAGGCTGTGTGCTTAGCCCCCTGCTCTACTTACTTTATACTTATGAATGTGAAGCAAAGTACAGCTCCAATGCTATATTTAAGTTTGCTGATAACACTGTCGTTGGCCAAATCAAAGGTGGTGACAAATCAGCATATAGGATGGAGATCTGGTTGAAAGATGCCATAACAAACTCTCACTCAACATCAGCAAAACCAAAGAGCAGATTATTGACGACAAGACAGGAAAATGGGCATCCTTGAGCCACTCCGCATTGGGGACTAAAGGTGAAGAAGGCCAGGAACTTTAAATTCTTTGGCTTTATCATATCAGAGGATCTGGCCAGTGCCATTACAAAAAATGGCATGGCAGCACCTCTACTTTCTTGGAAACATAGAAAACCTAGAGCACAATACAGGCCCTTCGGCCCACAAAGTTGTGCTGAACATGTCCCTACCTTAGAAATTACTAGGCTTACCTATAGCCCTCTATTTTACTAAGCTCCATGTACCTATCTAAAAGTCTCTTAAAAGACCCTATCGTATCCGCCTCCACCACCATTGCCGGCAGCCCATTCCACTCACTCACCACTCTCTGAGTAAAAAACTTACCCCTGACATCTCCTCTGTACCTACTCCCCAGCACCTTAAACCTGTGTCCTCTTGTGGCAACCATTTCAGCCCTGGGAAAAAGCCTCTGATTATCCACACGATCAATGCCTCTCATCATCTTATACACCTCTATCAGGTCACCTCTCAACCTCCTTCACTCCAAGGAGAAAAGGCTGTTCACTCAACCTATTCTCATAAGGCATGCTCCCCAATCCAGGCAAACTTAGAAGTTGCAAAGATTCGGCACTTTATCAAAACTTTTTACAAACTTCTATAGATGTGCAATGGAGAGTATACTGGCTGGTTGCATCATGGCCTGGTATGGAAATGCCAATGCCCAACATTGGAAAAGCCTACAAGAAGTAATGGATGCAGCCCAGACTATCACAAGTAAAGCCCTCCACACCATTGAGCACATCTACAAGATGTGCAACATCCATCATCAGCATCCAGGCCATGCTCTCTCTTGCTTCTGCCATCAAGCAGGAGGTACAGAAACCTTGGGTCCCACAACACCAGCTTCAGGAACAACCATCAGGCTTCTGAACCACTGTGGATAACTTCATTCACCTCAACTCTGAGCTGATAACACAGCTGGCGGATGGATGGAGGCGTTCAATGAAGCTGTCTCCAAATTTACAATGGGTATCACCAAAGTAGAGGAGGCTGCATTGGGAGCACTGGATACAATAGATGACCTCAGCAGATTTGCAGGTGAAGCCTGGAAGGACTGTCTGGGTCCTGAATGGAGGTGAGAAAGGTGAATGGGCAGGTGTAGCACTTTGACCGCTTGCAGGGATAAGTCCCAGAAGGGAGATTAGTGAGGAGGGACAAATGGACAAGGAGCTCACCGAGGGAGTGACCCCTGGAGAAAGGGAGGGAGGGAAAGATATAATTGGTAGCAGGATTCCTTTGGAGATAGTGGAAGTTGTGGAGAATGATGTACAGGATGCAAAGGCTCATGGGATGGTAGGTAAGAAACAAGACGAACTCTATCACTGTTAAGGTGGTTGGAAGATGGGGTGAGCGCGGATGTTCGGGAAATAGAGGAGGTGCAGGTGAGAGCAGCGTCAATGGTAGATTGGGAAATGGGGCACACTACTGACCTGTAATCTCACCAATGTCTTGCACTGTTGAGTAAGAATTGCCCCTTTTTTTATATCCATCCTTTTTGTACTAAAGGCCAATATTTCATTCACCTTCATGTTAGCTCCTGTATTTGGAGGCAAGCTATGAGTCTTGAAACAGACACTGTAACAGCACTCTTGTAGATACCTTCCTGTTTCTTCACATGAGATTGTCTGGTCAAGGTGACACCGAACTGTAATATCCATTGAGATCGTGGCTCAGAGTTAGTTGATCTTTAGGTTTATGGGGATAGTTTTGGGGTCAGGTTAGGGCTTAGGGGCACATGATGGAGAGTTAGAGGTCAGGTTGGAGTGCTCTGTGGTCAAAGGCCATTGATCCCCCTGGACTGAAGTTGGGTTGGCGGGCACTATTACGAAGACCAGCAATCTGCGTGGTCAAGGACCAAGATCAACAAGACTTGTGAATGAGGGCTGTTGACACCCCAAGTCAGCGAGCCCCTGCAGGTCAGTGGGTCCCGGGATCAGAGTTTTGTGCAGACAGGAGGCACGGGGGTTGGTGATCCCCAGAGGTCTGTGCAGGTCTGGAGTTCGGTGTCACGTGATCGATGAGTCTGGCAGTTGATAGCAAAGATTGAAGACTGAAGGTCAAAGGCAGAAGTTGACAAGTCCAGAAGTTCAAGGCCCGATATTTGTGAATCCATTGGGGGCTGGGGTCTGGAGCCACCAGTACATTGCGGGTCTGTGGGTGGGAGAGAGAAAAGGGGTTTGTTTTGCTATTGTTTTGTTGTCGTTGCTTGTGTTGTTCTGCTGAATATTGTGCCCGTGGTAGATTGGTGCCAGAATGTATGGTGACACTTGCAGGCGACCCCCAACTGTTCATTAGGTTGTGTTGGTTGTTAACACAAATCACACATTTCACTAGTTGTTTTGATGTTTGTTATTCAGTCGTTAAGTTGAGTCCGACGCTTCGTGACCTCGTGGACCATAGGGTTTCTGTGACAAGATTCGGAAGTAGATTGCCAAGCCATTCTTCTGCACAGATACTGCTGCTGCCCAGGTTGGGACCCGGCTGGGTTTGAACTCAGGACCATCTGCCTTGAAGTCCAGAGCTGATGCCACTACACCAGCAGCCGGCTGGCCCATTTTGATGTACAAATGACAAATAAATCAATCTGAATCTGAATTGAAATCAGAATGTGTTGCCATCTCTGTACTGTTGAAGGAACTGTGTCTGAAGACCTGTATGTCTCCATTTCTGTGGAACTGCTCCTGTGCATCCAGTGAAAAATAATTTTTATTCTATCGATAAGCAACTGGGAGTCACTGTGTGTGGAACTGCCAGTTCCTGAAGTTGGTATGCGTGGGCGCCATAGCACACTAGGAGTCAGTAAACCAGTTTCTATGCCCTTGGGCACGTGTGCTAAACCACATCTGTCTATCCAAGTGTTGCTGATTCCTGACTTTCACAATGCATATTCAGTGTACAGTAATACAGTGGCTGCACAAGACACACTTATTAATACAACAGTTGTGTACCCCTATGGGACTAATATTGTGCTCTGTTACCCAGCACTCCATCTTTGAAAGGTCACTTGATATCTGAAACAACACACAGACAGCTGTCCTGCTGGAACATCAGGACAACAGCTAGTATATTGGAAGCTGCTAACTGAGGCAGAAGATGGTGGCCACTGTGACCAATGATGGCCATTGTGGGATGATTCTGGAGTGAATCAGTGCTTTTATGAGGTGTTAAAATACTGTCCATCTGAGAACATCAGCATTTTCAGCACTTGTGTAATAGTGTGTCAGCTTCAGACTTCGTTCAATGCCCATGCATGACCTTAGTGGTAATGTAGAGGCAAGCTTACTGTGATGAGTTAACAGCCAAGATAATGTCAAAATAATTTCTTTATGCACCTGCAGACTGCTTATGTAGAAAGAAAGTAGCCAGAAGTGGTGGCCTCAGTTAGTTACAAGCATGTCGATTTCAAATGCAAGGAAATCGCATTATGGTGGTTTGGGTCCCAGGGATTGCGTCTTCTCTCTAAGCTTAAGCAGTGGGTTATTCGGTCTTGGCAATGTCTGTGTCATAATGCTTTGTGGAGCACTGAGGCTCACAGTTCCTCATTGGAGAAAGGCTTGGTTCCGAGCTGTTCACCAATATTTTTGAAGCACTGATGTGACATAATTATCAGCATTCAAGTGTTTGAGGGACAACAGGCAGCGTAGTTGTTCCCACAGATCAAGCTCAAAGTAATGGAAAGGAGCATTCAGCCCATAGCATCTCCCAGAGGAGTTACAATTCAGTCCCATTCGGCTCTCATATTTCCCTGTAACGCTGCATCTTACTCTGTCTTACGTGCCCCTTACTTACCCACGCTAGAGGTAATGATGGCCTAATTAATCTACAAGGCACACGAGAAGGACGTGCGGGCAATTTGACATAAAAGCAGAAAGTGCTGGAAAAACTCAGAGAAAGAGTTTCTAGTCTGGGATCATTCACCAGACTGGGACATTTCACAAGGAGAATATGCAAACTGCACACGAGCAGCACCTGAGGTCAAGGTAGGGCTCAGATCTCTGGAGCTACAAGCCAGCGATATCTTATCCACTGTGTTACCTGTTACCATGTCAAGAGCACATTCCAGAAGAGCTGCGACCTGCTGAAGTCCAACAATCATTCCGCAGCTCCCTTTAGTACATCCCCAAGAAAGTTATGTTGAACCCATTTGTCACTCTGAGATTACACAGTGTTTGTGGGAATGAGGTACCGAAGACTGCAGAGGAGCATCGTGCACTGTGATGAAATAGCTCTTTTGTCCACCGTTTGTGTCCACCAGCTAAGGCAACACAAAAGTCTGCAAGTATTGTAAACTGCAGCAAAAAGACGTGAAGTAAATATGAAGTTTGGAGACAGTGGATGAAGAGCTGGGAGACTAGAAATGTACGTGTGTGATCTCTCCAATGACTTGTACAGTTATAGCATGATAAGACCCTAAGGCACAGGAGCAGAATTAGGCCATTTTGCCCATCAAGTCTACCCCACTATTTATTATCCTTCTCAACCCCATTCTCCTCATAACCTTTGACACCCTTACTAATCAGGAACCTGTCAACCTCCACCTTAAGTGTACCCAATGACTTGGCCTCCATAGTCGCCTGTGGCAATGAATTCCACAAATTCACCACCCTCTGTCTAACCTCTGTTGTAAAGGAATGTGCTTCTATTCTGAGACAGTGCCCTCTGGTCCTAGGAACGTCCACTATAGGAAACATTTCCTCTGGATCCACTCTGTCGAGGCCTTTCAATATTCAATCATTTTCAATGAAATTCCCTCATTCTTCTGAACTCTGGTGAATACAGGCCCGGAGCCATCAAACACTCCTCATTCATTAACCCTTTCATTCCTGGGAATATTCTCATGAATCTCCTCTGGACCCTCTCCAATGCTAGCATATTCTTTCTTAGATAAGGGGCCCAAAACTGCTCACTATACTCCGTGAGGTCTGACCAATCATAAAGCCTCAACATTACATGCTAGCAGACACGATGTCACCGCTCTGTTACTCAGTACTTGAGTAATGAAAGCAAGCATACCAAGCACTTTCCTCACCAATTTGTTTACCTGTGTCACCACATTCAAAGAGTTTGTACCTTTCTTTGTTCTAAAATTATCTTTAGGGTCCTAGTGTTTACCAGGCTCTGGAAACTTACTAACCTTTATGACATATAGCATCTCCTCGTTTTAATACTAAGATATTCTAGATCATTCCTTGCCCTAAGCTATCTGTCTACTTGGTGAATACAAAAATATTAATATATGGCATTGCCCACATCTCCAGCTCCCATGGTCTTTTCCTGTTACACCCTCCCCCCACCTTAACATATTTACACAAGCTTTGGAATTCAACTTAACCTTGTCTGCCAATGATATTTCATGGCCCTTTATGTCCTCCTAATTCCTGAGGGTCCTGTATCAACGCATTCCAGGTGAAACACCTACCTGATTTGTGGTTACACTTTTCTGTCCCTGACCAGGTGACTTCATAACTGGAGCTATGACCATCTCCTGGATCGAATTGTCCAGGTACCGCTCCTCCTCTGAAGGTAATTTAGACTGCAGTTCAACACCCTGAGCTGATGCTCCTCAGGAAACATGCTCTTGCTGAGAGCAGCTGCTGGGTTTCCCAACCTCCTGTACCTAGCTGGCCAATTAAACAGCAGGAATACAACCAATGGGAAGGACTCCAATCAGCTATGTATTCAGTTTGTTTACATTTCTGTTTACTACACAGGTAGTGTGTTTTTGTCTAACTAAATTGTCACAGAGTATTGGAGTCATACAACACAGAAACATTCCTTTCAGCTGAATCCATTCATATTGACCAAACTACCCATTTCAATATGACCCTTTTGCCCATGTTTGGTCCATATTGTTTAACCATTTCTATGCATGTGCCTTTTAAATATGCTTAATGTACCTGCCTCAACCACGTCTCTGCTAGTTCATTCCGTATCCTGACTACTGTTCTGGGTGAAAACGTTGCCCCTCAGGTTCCTATTAAATCTCTCCCTACTCACCTTAAACTTCCGCCCTCTAGTTCTTGATTCCCAACCCTTGGAAAAAGACCCTCAATTTCATACACGTCGAAAAGATAACCCTTCATTCTCCTATGCTCCAATGAGTAATGTCCCAACTTATTCACGCTCTCAATAACTCAGACCCCCATGGTATTCCAAATGCAGCCTCATCAATGTCTTGTATAACTGCACCAAACATGCTACCTTCTATACTCAGTATCCTGACTGATGAAGGCCAGAATGCCAAAAACCTGCTTCACCACCCTACCTATCTGCAACATCACTTTCAGGGCAGTTTGTGCATGTAATTGCTAGATCCCTCTGCTCTACAACACTGCCCATGTCCTTACCAAAATGCACACCATGTTCTTATCAAATTAAACTCCACTTACCACTTCTCAAACCACTAATCCAGCTGATTGAGGTCCTTCTGTAAATCTGAAAACTACCTTCACTGTCAACAATAGAACCTATCTGTGCCATCTACAGACTTACTAGCCACGCCTTGTGCATTCCCAACTAAATCATTGCTCGAGATGACAAGTAGCAATGGGCCTAGCACCAAGTGGCACATCACTAGTCACAAACATTGAGTCCAAAATCAGCCTTCCACCATCACCCTTTGGTTTCCACCACCAAGCCAGTTATGCAATTAGAGCCAATCAAACCAATAACACAACCCCTTCGCTACTCCAGTACACTCATGACCATGTGGGCAGACTCCATCTAGAAGATTGCAGATCCCATGTTATCAGCTGTATCCCACATAATGATGAGTCAGAGTACACTATGGAGACAGAGAACTTAGTGACAACAACCTTTTCCTCAATGTCAACAAAACAAAAGAGCTGGTCATTGACACCAGAAAAAGGAGGGGTGGGGGCAGTGTACGTGCTCCTATCTATGTAACACACACAAAATGCTGGAGGAACTCAGCAGGCCAGGCAGCACCTATAGAAAGGAGTAAACAGTCGACATTTGGGCCAAGACCCTATGCTCCGATCTATGTCAACAGTACTGAGGTTCAGAGCTTCAGCTTTCTAGGTGTGGACATCACCAATAGCCTGTCCTGGTCCATTCTCGTTGATGTCACAGCTAAGAAAGCTCACCAACACCTCAAGAGGCTAAAGAAATTCGGCATGTCTCCATTGACTCTTACCAATTTCTATCCAGGATACTGCCTGGCTGCGTAATGGCTTGTAATGGGAATTGCTCTGCATGTGGCCGTGAGAAACTGAAGAGAGTTGTGATCACAGCTGAGCACATCACAGGAACCAGCCATCCCTAGATGGACTCCGTCCACACTTCTCAATGCAATAATGCAGCCAGCATAATCACAGACCTCACACACCCTGGATGCAGTCTCTTCTCTCTCCCATCCCATGGAAGATTAAAACAAAAGCCTGAAAACACATACCACCAAGCTTGAGGACGCCTTCTATCCCACCATCATCAGACTCCTGAATAGATCTCTTGAATGATAAGATGAAATCTTGGCCTCACAATCTACTTGGTTACAATCTTGCACATTATCTTTTACCTGCACTGCACCCTTACGGTAGCTTTTACACTTTATTCTGCATTGTTATTGTTTTACCTGATTCTAGCTCAATGTGCCGAGTAATTATTTGATCTGCTTGAACAGTATGCAGGACAACGAGTCCTTGCAGGTCTTTGGGAGTAGGTCGTTTAGATGGTTTTGGCATGGACTAGATGGGCTTAAGGGCCTGTTTCTGTGCTGTACTCTATGACAAGCTTTTCAATGTATCATGGTACATGTGGCAATAATAAACCAATGGCAATACAATCTAACCAACAGCAGCTTCCTGCTCGTGTTCTCTTTTCCTTATAAGTCCCAGGATCATGCAATCTTCTAAACCATTCGCCACCTCCCCACCCACATTCACATGCAGCCAGATTAGTGTGCTCCAGCATGCTCTTTCATATTGTGTTATTCCACCTCTATTGTCTCATCTTGTTTCTGCCAAAGTGAATCAGTTCATAATTCTCTGAATTAAATTTTAGCTCCCACTTATCTGCCCACTCTGCCTGTCTCCTTGTCTCTTCCTGCAGTCTATCACTCTACTGCACACGGCTTAACTTTCCAAATCTTGATGTTTTTGCAGGTTTGGGATGAAAACCCTGCTTGTCCCTGCAAAATCACTAATGCACATCAGAACATAAAACAGGATCCCTGTAGACCTCCAATCTCTGTCATTCAACACAGACCCAGAATCTTCATTTTTTGTCATTCCCCCAAGACCAGTGATTGTCAGTCATCCAGCATTCACCAGACCTCAGGCTCCTTCACCATCTGTCACCCCTGTAGACCACAACCCCAGTGACATCCACAGTCTGACATATCCCATTGAGCACACATCAAGAACCACAACTATCAGTCATCCCCCGCTGACCACACCCTGTGTGAACCCCATTGAACACACCCTGAGACCATCGTCATCCATCTTCCCCCAGTCTTCTCCATTAACCACACCACTGTGTCCTTCACACTCTTTGATCTCCAGAAGCAGTCTATTTGCCGACTGTCCTAGTCTAACTGCCCAGACTGCAGGGACCTTCACTGCCTGCCATCCCTCATTGACCACACACAGGAGACCATTCCTCACTGACCATAGCCCGGGATGGTCACTGCCTGCCATCGACCACACACAGGAGACCATTCCTCACTGACCATAGCCCGGGATGGTCACTGCCTGCCATCCCTCATTGACCACACACAGGAGACCATTCCTCACTGACCATAGCCCGGGATGGTCACTGCCTGCCATCCCTCATTGACCATACACAGGAGACCATTCCTCACTGACCATAGCCCGGGATGGTCACTGCCTGCCATCCCTCATCGACCACACACAGGAGACCATTCCTCACTGACCATAGCCCGGGATGGTCACTGCCTGCCATCCCTCATTGACCACACACAGGACACCATTCCTCATTGACCATAGCCCGGGATGGTCACTGCCTGCCATCCCTCATCGACCACACACAGGAGACCATTCCTCACTGACCATAGCCCGGGATGGTCACTGCCTGCCATCCCTCATCGACCACACACAGGAGACCATTCCTCACTGACCATAGCCCGGGATGGTCACTGCCTGCCATCCCTCATCGACCACACACAGGAGACCATTCCTCACTGACCATAGCCCGGGATGGTCACTGCCTGCTATCCCTCATTGACCACACACAGGAGACCATTCCTCACTGACCATAGCCTGGGATGGTCACTGCCTGCCATCCCTCATTGACCACACACAGGAGACCATTCCTCACAGACCATAGCCTGGGATGGTCACTGCCTGCTATCCCTCATTGACCACACACAGGACACCATTCCTCACTGACCATAGCCCGGGATGGTCACTGCCTGCCATCCCTCATTGACCACACACAGGACACCATTCCTCACTGACCATAGCCTGGGATGGTCACTGCCTGCCATCCCTCATTGACCACACACAGGAGACCATTCCTCACTGACCATAGCCCGGGATGGTCACTGCCTGCCATCCCTCATTGACCACACACAGGAGACCATTCCTCACTGACCATAGCCCGGGATGGTCACTGCCTGCTATCCCTCATTGACCACACACAGGAGACCATTCCTCACTGACCATAGCCCGGGATGGTCACTGCCTGCCATCCCTCATTGACCACACACAGGACACCATTCCTCACTGACCATAGCCCGGGATGGTCACTGCCTGCCATCCCTCATTGACCACACACAGGACACCATTCCTCACTGACCATAGCCTGGGATGGTCACTGCCTGCCATCCCTCATTGACCACACACAGGAGACCATTCCTCACTGACCATAGCCCGGGATGGTCACTGCCTGCCATCCCTCATTGACCACACACAGGAGACCATTCCTCACTGACCATAGCCCGGGATGGTCACTGCCTGCTTTCCCAAAATGACCACAGGCTGGCAGCCATCACTGTCATGATTTTCGCTATCATTAATCTCTCATTGACCATCCCCCAGGACGGTCACTGTCTACTTTCCCGGAATGACCTTCATTGTGAGTCAACCATAAAATCAAAAGACCATAAGACACAGAAGCAGAATTAGGCCATTCAGCCCATTGTGTTGGCTCTGCCATTCCATCATGACTGACTTACTGTATTATCCATGTCAGCCCAATTCTCCTGCCTTCTTCCCATAACATTTGAGGCTGTGATAATTCAAGGACCTATCAACCTCCACTTTAAATATACTCTAAGGCCATGCTTCCATAGCGGTCTGTGGCAATGAATTCCACAGAATTCACCACCCTCTGGCTAAAGAAATTCCTCCTCATCTCTGTACTAAATGGATGTCCCTCTCTTCTGAGGCTTTGTCCTCTGGTCCTAGACTCACCCACTAGAGAGAAGCCCATCCTCTTCATATCAATTCTCCCAATTGCCCAATCTGTTTATGTCCTTCTGCAGACTCTCTGCTTCCTCAACACTCCCTGCCCCTCCGCCTATCTTTGTATCATCCACAGACTTGGACACAAAGCCAATAATTCCTTCATCCAAATTATTGACATATAATGTGAAAATAAATAGTCCCAATATCAACCCCTATGGAAAACCACTATTCACCAGCAACTAGCCAGAAAAGACTTTGGCTCTTTACCTCTTGCCAGCCAGTCAATCTTCTTTGCATGCTAGTATCTTTCCTGTAATATCATGGTTTCTTATCTTGTTAAGCAGCCTGTGGTACCTGTCAAAGGCCTTCTGAAAATCCAAGTAAACAACATTCACTGACTCTCCTTTGTTATTTCCTGCCTGTTATTTCCTCAAACAATTCCACCAAGTACACCAAAACCACATCCTTAATAATCGACTCCAACATCATCCCAACCACTGAGGTCAGACTAGCTGGCCTATAATTTCCTTTCCTCTGCCCCCTCCATTCTTAAAGAAGGGAGTGACATTTGCTATTTTTCAGTCCTCCAGAATCACACCTGCAGGATCTTAACTGTCTGCCAAATCCATGAACCTCAACACCCATCGGACCTTCACTGTCATTAATTCCTCATTGACCACATACCTGGGATGATCCCTGTGTGCTTTTCCAGAATGACCACATGTAGGAGATCTTCATTGTAAATCATCCTCCACTGACCACATCATAAGAACATTCAGTCTACCATCTCCCATGGACCAAGACCACCTCTGTCATAATCCTTCAATGACCATACTCCTATGACCTCAATTAACTGTTATCCCCATTTCACCAGATCCCCAATATCTTCACTGCTGACATTCCACCTGGAGTGCACCTCAAAGAATCTTACAGTCTGTGATCCCTAATTTACCACAGGCATGAGGCCCTAATTGCTAATCATCCTCCTTTGGCCACACTTTGTGGATCTTCACTGTCTGGGACTTCTAATTGATCATACGCCAAGGACCGTTACTGTCTTCCCCCACTGACCTCAGACTGGGATCCTTTACTGTCTGCTATTCCCCAGTGACCAGACTGGGGTCCTTTACTGTCTGCTATTCCCCAGTGACCAGACTGGGGTCCTTTACAGTCTGCCATTCCCCAGTGACCAGACTGGGGTCCTTTACTGACTGAAATTCCCAAGTGACCAGACTGGGGTCCTTTACTGTCTGCCATTCCCCACTGACCTCAGACTGGGATCCTTTACTGTCTGCCATTCCGCAGTGACCAGACTGGGATCCTTTACTGTCTGCCATTCCCCAGTGACCAGACTGGGATCCTTTACTGTCTGCCATTCCCCACTGACCTCAGACTGGGATCCTTTACTGTCTGCCATTCCCCAGTGACCAGACTGGGGTCCTTTACTGTCTGCCATTCCCCAGTGCCCAGACTGGGGTCCTTTACTGTCTGCCATTCCCCATTGACCAGACTGGGGTCCTTTACTGTCTGCCATTCCCCAGTGACCAGACTGGGATCCTTTACTGTCTGCCATTCTCCAGTGACCAGTCTGGGGTCCTTTACTGTCTGCCATTCCCCAGTGACCAGAATGGGGTCCTTTACAGTCTGCCATTCCCCAGTGACTAGACTGGGGTCCTTTACAGTCTGCCATTCCCCAGTGACCAGAATGGGGTCCTTTACTGTCTGCCATTCCCCAGTGACCAGACTGGGGTCCTTTACAGTCTGTCATTCCCCAGTGACAACACTGGGATCTTTTACAGTCTGCCATTCCCCAGTGACCAGACTGGGATCCTTTACTGTCTGCCATTCCCCAGTGACCAGACTGGCGTCCTTTACTGTCTGCCATTCCCCAGTGACCAGACTGGGGTCCTTTACTGTCTGCCATTCCCCAATGACCAGAATGGGGTCCTTTACTGTCTGCCATTCCCCAGTGACCAGACTGGGATCCTTTACAGTCTGCCATTCCCCAGTAAATAGACTGGGATCCTTTACAGTCTGCCATTCCCCAGTGACCAGACTTGGATCCTTTACTGTCTGCCATTCCCCAGTGACCAGACTGGGGTCCTTTACTGTCTGCCATTCCCCAGTGACCAGACTGGGATCCTTTACAGTCTGTCATTCCCCAGTGACCAGACTGGGGTCCTTTACTGTCTGCCATTCCCCAGTGACCAGACTGGGATCCTTTACTGTCTGCCATTCCCCAGTGACCAGACTGGGGTCCTTCACTGTCTGCCATTCCCCAGTGACCAGACTGGGGTCCTTTACTGTCTGTCATTCCCCAGTGACCAGACTGGGGTCCTTTACAGTCTGCCATTCCCCAGTGACCAGACTGGGGTCCTTTACTGTCTGCCATTCCCCACTGACCAGACTGGGATCCTTTACTGTCTGCCATTCCCCAGTGACCAGACTGGGGTCCTTTACTGTCTGCCATTCCCCAGTGACCAGACTGGGGTCCTTTACTGTCTGCCAATCCCCAGTGACCAGACTGGGATCCTTTACTGTCTGCCATTCCGCAGTGACCAGACTGGGGTCCTTTACAGTCTGCCATTCCCCAGTGACCAGTCTGGGGTCCTTTACTGTCTGCCATTCCCCATTGACCAGACTGGGGTCCATTACTGTCTGCCATTCCCCAGTGACCAGACTGGGATCCTTTACTGTCTGCCATTCTCCAGTGACCAGTCTGGGGTCCTTTACTGTCTGCCATTCCCCAGTGACCAGAATGGGGTCCTTTACTGTCTGCCATTCCCCAGTGACTAGACTGGGGTCCTTTACAGTCTGCCATTCCCCAGTGACCAGACTGGGGTCCTTTACTGTCTGCCATTCCCCAGTGACCAGACTGGGGTCCTTTACTGTCTGCCATTCCCCACTGACCTCAGACTGGGATCCTTTACTGTCTGCCATTCCTCAGTGACCAGACTGGGGTCCTTTACTGTCTGCCATTCCCCAGTGACCAGATCGGGGTCCTTTACAGTCTGCCATTCCCCAGTGACCAGTCTGGGGTCCTTTACTGTCTGCCATTCCCCAGTGACCAGACTGGGGTCCTTTACTGTCTGCCATTCCCCAGTGACCAGACTGGGGACCTTTACAGTCTGCCATTCCCCAGTGACCAGACAGGGATCCTTTACTGTCTGCCATTCCCCAGTGACCAGACTGGGGTCCTTTACTGACTGCCATTCCCCAGTGACCAGACTGGGATCCTTTACTGTCTGCCATTCCCCACTGACCTCAGACTGGGATCCTTTACTGTCTGCCATTCCCCAGTGACCAGTCTGGCGTCCTTTACTGTCTGCCATTCCCCAGGGACCAGACTGGGGTCCTTTACTGTCTGTCATTCCCCAGTGACCAGACAGGGGTCCTTTACTGTCTGCCATTCCCCACTGACCTCAGACTGGGGTCCTTTACTGTCTGCCATTCCCCAGTGACCAGACTGGCGTCCTTTACTGTCTGCCATTCCCCAGTGACCAGACTGGGCTCCTTTACTGTCTGCCATTCCCCAGTGACCAGAATGGGATCCTTTACTGTCTGCCATTCCCCAGTGACCAGACTGGGGTCCTTTACTGTCTGCCATTCCCCAGTGACAAGACTGGGAACCTTTACAGTCTGTCATTCCCGAGTGACCAGACTGGGATCCTTTACTGTCTGCCATTCCCCAGTGACCAGACTGGCGTCCTTTACTGTCTGCCATTCCCCAGTGACCAGACTGGGATCCTTTACTGTCTGCCATTCCCCAGTGACCAGACTGGGGTCCTTTACTGTCTGCCATTCCTTAGTGACCAGAATGGGGTCCTTTACTGTCTGCCATTCCCCAGTGACCAGACTGGGATCCTTTACAGTCTGCCATTCCCCAGGGACCAGACTGGGGTCCTTTACTGTCTGCCATTCCCCAGTGACCAGACTGGGGTCCTTTACAGTCTGCCATTCCCCTGGGACCAGACTGGGGTCCTTTACTGTCTGCCATTCCCAAGTGACCAGACTGGGGTCCTTTACTGTCTGCCATTCCCCAGTGACCAGACTGGGATCCTTTACAGTCTGCCATTCCCCAGGGACCAGACTGGGGTCCTTTACTGTCTGCCATTCCCCAGTGACCAGACTGGGGTCCTTTACTGTCTGCCATTCCCCAGTGACCAGACTGGGATCCTTTACAGTCTGCCATTCCCCAGTGACCAGACTGGGATCCTTTACTGTCTGCCATTCCACAGTGACCAGACTGGGATCCTTTACTGTCTGCCATTCTCCTGTGACCAGTCTGGGGTCCTTTACTGTCTGCCATTCCCCAGTGACCAGAATGGGGACCTTTACTGTCTGCCATTCCCCATTGACCAGACTGGGGTCCTTTACTGTCTGCCATTCCCCAGTGACCAGACTGGGGTCCTTTACTGTCTGCCATTCCCCACTAACCTCAGACTGGGATCCTTTACTGTCTGCCATTCCCCAGTGACCAGTCTGGCGTCCTTTACTGTCTGCCATTCCCCAGGGACCAGACTGGGGTCCTTTACTGTCTGCCATTCCCCAGTGACCAGACTGGGGTCCTTTACTGTCTGCCATTCCCCACTGACCTCAGACTGGGGTCCTTTACTGTCTGCCATTCCCCAGTGACCAGACTGGGGTCCTTTACTGTCTGCCATTCCCCAGTGACCAGACTGGTGTCCTTTACTGTCTGCCATTCCCCAGTGACCAGACTGGGGTCCTTTACTGTCTGCCATTCCCCAGTGACCAGAATGGGATCCTTTACTGTCTGCCATTCCCCAGTGACCAGACTGGGGTCCTTTACTGTCTGCCATTCCCCAGTGACAAGACTGGGATCCTTTACAGTCTGCCATTCCCCAGTGACCAGACTGGCGTCCTTTACTGTCTGCCATTCCCCAGTGACCAGACTGGGGTCCTTTACTGTCTGCCATTCCTTAGTGACCAGAATTGGGTCCTTTACTGTCTGCAATTCCCCAGGGACCAGACTGGGGTCCTTTACTGTCTGCCATTCCCCAGTGACCAGACTGGGGTCCTTTACTGTCTGCCATTCCCCAGTGACCAGACTGGGATCCTTTACAGTCTGCCATTCCCCAGTGACCAGACTGGGATCCTTTACTGTCTGCCATTCTCCTGTGACCAGTCTGGGGTCCTTTACTGTCTGCCATTCCCCAGTGACCAGAATGGGGTCCTTTACTGTCTGCCATTCCCCAGTGACCAGACTGGGGTCCTTTACTGTCTGCCATTCCCCAGTGACCAGACTGGGGTCCTTTACTGTCTGCCATTCCCCAGTGACCAGACTGGGATCCTTTACTGTCTGCCATTCCCCACTGACCTCAGACTGGGATCCTTTGCTGTCTGCCATTCCCCAGTGACCAGTCTGGCGTCCTTTACAGTCTGCCATTCCCCAGGGACCAGACTGGGGTCCTTTACTGTCTGCCATTCCCCAGTGACCAGACTGGGGTCCTTTACTGTCTGCCATTCCCCACTGACCTCGGACTGGGGTCCTTTACTGTCTGCCATTCCCCAGTGACCAGACTGGGGTCCTTTACGGTCTGCCATTCCCCAGTGACCAGACTGGGGTCCTTTACTGTCTGCCATTCCCCAGTGACCAGACTGGCGTCCTTTACTGTCTGCCATTCTCCATTGACCAGACTGGGGTCCTTTACTGTCTGCCATTCCCCAGTGACCAGACTGGGGTCCTTTACTGTCTGCCATTCCTTAGTGACCAGAATGGGGTCCTTTACTGTCTGCCATTCCCCAGTGACCAGACTGGGATCCTTTACAGTCTGCCATTCCCCAGGGACCAGACTGGGGTCCTTTACTGTCTGCCATTCCCCAGTGACCAGACTGGGGTCCTTTACAGTCTGCCATTCCCCAGGGACCAGACTGGGGTCCTTTACTGTCTGCCATTCCCAAGTGACCAGACTGGGGTCCTTTACTGTCTGCCATTCCCCAGTGACCAGACTGGGATCCTTTACAGTCTGCCATTCCCCAGGGACCAGACTGGGGTCCTTTACTGTCTGCCATTCCCCAGTGACCAGACTGGGGTCCTTTACTGTCTGCCATTCCTCAGTGACCAGACTGGGGTCCTTTACTGTCTGCCATTCCCCAGTGACCAGATCGGGGTCCTTTACAGTCTGCCATTCCCCAGTGACCAGTCTGGGGTCCTTTACTGTCTGCCATTCCCCAGTGACCAGACTGGGGTCCTTTACTGTCTGCCATTCCCCAGTGACCAGACTGGGGACCTTTACAGTCTGCCATTCCCCAGTGACCAGACAGGGATCCTTTACTGTCTGCCATTCCCCAGTGACCAGACTGGGATCCTTTACTGTCTGCCATTCCCCAGTGACCAGACTGGGGTCCTTTACTGTCTGCCATTCCCCAGTGACCAGACTGGGATCCTTTACTGTCTGCCATTCCCCACTGACCTCAGACTGGGATCCTTTACTGTCTGCCATTCCCCAGTGACCAGTCTGGCGTCCTTTACTGTCTGCCATTCCCCAGGGACCAGACTGGGGTCCTTTACTGTCTGTCATTCCCCAGTGACCAGACTGGGGTCCTTTACTGTCTGCCATTCCCCACTGACCTCAGACTGGGGTCCTTTACTGTCTGCCATTCCCCAGTGACCAGACTGGCGTCCTTTACTGTCTGCCATTCCCCAGTGACCAGACTGGGCTCCTTTACTGTCTGCCATTCCCCAGTGACCAGAATGGGATCCTTTACTGTCTGCCATTCCCCAGTGACCAGACTGGGGTCCTTTACTGTCTGCCATTCCCCAGTGACAAGACTGGGAACCTTTACAGTCTGTCATTCCCGAGTGACCAGACTGGGATCCTTTACTGTCTGCCATTCCCCAGTGACCAGACTGGCGTCCTTTACTGTCTGCCATTCCCCAGTGACCAGACTGGGATCCTTTACTGTCTGCCATTCCCCAGTGACCAGACTGGGGTCCTTTACTGTCTGCCATTCCTTAGTGACCAGAATGGGGTCCCTTACTGTCTGCCATTCCCCAGTGACCAGACTGGGATCCTTTACAGTCTGCCATTCCCCAAGGAACAAAATGGGGTCCTTTACTGTCTGCCATTCCCCAGTGACCAGACTGGGATCCTTTACAGTCTGCCATTCCCCAGGGACCAGACTGGGGTCCTTTACTGTCTGCCATTCCCCAGTGACCAGACTGGGGTCCTTTACAGTCTGCCATTCCCCTGGGACCAGACTGGGGTCCTTTACTGTCTGCCATTCCCAAGTGACCAGACTGGGGTCCTTTACTGTCTGCCATTCCCCAGTGACCAGACTGGGATCCTTTACAGTCTGCCATTCCCCAGGGACCAGACTGGGGTCCTTTACTGTCTGCCATTCCCCAGTGACCAGACTGGGGTCCTTTACTGTCTGCCATTCCCCAGTGACCAGACTGGGATCCTTTACAGTCTGCCATTCCCCAGTGACCAGACTGGGATCCTTTACTGTCTGCCATTCCACAGTGACCAGACTGGGATCCTTTACTGTCTGCCATTCTCCTGTGACCAGTCTGGGGTCCTTTACTGTGTGCCATTCCCCAGTGACCAGAATGGGGTCCTTTACTGTCTGCCATTCCCCATTGACCAGACTGGGGTCCTTTACTGTCTGCCATTCCCCAGTGACCAGACTGGGGTCCTTTGCTGTCTGCCATTCCCCACTAACCTCAGACTGGGATCCTTTACTGTCTGCCATTCCCCAGTGACCAGTCTGGCGTCCTTTACTGTCTGCCATTCCCCAGGGACCAGACTGGGGTCCTTTACTGTCTGCCATTCCCCAGTGACCAGACTGGGGTCCTTTACTGTCTGCCATTCCCCACTGACCTCAGACTGGGGTCCTTTACTGTCTGCCATTCCCCAGTGACCAGACTGGGGTCCTTTACTGTCTGCCATTCCCCAGTGACCAGACTGGTGTCCTTTACTGTCTGCCATTCCCCAGTGACCAGACTGGGGTCCTTTACTGTCTGCCATTCCCCAGTGACCAGAATGGGATCCTTTACTGTCTGCCATTCCCCAGTGACCAGACTGGGGTCCTTTACTGTCTGCCATTCCCCAGTGACAAGACTGGGATCCTTTACAGTCTGCCATTCCCCAGTGACCAGACTGGCGTCCTTTACTGTCTGCCATTCCCCAGTGACCAGACTGGGGTCCTTTACTGTCTGCCATTCCTTAGTGACCAGAATTGGGTCCTTTACTGTCTGCCATTCCCCAGGGACCAGACTGGGGTCCTTTACTGTCTGCCATTCCCCAGTGACCAGACTGGGGTCCTTTACTGTCTGCCATTCCCCAGTGACCAGACTGGGATCCTTTACAGTCTGCCATACCCCAGTGACCAGACTGGGATCCTTTACAGTCTGCCATTCCCCAGTGACCAGACTGGGATCCTTTACTGTCTGCCATTCCCCAGTGACCAGACTGGGGTCCTTTACTGTCTGCCATTCCCCAGTGACCAGACTGGGGTCCTTTACTGTCTGCCATTCCCCAGTGACCAGACTGGGATCCTTTACTGTCTGCCATTCCCCACTGACCTCAGACTGGGATCCTTTACAGTCTGCCATTCCCCAGTGACCAGTCTGGCGTCCTTTACTGTCTGCCATTCCCCAGGGACCAGACTGGGGTCCTTTACTGTCTGCCATTCCCCAGTGACCAGACTGGGGTCCTTTACTGTCTGCCATTCCCCACTGACCTCAGACTGGGGTCCTTTACTGTCTGCCATTCCCCAGTGACCAGACTGGGGTCCTTTACGGTCTGCCATTCCCCAGTGACCAGACTGGGGTCCTTTACTGTCTGCCATTCCCCAGTGACCAGACTGGGGTCCTTTACTGTCTGCCATTCCTTAGTGACCAGAATGGGGTCCTTTACTGTCTGCCATTCCCCAGTGACCAGACTGGGATCCTTTACAGTCTGCCATTCCCCAGTGACCAGACTGGGGTCCTTTACTGTCTGCCATTCCCCAGTGACCAGACTGGGGTCCTTTACAGTCTGCCATTCCCCAGGGACCAGACTGGGGTCCTTTACTGTCTGCCATTCCCAAGTGACCAGACTGGGGTCCTTTACTGTCTGCCATTCCCCAGTGACCAGACTGGGATCCTTTACAGTCTGCCATTCCCCAGGGACCAGACTGGGGTCCTTTACTGTCTGCCATTCCCCAGTGACCAGACTGGGGTCCTTTACTGTCTGCCATTCCCCAGTGACCAGACTGGGATCCTTTACAGTCTGCCATTCCCCAGTGACCAGACTGGGGTCCCTTACTGTCTGCCATTCCCCAGTGACCAGACTGGGATCCTTTACAGTCTGCCATTCCCCAAGGAACAAAATGGGGTCCTTTACTGTCTGCCATTCCCCAGTGACCAGACTGGGATCCTTTACAGTCTGCCATTCCCCAGGGACCAGACTGGGGTCCTTTACTGTCTGCCATTCCCCAGTGACCAGACTGGGGTCCTTTACAGTCTGCCATTCCCCTGGGACCAGACTGGGGTCCTTTACTGTCTGCCATTCCCAAGTGACCAGACTGGGGTCCTTTACTGTCTGCCATTCCCCAGTGACCAGACTGGGATCCTTTACAGTCTGCCATTCCCCAGGGACCAGACTGGGGTCCTTTACTGTCTGCCATTCCCCAGTGACCAGACTGGGGTCCTTTACTGTCTGCCATTCCCCAGTGACCAGACTGGGATCCTTTACAGTCTGCCATTCCCCAGTGACCAGACTGGGATCCTTTACTGTCTGCCATTCCACAGTGACCAGACTGGGATCCTTTACTGTCTGCCATTCTCCTGTGACCAGTCTGGGGTCCTTTACTGTGTGCCATTCCCCAGTGACCAGAATGGGGTCCTTTACTGTCTGCCATTCCCCATTGACCAGACTGGGGTCCTTTACTGTCTGCCATTCCCCAGTGACCAGACTGGGGTCCTTTGCTGTCTGCCATTCCCCACTAACCTCAGACTGGGATCCTTTACTGTCTGCCATTCCCCAGTGACCAGTCTGGCGTCCTTTACTGTCTGCCATTCCCCAGGGACCAGACTGGGGTCCTTTACTGTCTGCCATTCCCCAGTGACCAGACTGGGGTCCTTTACTGTCTGCCATTCCCCACTGACCTCAGACTGGGGTCCTTTACTGTCTGCCATTCCCCAGTGACCAGACTGGGGTCCTTTACTGTCTGCCATTCCCCAGTGACCAGACTGGTGTCCTTTACTGTCTGCCATTCCCCAGTGACCAGACTGGGGTCCTTTACTGTCTGCCATTCCCCAGTGACCAGAATGGGATCCTTTACTGTCTGCCATTCCCCAGTGACCAGACTGGGGTCCTTTACTGTCTGCCATTCCCCAGTGACAAGACTGGGATCCTTTACAGTCTGCCATTCCCCAGTGACCAGACTGGCGTCCTTTACTGTCTGCCATTCCCCAGTGACCAGACTGGGGTCCTTTACTGTCTGCCATTCCTTAGTGACCAGAATTGGGTCCTTTACTGTCTGCCATTCCCCAGGGACCAGACTGGGGTCCTTTACTGTCTGCCATTCCCCAGTGACCAGACTGGGGTCCTTTACTGTCTGCCATTCCCCAGTGACCAGACTGGGATCCTTTACAGTCTGCCATACCCCAGTGACCAGACTGGGATCCTTTACAGTCTGCCATTCCCCAGTGACCAGACTGGGATCCTTTACTGTCTGCCATTCCCCAGTGACCAGACTGGGGTCCTTTACTGTCTGCCATTCCCCAGTGACCAGACTGGGGTCCTTTACTGTCTGCCATTCCCCAGTGACCAGACTGGGATCCTTTACTGTCTGCCATTCCCCACTGACCTCAGACTGGGATCCTTTACAGTCTGCCATTCCCCAGTGACCAGTCTGGCGTCCTTTACTGTCTGCCATTCCCCAGGGACCAGACTGGGGTCCTTTACTGTCTGCCATTCCCCAGTGACCAGACTGGGGTCCTTTACTGTCTGCCATTCCCCACTGACCTCAGACTGGGGTCCTTTACTGTCTGCCATTCCCCAGTGACCAGACTGGGGTCCTTTACGGTCTGCCATTCCCCAGTGACCAGACTGGGGTCCTTTACTGTCTGCCATTCCCCAGTGACCAGACTGGGGTCCTTTACTGTCTGCCATTCCTTAGTGACCAGAATGGGGTCCTTTACTGTCTGCCATTCCCCAGTGACCAGACTGGGATCCTTTACAGTCTGCCATTCCCCAGTGACCAGACTGGGGTCCTTTACTGTCTGCCATTCCCCAGTGACCAGACTGGGGTCCTTTACAGTCTGCCATTCCCCAGGGACCAGACTGGGGTCCTTTACTGTCTGCCATTCCCAAGTGACCAGACTGGGGTCCTTTACTGTCTGCCATTCCCCAGTGACCAGACTGGGATCCTTTACAGTCTGCCATTCCCCAGGGACCAGACTGGGGTCCTTTACTGTCTGCCATTCCCCAGTGACCAGACTGGGGTCCTTTACTGTCTGCCATTCCCCAGTGACCAGACTGGGATCCTTTACAGTCTGCCATTCCCCAGTGACCAGACTGGGATCCTTTACTGTCTGCCATTCCCCAGTGACCAGACTGGGATCCTTTACTGTCTGCCATTCTCCTGTGACCAGTCTGGGGTCCTTTACTGTCTGCCATTCCCCAGTGACCAGAATGGGGTCCTTTACTGTCTGCCATTCCCCAGTGACCAGACTGGGGTCCTTTACTGTCTGCCATTCCCCAGTGACCAGACTGGGGTCCTTTACTGTCTGCCATTCCCCACTAACCTCAGACTGGGATCCTTTACTGTCTGCCATTCCCCAGTGACCAGTCTGGCGTCCTTTACTGTCTGCCATTCCCCAGGGACCAGACTGGTGTCCTTTACTGTCTGCCATTCCCCAGTGACCAGACTGGGGTCCTTTACTGTCTGCCATTCCCCACTGACCTCAGACTGGGGTCCTTTACTGTCTGCCATTCCCCAGTGACCAGACTGGGGTCCTTTACTGTCTGCCATTCCCCAGTGACCAGACTGGTGTCCTTTACTGTCTGCCATTCCCCAGTGACCAGACTGGGGTCCTTTACTGTCTGCCATTCCCCAGTGACCAGAATGGGATCCTTTACTGTCTGCCATTCCCCAGTGACCAGACTGGGGTCCTTTACTGTCTGCCATTCCCCAGTGACCAGACTGGCGTCCTTTACTGTCTGCCATTCCCCAGTGACCAGACTGGGGTCCTTTACTGTCTGCCATTCCCAAGTGACCAGAATGGGGTCCTTTACTGTCTGCCATTCCCCAGGGACCAGACTGGGGTCCTTTACTGTCTGCCATTCCCCAGTGACCAGACTGGGGTCCTTTACTGTCTGCCATTCCCCAGTGACCAGACTGGGATCCTTTACAGTCTGCCATTCCCCAGTGACCAGACTGGGATCCTTTACAGTCTGCCATTCCCCAGTGACCAGACTGGGATCCTTTACAGTCTGCCATTCCCCAGTGACCAGACTGGGATCCTTTACAGTCTGCCATTCCCCAGTGACCAGACTGGGATCCTTTACTGTCTGTCATTCCCCTGTGACCAGTCTGGGGTCCTTTACTGTCTGTATTTCCCCAGTGACCAGACTGGGGTCCTTTACTGTCTGCCATTCCCCACTAACCTCAGACTGGGATCCTTTACTGTCTGCCATTCCTCAGTGACCAGACTGTAGTCCTTTACTGTATGCCATTCCCCAGTGACCAGACTGGGGTCCTTTACTGTCTGCCATTCCCCACTGACCTCAGACTGGGATCCTTTACTGTCTGCCATTCCCCAGTGACCAGACTGGGGTCCTTTACTGTCTGCCATTCCCCAGTGACCAGACTGTGGTCCTTTACAGTCTGCCATTCCCCAGTGACCAGACTGGGGTCCTTTACTGTCTCCCATTCCCCAGTGACCAGACTGGGGTCCTTTACTGTCTGCCATTCCTCAGTGACCAGTCTGGGGTCCTTTACTGTCTGCCATTCCCCAGTGACCAGACTGGGGTCCTTTACTGTCTGCCATTCCCCAGTGACCAGACTGGGGTCCTTTACTGTCTGCCATTCCCCAGTGACCAGACTGGGATCCTTTACAGTCTGCCATTCCCCAGTGACCAGTCTGGGGTCCTTTACTGTCTGCCATTCCCAAGTGACCAGACTGGGGTCCTTTACTGTCTGCCATTCCCCAGTGACCAGACTGGGGTCCTTTACTGTCTGCCATTCCCCAGTGACCAGACTGGGATCCTTTACAGTCTGCCATTCCCCAGTGACCAGACTGGGGTCCTTTACTGTCTGCCATTCCCCAGTGACCAGACTGGGATCCTTTACTGTCTGCCATTCCCCAGTGACCAGACTGGGATCCTTTACTGTCTGCCATTCCCCAGTGACCAGTCTGGCGTCCTTTACTGTCTGCCATTCCCCAGGGACCAGACTGGGGTCCTTTACTGTCTGCCATTCCCCAGTGACCAGACTGGGTTCCTTTACTGTCTGCCATTCCCCACTGACCTCAGACTGGGGTCCTTTACTGTCTGCCATTCCCCAGTGACCAGACTGGGGTCCTTTACTGTCTGCCATTCCCCAGTGACCAGACTGGTGTCCTTTACTGTCTGCCATTCCCCAGTGACCAGACTGGGGTCCTTTACTGTCTGCCATTCCCCAGTGACCAGAATGGGATCCTTTACTGTCTGCCATTCCCCAGTGACCAGACTGGGGTCCTTTACTGTCTGCCATTCCCCAGTGACAAGACTGGGATCCTTTACAGTCTGCCATTCCCCAGTGACCAGACTGGCGTCCTTTACTGTCTGCCATTCCCCAGTGACCAGACTGGGGTCCTTTACTGTCTGCCATTCCTTAGTGACCAGAATTGGGTCCTTTACTGTCTGCCATTCCCCAGGGACCAGACTGGGGTCCTTTACTGTCTGCCATTCCCCTGTGACCAGACAGGGGTCCTTTACTGTCTGCCATTCCCCAGTGACCAGACTGGGATCCTTTACAGTCTGCCATTCCCCAGTGACCAGACTGGGATCCTTTACAGTCTGCCATTCCCCAGTGACCAGACTGGGATCCTTTACTGTCTGCCATTCTCCTGTGACCAGTCTGGGGTCCTTTACTGTCTGCCATTCCCCAGTGACCAGAATGGGGTCCTTTACTGTCTGCCATTCCCCAGTGACCAGACTGGGGTCCTTTACTGTCTGCCATTCCCCAGTGACCAGACTGGGGTCCTTTACTGTCTGCCATTCCCCAGTGACCAGACTGGGATCCTTTACTGTCTGCCATTCCCCACTGACCTCAGACTGGGATCCTTTACTGTCTGCCATTCCCCAGTGACCAGTCTGGCGTCCTTTACTGTCTGCCATTCCCCAGGGACCAGACTGGGGTCCTTTACTGTCTGCCATTCCCCAGTGACCAGACTGGGGTCCTTTACTGTCTGCCATTCCCCACTGACCTCAGACTGGGGTCCTTTACTGTCTGCCATTCCCCAGTGACCAGACTGGGGTCCTTTACGGTCTGCCATTCCCCAGTGACCAGACTGGGGTCCTTTACTGTCTGCCATTCCCCAGTGACCAGACTGGCGTCCTTTACTGTCTGCCATTCCCCAGTGACCAGACTGGGGTCCTTTACTGTCTGCCATTCCCCAGTGACCAGACTGGGGTCCTTTACTGTCTGCCATTCCTTAGTGACCAGAATGGGGTCCTTTACTGTCTGCCATTCCCCAGTGACCAGACTGGGATCCTTTACAGTCTGCCATTCCCCAGGGACCAGACTGGGGTCCTTTACTGTCTGCCATTCCCCAGTGACCAGACTGGGGTCCTTTACAGTCTGCCATTCCCCAGGGACCAGACTGGGGTCCTTTACTGTCTGCCATTCCCAAGTGACCAGACTGGGGTCCTTTACTGTCTGCCATTCCCCAGTGACCAGACTGGGATCCTTTACAGTCTGCCATTCCCCAGGGACCAGACTGGGGTCCTTTACTGTCTGCCATTCCCCAGTGACCAGACTGGGGTCCTTTACTGTCTGCCATTCCCCAGTGACCAGACTGGGATCCTTTACAGTCTGCCATTCCCCAGTGACCAGACTGGGATCCTTTACTGTCTGCCATTCCCCAGTGACCAGACTGGGATCCTTTACTGTCTGCCATTCTCCTGTGACCAGTCTGGGGTCCTTTACTGTCTGCCATTCCCCAGTGACCAGAATGGGGTCCTTTACTGTCTGCCATTCCCCAGTGACCAGACTGGGGTCCTTTACTGTCTGCCATTCCCCAGTGACCAGACTGGGGTCCTTTACTGTCTGCCATTCCCCACTAACCTCAGACTGGGATCCTTTACTGTCTGCCATTCCCCGGTGACCAGTCTGGCGTCCTTTACTGTCTGCCATTCCCCAGGGACCAGACTGGGGTCCTTTACTATCTGCCATTCCCCAGTGACCAGACTGGGGTCCTTTACTGTCTGCCATTCCCCACTGACCTCAGACTGGGGTCCTTTACTGTCTGCCATTCCCCAGTGACCAGACTGGGGTCCTTTACTGTCTGCCATTCCCCAGTGACCAGACTGGTGTCCTTTACTGTCTGCCATTCCCCAGTGACCAGACTGGGGTCCTTTACTGTCTGCCATTCCCCAGTGACCAGACTGGCGTCCTTTACTGTCTGCCATTCCCCAGTGACCAGACTGGGGACCTTTACTGTCTGCCATTCCTTAGTGACCAGAATGGGGTCCTTTACTGTCTGCCATTCCCCAGGGACCAGACTGGGGTCCTTTACTGTCTGCCATTCCCCAGTGACCAGACTGGGGTCCTTTACTGTCTGCCATTCCCCAGTGACCAGACTGGGATCCTTTACAGTCTGCCATTCCCCAGTGACCAGACTGGGATCCTTTACAGTCTGCCATTCCCCAGTGACCAGACTGGGCTCCTTTACTGTCTGTCATTCTCCTGTGACCAGTCTGGGGTCCTTTACTGTCTGCCATTCCCCAGTGACCAGAATGGGGTCCTTTACTGTCTGCCATTCCCCAGTGACCAGACTGGGGTCCTTTACTGTCTGCCATTCCCCACTAACCTCAGACTGGGATCCTTTACTGTCTGCCATTCCCCAGTGACCAGACTGGGATCCTTTACTGTCTGCCATTCCCCAGTGACCAGACTGGGGTCCTTTACTGTCTGCCATTCCCCAGTGACCAGACTGTGGTCCTTTACAGTCTGCCATTCCCCAGTGACCAGACTGGGGTCCTTTACTGTCTCCCATTCCCCAGTGACCAGACTGTGGTCCTTTACAGTCTGCCATTCCCCAGTGACCAGACTGGGATCCTTTACTGTCTGTCATTCTCCTGTGACCTGTCTGGGGTCCTTTACTGTCTGCCATTCCCAAGTGACCAGACTGGGGTCCTTTACTGTCTGCCATTCCCCAGTGACCAGACTGGGATCCTTTACAGTCTGCCATTCCCCAGGGACCAGACTGGGATCCTTTACTGTCTGTCATTCCCCTGTGACCAGTCTGGGGTCCTTTACTGTCTGTATTTCCCCAGTGACCAGAATGGGGTCCTTTACTGTCTGCCATTCCCCAGTGACCAGACTGGGGTCCTTTACTGTCTGCCATTCCCCACTAACCTCAGACTGGGATCCTTTACTGTCTGCCATTCCTCAGTGACCAGACTGTAGTCCTTTACTGTATGCCATTCCCCAGTGACCAGACTGGGGTCCTTTACTGTCTGCCATTCCCCACTGACCTCAGACTGGGATCCTTTACTGTCTGCCATTCCCCAGTGACCAGACTGGGGTCCTTTACTGTCTGCCATTCCCCAGTGACCAGACTGTGGTCCTTTACAGTCTGCCATTCCCCAGTGACCAGACTGGGGTCCTTTACTGTCTCCCATTCCCCAGTGACCAGACTGGGGTCCTTTACTGTCTGCCATTCCTCAGTGACCAGTCTGGGGTCCTTTACTGTCTGCCATTCCCCAGTGACCAGACTGGGGTCCTTTACTGTCTGCCATTCCCCAGTGACCAGACTGGGGTCCTTTACTGTCTGCCATTCCCCAGTGACCAGACTGGGATCCTTTACAGTCTGCCATTCCCCAGTGACCAGTCTGGGGTCCTTTACTGTCTGCCATTCCCAAGTGACCAGACTGGGGTCCTTTACTGTCTGCCATTCCCCAGTGACCAGACTGGGGTCCTTTACTGTCTGCCATTCCCCAGTGACCAGACTGGGATCCTTTACAGTCTGCCATTCCCCAGTGACCAGACTGGGGTCCTTTACTGTCTGCCATTCCCCAGTGACCAGACTGGGATCCTTTACTGTCTGCCATTCCCCAGTGACCAGACTGGGATCCTTTACTGTCTGCCATTCCCCAGTGACCAGTCTGGCGTCCTTTACTGTCTGCCATTCCCCAGGGACCAGACTGGGGTCCTTTACTGTCTGCCATTCCCCAGTGACCAGACTGGGTTCCTTTACTGTCTGCCATTCCCCACTGACCTCAGACTGGGGTCCTTTACTGTCTGCCATTCCCCAGTGACCAGACTGGGGTCCTTTACTGTCTGCCATTCCCCAGTGACCAGACTGGTGTCCTTTACTGTCTGCCATTCCCCAGTGACAAGACTGGGGTCCTTTACTGTCTGCCATTCCCCAGTGACCAGAATGGGATCCTTTACTGTCTGCCATTCCCCAGTGACCAGACTGGGGTCCTTTACTGTCTGCCATTCCCCAGTGACAAGACTGGGATCCTTTACAGTCTGCCATTCCCCAGTGACCAGACTGGCGTCCTTTACTGTCTGCCATTCCCCAGTGACCAGACTGGGGTCCTTTACTGTCTGCCATTCCTTAGTGACCAGAATTGGGTCCTTTACTGTCTGCCATTCCCCAGGGACCAGACTGGGGTCCTTTACTGTCTGCCATTCCCCAGTGACCAGACAGGGGTCCTTTACTGTCTGCCATTCCCCAGTGACCAGACTGGGATCCTTTACAGTCTGCCATTCCCCAGTGACCAGACTGGGATCCTTTACAGTCTGCCATTCCCCAGTGACCAGACTGGGATCCTTTACTGTCTGCCATTCTCCTGTGACCAGTCTGGGGTCCTTTACTGTCTGCCATTCCCCAGTGACCAGAATGGGGTCCTTTACTGTCTGCCATTCCCCAGTGACCAGACTGGGGTCCTTTACTGTCTGCCATTCCCCAGTGACCAGACTGGGGTCCTTTACTGTCTGCCATTCCCCAGTGACCAGACTGGGATCCTTTACTGTCTGCCATTCCCCACTGACCTCAGACTGGGATCCTTTACTGTCTGCCATTCCCCAGTGACCAGTCTGGCGTCCTTTACTGTCTGCCATTCCCCAGGGACCAGACTGGGGTCCTTTACTGTCTGCCATTCCCCAGTGACCAGACTGGGGTCCTTTACTGTCTGCCATTCCCCACTGACCTCAGACTGGGGTCCTTTACTGTCTGCCATTCCCCAGTGACCAGACTGGGGTCCTTTACGGTCTGCCATTCCCCAGTGACCAGACTGGGGTCCTTTACTGTCTGCCATTCCCCAGTGACCAGACTGGCGTCCTTTACTGTCTGCCATTCCCCAGTGACCAGACTGGGGTCCTTTACTGTCTGCCATTCCCCAGTGACCAGACTGGGGTCCTTTACTGTCTGCCATTCCTTAGTGACCAGAATGGGGTCCTTTACTGTCTGCCATTCCCCAGTGACCAGACTGGGATCCTTTACAGTCTGCCATTCCCCAGGGACCAGACTGGGGTCCTTTACTGTCTGCCATTCCCCAGTGACCAGACTGGGGTCCTTTACAGTCTGCCATTCCCCAGGGACCAGACTGGGGTCCTTTACTGTCTGCCATTCCCAAGTGACCAGACTGGGGTCCTTTACTGTCTGCCATTCCCCAGTGACCAGACTGGGATCCTTTACAGTCTGCCATTCCCAAGTGACCAGACTGGGGTCCTTTACTGTCTGCCATTCCCCAGTGACCAGACTGGGGTCCTTTACTGTCTCCCATTCCCCAGTGACCAGACTGTGGTCCTTTACAGTCTGCCATTCCCCAGTGACCAGACTGGGATCCTTTACTGTCTGTCATTCTCCTGTGACCTGTCTGGGGTCCTTTACTGTCTGCCATTCCCAAGTGACCAGACTGGGGTCCTTTACTGTCTGCCATTCCCCAGTGACCAGACTGGGGTCCTTTACTGTCTGCCATTCCCCACTAACCTCAGACTGGGATCCTTTACTGTCTGCCATTCCTCAGTGACCAGACTGTAGTCCTTTACTGTATGCCATTCCCCAGTGACCAGACTGGGGTCCTTTACTGTCTGCCATTCCCCACTGACCTCAGACTGGGATCCTTTACTGTCTGCCATTCCCCAGTGACCAGACTGGGGTCCTTTACTGTCTGCCATTCCCCAGTGACCAGACTGTGGTCCTTTACAGTCTGCCATTCCCCAGTGACCAGACTGGGGTCCTTTACTGTCTCCCATTCCCCAGTGACCAGACTGGGGTCCTTTACTGTCTGCCATTCCTCAGTGACCAGTCTGGGGTCCTTTACTGTCTGCCATTCCCCAGTGACCAGACTGGGGTCCTTTACTGTCTGCCATTCCCCAGTGACCAGACTGGGGTCCTTTACTGTCTGCCATTCCCCAGTGACCAGACTGGGATCCTTTACAGTCTGCCATTCCCCAGTGACCAGTCTGGGGTCCTTTACTGTCTGCCATTCCCAAGTGACCAGACTGGGGTCCTTTACTGTCTGCCATTCCCCAGTGACCAGACTGGGGTCCTTTACTGTCTGCCATTCCCCAGTGACCAGACTGGGATCCTTTACAGTCTGCCATTCCCCAGTGACCAGACTGGGGTCCTTTACTGTCTGCCATTCCCCAGTGACCAGACTGGGATCCTTTACTGTCTGCCATTCCCCAGTGACCAGACTGGGATCCTTTACTGTCTGCCATTCCCCAGTGACCAGTCTGGCGTCCTTTACTGTCTGCCATTCCCCAGGGACCAGACTGGGGTCCTTTACTGTCTGCCATTCCCCAGTGACCAGACTGGGTTCCTTTACTGTCTGCCATTCCCCACTGACCTCAGACTGGGGTCCTTTACTGTCTGCCATTCCCCAGTGACCAGACTGGGGTCCTTTACTGTCTGCCATTCCCCAGTGACCAGACTGGTGTCCTTTACTGTCTGCCATTCCCCAGTGACCAGACTGGGGTCCTTTACTGTCTGCCATTCCCCAGTGACCAGAATGGGATCCTTTACTGTCTGCCATTCCCCAGTGACCAGACTGGGGTCCTTTACTGTCTGCCATTCCCCAGTGACAAGACTGGGATCCTTTACAGTCTGCCATTCCCCAGTGACCAGACTGGCGTCCTTTACTGTCTGCCATTCCCCAGTGACCAGACTGGGGTCCTTTACTGTCTGCCATTCCTTAGTGACCAGAATTGGGTCCTTTACTGTCTGCCATTCCCCAGGGACCAGACTGGGGTCCTTTACTGTCTGCCATTCCCCAGTGACCAGACAGGGGTCCTTTACTGTCTGCCATTCCCCAGTGACCAGACTGGGATCCTTTACAGTCTGCCATTCCCCAGTGACCAGACTGGGATCCTTTACAGTCTGCCATTCCCCAGTGACCAGACTGGGATCCTTTACTGTCTGCCATTCTCCTGTGACCAGTCTGGGGTCCTTTACTGTCTGCCATTCCCCAGTGACCAGAATGGGGTCCTTTACTGTCTGCCATTCCCCAGTGACCAGACTGGGGTCCTTTACTGTCTGCCATTCCCCAGTGACCAGACTGGGGTCCTTTACTGTCTGCCATTCCCCAGTGACCAGACTGGGATCCTTTACTGTCTGCCATTCCCCACTGACCTCAGACTGGGATCCTTTACTGTCTGCCATTCCCCAGTGACCAGTCTGGCGTCCTTTACTGTCTGCCATTCCCCAGGGACCAGACTGGGGTCCTTTACTGTCTGCCATTCCCCAGTGACCAGACTGGGGTCCTTTACTGTCTGCCATTCCCCACTGACCTCAGACTGGGGTCCTTTACTGTCTGCCATTCCCCAGTGACCAGACTGGGGTCCTTTACGGTCTGCCATTCCCCAGTGACCAGACTGGGGTCCTTTACTGTCTGCCATTCCCCAGTGACCAGACTGGCGTCCTTTACTGTCTGCCATTCCCCAGTGACCAGACTGGGGTCCTTTACTGTCTGCCATTCCCCAGTGACCAGACTGGGGTCCTTTACTGTCTGCCATTCCTTAGTGACCAGAATGGGGTCCTTTACTGTCTGCCATTCCCCAGTGACCAGACTGGGATCCTTTACAGTCTGCCATTCCCCAGGGACCAGACTGGGGTCCTTTACTGTCTGCCATTCCCCAGTGACCAGACTGGGGTCCTTTACAGTCTGCCATTCCCCAGGGACCAGACTGGGGTCCTTTACTGTCTGCCATTCCCAAGTGACCAGACTGGGGTCCTTTACTGTCTGCCATTCCCCAGTGACCAGACTGGGATCCTTTACAGTCTGCCATTCCCCAGGGACCAGACTGGCTTCCTTTACTGTCTGCCATTCCCCAGTGACCAGACTGGGGTCCTTTACTGTCTGCCATTCCCCAGTGACCAGACTGGGATCCTTTACAGTCTGCCATTCCCCAGTGACCAGACTGGGATCCTTTACTGTCTGCCATTCCCCAGTGACCAGACTGGGATCCTTTACTGTCTGCCATTCTCCTGTGACCAGTCTGGGGTCCTTTACTGTCTGCCATTCCCCAGTGACCAGAATGGGGTCCTTTACTGTCTGCTATTCCCCAGTGACCAGACTGGGGTCCTTTACTGTCTGCCATTCCCCAGTGACCAGACTGGGGTCCTTTACTGTCTGCCATTCCCCACTAACCTCAGACTGGGATCCTTTACTGTCTGCCATTCCCCAGTGACCAGTCTGGCGTCCTTTACTGTCTGCCATTCCCCAGGGACCAGACTGGGGTCCTTTACTGTCTGCCATTCCCCAGTGACCAGACTGGGGTCCTTTACTGTCTGCCATTCCCCACTGACCTCAGACTGGGGTCCTTTACTGTCTGCCATTCCCCAGTGACCAGACTGGGGTCCTTTACTGTCTGCCATTCCCCAGTGACCAGACTGGTGTCCTTTACTGTCTGCCATTCCCCAGTGACCAGACTGGGGTCCTTTACTGTCTGCCATTCCCCAGTGACCAGAATGGGATCCTTTACTGTCTGCCATTCCCCAGTGACCAGACTGGGGTCCTTTACTGTCTGCCATTCCCCAGTGACCAGACTGGCGTCCTTTACTGTCTGCCATTCCCCAGTGACCAGACTGGGGACCTTTACTGTCTGCGATTCCTTAGTGACCAGAATGGGGTCCTTTACTGTCTGCCATTCCCCAGGGACCAGACTGGGGTCCTTTACTGTCTGCCATTCCCCAGTGACCAGACTGGGGTCCTTTACTGTCTGCCATTCCCCAGTGACCAGACTGGGATCCTTTACAGTCTGCCATTCCCCAGTGACCAGACTGGGATCCTTTACAGTCTGCCATTCCCCAGTGACCAGACTGGGATCCTTTACTGTCTGTCATTCTCCTGTGACCAGTCTGGGGTCCTTTACTGTCTGCCATTCCCCAGTGACCAGAATGGGGTCCTTTACTGTCTGCCATTCCCCAGTGACCAGACTGGGGTCCTTTACTGTCTGCCATTCCCCACTAACCTCAGACTGGGATCCTTTACTGTCTGCCATTCCCCAGTGACCAGACTGGGATCCTTTACTGTCTGCCATTCCCCAGTGACCAGACTGGGGTCCTTTACTGTCTGCCATTCCCCAGTGACCAGACTGTGGTCCTTTACAGTCTGCCATTCCCCAGTGACCAGACTGGGGTCCTTTACTGTCTCCCATTCCCCAGTGACCAGACTGTGGTCCTTTACAGTCTGCCATTCCCCAGTGACCAGACTGGGATCCTTTACTGTCTGTCATTCTCCTGTGACCAGTCTGGGGTCCTTTACTGTCTGCCATTCCCCAGTGACCAGAATGGGGTCCTTTACTGTCTGCCATTCCCCAGTGAACAGACTGGGGTCCTTTACTGTCTGCCATTCCCCACTAACCTCAGACTGGGATCCTTTACTGTCTGCCATTCCTCAGTGACCAGACTGGGGTCCTTTACTGTCTGCCATTCCCCACTGACCTCAGACTGGGATCCTTTACTGTCTGCCATTCCCCAGTGACCAGACTGGGGTCCTTTACTGTCTGCCATTCCCCAGTGACCAGACTGTGGTCCTTTACAGTCTGCCATTCCCCAGTGACCAGACTGGGGTCCTTTACTGTCTCCCATTCCCCAGTGACCAGACTGGGGTCCTTTACTGTCTGCCATTCCTCAGTGACCAGTCTGGGGTCCTTTACTGTCTGCCATTCCCCAGTGACCAGACTGGGGTCCTTTACTGTCTGCCATTCCCCAGTGACCAGACTGGGGTCCTTTACTGTCTGCCATTCCCCACTAACCTCAGACTGGGATCCTTTACTGTCTGCCATTCCCCAGTGACCAGTCTGGGGTCCTTTACTGTCTGCCATTCCCAAGTGACCAGACTGGGGTCCTTTACTGTCTGCCATTCCCCAGTGACCAGACTGGGGTCCTTTACTGTCTGCCATTCCCCAGTGACCAGACTGGGATCCTTTACAGTCTGCCATTCCCCAGTGACCAGACTGGGGTCCTTTACTGTCTGCCATTCCCCAGTGACCAGACTGGGATCCTTTACTGTCTGCCATTCCCCAGTGACCAGACTGGGATCCTTTACTGTCTGCCATTCCCCAGTGACCAGTCTGGCGTCCTTTACTGTCTGCCATTCCCCAGGGACCAGACTGGGGTCCTTTTCTGTCTGCCATTCCCCAGTGACCAGACTGGGGTCCTTTACTGTCTGCCATTCCCCACTGACCTCAGACTGGGGTCCTTTACTGTCTGCCATTCCCCAGTGACCAGACTGGGGTCCTTTACTGTCTGCCATTCCCCAGTGACCAGACTGGTGTCCTTTACTGTCTGCCATTCCCCAGTGACCAGACTGGGGTCCTTTACTGTCTGCCATTCCCCAGTGACCAGAATGGGATCCTTTACTGTCTGCCATTCCCCAGTGACCAGACTGGGGTCCTTTACTGTCTGCCATTCCCCAGTGACAAGACTGGGATCCTTTACAGTCTGCCATTCCCCAGTGACCAGACTGGCGTCCTTTACTGTCTGCCATTCCCCAGTGACCAGACTGGGGTCCTTTACTGTCTGCCATTCCTTAGTGACCAGAATTGGGTCCTTTACTGTCTGCCATTCCCCAGGGACCAGACTGGGGTCCTTTACTGTCTGCCATTCCCCAGTGACCAAACTGGGGTCCTTTACTGTCTGCCATTCCCCAGTGACCAGACTGGGATCCTTTACAGTCTGCCATTCCCCAGTGACCAGACTGGGATCCTTTACAGTCTGCCATTCCCCAGTGACCAGACTGGGATCCTTTACTGTCTGCCATTCTCCTGTGACCAGTCTGGGGTCCTTTACTGTCTGCCATTCCCCAGTGACCAGAATGGGGTCCTTTACTGTCTGCCATTCCCCAGTGACCAGACTGGGGTCCTTTACTGTCTGCCATTCCCCAGTGACCAGACTGGGGTCCTTTACTGTCTGCCATTCCCCAGTGACCAGACTGGGATCCTTTACTGTCTGCCATTCCCCACTGACCTCAGACTGGGATCCTTTACTGTCTGCCATTCCCCAGTGACCAGTCTGGCGTCCTTTACTGTCTGCCATTCCCCAGGGACCAGACTGGGGTCCTTTACTGTCTGCCATTCCCCAGTGACCAGACTGGGGTCCTTTACTGTCTGCCATTCCCCACTGACCTCAGACTGGGGTCCTTTACTGTCTGCCATTCCCCAGTGACCAGACTGGGGTCCTTTACGGTCTGCCATTCCCCAGTGACCAGACTGGGGTCCTTTACTGTCTGCCATTCCCCAGTGACCAGACTGGCGTCCTTTACTGTCTGCCATTCCCCAGTGACCAGACTGGGGTCCTTTACTGTCTGCCATTCCCCAGTGACCAGACTGGGTTCCTTTACTGTCTGCCATTCCTTAGTGACCAGAATGGGGTCCTTTACTGTCTGCCATTCCCCAGTGACCAGACTGGGATCCTTTACAGTCTGCCATTCCCCAGGGACCAGACTGGGGTCCTTTACTGTCTGCCATTCCCCAGTGACCAGACTGGGGTCCTTTACAGTCTGCCATTCCCCAGGGACCAGACTGGGGTCCTTTACTGTCTGCCATTCCCAAGTGACCAGACTGGGGTCCTTTACTGTCTGCCATTCCCCAGTGACCAGACTGGGATCCTTTACAGTCTGCCATTCCCCAGTGACCAGACTGGGATCCTTTACTGTCTGCCATTCCCAAGTGACCAGACTGGGATCCTTTACTGTCTGCCATTCTCCTGTGACCAGTCTGGGGTCCTTTACTGTCTGCCATTCCCCAGTGACCAGAATGGGGTCCTTTACTGTCTGCCATTCCCCAGTGACCAGACTGGGGTCCTTTACTGTCTGCCATTCCCCAGTGACCAGACTGGGGTCCTTTACTGTCTGCCATTCCCCACTAACCTCAGACTGGGATCCTTTACTGTCTGCCATTCCCCAGTGACCAGTCTGGCGTCCTTTACTGTCTGCCATTCCCCAGGGACCAGACTGGGGTCCTTTACTGTCTGCCATTCCCCAGTGACCAGACTGGGGTCCTTTACTGTCTGCCATTCCCCACTGACCTCAGACTGGGGTCCTTTACTGTCTGCCATTCCCCAGTGACCAGACTGGGGTCCTTTACTGTCTGCCATTCCCCAGTGACCAAACTGGTGTCCTTTACTGTCTGCCATTCCCCAGTGACCAGACTGGGGTCCTTTACTGTCTGCCATTCCCCAGTGACCAGACTGGGGTCCTTTACTGTCTGCCATTCCCCAGTGACCAGACTGGGGTCCTTTACTGTCTGCCATTCCCCAGTGACCAGACTGGCGTCCTTTACTGTCTGCCATTCCCCAGTGACCAGACTGGGGTCCTTTACTGTCTGCCATTCCTTAGTGACCAGAATGGGGTCCTTTACTGTCTGCCATTCCCCAGGGACCAGACTGGGGTCCTTTACTGTCTGCCATTCCCCAGTGACCAGACTGGGGTCCTTTACTGTCTGCCATTCCCCAGTGACCAGACTGGGATCCTTTACAGTCTGCCATTCCCCAGTGACCAGACTGGGATCCTTTACAGTCTGCCATTCCCCAGTGACCAGACTGGGATCCTTTACTGTCTGTCATTCTCCTGTGACCAGTCTGGGGTCCTTTACTGTCTGCCATTCCCCAGTGACCAGAATGGGGTCCTTTACTGTCTGCCATTCCCCAGTGACCAGACTGGGGTCCTTTACTGTCTGCCATTCCCCACTAACCTCAGACTGGGATCCTTTACTGTCTGCCATTCCTCAGTGACCAGACTGTAGTCCTTTACTGTATGCCATTCCCCAGTGACCAGACTGGGGTCCTTTACTGTCTGCCATTCCCCACTGACCTCAGACTGGGATCCTTTACTGTCTGCCATTCCCCAGTGACCAGACTGGGGTCCTTTACTGTCTGCCATTCCCCAGTGACCAGACTGGGGTCCTTTACAGTCTGCCATTCCCCAGTGACCAGACTGGGGTCCTTTACTGTCTCCCATTCCCCAGTGACCAGACTGGGGTCCTTTACTGTCTGCCATTCCTCAGTGACCAGTCTGGGGTCCTTTACTGTCTGCCATTCCCCAGTGACCAGACTGGGGTCCTTTACTGTCTGCCATTCCCCAGTGACCAGACTGGGGTCCTTTACTGTCTGCCATTCCCCAGTGACCAGACTGGGATCCTTTACAGTCTGCCATTCCCCAGTGACCAGTCTGGGGTCCTTTACTGTCTGCCATTCCCAAGTGACCAGACTGGGGTCCTTTACTGTCTGCCATTCCCCAGTGACCAGACTGGGGTCCTTTACTGTCTGCCATTCCCCAGTGACCAGACTGGGATCCTTTACAGTCTGCCATTCCCCAGTGACCAGACTGGGGTCCTTTACTGTCTGCCATTCCCCAGTGACCAGACTGGGATCCTTTACTGTCTGCCATTCCCCAGTGACCAGACTGGGATCCTTTACTGTCTGCCATTCCCCACTGACCTCAGACTGGGATCCTTTACTGTGTGCCATTCCCCAGTGACCAGACTCGGGTCCTTTACTGTCTGCCATTCCCCAGTGTCCAGACTGGGATCCTTTACTGTCTGCCATTCCCCACTGACCTCAGACTGGGATCCTTTACTGTCTGCCATTCCCCAGTGACCAGTCTGGCGACCTTTTCTGTCTGCCATTCCCCAGGGACCACACTGGGATCCTTTACTGTCTGCCATTCCCCACTGACCTCAGACTGGGATCCTTTACTGTCTGCCATTCCCCAGTGACCAGACTGGGGTCCTTTACTGTCTGCCATTCCCCAGTGACCAGTCTGGCGTCCTTTACTGTCTGCCATTCCCCAGTGACCAGACTGGGGTCCTTTACTGTCTGCCATTCCCCACTGACCTCAGACTGGGGTCCTTTACTGTCTGCCATTCCCCAGTGACCAGACTGGGGTCCTTTACTGTCTGCCATTCCACAGTGACCAGACAGGGGTCCTTTACTGTCTGCCATTCCCCAGTGACCAGACTGGCGTCCTTTACTGCCTGCCATTCCCCAGTGACCAGACTGGGGTCCTTTACTGTCTGCCATTCCCCAGTGACCAGAATGGGATCCTTTACTGTCTGCCATTCCCCAGTGACCAGACTGGGGTCCTTTACTGTCTGCCATTCCCCAGTGACCAGACTGGCGTCCTTTACTGTCTGCCATTCCCCAGTGACCAGACTGGGATCCTTTACTGTCTGCCATTCCCCAGTGACCAGACTGGGGTCCTTTACTGTCTGCCATTCCTTAGTGACCAGAATGGGGTCCTTTACTGTCTGCCATTCCCCAGTGACCAGACTGGGATCCTTTACAGTCTGCCATTCCCCAGTGACCAGACTGGGGTCCTTTACTGTCTCCCATTCCCCAGTGACCAGACTGGGGTCCTTTACTGTCTGCCATTCCTCAGTGACCAGTCTGGGGTCCTTTACTGTCTGCCATTCCCCAGTGACCAGACTGGGGTCCTTTACTGTCTGCCATTCCCCAGTGACCAGACTGGGGTCCTTTACTGTCTGCCATTCCCCAGTGACCAGACTGGGATCCTTTACAGTCTGCCATTCCCCAGTGACCAGTCTGGGGTACTTTACTGTCTGCCATTCCCAAGTGACCAGACTGGGGTCCTTTACTGTCTGCCATTCCCCAGTGACCAGACTGGGATCCTTTACTGTCTGCCATTCTCCTGTGACCAGTCTGGGGTCCTTTACTGTCTGCCATTCCCCAGTGACCAGAATGGGGTCCTTTACTGTCTGCCATTCCCCAGTGACCAGACTGGGGTCCTTTACTGTCTGCCATTCCCCAGTGACCAGACTGGGGTCCTTTACTGTCTGCCATTCCCCACTAACCTCAGACTGGGATCCTTTACTGTCTGCCATTCCCCAGTGACCAGACTGGGATCCTTTACAGTCTGCCATTCCCCAGTGACCAGACTGGGGTCCTTTACTGTCTGCCATTCCCCAGTGACCAGACTGGGATCCTTTACTGTCTGCCATTCCCCAGTGACCAGACTGGGATCCTTTACTGTCTGCCATTCCCCACTGACCTCAGACTGGGATCCTTTACTGTGTGCCATTCCCCAGTGACCAGACTCGGGTCCTTTACTGTCTGCCATTCCCCAGTGTCCAGACTGGGATCCTTTACTGTCTGCCATTCCCCACTGACCTCAGACTGGGATCCTTTACTGTCTGCCATTCCCCAGTGACCAGTCTGGCGACCTTTTCTGTCTGCCATTCCCCAGGGACCACACTGGGATCCTTTACTGTCTGCCATTCCCCACTGACCTCAGACTGGGATCCTTTACTGTCTGCCATTCCCCAGTGACCAGACTGGGGTCCTTTACTGTCTGCCATTCCCCAGTGACCAGTCTGGCGTCCTTTACTGTCTGCCATTCCCCAGTGACCAGACTGGGGTCCTTTACTGTCTGCCATTCCCCACTGACCTCAGACTGGGGTCCTTTACTGTCTGCCATTCCCCAGTGACCAGACTGGGGTCCTTTACTGTCTGCCATTCCACAGTGACCAGACAGGGGTCCTTTACTGTCTGCCATTCCCCAGTGACCAGACTGGCGTCCTTTACTGCCTGCCATTCCCCAGTGACCAGACTGGGGTCCTTTACTGTCTGCCATTCCCCAGTGACCAGAATGGGATCCTTTACTGTCTGCCATTCCCCAGTGACCAGACTGGGGTCCTTTACTGTCTGCCATTCCCCAGTGACCAGACTGGCGTCCTTTACTGTCTGCCATTCCCCAGTGACCAGACTGGGATCCTTTACTGTCTGCCATTCCCCAGTGACCAGACTGGGGTCCTTTACTGTCTGCCATTCCTTAGTGACCAGAATGGGGTCCTTTACTGTCTGCCATTCCCCAGTGACCAGACTGGGATCCTTTACAGTCTGCCATTCCCCAGTGACCAGACTGGGGTCCTTTACTGTCTCCCATTCCCCAGTGACCAGACTGGGGTCCTTTACTGTCTGCCATTCCTCAGTGACCAGTCTGGGGTCCTTTACTGTCTGCCATTCCCCAGTGACCAGACTGGGGTCCTTTACTGTCTGCCATTCCCCAGTGACCAGACTGGGGTCCTTTACTGTCTGCCATTCCCCAGTGACCAGACTGGGATCCTTTACAGTCTGCCATTCCCCAGTGACCAGTCTGGGGTACTTTACTGTCTGCCATTCCCAAGTGACCAGACTGGGGTCCTTTACTGTCTGCCATTCCCCAGTGACCAGACTGGGATCCTTTACTGTCTGCCATTCTCCTGTGACCAGTCTGGGGTCCTTTACTGTCTGCCATTCCCCAGTGACCAGAATGGGGTCCTTTACTGTCTGCCATTCCCCAGTGACCAGACTGGGATCCTTTACAGTCTCCCATTCCCCAGTGACCAGACTGGGGTCCTTTACTGTCTGCCATTCCCCAGTGACCAGACTGGGATCCTTTACTGTCTGCCATTCCCCAGTGACCAGACTGGGATCCTTTACTGTCTGCCATTCCCCACTGACCTCAGACTGGGATCCTTTACTGTCTGCCATTCCCCAGTGACCAGACTGGGGTCCTTTACTGTCTGCCATTCCCCAGTGACCAGACTGGGATCCTTTACTGTCTGCCATTCCCCACTGACCTCAGACTGGGATCCTTTACTGTCTGCCATTCCTCAGTGACCAGTCTGGGGTCCTTTACTGTCTGCCATTCCCCAGTGACCAGACTGGGGTCCTTTACTGTCTGCCATTCCCCAGTGACCAGACTGGGGTCCTTTACTGTCTGCCATTCCCCAGTGACCAGACTGGGATCCTTTACAGTCTGCCATTCCCCAGTGACCAGTCTGGGGTCCTTTACTGTCTGCCATTCCCAAGTGACCAGACTGGGGTCCTTTACTGTCTGCCATTCCCCAGTGACCAGACTGGGGTCCTTTACTGTCTGCCATTCCCCAGTGACCAGACTGGGATCCTTTACAGTCTGCCATTCCCCAGTGACCAGACTGGGGTCCTTTACTGTCTGCCATTCCCCAGTGACCAGACTGGGATCCTTTACTGTCTGCCATTCCCCAGTGACCAGACTGGGATCCTTTACTGTCTGCCATTCCCCACTGACCTCAGACTGGGATCCTTTACTGTCTGCCATTCCCCAGTGACCAGACTCGGGTCCTTTACTGTCTGCCATTCCCCAGTGTCCAGACTGGGATCCTTTACTGTCTGCCATTCCCCACTGACCTCAGACTGGGATCCTTTACTGTCTGCCATTCCCCAGTGACCAGTCTGGCGACCTTTTCTGTCTGCCATTCCCCAGGGACCACACTGGGATCCTTTACTGTCTGCCATTCCCCACTGACCTCAGACTGGGATCCTTTACTGTCTGCCATTCCCCAGTGACCAGTCTGGCGTCCTTTACTGTCTGCCATTCCCCAGTGACCAGACTGGGGTCCTTTACTGTCTGCCATTCCCCACTGACCTCAGACTGGGGTCCTTTACTGTCTGCCATTCCCCAGTGACCAGACTGGGGTCCTTTACTGTCTGCCATTCCACAGTGACCAGACAGGGGTCCTTTACTGTCTGCCATTCCCCAGTGACCAGACTGGCGTCCTTTACTGCCTGCCATTCCCCAGTGACCAGACTGGCGTCCTTTACTGTCTGCCATTCCCCAGTGACGAGACTGGGGTCCTTTACTGTCTCCCATTCCCCAGTGACCAGACTGGGGTCCTTTACTGTCTGCCATTCCTTAGTGACCAGAATGGGGTCCTTTACTGTCTGCCATTCCCCAGTGACCAGACTGGGATCCTTTACAGTCTGCCATTCCCCAGTGACCAGACTGGGGTCCTTTACTGTCTGCCATTCCCCAGTGACCAGACTGGGATCCTTTACAGTCTGCCATTCCCCAGTGACCAGTCTGGGGTACTTTACTGTCTGCCATTCCCAAGTGACCAGACTGGGGTCCTTTACTGTCTGCCATTCCCCAGTGACCAGACTGGGATCCTTTACTGTCTGCCATTCTCCTGTGACCAGTCTGGGGTCCTTTACTGTCTGCCATTCCCCAGTGACCAGAATGGGGTCCTTTACTGTCTGCCATTCCCCAGTGACCAGACTGGGGTCCTTTACTGTCTGCCATTCCCCAGTGACCAGACTGGGGTCCTTTACTGTCTGCCATTCCCCACTAACCTCAGACTGGGATCCTTTACTGTCTGCCATTCCCCAGTGACCAGTCTGGCGTCCTTTACTGTCTGCCATTCCCCAGGGACCAGACTGGGGTCCTTTACTGTCTGCCATTCCCCAGTGACCAGACTGGGGTCCTTTACTGTCTGCCATTCCCCACTGACCTCAGACTGGGGTCCTTTACTGTCTGCCATTCCCCAGTGACCAGACTGGGGTCCTTTACTGTCTGCCATTCCCCAGTGACCAGACTGGTGTCCTTTACTGTCTGCCATTCCCCAGTGACCAGACTGGGGTCCTTTACTGTCTGCCATTCCCCAGTGACCAGAATGGGATCCTTTACTGTCTGCCATTCCCCAGTGACCAGACTGGGGTCCTTTACTGTCTGCCATTCCCCAGTGACAAGACTAGGATCCTTTACAGTCTGCCATTCCCCAGTGACCAGACTGGCGTCCTTTACTGTCTGCCATTCCCCAGTGACCAGACTGGGGTCCTTTACTGTCTGCCATTCCTTAGTGACCAGAATTGGGTCCTTTACTGTCTGCCATTCCCCAGGGACCAGACTGGGGTCCTTTACTGTCTGCCATTCCCCACTGACCTCAGACTGGGATCCTTTACTGTCTGCCATTCCCCAGTGACCAGACTGGGGTCCTTTACTGTCTGCCATTCCCCAGTGACCAGAATGGGATCCTTTACTGTCTGCCATTCCCCAGTGACCAGACTGGGGTCCTTTACAGTCTGCCATTCCCCAGTGACCAGACTGGGTTCCTTTACTGTCTCCCATTCCCCAGTGACCAGACTGGGGTCCTTTACTGTCTGCCATTCCTCAGTGACCAGTCTGGGGTCCTTTACTGTCTGCCATTCCCCAGTGACCAGACTGGGGTCCTTTACTGTCTGCCATTCCCCAGTGACCAGACTGGGATCCTTTACAGTCTGCCATTCCCCAGTGACCAGTCTGGGGTACTTTACTGTCTGCCATTCCCAAGTGACCAGACTGGGGTCCTTTACTGTCTGCCATTCCCCAGTGACCAGACTGGGGTCCTTTACTGTCTGCCATTCCCCAGTGACCAGACTGGGATCCTTTACAGTCTCCCATTCCCCAGTGACCAGACTGGGGTCCTTTACTGTCTGCCATTCCCCAGTGACCAGACTGGGATCCTTTACTGTCTGCCATTCCCCAGTGACCAGACTGGGATCCTTTACTGTCTGCCATTCCCCACTGACCTCAGACTGGGATCCTTTACTGTCTGCCATTCCCCAGTGACCAGACTGGGGTCCTTTACTGTCTGCCATTCCCCAGTGACCAGACTGGGATCCTTTACTGTCTGCCATTCCCCACTGACCTCAGACTGGGATCCTTTACTGTCTGCCATTCCCCAGTGACCAGTCTGGCGACCTTTACTGTCTGCCATTCCCCAGGGACCACACTGGGATCCTTTACTGTCTGCCATTCCCCACTGACCTCAGACTGGGATCCTTTACTGTCTGCCATTCCCCAGTGACCAGTCTGGCGTCCTTTACTGTCTGCCATTCCCCAGTGACCAGACTGGGATCCTTTACTGTCTGCCATTCCCCAGTGACCAGACTGGGGTCCTTTACTGTCTGCCATTCCCCACTAACCTCAGACTGGGATCCTTTACTGTCTGCCATTCCCCAGTGACCAGTCTGGCGACCTTTACTGTCTGCCATTCCCCAGGGACCACACTGGGATCCTTTACTGTCTGCCATTCCCCACTGACCTCAGACTGGGATCCTTTACTGTCTGCCATTCCCCAGTGACCAGTCTGGCGTCCTTTACTGTCTGCCATTCCCCAGTGACCAGACTGGGGTCCTTCACTGTCTGCCATTCCCCAGTGACCAGACTGGGATCCTTTACAGTCTGCCATTCCCCAGTGACCAGTCTGGGGTCCTTTACTGTCTGCCATTCCCCAGTGACCAGACTGGGGTCCTTTACTGTCTGCCATTCCCCAGTGACCAGACTGGGGTCCTTTACTGTCTGCCATTCCCCAGTGACCAGACTGGGATCCTTTACAGTCTGCCATTCCCCAGTGACCAGACTGGGGTCCTTTACTGTCTGCCATTCCCCAGTGACCAGACTGGGATCCTTTACAGTCTGCCATTCCCCAGTGACCAGACTGGGATCCTTTACAGTCTGCCATTCCCCAGTGACCAGACTGGGGTCCTTTACTGTCTGCCATTCCCCAGTGACCAGACTGGGGTCCTTTACTGTCTGCCATTCCCCACTGACCTCAGACTGGGATCCTTTACTGTCTGCCATTCCCCAGTGACCAGTCTGGCGTCCTTTACTGTCTGCCATTCCCCAGTGACCAGACTGGGGTCCTTTACTGTCTGCCATTCCCCAGTGACCAGTCTGGGATCCTTTACTGTCTGCCATTCCCCAGTGACCAGACTGGGGTCCTTTACTGTCTGCCATTCCCCAGTGACCAGACTGGGGTCCTTTACTGTCTGCCATTCCCCACTGACCTCAGACTGGGATCCTTTACTGTCTGCCATTCCCCAGTGACCAGACTGGGGTCCTTTACTGTCTGCCATTCCCCAGTGACCAGACTGGGGTCCTTTACTGTCTGCCATTCCCCACTGACCTCAGACTGGGATCCTTTACTGTCTGCCATTCCCCAGTGACCAGACTGGGGTCCTTTACTGTCTGCCATTCCCCAGTGACCAGACTGGGGTCCTTTACTGTCTGCCATTCCCCAGTGACCAGACTGGGATCCTTTACTGTCTGCCATTCCCCAGTGACCAGACTGGGGTCCTTTACTGTCTGCCATTCCCCACTGACCTCAGACTGGGATCCTTTACTGTCTGCCATTCCCCAGTGACCAGACTGGGGTCCTTTACTGTCTGCCATTCCCCAGTGACCAGACTGAGGTCCTTTACTGTCTGCCATTCCCCAGTGACCAGACTGGGATCCTTTACTGTCTGCCATTCCCCAGTGACCAGACTGGGGTCCTTTACTGTCTTCCATTCCCCAGTGACCAGACTTGGGTCCTTTACTGTCTGCCATTCCCCAGTGACCAGACTGGGGTCCTTTACTGTCTGCCATTCCGCAGTGACCAGTCTGGGGTCCTTTACTGTCTGCCATTCCCCAGTGACCAGAGTCTGCTGATCTTCACTGTCTTGTTTCCCCAGGGCAACTGTTACAGTTCTCTGGCCCATTCACATGTTGAACAGAACACAGTTAAAACGTTCCATTTTCCAGCACCTGCCCTATATCTAGTGAGGATTGGAAAATTCTGATCATCTCCTACAGCCCTCAATCTGTCTCCCTCACTCGACCTGGGAGGCATCCAATGTCGACCAGATGATTTGTTCGCTTTAAGTACAGTCTATTTTTGTGTTCTGCTTTACTCCTTTTAATTTTGACACTCTCCTGTTGCTTGGTAAAGGTCAGTACACATGCACATCCAGTATTCCAGCTAGTTCAGGAATATCTTCTTTATTCATAATAAAATGGACTCCTGACCTCACAATCTACCTGTGGTAAACTATGTATACCTGTCTGGACATGCCCCTCTGCTGACTGCTCCTGTGGCTCCTCCCACAGACCCCTGTATAAAGGCGATTGGAGGCACTGCTCCCCCCTCAGTCTCCGAGATGCCATGCTCCGTTTTGATGCTAATAAAAGCCTATCGTTCACCTCCCGTCTCCGAGAGTTATTGATGGTGCATCACTGCCTCATTACAGTCTTGTCTTTCACAGCACTTTCTCTGTAACTGTAACACTTTATTCTGAATTCTGCTATCGCTTTTCTCTTGTACAACCTCGATAAAGATCTGTGTGGATGGTTGTAAAACAATGTTTTCCCAATGTACCCTTGGTACGTGACAATAAGAAACTAACTTTCTAATGACCAGTTTACAGACCCACTGAACTCTTGGGATTATTCATGTTAAAGGTCAAAGTTCAAAGTAAATTTATGATCAAAGTACATATATATCACTATATACCATCCTGAGATTCATTTTTTTCCAATCATGAACATAGAATTGCAACAAAATCGATGAAAGTTACACATAAATGAAGACTGACAAGCAACCAATTTGCAAAAGAAGACTTACTGTGAAAATGCAAAAATAATAATATTAATTATCTGAAAAGACAAACAAATGAATAAATACGTCATACAAAGTTGTAGAGTTCTTGAAAGTGAGTTCATAGGTTGTGGAATCAGTTCGGTAAAGTTCTCTACACTGGTTCAGGAGCCTGATGGTTGAAGGGTACTTTCTGTGCCTGAACTTGGTGGTCTGGGATTGACTACCTTCCTGATGGCAGCAACAAGAAGAGAGCTTGGCCTGGTGGTGGTAATTTTTTTTCTTTTCCACTTTCCCTTCAGCTTTTCGCTTTAGCCAGTTTTTCACTCAAGCTATTCACCAACCTGCATCATTTCTGCCTTATTCTGAACTAAGGAACTCAGGCTTGCTTTATTTACCTTTAATCTGTGTGGGCATGTACATAGCCTGCATGTCTCCACTCTGAAGGTCATTCATTTAACCATATAACCATATAACAATCACAGCACGGAAACAGGCCATTCCGGCCCTCCTAGTCCGTGCCGAACTCTTAATCTCACCTAGTCCCACCTACCCGCACTCAGCCCATAACCCTCCACTCCTTTCCTGTCCATATACCTCTCCAATTTTACCTTAAATGACACAACTGAACTGGCCTCTACTACTTCTACAGGAAGCTCATTCCACACAGCTATCACTCTCTGAGCAAAGAAATACCCCCTTGTGTTTCCCTTAAACTTTTGCCCCCTAACTCTCAAATCATATCCTCTCGTTTGAATCTCCCCTACTCTCAATGGAAACAGCCTATTCACGTCAACTCTATCTATCCCTCTCAAAATTTTAAATACCTCGATCAAATCCCCCCTCAACCTTCTACGCTCCAATGAATAGAGACCTAACTTGTTCAACCTTTCTCTGTAACTTAAGTGCTGAAACCCAGGTAACATCCTAGTAAATCGTCTCTGCACTCTCTCTAATTTATTGATATCTTTCCTATAATTCGGTGACCAGAACTGTACACAATATTCCAAATTTGGCCTTACCAATGCCTTGTACAATTTTAACATTACATCCCAACTTCTGTACTCAATGCTCTGATTTATAAAGGCCAGCGTTCCAAAAGCCTTCTTCACCACCCTATCTACATGAGACTCCACCTTCAGGGAACTATGCACTGTTATTCCTAGATCTCTCTGTTCCGCTGCATTCCTCAATGCCCTACCATTTACCCTGTATGTTCTATTTGGATTATTCCTGCCAAAATGTAGAACCTCACACTTCTCAGCATTAAACTCCATCTGCCAACGTTCAGCCCATTCTTCTAACCTGCATAAATCTCCCTGCAAGCTTTGAAAACCCACCTCATTATCCACAACACCTCCTACCTTAGTATCATCAACATACTTACTAATCCAATTTACCACCCCATCATCCAGATCATTTATGTATATTACAAACAACATTGGGCCCAAAACAGATCCCTGAGGCACCCCGCTAGTCACCGGCCTCCATCCCGATAAACAATTATCCACCACTACTCTCTGGCATCTCCCATCTAGCCACTGTTGAATCCATTTTATTACTCCAGCATTAATACCTAACGACTGAACCTTCTTAACTAACCTTCCATGTGGAACTTTGTCAAAGGCCTTGCTGAAGTCCATATAGACTACATCCACTGCCTTACCCTCGTCAACATTCCTCGTAACTACTTCAAAAAATTCAATAAGGTTTGTCAAACATGACCTTCCACGCACAAATCCATGCTGGCTACTCCTAATCAGATCCTGTCTATCCAGATAATTATAAATACTATCTCTAAGAATACTTTCCATTAATTTACCCACCACTGATGTCAAACTGACAGGTCTATAATTGCCAGGCTTACTTCTAGAACCCTTTTTAAACAATGGAACCACATGAGCAATACGCCAATCCTCCGGCACAATCCCCGTTTCTAATGACATCTGAAAGATCTCCGTCAGAGCTCCTGCTATCTCTACACAAACTTCCCTCAAGGTCCTGGGGAATCTCCGGTCAGGACCCGGAGATTTATCCACTTTTAAATTTCTTAAAAGCGCCAGTACTTCCACCTCTTTAATTGTCATAGGTTCCATAACTTCCTTACTTGTTTCCCACACCTTACACCATTCAATATCCTTCTCCTTAGTGAATACCGAAGAGAAGAAATCGTTCAAAATCTCTCCCATCTCCCTCGGCTCCACACATAGCTGACCACCCTGATTCTCTAAGGGACCAATTTTATCCCTCACTATCCTCTTGCTTTTAATATAACTGTAGAAGCCTTTTGGATTTACTTCCACCTTATTTGCCAAACCAAACTCGTAACTTCTTTTAGCTTTTCTAATCTCTTTCTTAAGTTTCCTTTTACATTCTTTATATTCCTCGAGCAATTCCTTTACTCCATGCTGCCTATATCTATTGTAGACATCCCTCTTTTTTCAAACCAAGTTTCTAATATCCCTTGAAAACCATGGCACTTTCAAACCTTTAACCTTTCCTTTCAACCGAACAGGAACATAAAGATTCTGTACCCTCATAATTTCACCCTTAAATGACCTCCATTTCTCTATTACATCCTTCCCATAAAACAACTTGACCCAATCCACTCTCTCTAAATCCCTGCGCATCTCCTCAAAGTTAGCCTTTCTCCAATCAAAAATCTCAACTCTAGGTCCAGTCCTGTCCTTCTCCATAATTATATTGAAGCTAATGCTATTGTGATCACTGGACCCGAAGTGCTCCCCAACACATACATCTGTCAGCTGACCTATCGCATTCCCTAACAGGAGATCCAACACTGCCCCATCTCTAGTCGGTACTTCTATGTATTGTTGCAAAAAGCTATCCTGCACACATTTCACAAACTCTAAACCATCCAGCCCTTTTACAGAATGAGCTTCCCAATCTATGTGTGGAAAATTAAAATCTCCCACAATCACCACCTTGTGTTTACTACAAATATCTGCTATCTCCTTACACATTTGCTCTTCCAACTCACGCTCCCCATTAGGTGGCCTATAATACACTCCTATCAGTGTTACTACACCTTTCCCATTCCTCAATTCCACCCAAATAGCCTCCCTAGAGGAGCTCTGTAATCTATCCTTCCAAAGCACCGCCATAAGATTTTCTCGGACAAGCAATGCAACACCTCCTCCTCTGGCCCCTCCTACTCTATCACACCTGAAGCAACTAAATAGAATTTCTTATTCTATTTCTACTTGCCACTATTCTGCTTCAGTCTTGGTTAGTTTTGTTTAAATTCTGTCTACAACTCAAGGGCATGGGTACCAAGTTTCCAATTTTAGGTATCTCCCTTTATTGTCCTACTTCTTCCCCTCCACCCTCCTGATCCTCTGGTCCTTTCGTCTTCCCTTTTCCCACACTCTCCCCAGCCCTCCTTCACCCATCTTTATCCCTTTCAATCTCCTGAATCCTTCCATCCACTTCACACACAGGTCCTGCCCCCAATTTCTCACGTGGTTCCAAGTGTTGTTTACCTTGACCCTGATGATTTCCTTTCTCACCTCTTTTACATCAAGTGTTCAGTTGTGTTCCTGTGTATCTAGATGGGGTAGAGTTTGTCAACTGTGTTCAGGAAAGTTTCATTCATCAGTACGTAGAAGTCCCAATGAGAGGACATGTGATACTGGGGAATGAGACAGGGCAGGTGACAGAAGTTTGTGTAGGAGAACAATGCCATTAGTTTCAAAGTAAATTTGGAAACAGGTAAGTCTGGTCTACAGGTTAAGATGGTATCAGAAATGATCTGGCAAGTGTGGATTGGGAGAGGCTGTTTCCTGGCAAAGGTGTATTTGGTAAGTGAGAGGCCTTCAATAGTGAAATTTTGAGAGCACAATGATTGTATGTGCCTGTTAGAATGAAAGGTAAAGATAACAAGTGTAGGGAACCTTGGTTTCTAAGGCCCTAGTTAAGAGAAAAAAGGAGGTGCATAGTAGGTATAGGCAGGTAGGAAGAAATGAGCTGCTTATGGAGTACAAGAAATGCAAGAAACGCTTAAGACAGAAATCAGGAAGGTGAAAAGAAGAGATGAGGTTGCTATAGAAGACAAGGTGAAGGAGAATCCTAAGGGATTCTACAGATATGTTAAGAGCAAAAGAATTGTACAGGACAGAATTTGTCCTCTGGAAGACCAGAATGGAAATCACTGTGGAGCCAGAACAGGTGGGGGAGATTTTTTTTGCATCTGTATTCAGGAGGTGGACACAGAGTCTATTGAAGTGAAGCAAAGTGGCATCAACTTCATGGACCCTATACACATTACAGAGGAAGAGGTGTTTGCTATCCTGAGGTATTTAAATAATACTTAACGACAGGAGAGGTTCCAGAGAATTGGAAAAGAGCCAATGTTGCTCTGCTGTTTAAAAAGGCTCTAAGCATAAACCAGGAAATTATAGGCCAGTGAATCTGACATCAGTTGTGGGAAAGTTATTCGAAGGTATTCTAAGGGGCTGGATGTATAAGTATTTGGATAGACATAGACAGATTAATGATGGTCAGCATGGCTTTGTGCATGGTAGGTCATGTCTAACTAATGTTATAGAGGTTTTTGAGGAAGCTACCAGCAAAGTGGATGAAGGCAAAGCAGTGAATGATGTCTACATGGACTGTAGCAAGCCATTTGACAAAGCTCCGCATGGGAGGTTGGTCAAGAAGGTTCAGTCACTTGGCATTCAAGATGAGATAGTAAATAGGATTAGACATTGGCTTTGTGGGAGAAGCCAGAGAATGGTAGTAGAAGTTTGCCTTTCTCTCTAGTGACTAGAGGAGGTCTGTGACTAGTGGTGTGCTACAGAGATCAGTGCTGGGTCCTTTGTTGTTATCATCTGTATCAATGACTTGGATAACAATGAAGTCTGATGTCCGATGAAATTAATGTTCGATTTTGACCCTAAATGCTGACAATTCCTTTCCTCCACAGATGCTACTTGACCCATTGATCATTCATCAGATTATGTTTTCTATTTTAGTCTGTCGTGCCACTGAAGTCGGCCTTCCTCTAGTTTATTGAAGTTCTATTTCAGATCACCCAATGCCTTTCTCTCACCAATCAAGATGGTCACTGCTCTCCAAATGTTCTCCCATTTATTGGCCACCCCATCCCAGATACAGTGATACCTCCTTCTATAATGAGCCAAAACATTCTTATCAAGGAAGTTCTCCTGGACATATTTCAGAGACTCTTCTCCTCCTTGAGCTCGCAGATGGAAAATTATCTCAATTAAATCAAAGGTTATGACTTCAGTCCATGAAGTGTGGGAGAATGAGGGGACAATTGATGGAAATATACAAACTTATGAGGGGTATAAATAGGGTAAATGCAAGTAGGCTTTTTTTCACTGAGGTAGGGTGACACTTGAACTAGAAGTCATGGGTTAAGGATGAAAGGTGAAATGTTTGAGGGGAACATGAGGGGAAACTTCATCACTCAGAAGGTGATGAGAGTGTGGAATGAGCTGCCAGTGGAAGAGGTGGGTGCAGTTTCAATTTCAACATTTAAGAGAAGTTTGAATGGATGGGAGGGGTATGGAAGGCTATGTCCCAGGTGTGTGTTAGTGGAACTAGGCAGAATAATAGTTTGGCACGGACTGGATGGTTGAAGAGCTGTTTCTGTGCTGTACAGCTCTATGCCTATAATACTGAGCTATTATCACTCCATCTCCAACTCAGTATTTGGTGATCTTTAGAAGATCCCGGTGGTGTGATAACTCCTTTCTGGTTTACACTCAACAGTAGCATGGCGGTTAATGTGACGCTATTACAGGTCAGGGCATTCCAGAGTTCAGAGTTCAATTCCAGTGCCATTTGTAAGGAGTTTGTACGTTCTCCCTGTGACCACGTGTGTTTCCTCTGGGTGTTCCAGTATCCTCCCACAGTCCAAACATGTATTGGTTAGTAGGTGAATTGGTCATTGTAAATTTTCCTGTGATTAGGCTAAGATTAAATAAATGGGCTGTGGGTGGTGCAGCTCATTGGGCCAGAAGGGCCTGTTCCGTACTGTATCTCTAAATAAATAAATAACTTGAAACCAAATGGGTTCTGCAATTGACTTCTCGAGAACATCCTCTCTCTAACATTGTAGTACTTTTCTTAATTAATACTTGCTTTCTTGTTTCCTTCCTTATCTTTTCTAAACACTTCATATCAAGAATATCAAGTGCACTGTTCTATTTTGAGTCATTGACTCATAAAAAAGTACAGCACAAAAACAGACCCTTTGGTCCATCTAGTCTGTGCTGAACCATTTAAAATACCTACTCCTATCGACCTGCACTGAAACCATAGCCCTCCATACCTATCCATGTACCTTTCCAAACTTCTCTTAAACATTGAAGTTCAGTTCGTATGCAACATTTATCCACATTCTCACGACCCTCTAAGTGAAGAAATTTCCCTTCATGTTCCCCTTAAACTTTTCACCTTTCAGCCTAAACCCATGACCTCTGGCTGTAGTCCAACCCAACCTCTGTGGAAGGGCTTATTTTTGAGCAAAATTTAAATTTTTGCAACTATATTACACACTCAGAGGCCACTTTATTAGGTACACCTGCTCGTTAATGCAAATATCTAATCAGCCAAACAGATGGCAACAACTCAATGCATAAAAGCATGCAGATATGGTCAAGAGATTCATTTGTTGTTCAGACTAAATATCTGAATGAGGAGGAAATGTGTTCTAAATGACTTTGACCGTGGAATGACTGGTAGTGCTAGGCAGGGTTGTATGAGTATTTCAGAAACTGCTGGTCTCCTGGGATGTTCATGCGAACTCGTCTCTAGAGTTTACAGAGAATGGTGCAAGAACCCAGTGAGCGGCTGTTCTGTGGGTGAAAACGTCTTGTTAATGAGTGATCAGAGGGGAATGGCCAGACTAGTTCAAGCTTGCAGGAAGGCAACAATACCTCAAATAATCAGTTACAACAGTGATGTGCAGAAGAACATATTTAAACATACAACATGCCATACTTTGAAGTAGATGGGCTATAGTAGCAGAAAATCACAAACACACACATAGGCGGTACCTAATAAAGTGGTCACATCGTCTTGGACTGTTTGTGCTTTCTACCCACCAGCCCTGTGTAAGTACAATTGAGACCTTTCTTTTAGTTTCCTTCAACCACTCTCCATCTGCTTCTGGGGTTAGTGATGGGACCCTTGTTATTTCTTATCTTACATGCCAAAGACATTTTGGTTTTCCTAATTTCTTGTTTAGATTTTTTCCTGCTTCCTTTATATTCCTCAATGGCCTTGTCAGATTTCAAGTTATTAAATCTTACACTTGATGGAAGACAGTGTCCATCATTAAGGATCCCCACCATGCTTTCTTCACACTGTTACCGTCGGGAAGGAGATACAGGAGCCTAAAGGCACACACTCAGTGAATCAGGAACCTCTGCCATCCATTTTCTAAATGGACATTGAACCCATGAACACTACCTCATTATTTTTATTTCTGTAATTTTGCACTGCTTATTTTATCTTAACTCTCTCTCTCTCTCTCTCTCTCTCTCTCTCTCTATCTATCTATATATATATATATATATATGCGTGCGTGCGTGTGCGTGTGTGTATATATATATACACACACACTTAATGTAACTCAGTTTTTCTCTGTGCTTATCTATCATGTATTTCATTGTACTGCTGCCATAAAGTTAACAAATTTCACAACATATGCCAGTGATATTAAATCTAATTCTGATTTGCTTCCAACAAACTAAACTTGCACTATCTCTTGCCATCCAAGATTCTCAAACCTGGCCTCATCCTTGATCCTCACAGGAGCATGCTGATCCTGAACTCCAACAGTCAGCGGAAACTTGAGGAGCAGATGTGTAGAGAAGTTGCTCGTGGTTGTAGGAATAATTAGGTTGTACTTTTAGTGGGAGATGTTAATTTTCTAGTTTTGACTGTTAGGGGTTTATTCGGGGTGGAATTTGTGAAATATGTCCCGGAAAGTTTCCTGAGTATGGAGGGCCATACCTGGGAGGGTGCAACACTGGATCTTCTTTAGGGAACGAGGCCAGTAACTGAAGTAGCAATCAGGGAGCACTCATGACCGTAATTCTATTGGTTTGAAGATAGTGATGAAAAAGTAGAGGTTAGGGAGCAGGATCAAACTGGAGCAGGGCTAATGATGTGAGTACCAGGCAGGATTTAGCAGTATTAGTCTGTCGGAAGGGAAAGGAACAAACATCGTGGGATATCAAGATCCAGGAGCAGCATGTTCCTGTTTTGGGGGAGGTTAAGCCTGGCAAGTTCAGAGAAACTTGGTTAACAAGAGATATTGAGACTCTAGTCAAGAAGGAGATGGTAGCATAGATTGGGTTTAAGAGGGCAGGGACAAGTGAATCCCATGACATTGACAAAGAGATTAAAAAGACATTTTAGAGGGAAATGAGGAGGGAAAAGAGAGGGTATGAGATGGATTTAGGGAAAATCCCAAGCGATTCTATAGCTGTATTAGGAAGAGCAAAGTTACCTGTCTTGAGCTGCAGGAGATAGCTGGGATTATAAGGAAGTTAGCAGGAAAGTTGATGAAAGCAAGGCAGTAGATGCTGTATAAGTGGACTTCAGTAAGGCTTGTGACAGGGTCCTGCATTGGAGGTTGGTGAAGAAGATTCCGTTGCTCGGCATTCAAGATGAGGTAGTAAATTGGATTAGTTATTGGCTTTGTGAGAGAAGCCAGAGAGTGGTAGCAGATAATTGCCTCTCTGACTGGAGGCCTGTGACGAGTGGATTGGGGCAAGGGTCAGTCCTGGGTCTCTTAATGTTTGCCATCTATATCAATGATCTGAATGATAATGTGGTTAACTGGATCAGCAAATTTGTGGATGACACCAAGATTGGGGGTCTAGTAGACAAGCAAGACTATTAGAGCTTGCAGTGGGATCTGGACCAACTGGAAAATGGCTGAAAAATGGCAGAAGGAAATTTAACGTAGCCAAGTGAAAGGTATTGCATTTTGGCAGGACCAACAGGATAGGTCTCACACAGTGTACAGTAGGGCACTGAGGAGCGTGACAGAACAAACTACCCTGGGCAAAATATCTGCTGCCACCCATCTTGTCTGTGTTCTTCATGATTCTCTCGGAGATTACACCTCATTCTCCTGCACTCTAAGGAATAAAGAAGACCTGGACAACCTCTCTGTAGAACTCATGCTCTCTAGCCTGGCAACATCCTCATAAATCTTTTCTGCACTCTTTTCAGTTAACCATGGCTGGCCTTTAACAGGGTGACCAAAACTGTACCCAATACTTCTAGTGTGGCCTCACCACTGACTTACACAAGTTCAACGTATTTTTCTAGCTCCTATTCTCAGTTCTGTGAAGGCCAGCGTGCTAAATACTTTTTTCATCGCCCTGTGTATGTGTGATGCCTCTTTCAAAGAACTACAGAATGCTGTTGTACACTACATTACACTCCCCAGTGCCCTAGCATTCATTTATAAGTCCTACGCTGGTTTGACTTACTAAAATGCATCACTTCATACTACTTGTATTAAAATCCATTTGAATAAGTAAATGCAGGGGTGGGGCTTAGAGGAATATGGGCTGGATGCAGGAATCTGGATCTAAATGGATGAACTTCATAGTTGACATGGAGTCACTGGGGTGAAGAACCTGTGTGCCTTCCATGCTGTACTGCACCGAGAAGCCATGACTATTTCATTGAAAGCTCAGAAACACATCCTAAACTCCAACCCATCCAGGCTGATCACGGTGCCTTCCTGTCTGCCCACATTTGGCCCAAATTTCAATTTAGCAACAAGTTTCTCAACCTGTCAGTGATAATATACCCAATTGCCATTAAACTTCCCCCCTTATCCATATAAGTATGTCCTTTGTTATTTGACATTTCTACCCTGAACAACAAGTTATGATTGACTATCCTATCTTAGAACCATAGAACATTACAGCACAGAAACAGACCTTTTGGCCCTTCTTGGCTCTGCTGAACCATTTTTCTGCCTAGTCCCACTGACCTGCACCTGGACCATATACCTCCATACACCTCTTATCCATGTACCTGTCCAAGTTTTTCTTAAATGTTAAAAGTGAGCCTGCATTCACCACTTCATCTGGCAGCTCATTCCACACTCCCACCACTCTCTGTGTGAAGAAGCCCCCCCTAATGTTCCCTTTAAACTTTTCCCCCTTCACCCTTAACACATGTCCTCTGTTTTTTTTCTTACCTAGCCTTAGTGGAAAGAGCCTGCTTGCATTCACTCTATCTATACCCATCATAATTTTATACACCTCTATCAAATCTCCCCTCATTCTTCTACGCTCCAGGGAATAAAGTCCTAACCTATTCAACATTTCTCTGTAACTCAGTTTCTCAAGTCCTGGCAACATCCTTGTAAACCTTCTCTGCACTCTTTCAACTTTATTAATATCCTTCCTGTAATTAGGTGACCAAAACTGCACACAATACTCCAAATTTGGTCTCACCAATGTCTTATACAACCTCACCATTACATTCCAAATCTTATACTCAATACTTTGATTTATAAAGGCCAACGTACCAAAAGTTTTCTTTACAACCCTATCTACTTGTGACGCCACCTTCAGGGAATTATGTATCTGTACTCCCAGATCCCTCTGTTCTACTGTATTTCTCAGTGTCCTACCATTTACCTTGTATGTTCTACCTTGGTTTGACCTTCCAAAGTGCAATACCTCACACTTGTCCGCATTAAGCTCCATCTGTCATTTTTCAGCCCATTCCTCCAACTGGTCCAAATCCCTCTGCAAGCTTTGAAAACCTTCCTCACTGTCCACTACACCTCAAGTCTTTGTATCATCAGAAAACTTGCTGATCCAATTTGCCACATTATCATCCAGATCATTGATATAGATGACAAATAACAATGGACCCAGCACTGATCCCTGTGGCACACCACTAGTCACAGGCCTCCACTCAGAGTAGCAATCCTCCACTACCACTCTCTGGCTTCTTCCATTGAGCCAATGTCTAATCCAATTTACTACCTCTCCATGTATACCTAGCGACTGAATCTTCCTAACTAACCTCCCATGCGGAACCTTGTCAAAGGCCTTACTGAAGTCCATGTCTACAACATCCACTGCCTTCCTTTCATCCACTTTCCTGGTAACTTCCTTGAAAAACTCTAATAGATTGGCTAAACATGACCTACCATGCACAAAGCCATGCTGACTTTTTCTAATAAGTCCCTGTCTATCCAAATACTTGTAGATCCTATCTCTTAGTATTCCTTCCAATAATTTACCTACTACCGATGTCAAACTTACCGGCCTATAATTTCCCCGCTTACTTTTTGTGCCTTTTTTAAACAATGGAACTACATGAACTATCCTCCAAACATCCGGCACCTGACCCGTGGATATCGACATTTTAAATATTTCTGCCAGGACCCCTGCAATTTCAACACTAGTCTCCTTCAAGGTCCGAGGGAATACCCTGTCAGGTCCTGGGGATTTATCTACTCTTATTTGCCTCGACAGCAAGCACCTCCTCCTCTTTAATCTGTGTAAGTTCCATGACCTCCCTACTTGTTTGCCTTGTTTCCATAGACTCCATTCCTGTTTCCTTAGTAAATACAGATGCAAAAAATATCTCCCCCATTTCTTCAGGTTCCATACATAGCCGACCACTCTGATCTTCAAGAGGACCAATTTTATCCCTTACTATCCTTTTAATCTTAACATACCTGTAGAAGCTCTTAGGATTATCCTTCACCCTGACTGCCAAAGCAACCTCATGTCTTCTTTTAGCCCTCCTGATTTCTTTCTTAAGTATTTTCTTACTCTTTTTATACTCCTCAAGCATCTTATTTCCTCCCTGTTGCCTATACATGTTATACATCTCTCTCTTCTTCTTTATCAGAGTTCCAATATCTCTCGAGAAACACGGTTCCTTATTCTTATTCATTTTGCCTTTAACCCTGACAGGATCATACAAACTCTGCACTTTCAAAATTTTTCATTTGAAGGCCTCCCACTTACCAATCACATCCTTGCCAGAGAACAACCTGTCCCAATCTACGCTTTTTAGATCCTTTCTCATTTCTTTAAATTTGGCCTTTTTCCAGTTTAGCACTTCAACCGGAGGACCAGATCTATCTTTGTCCATGATCAAGTTGAAACTAATGACGTTATGATCACTGGAACCAAAGTGTTCCCCTACACACACTTCCGTCACCTGCCCTAACTCATTTCCTAATAGGAGATCTAATATTGCATCCTCCCTAGTTGATACATCTATATATTGATTTAGAAAACTTTCCTGAACACATTTTACAAACTCTAACCCATCTAGACCTTTAACAGCATGGGAGTCCCAATCAATGTGTGGAAAATTAAAATCCCCTACAATCACAACTTTCTGTCTCCTGAGGTTGTCTGGTATCTCTCTGCAGATTTGCTCCACCAATTCTCGCTGACTATTGGGTGGTCTATAACACAACCTGATTAATGTGGCCATACCTTTCCTGTTTCTCAGCTCCACCCATATGGCCTCAGTAATATTTTCCCTGACTAGCAAAGCCACCACCCCCCCCCCCCCCCACCCTTCATCCCTCTGCCTCTATCATGTCTGAACCATCGGAACCCTGGAACATTAAGCTGCCAGTCCTGCCCCTCCTGTAGCCAAGTTTCAGTAATGGCTATGATGTCATAATTCCACGTGTCAATCCAGGCCCTGAGCTCGTCTGCCTTTCCCACAATACTCCTCGCATTTAAATATACACACCTCAGAAGATTATTACCACCACACACAATCTTACTATTTGTGACTTTGCATGAACTACTAACATCATTTATTTTTACCCCCGTTCCACTATCTACTCTGGCACTCTGGTTCCCATCCACCTGCAAATCTAGTTTAAACCCTCCCCAATAACACTAGCAAACCTCCCTGCAAGTATATTGGTCCCCTTATAGTTCAGGTGTAACCCGTCTCTCTTGAACAGGTCCCACCTCCTGAAGAGGTCCCAATGATCTAGAAATCTGAAACCCTGCCCCCTACACCAGTTCCTCAGCCATGTGTTCAGCTGCCAGAGCATCCTACTCTTACCCTCACTGACACGTGGCACAGGCAGCAATCTGGAGATTACTACCCTCGAGGTCCTGTTTTTCAACTTCCTACCAAGCTCTCTGTACTCACTCTTCAGGACCTCTTGACTCTTTCTACCCACGTCATTGATACCGATGTGTACCATGACATCTGGCTGATCACCCTCCCATTTCAGAATGCTGTGCATGCAATCAGAGACATCCCTGACCCTGGCACCCGGGAGGCAATAAACCATCCGGGAGTCTCTGTCGCGACCACAGAACCTCCTGTCTGTACCTCTAACTATTGAGTCCCCTGTCACTACCGCTCTCCTCTTCTTCCTCCCTCCCTTCTGCACTGCAGAACCAGACTCAGTGCCAGAGATCTGGCTGCCACAACTTGTCCCAGGTTAGCCATCCTCCCCAGCAGTATCCAAATCGGGATACCTGATTTGGAGGGGAATGGCCACAGGGGAACCCTGCACTACCTGCCCTTTCCCCTTCTCTCGCCTGACGGTAACCCAATTACCTGTACCCTGTTTCTTAGGTGTAACTACCTCCCGGAAGCTACTATCTATAAACTGCACAGTCTCCCGACTGATCCAGAGGTCATCCAGCTCTAGTTCCCTAACGCGGTTTGTTAGGAGCTGCAGCTGGATGCACTTCTTTCAGGTATCATTGTCGGGGACACCGGAGATCTTCCTGACTTCCCACATCCTGCAAGAGGAGCATTCCAATATCCTGCCTGGCATATTCTCTAGTCTGAACAAAAAAAAAAGAAGAAAACAGAAACTTACCGGAACCTACCCTCGCCTCTGCCTGTTTCTCGCCGAAGCCTGATTGAGCCAAAGCCGTCCCACTCCGACTCAGTCCACTCCAACGATGGCCGCTATGAAGATGGCTGCTGTATATGGCGGTCTTTCTTTTAAACCTTGGCGCCCTACGTCATACGCCTGCGCAGTCTAGCCTCTTTTCCCCGATCAGTTAAAGAAAAGAAAAACAACCTTCTCTCCGTGATGCTTCAGTCTTCCACTCTCAGCCTCTTGCTTCAATTGAAAATTAATCTTGGGCTCTCCTAATTTTAAAAACCTCTATTAGGTCTTCGGCACTCTACATACAGAAATCAACCCACACTTGTCCAAGTTTTCCTTGTAGCTCACACCATCTAATCCAGGCAACATCCTAATAAACCTCTTCTGCACTTTTTCCATAATCTCAGCATCCTCCCTATAACAGGGTGAGCAGAACTGCAAACAATTTGCTGAGTATGGTCAACTAAGATTTTTCCTACAGCCTTTCCCAATCAACCTTTGCAAGTTCCTGTCTAATGTCATCAAAAATTAGCTTTGCTCCAAAGAATACAATCATATGCATATCATAAGAGGAGATTAACAAGAGCATATTAAGATGGATAAATCCCCAGGGCATATCAATCTAGGACATTGTGGAAATCGAGTGCAAATTGCAAAATGTTTGGCCTCTCCTGATAGGCCATCCTTTTCAGCCCAGGAATTATCTTGGCGAATCTCCTTTGGATTGTTCTAATGCTACTAGATCCTTTTACCGGGTGCATGAAATGCGCTGCCCAGTGTGGTGGTCGAGCCAGATACATCAGGGCTACTTAAGGAACTCTTAAAGAGGCATATGGATGATAGAAATATGGAGAGTTATGCTGGAGGGAAGGATTAAATTGATCTTAGAGTAGGTTAAAAGGTTGAAACAACATTCTGGGCCCAAAGGCCTGTACTGTTCTATAAGACAATAAGATATATAGGAGCAGAAATGGGCCATTTGGCCCATTGAATCTGTTTCACCATTTTATCATGGTTAATCCAATTTTCCTCTCAGCCCCAATCTCCTTGTGTCTCCAACACAAAGTACACTGCAGATGCTGGGGTCAAAGCAACATGTACTGATGAAGGGTCTCGGCCCAAAACGTTGACTGCTCGTTTCCAGGATGCTGCCCGACCCGCTGAGTTCCTCCAGCATGTTGTACATGTTCTTTGTATCTCTTCCTGCTCTGACCAATAAAGAATCTATTAACCTCTGCCTTAAATATACACAAAGACTTGGCCTCCACAGCTGCCTGTGGCAAAGAATTCCACAGATTCACCACTCTCTGGCTAAAGAAATTCCTCCTCATCTCCGTTCTAAAAGGACACCCCTCTATCCTGAGGCTGTGTCCTCTGGTCTTAGGTTCTCCCACCAAAGGAAACATCCTCTGCACATTCTAACTTCTATGTTTTCTGGATAAGAGACCCAAATCTGTGCATGGTACTGCAGTTGCAACTTCATCAACACCCTGTACATCTGGAACAAAACCTCCCTATATTTAAACTCTAAATGTTTTTGTAATAAAGGCCAAAATGCTATTTGATTCAACTACTTGGTGCATCTGCCTGCTAAGCTCTTATGATTCATGCACTACAATAACTAGATCAGTCTTTCCATTTTGATAATAATCCGCCTTTCAATTCCTGTTCCTGAAGTGCATGACCTCACTCTTTTCTATATCATATTCTGTCTGTTAAGTTTTTGCCCACTCACTCAATCGATCTTTCTTCCTCTGCAAGGTTACAATATCTGAACACAACGCAACATGCCTTTCAGTTATTTTTGTGCCGTGCTCTTCTACTCAAGGCCTGCAGCAGTTAAGACCAATGCCCGATGCCAATGGACACCATGATCATCAAGATGTATAAGGTTGCGACAATAAATGGGATTTGTATAGATCAGGGGTTCCCAGCCTGGGGTCCACAGACCCCCCGCTTAAAGGCATTGGTCCAAGGCATAAAAAAGTCCCTGGTGTACATGGTACGATGCCTAGTACCAAGAGGGTGGGCCATAGGGCATAGTTCTGAGCTGTATGATTCAATGGGGCTAATCTGGATCTGTATTTTACTACGGATTTTGTTTCTTATGAAGTCAGATATTCTCTTAATTTCCTTGCTATTATTCCACCAGGTTCCCTCTCCAGCCCTTTACCTTTCCCACCCATCTGGCTTCATCGGCTTCTAGTTTGTCTTCCTTCCCCTCCCCCCCTTTTAATTCTGGGCAAGGGCATCTCCCCCCCCCCCCCTTGCTTTCCAGTCCCGATGAAGGGTCTCAGCCCAAAACAGTGACTGTTTATGCATTTCCACGGATGCTTCCTAACCTGCTGAGTTCCTCCAGTTTTTGAGTGTTGCTCTATAATTATTTCTCCTGTCTTAGTCTCATCTTAAATTTTCCATACTTTGAGAGATTCCAGTCTTGTTTCTTGCTCGCCTACTCTCATTTTCTGCTTTTCATTTTCTTATTGATGTCTTAATCTTCCTTTGCTAAATTTTAATATTTTCACAATCTCCAGATCTGTCTTTTTGTCAACATTATGTATTATTTTCCTTTGATCTAATATTTTCAGTAACTTTTCTTGAAAGTCATAGCTAGTCCACTCTACCTATTGGGTTCTGTTTGCCTTAATGAGATATACTGTATGTTTACTTGCAAGCTATGTATTCATTCCTTCAACATTAGCCACTGTTTGTCGATGCCACATGTTTCAATGTAGTTTTCTATTCCAGCAGAATTCCAGGTCAAACAAAATCACTGCCTATTTTTAATCTACAACTCATATCATACACTGCTCCCTAAATGCCCCATAACAACCATAGAACATAAGATGTGGGACAGTATGTCACGGGTACAGGTCCTTCAGCCCACAGATCCTGCGCCAGGCAATGTCTAAACCCCTTCAGCCTTTAGAAACATAGAAAACCTACAGCACAATACAGGCCCTTTGGCCCACAAAGCTGTGCCACACATGTCCTTACCTTAGAAATTACCTAGGGTTACCCATAGCCCTCTGTTTTTCTGAACTCATGTACCTATCCAGGAGTCTCTTAAAAGACCCTATTGTATCCACCTCCACCACCGTCGCCGGCAGTCCATTCCACATACTCACCACCCTCTGCATAAAAAACTTACCCCTGACATCTCCTCTGTACCTACTTCCAAGCACCTTAAACTCTGCCCTCTTGTGCTAGCCATTTCAGCCCTGGGAAGGAGCCTCTCACTATCCACGCGATCAATGCCTCTCATCATCTTATACACCTTTGCTCCATGCTATGAATATTTATGCACCCATCTAAAAGCCTTGTAAAAGTGTCTATTGTATTTTCTCCACCAAAATCTTGGCAACTTCCACTCTCAATGTGGAAAACCTGTCCTGCACATCCTTTGGAAACTCTCCATTCTCACCTCAAATGCATGAATACCTCTAGTATTTGACTTTTCTAGTCTGGGAGAAAAATTCTGACTCTGTATCCTTTTACTGCCTCTCGTAATCTTATGAACAATCAGAAACGTAAAATATAAGATAAAATAAGAAACTAACACCTGGCGGTTCAGCATCATGAAGAGCTTGGACAGGCGCATCAGCTCCAGCCTCCCAGACAACCCGACGGTTTCACTTCAGCACTGCCCTCACTGCCGTAATTCATTTAGCATTCACTTCGAGAGGTCCAGAATACAAGAGCAGGGATGTGATGCTGAGGCTTCATAAGGCACTGGTGAGGCCTCACCTTGAGTATTGTGAGCAGTTTCGGGCCCCTCATCTTAGAAAAGATGTGCTGACTTTGGAGAGGGTCCAGGGGAGATTCACAAGGATGATTCCAGGAATGAAAGGGTTATCATATGGGGAACATTTGGTAGCTCTGGGTCTGTACTCACTGGAATTCAGAAGGATGAGAGGGGATCTCAATGAAACCTTTCAAATGTTGAAAGGCCTAGACAGAGTAGATGTGGAAAGGGTGTTTCCCATAGTGGGAGAGTCTAGGACAAGAGGGCACAGCCTCAGGATAGAGGTGCGCCCTTTCAAAACAGAGATGTGGAGAAATTTCTTTAGCCAGGTGAATTTGTGGAATTTGTTGCCACATGCAGCTGTGGAGGCCAGGTCGTTGGGTGTATTTAAGGCAGAGATTGATAGGTTCTTGATTGGACATGGCATCAAAGGTTACGGGGAGAAGGCGGGGAACTGGGGTTGAGGAGGAGAGAGGAAAAAGGGATCAGCCGTCATTGAATGGCGGAGAAGACTCGATGGACCAGGTAGCCTATTTCTGTATGTGTGTTTTGTGTGTTCATTTTGTGTGTGTTGCTTGAATTTCCAGCATCTGCAGATTTCCTTGTGTTGGCCTATTTCTGCTCCTATGTCTTATGGTATTATGGTCTTATTCCAAAGAAGCTCATCTCTAAACTTCTACACCTGGGACAGAACACTTCTGTTTGCCACTGATTTCCTGGCCAATACGCCGCAATCAGTAAGGACTACCCCCACCATGATTATCTTCAACACTGGCACCACACAATGTTGCATCTTCAGTACCCTAATCTACTCTCTCTACACTCACGACTGTGAGGACAGATTTTGCTCTAACTCCATCTACAAGTTAACAGATGACACAACTGTAGTGGGCCATATGATAAATAATGATGAGTACAGAAAGGAGGTAGTTGTGTTGTATAGTTTCAGCAACCTTTCCCTCAATAACAGCAAGCCAAAGAGCTGGTCTTTGACTACAGAAGCAGGGTCGTGCACAAGCTCCCGGTTACATCAATGGCTCTGAGTTCATGAGGAATGAGAACTTCAGGTTTCCTGGTGTAAACATCACCAATAACCTGTCCTGATCCAGTCACATAGATGCTATGGCAAAGAGCGAGCACTGGTGAAGGATGAGGAAATTCAACATGTCGCCATTGACCAGTTTTATTGAGGCACCACAGAAAACATCCTATCCAGATGCATCATGCCAACTGCTCTGCCTGTGACCAGAGTTGTGGACTCAGCCCAGTCCAACACAGAAACCAGCCTCCCCCCCCATATACTGCACAATAAAATCCTCCTGCCTCAGTAAAGCAGCCAACATAACCAGAGACCTTGTCCACCCCGGACATTCTCTCTTCTCCTTCCCTCCCACCGGGCAGAAGATATAAAAACTTGAAAGAATGTACCACCAGAGTCAAGGACACCTATCCTGCTGTTTTCAGACTATTGATGGACATCTTGTATGGTAAGATGGACTCTTGACATGGCAAGCTACCTGGTCTTTGCACCTTCTTGTCCATCTACACTGCACTTTCTCCAACTGTAAAACTGTATTCTGTATTTGCTTTCCACTTGTACTACCTCAATGTACTGATGTGATGAAATTATCCAGATGGATCTATATGAAAAGAGTTTCTTCCTGCACCTTAGTACACAGGGATTTCACTCAGACCCACTGACTGAGTAGAAAAGGCAGCAGTGGGTCGCTGTATAAAGCTTTGACCAGTGAGCAATCTGGACATCAGAAGTTTGAGAGGACGTGATTTCACTCAGGTCTACTGCCCGAGCAGAAAGGGGAGCAGCACGATAGAGCTTTGACCAGCGACCATCCTCGTTTGGGATTGATTAGCGAAAGGAAGGCAGTGGCCGTCTTCTGAGTGAACAGAGTGAGCGTGGTGAGCTTGAGGCTTCAGCTCTTCAAAGGTTCGGCGAAGAGAGGCTTCAGTGAGAGAAAGTAAAGAAAAGCTCTAGGTTAAGTCTTTTCTCTCCTTCCCTTCTTTATATCTGCTCAGCTTGGACTGTAGAAAGCCCAGGCAGGATAGTGGAATGCACTTCTTGCAGGATGTGGGAAGGCAAGGAGACTTCCAGTGTCCCAGGACGACTAAAGCTGTGAGAAATTCATCCGGCAGCAGCTTCCAGTAATCCACGTTAAGGAGTGGGAGCTGGAACTGGATGAACTCCGGATTATTCCGGAGGCTGAAAGGGTGATAGACAGGAGATATAGAGAGGTAGTTACACCCAAGGTGCAAAACACAGGAAACTGGGTGACAGTCAGGAAGGAGAAAGGGGTTAAGGAGCCAGTGCAGAGTACCCCTGTGGCCATCCCCTCAACAACAGGGATATCACATTGGATACTGATGGGAGGGGTTGACTGACAGAGGAAAGTCACAGTGGTTGGGTCTCTGGCACAGATTCTGGCACTTTGACTCTGAAGAGAGGAGGGATAAAAAGCACATTGTGATGATAGGGAAGTGGGTACCAGGGCTCAGGCCATCTCGGATTGAGTCCTCGGCATTCTTAACTGAACGTCCAGAGGTCATGGTCCAATGACATGGAAATGATGAGGTTCCGCATAGACAGTTCAGGGAGTTAGGCACTAAGTTAGAGGGCAGAACCGTCAGAGTTGTGATCTCAGGACCGACACCCGTGCCAGGTGCTAGTGAGGCCGGAACTAGGAAGATTATATGGTTCAATACATGGCGAAGGAATTGGGAACCAGAGTGCCAGAACAGTTAGTGGAGAGGTTGTGGAGGCAGATGTTGGTAAAACCTGAGACAAAGTTAGAAATCAAAAGGTTGGGTATGGTGTGACTAGTGTCCTGAGCTGCGTATATTTCAATGCAAGAAGTATTGTAGGAGAGGGGAATGATGGTGCTGAAGATGAGGTGGTTGGTTTACGAACAGGAACAATGTGTAGTGAGGAAAGTCTGTTGATAGGGCAAAATTGCAGTCAGCAGAAGGAGTTGCAACATAAAAGGCAGACAAAATTGAAAAGGGTAAATACAGGACTGATGGTGTTTTATTTGAATGCACACAGTAAACAGAATAAGCTAAATGAACTTGTAGCACAGTTACAGATTGGCAGGTATGATGTTGTAGGCATCACTGAATAATGGCTGAAAGAAAATTATAACTGAGAGCTTTATGTCCAAGGACACACATTGTATTGAAAGGACAGGCAGGAAGGCAGAGGGGTGGTGTTGCTCTGTTGGTAAGAATTGAAATCAAATCATTAGAAAGAGGTTTGTATAAGGTCAGAAGGTGTTGAATCATTGTGGATAGAGCTAAGGAACTGCAAGGGTAAAAAGACCCCATTGGGAGTTGTATACAGGCCCCCAAACAGCAGTAAGGATGTGGTCTACAGATTACAGTGGGAGATAGAAAATGTTACAATAGTCATGGGGGATTTCAATATGCAGGTAGATTGGGAAAATTAGGATGGTGCTGGATCCCAGGAGGGGTACTTTCTAGAGTGCCTATGAGATGGTTTGTTAGCGCATCTCGTAGTTGAGCCCACCAAGGGATCGGCTATTCTGGATTGGGTGTTGTGCAATAATCTGGAATTGTTTAGAGAATTTAAGGTGAAAGAACCCTTAGGGGAAAGTGATCATAATATGATTGAATTCCCCCTGAAGCTGAAGTCAGATGTATCAGTATTACAGTGGAGTAAAGGGAATTACAGAGGCATGAGAGAGGAGTTGGCCAGAATTGATTGGAAAAGAACACTGGCAGGGATGATGGCAGAGCAGCAATGGCTGGAATTTCTGGAAGCAATTCAGAAGGCACCGGATATATACATCCTAAAGAGGAAGAAGTATTTTTAAGGAAAGATGATACAACTATGGCTAACAAGAGAAGTCAAAGCCAGCATAAAAAAGAACACAAGGGCATTTAGTGGGAAGTTGAAGGATTGGAAAGATTTTAAAAACCAACAGAAGGCAACGAGAAAAGTCAATGTAAAGATGGAATACAAAAGTAAACTAACCAATAATATTAAATAGGATATCAAAAGTTCATTTTAAAGTGTAAAAGAGAGGCAGGAGTGGATATAAAGGTTTTAGGGAAACTGAAAAGTCTGAAGGTAGATAAGTCACCTGGACCAGGGTTCTGAAAGAGGTGGCTAAAGAGATTGTGGAAGCATTAATAATAATCTTCCAAGAATCATTATATTCTGGAATGGCTATAGAAGACTGCAAATGTCACTCCACTCTTCAAAAAGGGAGAGAGGCTGAAAAGAGGAAGCTATAGGCCAGTTAGTGTGACATCAGGGATAGGGAAAGCGTTGCAGTCGATTATTAAGGATGAGGCCTCAGGATACTTGGAGGCACATGATAAAATAGGCTGTAGTCAGCATGGTTTCCTGAAGGGAAAATCTTCCCTGACAAATTTGTTAGAATTCTTTGAAGAAATAGGAATCAGGATAGGCAAAGGAGAATTGGTTAATATTGTATACTTGGATTTTCAGAAGGCCTTGGACAAGATGCCACAATAGAGGCTACTTAACAAGCTAAGAGCCCATGGTATTACAGGAAATATTTTAGCATTGATAAAGTAGTGGCTGATTGGCAGGAGGCAAAGAGTGGGAATAAAGAAGCAGTTTCAGTGACAGGTTACTATCGATGCAATGCTCCTCAGACAGGATGAAGAGGTCAATACTCCCCAATGCCATTAGGCTTTACAATTCTACCGCCAGGACTTAAGAACTTTTTAAAAGCTATTATTAATGCTTTTTGAGACGGTGATTTAGATGCATATCATATTTTTTTACTGAGTTAAGTATTGTATGTAATTAGTTTTGCTACAACAAGTGTATGGGACATTGGAAAAAAAATTGAATTTCCCCATGGGGATGAATAAAGTATCTACCTGGTATCTATCTATCTATCTATCTATCTATCTAAAGGGAGTCTTTTTTGGTTGGCTGCCAGTGACTAGTGGTGTCCCACAGAGGTCTGCTGTTGGGACCAACTCTGTCAGTAATCAGTATGATGGAATTGATGGCTTTGTTGCAAAGTTTGTAGATGATGTGAAGATTGATGGAGAGGCTGGTAGTTTTGAGAAAGTAGAGAGGCTAAAGAAGGACTGACAGATTGGTAGTATGGACAAAGAAGTGGCAGATGGAATATAGTGTTGGAGAATGTATGGTCATGCACTTTGATAGAAGAAATGAAGGGGTTGACTATTTTCTAAATGGAGAGAAAATACAAAAAAACTGAGGCGCAAAGGTTCTTGGGAGCCCTTGTGCAGGATTCCCTAAAGATTGACTTGCAGGTTGAGTCTGTGGTGAGGAAAGCAAATGCAATATTAGAATTCATTTCAAGAGGACTAGAATATAAAAGCAAGGATGTGACATTGAGATTTTATATAAGCATTGATGAGGCCTCACTTGGAGTACTGTGAGCAGTTTTGGCTCTTTATCTTAGAAAGAATGTGCTGAAACTGGAGAAGGTTCAAAGGAGGTTCATAAAAATGATTCCAGGATTGAATGGCATGTCATATGAAGACTGTTTGCTGGCTCTGAGCCTGTATTTGCTGGAATTCAGAAGAATTAGGGGGGGGATCTCATTGAAACTTGTTGAATGGTGAGTGGATGTTTCCTATGGTGGGAGAGTCTAATGCCAAAGGACACAGTGTCAGAACAGAGCAACATCCGTTTAGAATGGCAATGAGGAGGAATTTCTTTAGCCAGGTGAATCTGTGGAATTCATTGTCACAGGCAGCTGTGGAGGCTAAGTCTTTCTGGATATTTAATGCAGAGGTTGATAGATTATGAAGAGATTCATATTTGAGAATAATCCCAGCAGAAACATCTAACCTGTGCATCAACTAACCTTCTCTCATTCTACTTGCCAGTGCCCTCCCTGTGAAGTGGGAGACCATGCCCTGACAGCAGAGGGACAATTATAACACATGTCTCATGATGACAGTCACAAAAACATCTGTCGGACCCCAGGAATCCACGATGACATCTTTATTGCAACCTCTGGAAATATGGACAGGGAAATGGCAGATGGAGTTCAATGTGGAAAAGTGGGAGGTCAAATGTAAGGGGAAAGTGTGCATTAACAGCATTGACCTACGGAGGGAGCTTGGGATCAAAATCCGTAGCTTCCTGAAAGTTGCAACACAAGATAGAGCACTGAAGGTGGCTCGTGGGATAGTTGCCTTCATTGGCCAGGGCGTTATAAATGTCAGAAAGTCACATTGCCACTGTGTAAAGCAGTCATTAGGCCACATTTCGAGTTTTCTGTGCTGTTCTGAGTACCACATTACATGAAAGATGTGGAGAGTTGAGAATGTGCAGAAGAGAGGAAAGGATTTGCAGAGAATGCTGGCTGGATTGGAAATATTAGCCCATGGCCATATGGGTTTGCTCCAGGTGCTCCGGGTTCTTTCCGCATCAGGCTAGCAGGTTAGTTGTTCACATGGTGAAATTAGGTGGTATGGGCTTGCTAGGCCAGAGGGGGATATTCCTGGCTGTACCTCTAAATAAAATAAATTTCGTCTAACGGAGGCCTGATCAGAATTTATAAAATTAAGAGAGGCGTAGATAGATAGATAATCAGACTCTTTTTCCGAGAAGGAGGGTGGATATGTCAAATACTTGAGGGCTTAGGCTTAGGTGTGAGAGGTAAAGTATAAAGGTTTACAAGGTAGATTATTTTTACACAGTGATTGGTAGGTGGTTGAAATATACTTTATCAATGCTAGGATCCTTCCTGTAATACAAAGGGTTCGTAACTTGTTAAGCAGCGTCATGTGTGGCATCTTGTCAAAGGCTTTCTGAAAATCCAATACACTACGAATTCTCCTTTGTCTATCCTGCTTGTTATTCCTTCAAAGAATTCCAACAGATTTGTCAGGCAAGACTTTTTCCTTGAGGAAACCATGCTGACTATGGCCTATTTTATCAGGTGCCTCCAAGTACACTGAGACCTCATCCTTCATAATCAACTTCAACATCTTCCCTATCCCTGAGGTCAGACTAACTGGCCTATAGTTTCCTTTCTTCAGCCTCTCTCCCTTCATGAAGAGTGGAGTGACATTTGTAATTTTTCAGCCTTTTGGAACCATTCCAGAATCCAGTGATTCTTGGAAGATCATTACTGATGTCTCCATATTCTCTTTAGCCACCTCTTTCAGAACTCTGGGGAGTACACAAAGTGGCCCAGGTGACCTACCTACCTTCAGACCCTTCAGTTTCCCAAGAACCTTCTCTCTAGTCATGGTAACTTCACACACTTCGTGACCACTGACACCAGGAATTTCCAGCACCCTACTAATGTGTTCTACAGTGAAGACTGATGCAAAATACTTATCCAGTTCATCTGCCATTTCTTTGTCCCTCATTGCTACCTCGCCAGCATCGTTCTCCAGCCATCAGATATCCACACTCACCTCTCTTTTACCCTTTATTATTCTGAAGAAATTTTTGGCATCCTTTTATGAGCTGCTCTAGAAAGCTATCTTGTAATCATTCGAGAAAGTCTCCCTCTTGAAATCCAACACCAACCTGTTTTTTCCAACCTACCTGCATATTGAAACCCCCATGCCCTTGCAGTCTTGCCCTTTTCGCACGCATTTTCTATCTCTCATAATTTATAGATCACATCCTTACTACTGTTTAGGGGTCTGTATATAACTCCCATCAGGGTCCTTTTACCCTTGCAGTTCCTTAGCTCTATCCACAGTCGTTCAACACCTTCTGTCTCTCTGTCACCTCTTTCTAATGATTTAATTTCATTTTTTTCAACAGAGCAACTCTGTCTTCCTGCCTGTCCTTTCAATACAACGTGTATCCTTGGACATTAAGCTCCCAGCTATTATATTTCAGCCATGATTCAGTGATGCCTACAACATCAAACCTGCAAATCTGCAACTGTGCTACAAATTCATCTAACTTATTCCGTATACTGCGCACATTCAGATACATCTTCAGTCCTGTATTCACCCTTTTCGATTTTGTCTGCCTTTTACGTTGCAACTCATCCTGGTGACTGCAATTTTGTCCTATGAACAGCATCTCTTCACTACACATTGCCTCTGTTTGTAAACCAGCTACCTCATCTTCAGCAATATTATCCCCCTTTCCTACGATACTTTTGCATTGAAATATTCACAGCTCAGGACACGAGTTGCACTGTGCTCAACCTTTTGATTTCTATCTTTGTCTGAGGTATTACCAACATCTGCCTCCACAATGTCTCCACTCACCGTTCTGGCACTCTGGTTCCCATCCCCCTGCAACTCTAGTTTAAACCCCTCTGTGCAGCATTACAAACTTTCCCACTAGGATATTAGTTTCCCCCTCCAGTTCAGGTGCAAGCTGCCCCTTCTATATAGGTCTCACCTTCCCTGGATGAGAACCCAATGATCCAAAAATATTATCCCTCCCTCCTACACCAACTATGTATTAAACTGTATAGTCTTCCTATTGGCAAACATGAGGAAATCTGCAGATGCTGGAAATTCAAACAACACACACAAAATGCTGGTGGAACACGGCAGGCCAGGCAGCATCTATAGGGAGAAGTGCTGTCGACGTTTCAGGCCGAGACCCTTCATCAGGACTGACCGAAAGGAAAGATAGTAAGAGATGTGAAAGTAGGAGGGGGAGGGGAAAATGCGAAATGATAGGAGAAGTCCGGAGGGGGTGGGGTGAAGCTGAGAACCAGACAGGTGATTAGCAAAAGGGATACAGGGCTAGAGAAGGGAAAGGATCATGGGACGGGAGGCCTAGGGAGAAAGAAAGGGGGAGGGGAGCACCAGAGGGAGATGGAGAACAGGCAGAGTGATGGGCAGAGAGAGAAAAAAAACTAAATATATCAGGGATGGGGTAAGAAGGGGAGGGGCATTCACGGAAGTTAGAGAAGTCAATGTTCATGCCATCAGGTTGGAGGCTACCCAACCGGAAAATAAGGTGTTGTTCCTCCAACCTGAGTGTGGCTTCATCTTGACAGTAGAGGAGGCCATGGATAGACATATCAGAATGGGAATGGGACGTGGAATTAAAACGTGTGGCCTCTGGGAGATCCTGCTTTCTCTGGCGGACAGAGCGTGGGTGTTCAGTGAAATGGTCTACCAGTCTGTGTCGGGTCTCACCAATATATAAAAGGCCACACCGGGAGCACCGGACGCAGTATACCACACCAGCAGACTCACAGGTGAAGTGTTGCCTCACCTGGAAGGACTGTCTGGGGCCCTGAATGGTGGTGAGGGAGGAAGTGTAAGGGCAGGTGTAGCACTTGTTCCGCTTGCAAGGATAAGCGCCAGGAGGCAGATCGGTGGGAAAAGATGGGGGGGATGAGTGGACAAGGGAGTCGCATAGGGAGTGATCCCTGTGGAAAGCAGAAAGAACGGGGGAGGGAAAGATGTGCTTGGTAGTGGGATCCCGTTGGAGGTGGTGGAAGTAATGGAGAATTATACGATGAATCCGGAGGCTGGTGAGGTGGTAGGTGAGGACAAGGGGAACCCTATCCCGAGTGGGGTGGTGAGCAGATGGGGTGAAGGCAGATGTGTGGGAAATGGGAGAGATGCGTTTGAGAGCGGAGTTGATGGTGGAAGAAGGAAAGCCCCTTTGTTTAAAAAAGGAAGACATCTCCTTTGTCCTGGAATGAAAAGCCTCATCCTGAGAGCAGATGTGGCGGAGACGGAGGAATTGTGAGAAGGGGATAGCATTTTTGCAAGAGACAGGGTGGGAAGAAGAATAGTCCAGGTAGCTGTGAGAGTCTGTAGGCTTATAGTAGATATCTGTAGATAGGCCGTCTCCAGAGATGGAGACAGAAAGATCAAGAAAGGGGAGGGAGGTGTCAGAAATAGATGAGGTAAATTTGAGGGCAGGGTGAAAGTTGAAGGCAAAGTTAATGAAGTCAACGAGCTCAGCATGCGTGCAGGAGGCAGCGCCAATGCAGTCGTCAATGGAGTGAAGGAAGAGAGGGGGACGGATACCAGTATAGACTTGGAACATGGACTGTTCCACAAAGCCAACAAAAAGGCAGGCAAAAAATGTCTTCCTATTTCTGGCCTCACTAGCATGTGGCATGGGTAGCAATCCTGAGATAACAATCCTGGAGATCTTGACCTTTAACTTAGCACCTAACTCCCTGAACTCCTTATACAGAACCTCGTCACTTGTCCTACCAGGTCATTGGTACCTACACCGACCATGACTTCTGGCTGTTCACCTCCCTACTTAAGAGTGCTGAGGGCTTGATCTGAGTTATCCCTGGAGGCAACATACCATGTGTGATTCTTGTTCTCGCTTACAGAACCTTCTGTCCATTCCACAAACTAAAAAATCCCACTTTAACCTCAGTGTGCCTCTTCTTCCTACTTCCCTCTGAATCACAGAGGCAGACTCAGTGCCAGAAACCCGACCACTGTGATATTCCTCTGTTAGGTCATCCCCACTGATGGTATTCAAAGTGCAATACCTGTTTTTAAGGCGGGGGAGTGGCCTCAGGGGTCTCTGAACTGGTTCCTCAACCCCTTTTCACTTCCTGACTGTTACCCAGTTTCCTCTGTTCTGCACCTTGGGTGTAACTACCTCTCTGTAGGTCCTATCTATCATCCCCTCAGGCTCCTGAATGATCCGCAGTTCATCCAGTTCCAGCTCCGACTCCTTAACGTGGATTGTTAGTAGCTGCAGGTAGATGCAGTTCTTGCAGTTGTGGTGGTCAGGGACACTGGAGGACACTGCCTTCCAACATCCCACAAGAGATGTATTCCACTTTCTTGCCTGTCATCTCTACCTAGCTGAGCAGATACAAAAAAGCGATGGAAAAAACTTGAGTGAAGCCTCTTTTCACTGAAGCCCTGAAGAGCTAAAGCTTCAAGATCACCACCCTGACTATGACCACTCAGATGACAGTCACTGTGGCTGCTGTGTTTGCCCTGCCTTCCTTTAATGTCCCCTTACTAATCAATCTCTAATGTTGATTGGCTGCTGGTCGTAGGTCACTGGAGATGGTCAATAACCTTAAATTACTGGGTGTCACTATCTCAGAGGACCATTCCTGGACCCATCATATAAATGTAATTGCGAAGAAAGCATGACAGAGCCTCAACCTCCTCAGGAGTCTGCAGAGGCTTGGCATGTCATTGAAAACTTTGGCAAACTTCTATCGATATTGGGTGGAATGTGTGCTATACGGCCTGGTATGGGAACACCAATGCCTTTGAGCAGAAAATCCTACAAAAGGTGGTGGATTCAGCCCGGTACATCACAGGTAAAACCCTCTCGACTATTGAGCACATCTACACGAAACATTGCTGAAGAAAAGCTGCATCCATCATCAGAGATCCTCACCACTCAGGACATGCTCTTTTCTCACGGCTGACATGAGATAGAAGGTACAAGAGTTTCAGGACTTGCACCTGGAGGTTCAGGAACAGTTACTACCCTCAACCATCAGGCTCTTGAACAAAAGAGGATAGCGACACTCATTTGAGGACTCCGTTTCATGCTCGTTATGTATTGCTATCTATTTATATCTGCATTGGACAATTTGTTTACAGTTTATAGTTCCTGATGTTTACAGTTTACTGTTGCTGTTCTATAGATTTCCAAGTACGCCTGCAGGGGAAGAACCTCAGGGTTGTATGTGGCGAGATGCATGTACTCTGATAATAAATTTTACTTTGAACTTTGACTCAGTGATGCCTACAACATCATACATGCCAATCTGTAACTGTGCTACAAGTTCATCTACCTTATTCCATACACTACGTGCATTCAAATATAACACCTTCAGTCCTGTTTTCACCCTTTTCAATTCTGTGCACCTTTTACGTTGCAACTCATCCTGTTGACTGCAATTTTGCCCTTTCAACAGCCTCTCCTCACTATGCATAGCCTCTGTTTGTAAACCAGCTACCTCATCTCCAGCACTATCACTCCAGTTTCCATCACCCTGCCAAATAAGTTTAAACCTTCTTGAGTAACTCTAGCCGACCTGCCCGCAAAGATATTGGACCCCTCTGGTTCAGGTGTAACTTGTCCCTTTTGTACAAGTTGTACCTTCCCCAGAAGAGATCCCAATGATGCATAAATCTGAACCCCTGCCACCTGCACCAGTTCCTCAGCCACACATTCACCTGCCAAATCGTCATATTCTTACCCTCACTGACATGTGGCACAGGCAGCAATCCAGAGGTTACTACCCTGGAGGTCCTGTTTCTCAGCTTTCTACCCGACTCCCTGAAACCTCTCTTCAGGACCTCCTCACCTTATCTACCTAGGTCATTTGTGCCAATATGCACCAAGACATCTAGCTGCTCACCCTCGCCTTTGAGAATACCATGGATCTGATCCGAGACGTCCCTGATCCTGGCACCAGCTAAGCAATGTACCATCCATGTGTCTCTATCGCACCCACAGAACCTCGTCTCTGTTCCTCTGACTAAGGAATCTCCTATCACCACTGCAGTCCTCTTCACTCTCTGCTCTTCTGAGGCACAGCACCAGACTCAGTGCCAGAGACCCGGTCACTGTGGCTTCCCCGGTAGCTCGCCCCCCTCAGCAGTGTCGGAACTCGTGTACTTATTATTGAGGTGAATGGCCACAGGTGTACTCTGCACCTGTGTGTGCTATGTGCTAACAGGAAGAAAAACTTCTGAGAAGCTTCCTTACTTATTTATTTAGAACCACTGGCTGTGCTTGCCCAAGTCTGTTGAGACAAAGCTGGACCACTCCATCATTGCCCACTCTATGAGGGGTGATTGATAAGTTCATGGCCTAAGGTAGAAGGAGTCAATTTTAGGAAACCTGGCACATTTATTTTTCCTACATTTACACACTTAGTCCAGTGGTCGTGGAGCAAACGGATCCCTTCTTTGTAGAAGTCTGTGTCTTGGACATCCAGAAGTGGTCTACAGCATGGGGTGATTGATAAGTTTCTGGCCTAAGGTAGAAGGAGATGAGTTATTAACTTCAAACTTTCTGCATTTTCACTCAGAGGGTTGAACTACATGTGCATGTAACAAGAGCTGTATAACACATCTCCGTCTACCTTAGGCCACGAACATTACATGCACATACAGTTCAACTCTTTGAGTGATAATGCAGAAAGTTTGAAGTAAATAACTCATCTCCTTCTACCGTAGGCCACGAACTTACCAATCACCCCAGCTGTGGACCACTTTTACAAAGAAGGGATCCGTATGCTCCACGACTGCTGGACTACTTCTTGCACTGATTTCCGCCCACGGAGAAAAGGGGTAAGCAGTAACAGAACACAGTTTCAAAGAAGGTGCAGTGCTGACAGACAATAAGGTGCAAGGCCATGACAAGGTAGATTGTGAGGTCTAGTGTCCGTCATATTGTACTGTAAGACTTGGTGACAATTGAAACACTGGCATTTTTCCTTTGATGTCTTGAGACCTCGTTCTCCTAGAGAGCTTCTGGTGTGACAGCACGTGAAAGTGGTCAGATATCCCTTTAAATAGCACAACTGTAGTGAGTCAAGTGATGTGAGAAGCTGCTTCTATTAGTATGACCCACAACATTTCTTAGTCAGACACCCACAGTAGATCATGCAGTTTCTCCAAGGGATGGTTCATATGCAAGATACATCAAGTATGACAAAATCCACCTGAATGGTACACATGAAGCACAAAGCTCGTACCACAGACTGTGGTGCTGAGCACAGTCTGGTGTCCACAGATCACACAAGTTTCCTGCACGTTGCACATATACTCCACAGCACTGTCACCCAGTTCTCCAGGTAGAGAAAACCACATTACGGGTGGTTAATGCAGGTCAATAGATTGGAAGAAGCACACAGGAATTGCTGCTTCATCCAGACGGGCTGTTCAGGTCACTGGGTGGTGCAAAGAGAGGATATAAAAGCAAAGGTAACATTACCTTTCCTGTGGTTGTGCTGGAAAGTGGCACAAGAAGTGCCTTTGTAGAAATGGAAGAGTGGTTCATAGAGCTGTTAAGGGCTTATTCCCTTCAGGAGGAGAAGACAGGTGTGGTGGGGGAATTGCTCTAGAGGCATCAACAATTACAGAGGATGATCTGGTGAATGTAGGGGCTGGTGGGTGCAAGGTGTGAACAAGGGGAACTCTATCCTTAGCTCCTTGGCTGAAGGTAGAAGGGAGTGAAATGGGACTGGCACTGTTGAGGTCCCTAGCAACTGGCAGCAAGGAAGCCACTGTTAAGAAAAAAGGAAGACATCTTAAAGACATTAATGTAGAAATTTGTGTTATCAGACATAGAGTGGGGATGGAGGAACTGGGAGATTGGATTGTAGTTTCGGGTGGCAAGGTGTAAGGAGGTGTCATTAAGTTGACTATGGGAGCCAGTGGGCTTGTAACGGATCTTGATGGTGAACTGATCTACTGAGTGGGAAAGGCACGAAACAGTCAGGATTGGATCATGTGGAAATGAGTACTGATGGAAGTTGGAAGCAAAGGCGATGAATCTTTGAGTTTTGTACAAGAGCAAGATGTAGCACCAAGATCATCATGAATGTTCTGAGGTCTTATGGGCAGACTCATCTCCTCTCTCAAGGAACATCACCTCATCTTCTGACAGGTCTCATTGCAACCATCAGGATTTCAGTGATTTCATGTAACCAATCCTTAAATCGTGTGACAAAAAATTGCCAGATTTGATGGAAGTTCATTCCATCTGTAATATTAAACTCAGGTGTACTCTCTTTACAGGTGCTCTCATTTTTTTAAGATTTCCTGCAATTCCTCACTCTCTCATATACTCTCCTGTATCACTCCATTTACATCTCATTCACGCTTACCAGCAATAATTAATAAATCTTGTAAAAGTGCCTTCCCCTTCTCTCAATTCCTCTGTCTCTGCCACATCTTGCTCTCAGGGTGAGGCTTTTCATTACAGAGCTAATGAGATGCCCGCCTTCTTCAAAGAAAGGGGCTTTCCTTCCTCAACCGCATCTCTTCCATGTCGCGCATGTCTGCCCTCACCCCATTCTCGTGCCATTTCACCAGGTACAGGGTTCATCTTGGCCTCATCTATCACCCCAGCAGCCTTCACACCCATCACATAATTCTCCATAACTTCCATCATCTCCAACAGGATCCCATCACCAGCATAACTTTCCCTTTCCCCCCACTTTCTGCAGAAATCACTCCCTACGTGACTCCCTTGTCCATTTGTCCCTCCCCTCTGATCTCTCTCTTGGCACCTATCCTTGCAAGTGGACAAGTACTACACCTTCTCCCTCACTGCCATCCAGGTCCCCAAACAGTCCTTCGACACTTCACCTGTGAGTCTGTTGGGGTCACCTACTGTATACAGTGCTCCTGGCGTGGCCTCCAGTAAAGTGGTGAGACTGGGAGATCACTTCGCTGAGCTCCTATGTTTCATCAGCCAGAAAAAGCGGAACCTCCCAGTGGTCACCCATTTCAATTCTACTTCCCATTCCCATTCTGATGTGTCGATCTATGATGTCATGATGAGGCCACAGTCAGGTTAGATGAGCAACAGCTTATATTGCATCTGCATAGCCTCCAACCTGATGGCATGAACATCAAATTCTCAAACTTATGGTAATGCCCCACTTCATCATTCCCCATTCCCTTTTCCCTCTCTCACCTTATCTCCTTACCTGCCCATCTCCTCCTTTTGGTGCTCCTCCCTCTTCCTTTCCGTCCATGGCCTTCTGTGCTCTCTTGTCCGAATTCCCCTTCTCCAGCCCTTTATCTCTTTCACCCATGTTTTCCAGCTCTTTACTTCATTCCTCCCCCTCTCCCGGTTTCACCTATCTCCTACTACCTTGTACTTCTTCCTCCCCTCCCTCTACCTTCTTGCTCTGACTTCTCGTCTTTTCTCTCCAGTTCTGACGAAGGGTCTCGACCTAAAATGTTGACTGTTTATTCTTTTCCATAGATGCTGCCTGGCCTGTGGCGTTATCCAGTGGTTTGTGTGTGTTGCATTAATAAGCCTTTGCCTCTCTCTCTCAGCCAGCACCGCAATTTAAACCACTCAGTCTCTCTGGGCACCCAATCACTGACCCTCTCTGTTCTCCCGTTCCTGGCCCTCCTCAGATAGTTAAAACGTGTTTGATTCCAGCTTGCGTTGGAGGTGGAACACAGACATTTATCCTGACCTGCTGGGTTGTTTTGTTTTTAACCCAATAGATGAGTATGGGCCCCAAACCCCAGTGAGCGTCAGTGTCACTGCAACAGTAACCAACTAAGTATCCTAACGATTGTGCCTGCCTGGCGAGAGCCAGGCTTTATAGTGTCGGTAACTCAGGAGCTGTTAGTGTTGGTGACCCTTGGGAGTAATGGTGTATCATTTATTGGAGCTGTAACCTCAAGAGAGCCAAATGGTGTTGGATGAGACCTGCTGACAGTGGAGGAGCTCCTGGGTGAGCATCAGTGCCCAATGAAAGGCACTGTGAACCTCTATCCCAGTGAGAGTGGGGTGCATGGAATCATTAGGGAGACAGAGTCAGGAACTAAATCGTAGAGATAGCTGCTGTCCGTCTGGCTCCTGCCCAACGTATCTTGGTTTGCTCGGCGCTTTGGAGCAGTACTAAAATTTGGCAAAAATTACTGATCTGAAAGTTGGACACGTATCCTGAGCTGTGCCTGTTGTGGGAACACACCCAGATCTCTGTGTCTTGCCCTCCTCACACACTTGATGGCTAACTTGATTTGGGCAGTATCAGATTCAAAGCAAGTTCCACTCAAAGATGTGAGTCTGGCAATTTATTTGTCAGAATATACAGCAATTCCATGAGACATAAACCAAAACATGTCTTCAAAGGCAGCGAGCCTGTTGAATGCTCTGAAAAGAATGATCGAATCAGTGAAGCATTATTTTCAGTTGAATGTGCTTGTTGAATGCTTGTCAGCAGCAGACAGACTGAGGCAGGAACAGGCAGCAGGCTTCATCACCTTCAAGATCGCCTTTGTGTGAACGCTTCTGCCGATGTGTGAGAGAACCAGCTGGCGACAAAGTGAGGCTCCACACCAACATGAGCCATTCACTCACACAGTCCCAATATATAAAATGTAACAGGCACTTACCTGAGTTGAGTGTGTGCTTCATGTGTCAGCTTCGGAGCCCTTTAAAGTAAGCTTCCTTGAAGAGGCAAGATACAGAGAGAGGGAGGGAGGGAGAGAGAGAGAGAGAGAGAGAGAGAGAGAGAGAGAGAGAGAGAGAGAGTGACAGAGAGAAAGAGTGAGTGAGGGACTTGCTCAGTCACTGCAGAATGATACCAGAGGGGGCAGTGAACAATGGCTTCAACATATCCACTCACATCTCATATGAAGCTCACTGCATCGATCCTCACTCTCTCTCACTCACATGTGCACACACACACACATACATATGTACGCGTACACATACATGCACATAAACACAGTAAGACACAGATCAATTTTCTCATGAACATACACAGATACAACACAAGCTCACACTTGTAATAACAAAACCCCATGAAGACTTGGGCAAACGCAGATATACAGACTATACAATAATAACTTGCACTTGTATATCCTTTGACATAGTAAAATTACCCATTTTCCCAAGGGATAAAGACAAAGTTCGAAACAGGCTAAGTTAAGGTAGAATAAAGGTGATCAAAAGTTGGACAGAGGTAGGTTTGAAGAAACTGAGGAGTTAGAGGGAGGTGAACGGAATGGATTGGAGTAGGGTGAAGATTCAGAGGGAGGAGAATGGAATGGCTAGGAGTAGGGTGAAGGTTCAGAGGGAGGAGAAAGGAATAGATTGGAGTAGGATGAAGATTCAGAGGGAGGAGAATGGAATGGCTAGGAGTAGGGTGAAGATTTAGAGGGAAATGAATGGAATGGCTAGGAGTAGGGTGAAGATTCAGAGGGAGGAGAATGGAATGGCTAGGAGTAGGGTGAAAATTCAGAGGGAAATGAATGGAATGGCTAGGAATAGGGTGAAGATTCAGAGGGAGGTGAATGGAATGGATTGGAGTAGGGTGAAGATTCAGAGGGAAATGAATGGAATGGATAGGAATAGGGTGAAGATTCAGAGGGAGGTGAATGGAATGGATTGGAGTAGGATGAAGATTCAGAGGGAGGAGAATGGAATGGCTAGGAGTAGGGTGAAAATTCAGATGGAAATGAATGGAATGGCTAGGAGTAGGGTGAAGATTCAGAGGGAGGAGAATGGAATGGCTAGGAGTAGGGTGAAAATTCAGAGGGAAATGAATGGAATGGCTAGGAATAGGGTGAAGATTCAGAGGGAGGTGAATGGAATGGATTGGAGTAGGGTGAAGATTCAGAGGGAAATGAATGGAATGGATAGGAATAGGGTGAAGATTCAGAGGGAGGTGAATGGAATGGATTGGAGTAGGGTGAAGATTGAGTATGATGAACGATAATCAAAGACCATAGGAACACTTAATAATGTGCTGCAATACCTGATGCCTAAAGGCAGGGGAATCTGGGGAGAGCAAAGGGTATGTGATTCATGGCTTGAATCTCATCTCAGAGTGGGTGGGGAGGCACCTGGTAGAGAGGTATGGGCTCGATATGGTCACTTGCAAATGGATGCTGTGTTCCTGAATGATGCCACTGAGGGACAAGATGCTGAGGAGTAAATAAAGGGACCCAAATGTTCAGTCCCCGCTTCTTTCTCGACATGTGCAGTCTCCACAGATGCAGGGTATTTCCAACATTTTCTGTTTTGAATTCAGATTTGCAGCAGCTTGGTGCAAGCTACTTAAGCTACTCCTAATGAAGTAGAGCCACAGGTGCACCTTCTTCATGTTTATATCAATGTGTTGGGTCCAGGATAGGTCCTCTGAGATGTTGAAGCCCAGGAACTTGCAGCTGCAAGCTCTTTCAAGTACTGACCGCTCAATGGGGGCTTGGGTGTTTTCCCAACTTCTCCTTCCTGAAGTTCTCAGTCAGTTCCTTGGTCTTGCTGATGTTGAGTGCAAAGTTGTGGTTGCAACACCACTCAACCAGTCAATCTATCTCACTCCTGTAAATCCTGGTGTCAACAGTAAATTTATAGGTGTGTATGCTGTTCTTAGCTGCAGTCATGAGGATAGAGAGTGGGGCAGTTGATTAAGCTTGCATCCTTAAGGAGCACCAGTGTTAATAGTCAGTGTGGAGGAGATGTCGTTGCCTTTCGGCACTGATTGTGGTCTCGCAGTAAGGAAGTCGAAGTACAGCAGCAGTAGGCAAATTGCAGCAAGTCCAGGTCCTTGCTCAAGCAGGAGTTAATTCAAGCGATAACCAACTACTTGAAGCACTTCATTCCGGTGGACGCGAGTCTTACCGACCGATACTTATTGAGGAAGCTCGCCTGCCTCACCTTCCCAAATTCATGGCTTTCAAAAATCACATTGACTGTGCTTACCACGTCTTTACCAGATCCTTATTATTTTCCATTATTTTCACAAATCATAACATTAAATTTGCCTAGTTCCCAATTTTAATGCTTCCACTTTCAAGTGGCAGTCCAAATTTTCTGCTTCTGTTCACAAGTTCTTTGCAGTATTGTAAATATTCACCAACAAAAATTCCATTTTCAATGCAGCTGCCTCTGTTAGATTTTAGTCCTTTTAATTTCTTCAAGCATATTTATTCACCAATATAACTTGCAATAAGTCTGTCACTCACACGTCAATGAATTGTGCTTACTGTTAAAGAAAATGTTAAAAATGTATTTGTTCAATAGCTGAGTAAGTTACACAGATAGATAGTTACGTGACTGGATAGATAGATATTATGGATAGATAGATGATATTATGATAGATAGATATCTTGGTGGGCTCATGATTGAAATGAATGGAAGGTCTCAGATATATTGGGTAACTGTAATTGAGTACAATTACTTGGTGCAGGCTAGTGCAGGTAAGAATGGGGTGTTAGCATTGATGAATGACTGGCAAAGGAGATGGTGCACCATCAAACTTCAAGTTCTTGGATCACTGGAATCTTTTCTGGAGAAAGGGTGACCTATACGAGAGGGATGGGTAGCACCTGAACTGGAGGGGGTACCAATATCCAGGCCGGGAGGTTTGCTAATGTTACTCAGGAGAGGTTAAGCTGGTTTTGCAGGCAACTGGGAACAGGAACACCAGGTCGGGAAGTGAAGGATTGAACAGGAAGGGAAATGTTATGGAAATTATTGAAAGGCAAAATCAAAATAACAGGTACGATGGGTCAGATAGTTAGAAGTGTGTGTATTTTAATGCTGGGAATATGATGGGTAAAGGTGATGAATTTAGAGCATGGATCAGTACATCAAGTCAAGTCAAGTCACTTTTATTGTCACTTCGACCATAACTGCTGGTACAGTACATAGTAAAAATGAGACAACATTTTTCATTTTTACATGGAACTACGATGTTGTGACCATGAAAGAAACTTGGCTGAGAGAGGGGTAGGAATGGATAGTTAACGTACCAGGTTTTCGAAGTTTTAGAAAAGATAGAGAAAGAGGTAAAGGGGGTGGGGGGGAGTTACTCTACTGATCAGGGGCAATATCACAGCTGCATTCAAGGGAGACATAATGGAGGGGTTGAAAAACTGAGTCCATTTGGGTAGAGGTCAGGAATAGGAAGGGTTCAATCACACTAATGAGATTGTATTACAGCCTCCCCCAGTAGCCATTGAGGAACAGATATGTAAACAGATTGAGGAAATGCGTAAAAATACAGGCCACGTTTTGACCTGTATCTGACATTTCCAAATCATCCTGGTGCTTAGACTCCGGGTCTTTCCTTGCTCTCAGTTTTGGTGGATGGGACTCGCCTCAGCTCACCTATGCTGGCCTCAAGTCTGCCTCACCTCCACCCACTTTGACTCTGCCTCACCTCTGCCCACCTCGACTCTGCCTCTCCTCCACTTGCCTTGACTCTGCATCACTTCTCATCGTCTTGACTCAGCCTCATCTCCGCATGCCTTGCCTCCGCCTACCTCAGCTCTGCTTCACCTCTGCCCGCCTTGACTCAGCCTCGCTTCCACCTCGCTTCCACCTGCTTCGACTCTGCATCACCTCCATTCGCCGTGACTCTGCCTCGCCTCCACTCACCTTGCCAATGTTTGCAGTAATCGTTTACCAGAAATTTTTACCAGAGAAAGTGTTATTAATGAAGTATTTAGCTGTATTTGTTTGGTTTGTCACTAATGAGTAGTCGCTGGGCCTCCCCAGTGCCATCTTAAACCAGACTTTCTAACTATGATGACAGCTGAGTTTTTTGAGGAAGTGTCTTGGAGTCAGCCTGAAACAGGCCCTTCGGCCCAACTGGTCCATGCTGGCTAAGATGCCCTTCTGATTTAGTCCCAAGTAATGTCTGGAAAGTAGGTAAAGAAACATATATAATATATTCCTTATGAGATAACCAGCAGCAGGGCCTCCAAGGACCAACCAGTGTCCATTATTGAGGACCTCCAGCACCCAGGATATGTGCTTTTCTCACTGAATGAGGAGGTACGGGAGCCTGAAGGCACACACTCAGTGATTCAGGAACAGCTTCTTCCCCTCTGCCATCTGATTCCTAAATGGACATTGAATGCTACCTCACTTTTTTAACATATGTTATTTCTGCATGTTTTTAAATGTATTCAATATACGTATACTGTAATTTATTTATTTATTTGTTTGTTTGTTTGTTTATTTATTTGTTCATTCTCTTCTATATTATGAATTGCATTGAACTGCCGCTGCTAAGTTAACAAATTTCACGACACATCCTGACAATTATAAACCTGATTCTGATTCTAAAGAAGACAATCTTGAGTCCAGAGTCAGAGAAAAACTTGTCAAGATCAAACTCTGACAGCTTCATCTAGACTGGGTGAGGTCTAAATACAGGTAGTGGCTTCTGGAAGTTGTGGAAGTGAGCTGAAGAGTTGAGTAACTAAAGGAGTTGTGAAAATAAGCTACCAAGATAACGAGTCTTGTTTGAAACTATGTACTGAATCTGAGTTGTCTGAACTAATTGTGATTAATAGCGTATAGTTGTTAGGCAAAGTAATTGTCTGGTGTGCTACATTTCACTGGCAACATGGGTGATATGGTTTCTACAATACATCTCAGGGTCCTACACTTCACTATGAAAGTCTTCTCACAAAGCAAAACCTTGCACTTCTCTCAATTAAACTCTGTTTGCCAATCCTTTGCCCACTTACGCAGCTGATGAATATCCCGCTGTAATTCTTAATATTCCTCTTCACTGCTTGTGATACCACCTATCTTACAAACCAGGCCTTGCACATTTCATCTAAATCATTGTTATAGATAACAAACAACAATGGACCCTGTACTGACACACCGCTAGTCATAGACCTCCAGTCTAAGAAAAATCACACTCTCTTTCCTACCATTGAGCTCACTGCATATCCAGTTAGCTTCTTCTCCCCTGAATCTATATGATCTAGCCTTCCAGAGCAGCCGACAGAAGTCCATGTAGACCAGTCTACTGCCCTGTCCTCATCGACCTCCTTGATCGCTTTGTCATACGGGACTGACTTATAAGGAGATGTTGGTGAGACTGGCACTTTTTTAGCTCGAAGTATAAGAGATGGAAAAGTGATCTTACAGATATATGTAAAATCACAAGAAGCATAGATAGGGTGAAAGTTACTCCTTCGGGGTTGGAAAATCAAGAACTAGAAGGTATAGGATTAAAGGAGAGAGTGGAAAGATTTAATAGGAATTTTAGGGGCAATTGTTTTAACAAAGAGTGACACATATATGCATTTTTTATTTAGGGAAATATACAGTATAGGCCCTTCCAGACCAACGAGCACACACCACCCAATTACACCCATGTGACTAATTAACTGACTAACACAATGCCTTTGGATTGTGGGAGAAAACCGGAGCACCTGGAGGAAACCCTCATGAACCCGGGTCTCTGGCCCTGTAAAAGAATACGCTAACTGCTACACAACCAAAGGGATAGCTTATTGAATATACAACTGGCCAGAATACTGTGACAAAACAGACATGCCCTGAATTGTGCATTAAATGGCAGGAATATGTATCCAATGATGCTTAATACAGGAGATGGCCACTAAAAGCCTTTCCTTATTTCAGCCAGAACTTTTCGATGGCCACAAATTAACATGAATATTCTGAGAACATAGAATTGGAATGAACTGCAAGAGGCAGATGAAGCAAGTATGATAACAATATTTAAAGAAAACTCGCAGGTACATGGATGGGAAATGCTTTGAAGGTTCTGGACCAAACCCAGGCAAATAGGAATAAATTAGATGAGCATTTTAGTCAGCATGAACCTGTTGGGCCAAAGGGCCTGTTTCAGTGCTACATGACTCCGACTCTGTGACATTTCATCAAAAAACTCAATCATAATTATATGACACCATCTCCCACACACAAAGCTGTGATCTTGATTGCTAATCAATCCTGCCTTTGCAGATGCACATAACATATACCTTTCCCCTCAGAGTCTTCTCCAGTATCATACCTATTAGAGGTTATGTCTCAGCTAGGGTCCCCTCAATTACTCCCTTAGCCATCTGCAGCGTTGTTGAATATACCTGATCAGGCCCTGGTCAGCCTACATTTATGATGTCTATCACCTCGTCTACTGGAATGCAGACTTTTTCCAAGACATGTCCTTCTAACTCCATATGTCCCCAAGTTTTCAAATGTTTCTCCATAGTAAAAGAGAGAAGAAATGCTCACTGGGGATCTTGATAAGCTCCTGCTGCTTCACAAATAAATGACCCAAATAGCCTGTAATTTTCTCCCGAGTTACTTCCCTTAATCTTCTTGGTTCTTTTTATTTCCTGCTGAAGCTATCTCATGTCCCCTTGTTGCTCTCCCGATTTCCTTCTTAAGTAAACTCCTGCCTAGAGAGAGACACATACAGTATATGCATCCTCAAGGTATTCACTTGTCCCCAGCTGTCTTACCCTTCTCTCCAAAAGGAACATGCAGACCCTCAGCACTCGTGATCTCACCTTTAAAAGACTCCCACTTACCAGACGACCTTTTGCTTGCAAACATGCTGTTCCAATCAACTTCTGCAAGCATCTGTCTCACCCCATCAAAACCTGCCCTGTTCCAGTATGGAATGGACTACATCCAGCTGGAGTTGGGTGTACTCAAGATCATTCGGCGGGCTGAGGTTATTATAGACAAGACTTTTGAAAAGGTGGTCACACCCAGATTACAGGCTTCGCTCAGTAGATGGGTGACCCCCAGCAGAATAAGGGGATTAAGAAGTCAGTGCTGGGTTCCACTTTGGCCATTCCCCTTAGCACAAGTATACTATATATCTTTGGATAGTGCTGAGGGAATAACCCATCAGATCAGGGCAGCTGAGGCCAGGCTGCTGGCTCTGTGGCTGCTCCGAGGCTTTAACAGGAAAGGGTAAGATCAGGTAGTACAGTAGATATAGGTGACTCGATAGTTAGGAGGATAGACAGGAGATTCTGTGGCCACTGAAAAGACACCAGGATGATGGGTTGCCTCCTGGGTGCTAGGGTCCATGATGTATTGGAGTGGCTGCAGGATATTCTCAAGGGAAAAGGGAAACAACCAGAGGTCATGGTGTATACAGTATTGGCACCAATGACACAGGTAGAAGAGGAGAAGAGGTCTTACACAGTGACTGCATGGTGTTAGGAAAGAGGCAAGAAGAAGGACTTCCAAGGCTGTATTCGCCAGATTACTCCCTGTGCCATGGGCCAACACACCGTATGCCTTCTTAAACACAGAGGCAATCTGTGCAGCTGCTTTGAGTGCCCTATGGACTTAGACCCCAAGATCCCTCTGATCCTCCACACTGCCAAGTATCTTACCATTAATACTATATTCTGCCATCATATTTGACCTACCAAAATGAACCACCTCACACTTATCTGGGTTGAACTCCATCTTCCACTTCTCAGCCCAGTTTTGCATCCTATCAATGTCCCACTGTAACGTCTGACAACCCTCCACACTATCCACAACACCCCCAAGCTTTATGTTATCAACAAATTTACTAATCTATCTCTCCACCTCCTTATCCAAGTCATTTATAAAAATCACGAAGAGAAGGGGTCCCAGAACAGATCCCTGAGGCACACCACTGGTCACTGACCTCCATGCAGAATATGACCCGTCTACAACCACTCTTTGCCTTCTGTGGGCAAACCAATTCTGGATCCACAAAGCAAGGTCCCCTTGGATCCCAGCTTCTTTAATCAGTTTGTTGTCATGGAGGATTTCAGCTTCCCTGATATAAACTGGGTCCTTCTTAGTGCAAGGGGTTTAAATAGGGCTAAATTTGTTAAGTGTATCCTGGAGGGTTTCTTAAATCAACATGTGGACAGTCCAATGAGAAGAGAAGCCATACTAGACCTAGTATCAGAGAATGAGCCTGGCCAGGTGACTGAACTTTCAGTGGGTGAGCAGTTAGGGAACAGTGAACACAACTCCTTAATGTTCAGGATAGCTACAGATAAGGATAGGTATGATCCTTGAGGGAGAATCTTCAATTGGAATAGGGCAAATTATGAGGGCATTAAACAGGAACTAAGGAGTGTTAATTGGGAACACCTTTTCTCTGGCAAGTCCACATCAGACATGTGGAGGGTGTTTAAAGATCAAGTGCACAGAGTACAGAAAAGGTATGTTCCTTTTAGAAGGAAGGATGGGGATGGGAAGCTAAGGGAACCTTGGACATCCAGAGAATTTAGTCAAGAAGAAAAAGGAAAAGTATGTAAAGCTTTGGAAGTCGGGATCAAACGAAGCACATGAGGATTATAATGAAGCCAGAAAAGAACTAAAGAAGGGAATTAGGGAAGCCAGGAGGGGCCATGAGAAGTCCTTGGCAAATAAGATTTAGGTGAATCCCAAGGCATTCTATACATGAGAATGTGAGTGAGGTACTTCATAAGTACTTACCAAGAAAAAGGACATGGAGGACCAGGAAACCAGTGCTGAGTGTATATGTAAATAAGTTAGGGTGTTTACAGGTCAAGGAGGAGAAAGTGTTGGGCCTCCAAATAAGTATTAAGGTGCTTGATAGGATTTACCCCAGGTTATTGAAAGAGGCAGAAGAGGAGATTGGTGGGTCATTGACAGTATCTTTCTATTCTCTCTAGCTACAGGCGAGGTCCCAGAGGACTGGCAAGTGGCTAATGTTGTGTGGGGAACAAGGGCAAATCCTGGCATTTATAGACTGTTGAGTCTCATGTTAGTCATAGGGAAATTCCTGGAGAAAATTCTTCCAGATAGCATATATGAGCATTTAGAAACCCATGGCCTAATTAGGGAGAGCCAACACTGCATTGTGTTGATTGAGTTCTTTGTCAAAGTGATGACAGAGATTGATGAAGGTAGAGCAGTAGAGCTCTGCATGCATGAGTGTAGAAGACAGAGGGTAGTGGTTGAAGAGACTTATTCGAGCTAGTGGTCTATGATTCATGATGTTCCACAGGGACCCCTGCTGTTTGTGATGTACATAAATGACCTGGATGAAAATGTAGATAGTAAGTTTGTGGATGGTATCAAGATTGGTGGAGCTGTGGAGAGTGCAGAAGACTGGCAAAGAATACAGCATGATATAGATCAGTTGCAGATATGGTCAGAAACAATGCAGATGGAGTTTAACCCAGATAAATGTGAGGTGTTGCACCTTGGTAGGGCATGTGCACTGTGGATGACAAAGGAAATCAAAGACAGCATAAAAGCAAAAGAGAGGCATATAATATACCAACATTTAGTGGGAAAGTTGGAGGATTGGGAAGCTTTTAAAAATCAACAGAAGGCACCTAAAACAGCCATTAGGAGGGAAAAGATGAACTATGAAGGTAAGCTAATCAAAGACAAATAGATGTAATATCTGAGAATGTGGAAGACACATTGTGAAACATACTTAGGACAACAGAATTTGCTCTGCAGTGGATGAGTCAACTTTGCCAGGCAACGAATATTTACTTCTTGGTTATATTTGCTTCATAAACGATGAAAGCATGGCTCAAGAGTAGGGTGGGCACTGGCGTTGTGTTTGCGGTGTCCCTGTTTTCTTTCACTGTACATCTTAAATCAAAATTCTTTATAGTTTTTATGTAAAGGTAGAGGAGAGCACTGGGGATGTGGTCTGGAAGCCAAGGGGGTGGTAACTGGTATAATGGTCACTTTATCGTCAACATGCTCCGTTTCCCTATTTCTTTCTCAGCGTCATTGTTTAAATTCTTCTCTCTCCTTTTCAAGTAAACATTTTATTAATTCATTATCCCCAGTAAACCACACCTAACCCTACATGGTGTTCTTTGTGTTGTATCTGCTTGGTTTTGAAATACAATTAATGAAACAGCTTTTTTATATAATGCATTAGTCTAGATAATAGCCTTGCTTGTTGCTAATTTTAATTATATACGTCTTGCTGCAAGTTGCAATACAACCAACAGCCTCTCAGAAGAGGGAACAGTCTTCCTATACAGTCATCTCTGATTTTATTTTCAAAAACTTCCCCCACACTCCTGATTACTCACAGGTCTACTCCCACTGACTGCTCCAGGTAGCTCCAGCATGAAGAAAGCCAAGTTCTTGTGCTGCAGCTGAACCCTATCTGAGCTGTTCTGGTGATCGCTTACGCCATAGCGATAGGTTTGGGGTGACAGAGCCTGCAATAATACAGCACCGGAACATTGCAACTTGTCCATGCCAACAAAAGATCCTCATCTAAACCAGTTTCATTTGTCGGTCAGAGTTGACGGTGGATGTTGCACCCTAGCTGTCCAGATACACAAGCCTGGGCAGTACGATATAGAGAGCAAGCTGTGGCCCGGGTAGCAAGCTCCCCCACTCCACGCATCTGACCAACCCACTGGAACGGCAGAGACTGATACAGTTTGGTACCAGAGTTGCAAGTCAGGATTGAACACAATGTAAGACTGCTTGCGGGATTCCTGCCCCGGAGTTTTCCTTGGGGTTTACTCCCGAACTTTCCTCATGAGTGGTATAGATGCCAAGGCAGTTCAGAGCTTTCCTTCTCCGAGGTGAGCTGCCAACCACGGCCAACGAGCCCTTTATCCCGCCAAACCTTTCTTATCCTTATACCTGTCTAAATGTCCTGGGGAAGTTGCATAACACCACTTCCTCTGGCAGCTTGTTCCACAAACCCACCAAGAGCTGGAGGGGGAGTAGGTAGGATGTTACAAAGGATAGAGCCCTGCCTAACTGCTTCAATCCTGACCACGGGTGCTGTCTGTGTTATCCCTGTGACCGCATGATTTCCCTGGGTGCTCTGGTATTACCAAGTGTGCACACTGTTAGGTTAATTGCCATTGTGAAGTACCCCATGTGGTGGTGGGCAGTGAAAGAACCAGAGGGAACTTCTGAGGCTGGTTTAGTCATGATGGACGAAGTACTCTCCTTCTATGTCATGAGTACTGTGAGAAAGACGTGAAAGGATTTCACTCGGATCTGCGTGAGGTAGATTGGGAACAGCTGCTAGAGGGGAAAACAACATCTGATAAGTGGGTGTTTAAAAGCAAGAAAGTAAGAGTTCAGAGGCAGCTTCTCCCTGTAGGGGAGAGAGGCAGAAATGATAAGTTTAGGAAACCTTGAAGGATATTGAAACAGAGGATATTGAAGGTGGTAGGAGAAGAAGGGAGCACATGTCAAGAGAAGGAAATGTTATTTGTGGTTTGCAATGCATGCAGGAGAGATCAGAGAAATTAAAAGGGCAAAATGGGGGCATGAAATTAACTTGGCAAAGAGGAATCCTAACACCTTTTCTAAGTACATTATAAGCAAGAGTTTAGTGAAGAAGGGAATAGAGCCCTTTGGGAACCAGAAAAATGTGTCGTGTCAGGAATATGAATGATTATCAGTATTCATCAGGGAGAAGGTTGTAGAGACTGGGAGGTTAGGTTGCTATCCTGTCTGTATTAGGAAGGAGGAAGTGTTAGAGTTATTGGAATATATTTGGGTAGATAATCCCTAGGGTCTGTTGGGATCCATCCCAGGATGTTAGAGGAGATTGTTGGGGCCCTGAAGTAATGTTTGCATCTTTGTTAGCTGCAGGTAAGGTACCTGGAAGATAGCTGATATTCTCATCTTGTTCAATAAGGGCAGTAAGGAAAAGTTTGGAAGCTACAGGCCAGCGAGCCTTATATCCGAGGTAGGAGAATTGTTGAGGGTTTGGAAGGACTGTGAAGGGAAATCTGGAGGGCAAAAGTGGGTGTGAGATTGATCTGGCAGGGAGAGTTAATAAAAATCCCAAGAGATTCTTCAAACATTTTGAAAGTGGTAGGGTGGCTAAGCTGAGGCACTGAGTATAAGAGTTGGGATGTCATGTTGCAGTTAGACAGAACATTGCTAACACTGCACTAGGAGTATCGTGTACTGTTCTGGTCACCACATTACAGGAGCTGTGTGGTAGCAATAGGGAGTGCTGCAGAGATTCACAAAGATGTTGTCTGGTATGGAGAGTTGTAGTTAGAAGCAGAAGCTGGATAGAACATTAAACAGAGAAGAGTATAGGGTAGGAACAGACCCTTCAATCCACCGAGTCTGTCAAGAAGAGATGTTAAATTAAATCTCTGCACTTGCTTCTTAAACACATCTATCGATTTCCTTCCAACAGCACCCATGGCAGTCCATTCCAGGCAGCCACCACTCTGTGTAAAAAAAATGTTGAGATCCACATTTCTGTCTAGGCATCCTTCTGTCACATTTACATGATCCACCTCTGGCACTTCCTTTCCTTTACTAAATTTCTGTCTCTATGTCAGGAGACGTCTAGCTACAAAGCCCTCAGACTACCTGAGCAAGCAGCCTGCCTCCTGTAGGGAGGCCATTCCTTTTCTTCAGTTTCTTGTCTCCAATGCATTTGTTCCAGACATGAGACCATCTATTGTGGTGCCTTTGAAACACCTCCGTCTTCCTGAAGAATAGCTTCCTCTCTGCCATGATGGTGAAGCTCTCAACAGCATTTTTCTCTATTTTCTGCTTTTTGACTGTCAAACTTTTTGCCCTGGGATAGAACAAAGAGCTCTCCTCATCCCCAACTTCCAGCCCACTAGCCTTCACACTCGATGAATTATCTTGAGTGTTTTCCACCAGCTCCAGCACAGTTCCCCCACCCGTCACATTTCCCCCTCTTTACCCTACCATGTTTCAAAGAAACCAATCATTTCATTCCTCCCCACTATTCCCCTTCTCACAGTACCTTCCCATGTAACTAGAGATGTAACACCCAATTATTCACCATCCATGGACCAAAACAGACTTTCCAGGTGAAACACCGATTCATTTGCAATTCTTTTAATCTCATGTACTGTATGTGATGCAACACCATTTAAAACGATGGAGTCTGGCGGCATCTGAGATGGAGGGGAGAAAACAGTCAACTGAGACCCCTCATCCAGACTGGAAAGGAAGAGACAGAAACCACAGTAAGAAAGTGGGGGGGTGGAGAAGTTCAAGCTGGCGGATGCTGGTTGAGACCAATAGGAGGTGATGGGCAACTGAGGCGAAGGGGCAGAATGGATAATGGAGAAAGAGAAAAACGGAGGGGGGGGAAATTTGCAGAAGATCAAGCAATTGATGTTCATGCCATCAGGTTAGAGGCTACCCGGATACAATATGAGGCGTTGTTCCTACAGCTTAAGTTTGGCCTCCCATTGGCAGTCGAGGAAGCCATGGACAATCCTGTCAGAATGGCAATGGGAAGTAAAATCAAAATGGGTAGCCACTTTAATGAGATGCTGCCTTTTGCAGTGGACAGAGCAAAAATGCTCAATAAAGAGGACCCAATGTGTGTCAGGACTCACCGATGTGGAGGAGGCCACATTAGGTGCACTGGATGCAGTAGATTGTCCTGAAAGACTCACAGTTGAAGTTTTGCCTCACCCGAAAGGACCATTTGGGGCCCTGAATGGTGGTGAGGTAGGAGATGCTGGGCTAATTGGAGCATTTGTCACACTTGCAGGGATAAATACTAGGAGGGAGAACAGTGAGGAGGGATGAGTGACAAGTGAGTCACGTAGAGAGCAACCCAAATGGAAAGCAGAGATAGGGAAGGCGAGAAAAGTGTGCTTAATGGTTGGAACTCGTTGGAGATGGCGGAAGTTGCAGAGAATGGTACTGGTCATGCAAGCCAGTTGGATGGGAAGAAAGGAGAGCAGGAACCCTCTCCCTGTTATGAGTGGGAGGATGGGGTGAGGGCAGATGCACAGGAAATGAAGATGTGGGTAAGTGTAGCATCAATGGAGGTGGAAGAGAAATGCTGTTCTTTGAAAAAAGAGGAGCAATATATCTTTATGGATCTTCCCCCATATTCGTGCTTCATTTAACTTTCTTGTGTTCTCCCTGTAGTGCACCAGTTTGAACTATATTAGCCAGGTTAGCCAAACACTGGACTAGGATTACCTCAAGTCACAGGCTGTTCTTTCCACAAGTCTGGCTCTACACTCATCTCTGGAGATTCTGCACAGTAAAGTCACCTCTGTCGGGCTATTGTTTATCGACTACAGCTCTGCCTTACAATAATTCCAAACAAACTCATCACCAATTTCTAGATTCTGGGAGTCAATGCCTTCATCTGTAACTGGATTGCTAACATCATGACCAACGGACCACTATCAGTAAGAATAGCCTGTAACACCACTGTTACAATGATCCTCAAACCTAGTGTCCCATGAGGCTGTGTCTTCAGCCCCCTACTCTACTCCCTATACACCCATGACTGCCTTGTCAGATTCTGCTCCAAATTAATCTACAAAATTGCAAATGATACCAGCGTAATGAGCCATATCTCAAATAATGATGTTGGAATCTAGGAAGGAGATGGAGAACTTAGTATCATGGTGTCATGGCAACAACATTTCCTCCAATGTCAGCGAAACGAAAGTACTCGTTGTTGACTTCAGGATGGAGGCAGTGCATATGCTCTTGCCTTCTCAATGATGCGGAGGTTGAGAGGATTGAGAGCAACAAGTAAATAACAGCAATATCTCCTGTCCTGGACCAAGCAAGCAGATGCCATGGCCAAGGAAGCTCATCAATGCTTCTTCAGGAAGCTGAAGATATTTGGCATGTCCCAGTTGACCCTTACCAATCTTCATTAATCCACCTGAGAAAGCATTCTAGTTTGTTGCATTACGGCTTGGAATGGCAGCAGCTCTGTACGAGATCACACAAAACTGCAAATGATACCAGTGTAATGAGCCATATCGCAAATAATGATGTTGGAATCGAGGAAACTAGGAGTTGCTAACACAGCTCAGCACATAATAGAAACCAACCCCTCATTCATAGACTCCATCTCTACTTCTCGCTGCCTTAAACCAATTCCAGTTCATTTCTACCAAACCAAATAAACAGCTTATTACTGGGAAATTATCTCCGTTTTTGTAGCTCATCAACAGGGACTTTGCTGTATCCACTTTCAATTACTCCGATCAGCACATCCCTGATCAAAAACTGGTTCACAGTTTCACAGGAGCGGTGGCTTCAAGAAGGGTCTCACAAAATAGCAGTCCCTATTCCTTCAAATATTTGGCAAGAACAAGTATTTGATTTGTCTGTTTCCACAGTGCTAGTCTCATTTCAATTTGCTGTTTTGCAGATCTTAATTCCTTGCTGGCCAACACCTCACTGACCCGTCCGTGCCCCCAGCTGTGCTTTCAAAACTGTAAACCCTCTGCCATCCCTCTGTGATAGGGTGCCCTGAAATGTTGATTAGCTTCTCCATCCACAAATGCTGTTTGACCAGTGGAATTCTTACAGCATTTCTGCCCTTTTGCATTGTTAAAGTGGGTCAGGCAGTGCAGAATGATACCTGCCTTTAGTTCCCCACCTCCTTCCCTTTACCTCAGGGTCCACTGTCCTAACTTACAGGATTATTTCTTCTACAGCCTCTTCCATCTGTCGCCCAGCTTCTCACATCATTACCTCCCTCACCTGGACTCCACTATCCCCCGTTCCACAGTCCTTGGCATCCCTCGATGTCCAGGATTGTGTGAATTATTGTTCCTTATCTATAACCCTCACAAGAGCATGTTAGCTCTGAACTTCCACTTTTAACAAACTACAAGCTGTCCAACACAGATTTGTCTGCATGTAGCTGGTCAAAATCAATTTTTTTTTCCACATCCTAACTTATCATTTAAGAATTAGCTTTCCTCCAATTCGGGACCATTTCAGATTAAGGGCAGTAGTTGTTTGACAGTCAAAAGTGAGGGATATAGAAAAGCACTTGCAGGTAGAATTTAACCCCAATGAGGGTAAGGCACGTGAAATAGTGCTCGAGCCGATGGAGTAAATGGTAGGCTGATTGGAAGTGGTAATGAAGAGTCCTGGGGGGCGGGGGGGGGTCCTGACAACTAAGGATTCATTCTAGAGCTCCAAGGTCATCTGGTGAAGGGCACAATGGGACAAACTATTAATGATCACTTGGAAAGGAGATGACTGATCAACAAAGATTCTGGTAGCGTCTGACCAATCTGACTGAGGTTTTTGAGGTAACAGGCATGTCAATGAGGGAGGTGTAGTAGATGTGATTTACACAAACTTCAGAAAAACCTTTGACAAAGTCCCTCTTGCGAGACCAGTCCTAGCAATTAGGGCTCATGGTGATCCAGAGCAGTTCGATAAATTGGATCTGAAACTGGCTTGGCAATAGGAAACAGGGAATGAAGTGACGATTTGATTTTGTAATCGGATATTTGTGCCTAGTGGTGTTTTACAGGGGCTGATGCTGCGTGTATGATGTGGATATAGGGGACACGAAGGTTGGTGGGGTTGTTGATAGTGTAGATGGAAGTGTCAGGTCACAGTATGAGAGTCATGTGTTGGTGAAGTGGGCTGAGTAATAACAGATAGAGCTTAATCCTGATATTGAGAGGTAATGTATTTGTTTAGTGATACAGTGCAGAGTAGGCTCGCTCGGCCCTTGCAGACGTGCCACCCAGCAACCCCACAACCCTGATTAACCCCAGCCCAATCACAGGACAATTTACAATGACCAGTTAACCTACTGGGTACATCTTGTGGGAGGAAACTGGAGCAGCCAGGGAAAACCCATGTATCCTACAGTGAGGACATACAGAGACTCTGCCAGTTTCAGATGGCGCTGCTCAAGATGGATGACAGCTTACTGGAGGTTCATAAAGCAAAAAGCGCAACCAGATGCTTCATTAATAACACATTTTCTGTGGAAATTTGTGGTAAACGATCACCGCAAACAATGAAGAGGTGAGCTGACTCGAGGGTTGAAGTGCTGGGGTGCAATGCAAAGTCAGCGAGAGGTCATGACATGTTGGAGGTGAAGTGGTCGGAGGGAGGTCTAGACGTGGTCAAGATGGAGATGGTGCATGCAAAGCGGAGAAAAGTCAGAATGGAGGAGTTTCGGAGCTCACCCACCTAAATCGAGAGAGAGAGACTGGATCCATCTAAGTATCAGGCCAATTTGGAAAGTTTGGGTGTGGGCTGAGACATTGGTCCAGGCCCAGAGTATATTGATGCGACACTACGAGGGACAACTCAGTGCTTGGACAATTTAAATGCCGGGCTGGGTGAATTGAAAAGGTCAAATGTCGGGACCGGAAGTGACGGTCAGGTTGCTGCTCTGCGACATTTCCTCTGCTCTCCACAGCACCAAAGCTGAGGCTGTGGCCTGCTGCGGGCTTCGTGTCTGTGAGCTCTGTTTTGTCCCACTGAGTGATGAACTGAGGCTGTGACCTGCTGCGGATGCTCGGCGCTTCATGTCTACGGATTCACTTCTGTTCTGAATGCTGTTGCTTCCTTTTATTGTTTGCACGATTTGTGTTTTTTCCTCTCTCTGCACATTGGATGTTAGTCATTTTTCAATGGGTTCTTTTGGATTTCTTGTTTCATGGCTGCCTGTAAGTAGACAAACCTCAAGGCTGTATAATTTATTCATACTTAGATAATAAATATACTTTGAACTTTGACCTTTGATTCCTTACAGAACAGCGCCGGAATTGAACTCCAAACACCGAGACCCACCGAGCTGTAACAGCATCATGCTAACCACTATGGTCCTGTGGTGTATTTTATGAGTACTAATGAAACTAGGACATATACCATGAATGGCAGGGTCCCAGAGAGACGTTAGTATACATACGAAGTTAGCAGTGGAGATAAATTACACGATTAAGACTGCACATGGGATACTGGCCTTCGTTAGATGGGACATTGAAAACAAGACCACTGAGGTCTACACTCTACACTCCAACTTTATAAAACATCAGTCAGACCTCGGCTGCAGTAGTGCAAGCAGTTCTGGTCACCACACTGAATGGTGTGGTGACTAAATCTCTGACAGTGATGGAGAGGGTGCAGAAAAGATTCACCAGGAGTATCTCTGTTATGAGGAGAGGCTGGAGAGGCTACATCTGTTTTACCTGGAGTGAAGGCGGTTAAGTTATATTGAGTTATATAAAATTTTAAGGAGTATAGATAGGATATAAATAGGAAAGTGATTGGTAAAACCAGAGGGCTGAGATTTAGAGTGGTTCTGAGGGGGAGCCAGAAGGGTGAGTACTGTCTGTGTGGAGTTTGCTTTCCTTTGGGTGCTCAAGCTTTCTCCCACATCCCAAAGGAATGCTGTAATTTGCCCCTAGTATGTGGGTGAGGGCAAGAATCCAGAGATGGAGCAGATGATGGGAATCTGGGGAGAATAGGATTTCTCTGAGAGCTGGGATAGACCTGATGGCAGAATGGCTTCCTTGTGTGTCAGATGGAGAAGTGGGGAAAATATAAAATATTCAAACATTGACAGGGGCCCACGGACACACTTTCCTCACAGGCTTGCGTGCGGAGAGCGCGGAGAAGATTTATCAGTATATTTTCTGAATTGGAGCACCTCAGGTTTGGGGTGAGACTTCACAGGAGTGAAGGAGGCCGAGGCATGACCTGACAGAGGTACATCGAGTTATAGGAGGTCGACAGTCAGTCATTTCCCCACTCCTAGAGGTATTAAAAACAAAAAGAGCAGGTTGATGGTGAGAGGAAAGAGCTTAAAAGAGTATTTGAGGGATAATTTTTTTTAAACACAAAGTGGGTGATATTTGGAACATGCTGCCTGGCAAAGTGTTGGAATCAATAAAATCATTATGTTTGAGAGATTCTTGGACAGGCATTGGAATAAGCAAGGCTAAGAAGGATTCAGTCCTAATGTAGATAATTGGAGAAACAAGTTGGGCCGGTGTGTGTAACGATGCACCATTGAAAATTAACAAACACAAAAACCTGGCACTGCCCAATACGGTATGCTGCAGAGAGTCATCACCATGGGCACAGCCCTTTCCATCACAGGAGGTGCTACCCCGAGAACCCATCATCAAGGATACCCACCTTCTCAGTCACGTCCTCTCCTCGTTGAAACCAGGCAGGACCCTGAAGTCCCACACCACCAAGTTCACGAACAGCGACTTTCCTACACACATCAGGATCTCAAGTGAGTCTGCACAACCCCAACCCTACCTGAACAATGGAACACTAGGAACCTCCTTCAGAACCATGGACTTGTCAGTGATTGCACTACTCATTTTGTAAAGACTTTTCTTCATTGTCACATTTGATTTATGTATCTCTGTTTCTCACTGGACATGTGCACATGACAATAGATCTTCAGGAGAACAGTGCTCCTGGCCCTGCCCTCCCGTGAAGGAGGAGACACTGCTGAGAGAGGACTCCTCATTAAGGATCATTGACTCCACCCTTCCTTGGCCAGATACTGCCTAAGCTGCTGAACCTTTCTGGCAGTTTCTCTCACACAAGAGTTATTTTATCAGATGTTAATCTGAAGCTAACTGCTCTCTCCTGAAAAGCATGACAAGGCTCAATTTCCAGCCTCAGCAGGGAGTCCTCCAGAAAGGTGTATGATCCATTGGTCTTTGGGTCTGTTCAGCACTTTGTGCTGCACCCTCTAATACACTTCACAATGCAAGGTGCAGGGCTTCAGAAGCACAAGAGATTCTACTGATGTTGGAGATCCCCAGTTACATACTTTTCCTAGTTCCTTTGTCTCTACTGCATCTGTTCCCAGAATGCAACCTTCCTGTCCAGAATATCAGTAACGTTCCTCAAAGAACAGGAGTTCCATCCCTCCACCACTGATGCGTCTCCTCCATTTCCCAGGCATCCACCCTCACCCCACAGGGATAGAGTTGAAATACAGAACATCCTAATTCCCATTCCAACAAGCATGGAATCCAGCCACGTGAATACAGAACTGGTTTGGCCATAGAAGACAAGGGGTGGTAGTAGATGAAGTGTATTTTTCCTGGAGGTCGGTGACAAGTAGTTTTCTTCAAGGATCTATTCTGGGACCCCTGCTCTTTGTGATTTTTTAAAAATGAGTTGGATGATAAAGTGGGTTACTAAGTTTGCAGATGTCACGAAGGTCGGCAGAGTTGTCAGTAGTGTAGAAGGTTGTCGTGGGTTACAACAGGACATTGTCAGGATGCAGGGCTGAAATGAGAAGTGGCAGATGGAGTTCAACCTGTGTAAAGTGATTCACTTTGGAAGATTGAGTTTACAGGCAGAATATAGCTTTAACAGTAGGATTTTTAACAGTGTGTAAGACCTCAGGGTCCATGGCCATAAACCCCTCAAAGTTGCCACACACATAATAGGGCTGTTAAGAAGGCACACGGTGTGTGTAAGCTGAGGGATTGAGTCCAGGAGCTGTGAGGTAATACTGAAGTTCTGTGAACCCTGTGTAGACCACAATTGAAGTCTGGTTTTAGTTTCTGCTGATCTCATTATAAGGAGGACGTGGGAGCTTGAGAAGGAGTTCAGAGGAGATTTACAAGAACGCTGGCTCGATTAGAGAGCGTCTTGAGAGGATAGGCTGAGTGAGCTAAGGTTTACTTTCCAGAGCGAAGGAGGATAAGAAGTGACTTGATAGGGGTGTACAAGATGATAAGTGGCATGGATTGAGTGGATAGGCAGTGACTTTTTCCCGGGGCAGAAGTGGCAAATATGAGGGGACATAATTTTTAAGCTGATGGGAGGAAAAGAGGGAGAGGATGCCAGAGATAGATTTTTTTCAGAGAGTGGTGAGCATATGCTCTGCCAGGGGTGTTGGTAGAGGCAGACATATTACGGGCATTCAATAAACTCTTAAATAGGCACATAGATAATGAAAAAGAATCAGGAGCAATGTAGGAGGGAAGAATTAGATTGCTCCCTGAGTAGATTAAAACATGGGCACATCACAAGACAAATTGTACTGTTATATGTTATGTTCTGATTGCATCGTCAGTTACAAAGACTCTTTCGACATCTCTGCAGCAGTGTAGCACTCGCTCCAGACTCCTCTCTCACCTCACTGCCACAGTCCCCTGTTCCACCTCCCCTCTCACCTCAGTGACACAGTCCCCTGCTCCACCTCCCCTCTCACCTCAGTGACACAGTCCCCTGCTCCACCTCCCCTCTCACCTCAGTGCCACAGTCCCCTGCTCCACCTCCCCAGCCTCACCTCAGTGCCACAGTCCCCTGCTCCACCTCCCCAGCCTCACCTCAGTGACACAGTCCCCTGCTCCACCTCCCCTCTCACCTCAGTGCCACAGTCCCCTGCTCCACCTCCCCTCTCACCTCAGTGCCACAGTCCCCTGCTCCACCTCCCCTCTCACCTCAGTGCCACAGTCCCCTGCTCCACCTCCCCTCTCACCTCAGTGCCACAGTCCCCTGCTCCACCTCCCCTCTCACCTCAGTGACACAGTCCCCTGCTCCACCTCCCCTCTCACCTCAGTGCCACAGTCCCCTGCTCCACCTCCCCTCTCACCTCAGTGCCACAGTCCCCTGCTCCACCTCCCCAGCCTCACCTCAGTGCCACAGTCCCCTGCTCCTCCTCCCCTCTCACCTCAGTGCCACAGTCCCCTGCTCCACCTCCCCAGCCTCACCTCAGTGCCACAGTCCCCTGCTCCACCTCCACTCTCACCTCAGTGCCACAGTCCCCTGCTCCACCTCCCCTCTCACCTCAGTGCCACAGTCCCCTGCTCCACCTCCCCAGCCTCACCTCAGTGCCACAGTCCCCTGCTCCACCTCCCCTCTCACCTCAGTGCCACAGTCCCCTGCTCCCCCTCCCCTCTCACCTCAGTGACACAGTCCCCTGCTCCACCTCCCCTCTCACCTCAGTGACACAGTCCCCTGCTCCACCTCCCCAGCCTCACCTCAGTGCCACAGTCCCCTGCTCCACCTCCCCTCTCACCTCAGTGCCACAGTCCCCTGCTCCACCTCCCCAGCCTCACCTCAGTGCCACAGTCCCCTGCTCCACCTCCCCAGCCTCACCTCAGTGCCACAGTCCCCTGCTCCACCTCCCCTCTCACCTCAGTGCCACAGTCCCCTGCTCCACCTCCCCAGCCTCACCTCAGTGCCACAGTCCCCTGCTCCACCTCCCCTCTCACCTCAGTGCCACAGTCCCCTGCTCCACCTCCCCTCTCACCTCAGTGCCACAGTCCCCTGCTCCACCTCCCCTCTCACCTCAGTACCACAGTCCCCTGCTCCACCTCCCCTCTCACCTCAGTACCACAGTCCCCTGCTCCACCTCCCCACTCACCTCAGTGCCACAGTCCCCTGCTCCACCTCCCCAGCCTCACCTCAGTGCCACAGTCCCCTGCTCCACCTCCCCAGCCTCACCTCACAGTCCCCTGCTCCACATCCCCTCTCACCTCAGTGCCACAGTCCCCTGCTCCACATCCCCTCTCACCTCAGTGCCACAGTCCCCTGCTCCACCTCCCCAGCCTCACCTGTGCCACAGTCCCCTGCTCCACCTCCCCAGCCTCACCTCAGTGACACAGTCCCCTGCTCCACCTCCCCAGCCTCACCTCAGTGCCACAGTCCCCTGCTCCACCTCCCCAGCCTCACCTGTGCCACAGTCCCCTGCTCCACCTCCCCTCTCACCTCAGTGCCACAGTCCCCTGCTCCACCTCCCCAGCCTCACCTCAGTGCCACAGTCCCCTGCTCCACCTCCCCAGCCTCACCTCAGTGCCACAGTCCCCTGCTCCACCTCCCGCCTCACCTCAGTGCCACAGTCCCCTGCTCCACCTCCCCAGCCTCATCTCACTGCCACAGTCCCCTGTTCCACCTCCCCTCTCACCTCAGTGACACAGTCCCCTGCTCCACCTCCCCTCTCACCTCAGTGACACAGTCCCCTGCTCCACCTCCCCTCTCACCTCAGTGCCACAGTCCCCTGCTCCACCTCCCCAGCCTCACCTCAGTGCCACAGTCCCCTGCTCCACCTCCCCAGCCTCACCTCAGTGACACAGTCCCCTGCTCCACCTCCCCTCTCACCTCAGTGCCACAGTCCCCTGCTCCACCTCCCCAGCCTCACCTCAGTGCCACAGTCCCCTGCTCCACCTCCCCAGCCTCACCTCAGTGCCACAGTCCCCTGCTCCACCTCCCCAGCCTCACCTCAGTGACACAGTCCCCTGCTCCACCTCCCCTCTCACCTCAGTGACACAGTCCCCTGCTCCACCTCCCCTCTCACCTCAGTGCCACAGTCCCCTGCTCCACCTCCCCAGCCTCACCTCAGTGCCACAGTCCCCTGCTCCACCTCCCCTCTCACCTCAGTACCACAGTCCCCTGCTCCACCTCCCCTCTCACCTCAGTGCCACAGTCCCCTGCTCCTCCTCCCCTCTCACCTCAGTGCCACAGTCCCCTGCTCCACCTCCCCAGCCTCACCTCAGTGCCACAGTCCCCTGCTCCACCTCCACTCTCACCTCAGTGCCACAGTCCCCTGCTCCACCTCCCCTCTCACCTCAGTGCCACAGTCCCCTGCTCCACCTCCCCAGCCTCACCTCAGTGCCACAGTCCCCTGCTCCACCTCCCCTCTCACCTCAGTGCCACAGTCCCCTGCTCCACCTCCCCAGCCTCACCTCAGTGCCACAGTCCCCTGCTCCACCTCCCCAGCCTCACATCACAGTCCCCTGCTCCACCTCCCCTCTCACCTCAGTGACACAGTCCCCTGCTCCACCTCCCCAGCCTCACCTGTGCCACAGTCCCCTGCTCCACCTCCCCTCTCACCTCAGTGCCACAGTCCCCTGCTCCACCTCCCCTCTCACCTCAGTGCCACAGTCCCCTGCTCCACCTCCCCTCTCACCTCAGTACCACAGTCCCCTGCTCCACCTCCCCTCTCACCTCAGTACCACAGTCCCCTGCTCCACCTCCCCTCTCACCTCAGTGCCACAGTCCCCTGCTCCACCTCCCCAGCCTCACCTCAGTGCCACAGTCCCCTGCTCCACCTCCCCAGCCTCACCTCAGTGCCACAGTCCCCTGCTCCACCTCCCCAGCCTCACCTCACAGTCCCCTGCTCCACATCCCCTCTCACCTCAGTGCCACAGTCCCCTGCTCCACCTCCCCTCTCACCTCAGTGCCACAGTCCCCTGCTCCACCTCCCCTCTCACCTCAGTGCCACAGTCCCCTGCTCCACCTCCCCTCTCACCTCAGTGCCACAGTCCCCTGCTCCACCTCCCCTCTCACCTCAGTGCCACAGTCCCCTGCTCCACCTCCCCAGCCTCACATCACAGTCCCCTGCTCCACATCCCCTCTCACCTCAGTGCCACAGTCCCCTGCTCCACCTCCCCAGCCTCACCTGTGCCACAGTCCCCTGCTCCACCTCCCCAGCCTCACCTCAGTGACACAGTCCCCTGCTCCACCTCCCCAGCCTCACCTCAGTGCCACAGTCCCCTGCTCCACCTCCCCAGCCTCACCTGTGCCACAGTCCCCTGCTCCACCTCCCCAGCCTCATCTCAGTGCCACAGTCCCCTGCTCCACCTCCCCAGCCTCATCTCAGTGCCACAGTCCCCTGCTCCACCTCCCCTCTCATCTCAGTGCCACAGTCCCCTGCTCCACCTCCCCTCTCACCTCAATGCCACAGTCCCCTGCTCCACCTCCCCTCTCACCTCAGTGCCACAGTCCCCTGCTCCACCTCCCCTCTCACCTCAGTGCCACAGTCCCATGCTCCACCTCCCCTCTCACCTCAGTGCCACAGTCCCCTGCTCCACCTCCCCTCTCACCTCAGTGCCACAGTCCCCTGCTCCACCTCCCCAGCCTCACCTCAGTGCCACAGTCCCCTGCTCCACCTCCCCAGCCTCACCTCAGTGCCACAGTCCCCTGCTCCACCTCCCCTCTCACCTCAGTGCCACAGTCCCCTGCTCCACCTCCCCAGCCTCACCTCAGTGCCACAGTCCCCTGCTCCACCTCCCCAGCCTCACCTCAGTGCCACAGTCCCCTGCTCCACCTCCCCTCTCACCTCAGTGCCACAGTCCCCTGCTCCACCTCCCCAGCCTCACCTCAGTGCCACAGTCCCCTGCTCCACCTCCCCTCTCACCTCAGTACCACAGTCCCCTGCTCCACCTCCCCTCTCACCTCAGTGCCACAGTCCCCTGCTCCTCCTCCCCTCTCACCTCAGTGCCACAGTCCCCTGCTCCACCTCCCCAGCCTCACCTCAGTGCCACAGTCCCCTGCTCCACCTCCACTCTCACCTCAGTGCCACAGTCCCCTGCTCCACCTCCCCTCTCACCTCAGTGCCACAGTCCCCTGCTCCACCTCCCCAGCCTCACCTCAGTGCCACAGTCCCCTGCTCCACCTCCCCTCTCACCTCAGTGCCACAGTCCCCTGCTCCACCTCCCCAGCCTCACCTCAGTGCCACAGTCCCCTGCTCCACCTCCCCTCTCACCTCAGTGACACAGTCCCCTGCTCCACCTCCCCAGCCTCACCTGTGCCACAGTCCCCTGCTCCACCTCCCCTCTCACCTCAGTGCCACAGTCCCCTGCTCCACCTCCCCTCTCACCTCAGTGCCACAGTCCCCTGCTCCACCTCCCCTCTCACCTCAGTACCACAGTCCCCTGCTCCACCTCCCCTCTCACCTCAGTACCACAGTCCCCTGCTCCACCTCCCCACTCACCTCAGTGCCACAGTCCCCTGCTCCACCTCCCCAGCCTCACCTCAGTGCCACAGTCCCCTGCTCCACCTCCCCAGCCTCACCTCAGTGCCACAGTCCCCTGCTCCACCTCCCCAGCCTCACCTCACAGTCCCCTGCTCCACATCCCCTCTCACCTCAGTGCCACAGTCCCCTGCTCCACCTCCCCTCTCACCTCAGTGCCACAGTCCCCTGCTCCACCTCCCCAGCCTCACATCACAGTCCCCTGCTCCACATCCCCTCTCACCTCAGTGCCACAGTCCCCTGCTCCACCTCCCCAGCCTCACCTGTGCCACAGTCCCCTGCTCCACCTCCCCAGCCTCACCTCAGTGACACAGTCCCCTGCTCCACCTCCCCAGCCTCACCTCAGTGCCACAGTCCCCTGCTCCACCTCCCCAGCCTCACCTGTGCCACAGTCCCCTGCTCCACCTCCCCAGCCTCATCTCAGTGCCACAGTCCCCTGCTCCACCTCCCCAGCCTCATCTCAGTGCCACAGTCCCCTGCTCCACCTCCCCTCTCATCTCAGTGCCACAGTCCCCTGCTCCACCTCCCCTCTCACCTCAATGCCACAGTCCCCTGCTCCACCTCCCCTCTCACCTCAGTGCCACAGTCCCCTGCTCCACCTCCCCTCTCACCTCAGTGCCACAGTCCCATGCTCCACCTCCCCTCTCACCTCAGTGCCACAGTCCCCTGCTCCACCTCCCCTCTCACCTCAGTGCCACAGTCCCCTGCTCCACCTCCCCAGCCTCACCTCAGTGCCACAGTCCCCTGCTCCACCTCCCCAGCCTCACCTCAGTGCCACAGTCCCCTGCTCCACCTCCCCTCTCACCTCAGTGCCACAGTCCCCTGCTCCACCTCCCCAGCCTCACCTCAGTGCCACAGTCCCCTGCTCCACCTCCCCAGCCTCACCTCAGTGCCACAGTCCCCTGCTCCACCTCCCCTCTCACCTCAGTGCCACAGTCCCCTGCTCCACCTCCCCTCTCACCTCAGTGCCACAGTCCCCTGCTCCACCTCCCCAGCCTCACCTCAGTGACACAGTCCCCTGCTCCACCTCCCCTCTCACCTCAGTGCCACAGTCCCCTGCTCCACCTCTCCTCTCACCTCAGTGCCACAGTCCCCTGCTCCACCTCCCCAGCCTCACCTCAGTGCCACAGTCCCCTGCTCCACCTCCCCTCTCACCTCAGTGCCACAGTCCCCTGCTCCACCTCCCCTCTCACCTTAGTGCCACAGTCCCCTGCTCCACCTCCCCAGCCTCACCTCAGTGCCACAGTCCCCTGCTCCACCTCCCCAGCCTCACCTCAGTGCCACAGTCCCCTGCTCCACCTCCCCAGCCTCACCTCAGTGCCACAGTCCCCTGCTCCACCTCCCCAGCCTCACCTCAGTGCCACAGTCCCCTGCTCCACCTCCCCTCTCACCTTAGTGCCACAGTCCCCTGCTCCACCTCCCCTCTCACCTCAGTGACACAGTCCCCTGCTCCACCTCCCCAGCCTCACCTCAGTGCCACAGTCCCCTGCTCCACCTCCCCTATCACCTCAGTGACACAGTCCCCTGCTCCACCTCCCCAGCCTCATCTCAGTGCCACAGTCCCCTGCTCCACCTCCCCTCTCATCTCAGTGCCACAGTCCCCTGCTCCACCTCCCCTCTCACCTCAATGCCACAGTCCCCTGCTCCACCTCCCCTCTCACCTCAGTGCCACAGTCCCCTGCTCCACCTCCCCAGCCTCACCTTAGTGCCACAGTCCCCTGCTCCACCTCCCCAGCCTCACCTCAGTGACACAGTCCCCTGCTCCACCTCCCCAGCCTCACCTCAGTGCCACAGTCCCCTGCTCCACCTCCCCTCTCACCTCAGTGCCACAGTCCCCTGCTCCCTCCCCTCTCACCTTAGTGCCACAGTCCCCTGCTCCACCTCCCCAGCCTCACCTTAGTGCCACAGTCCCCTGCTCCACCTCCCCAGCCTCACCTCAGTGCCACAGTCCCCTGCTCCACCTCCCCTCTCACCTCAGTGCCACAGTCCCCTGCTCCACCTCCCCTCTCACCTCAGTGCCACAGTCCCCTGCTCCACCTCCCCAGCCTCACCTCAGTGCCACAGTCCCCTGCTCCACCTCCCCAGCCTCACCCCAGTGCCACAGTCCCCTGCTCCACCTCCCCAGCCTCACCTCAGTGCCACAGTCCCCTGCTCCACCTCCCCTCTCACCTCAGTGCCACAGTCCCCTGCTCCACCTCCCCTCTCACCTCAGTGCCACAGTCCCCTGCTCCACCTCCCCTCTCACCTCAGTGCCACAGTCCCCTGCTCCACCTCCCCTCTCACCTCAGTGCCACAGTCCCCTGCTCCACCTCCCCTCTCACCTCAGTGCCACAGTCCCCTGCTCCACCTCCCCAGCCTCACCTCAGTGCCACAGTCCCCTGCTCCACCTCCCCAGCCTCACCTCAGTGACACAGTCCCCTGCTCCACCTCCCCTCTCACCTCAATGCCACAGTCCCCTGCTCCACCTCCCCAGCCTCACCTTAGTGCCACAGTCCCCTGCTCCACCTCCCCAGCCTCACCTCAGTGACACAGTCCCCTGCTCCACCTCCCCAGCCTCACCTCAGTGCCACAGTCCCCTGCTCCACCTCCCCTCTCACCTCAGTGCCACAGTCCCCTGCTCCACCTCCCCTCTCACCTCAGTGCCACAGTCCCCTGCTCCACCTCCCCAGCCTCACCTCAGTGACACAGTCCCCTGCTCCACCTCCCCTCTCACCTCAGTGCCACAGTCCCCTGCTCCACCTCCCCAGCCTCACCTCAGTGCCACAGTCCCCTGCTCCACCTCCCCAGCCTCACCTCAGTGACACAGTCCCCTGCTCCACCTCCCCAGCCTCACCTCAGTGCCACAGTCCCCTGCTCCACCTCCCCTCTCACCTTAGTGCCACAGTCCCCTGCTCCACCTCCCCTCTCACCTCAGTGCCACAGTCCCCTGCTCCACCTCCCCTCTCACCTCAGTGCCACAGTCCCCTGCTCCACCTCCCCTCTCACCTCAGTGCCACAGTCCCCTGCTCCACCTCCCCTCTCACCTCAGTGCCACAGTCCCCTGCTCCACCTCCCCTCTCACCTCAGTGCCACAGTCCCCTGCTCCACCTCCCCTCTCACCTCAGTGACACAGTCCCCTGCTCCACCTCCCCTCTCACCTCAGTGCCACAGTCCCCTGCTCCACCTCCCCAGCCTCACCTCAGTGCCACAGTCCCCTGCTCCACCTCCCCTCTCACCTCAGTGACACAGTCCCCTGCTCCACCTCCCCTCTCACCTCAGTGCCACAGTCCCCTGCTCCACCTCCCCAGCCTCACCTCAGTGCCACAGTCCCCTGCTCCACCTCCCCAGCCTCACCTCAGTGACACAGTCCCCTGCTCCACCTCCCCTCTCACCTCAGTGCCACAGTCCCCTGCTCCACCTCCCCTCTCACCTCAGTGCCACAGTCCCCTGCTCCACCTCCCCTCTCACCTCAGTGCCACAGTCCCCTGCTCCACCTCCCCTCTCACCTCAGTGCCACAGTCCCCTGCTCCACCTCCCCTCTCACCTCAGTGACACAGTCCCCTGCTCCACCTCCCCTCTCACCTCAGTGCCACAGTCCCCTGCTCCACCTCCCCAGCCTCACCTCAGTGCCACAGTCCCCTGCTCCACCTCCCCTCTCACCTCAGTACCACAGTCCCCTGCTCCACCTCCCCTCTCACCTCAGTGCCACAGTCCCCTGCTCCTCCTCCCCTCTCACCTCAGTGCCACAGTCCCCTGCTCCACCTCCCCAGCCTCACCTCAGTGCCACAGTCCCCTGCTCCACCTCCACTCTCACCTCAGTGCCACAGTCCCCTGCTCCACCTCCCCTCTCACCTCAGTGCCACAGTCCCCTGCTCCACCTCCCCAGCCTCACCTCAGTGCCACAGTCCCCTGCTCCACCTCCCCTCTCACCTCAGTGCCACAGTCCCCTGCTCCCCCTCCCCTCTCACCTCAGTGACACAGTCCCCTGCTCCACCTCCCCAGCCTCACCTCAGTGCCACAGTCCCCTGCTCCACCTCCCCTCTCACCTCAGTGCCACAGTCCCCTGCTCCACCTCCCCAGCCTCACCTCAGTGCCACAGTCCCCTGCTCCACCTCCCCAGCCTCACCTCAGTGCCACAGTCCCCTGCTCCACCTCCCCAGCATTGCAGCACTCCCTCACAAATATTCCTTACAAGAAACAATCCCTCATAGAAAGCAGTGCCTCTGCAGTCTTACACTGACTGACTCACCCTGGCTAACAGAAATAACAAGAAACAGCTTGGCGAGCTGTGTTAAGTGTACAGTTTCATTTCCCATCTGAGGCCCCAGCAGTATCCATGGAAAACACCTTGGGTGCTAATTTGCTGCAATGTGCTGTGAGGCTTCTCTGCTCCTTTATTGTTTTTCCTTCTTTATTAGACAGCACAAAGACACAAGGTGAAAGTTCAGATTCGCGTGACAAGGCTTTCTGTTGTTTGCAGCTTTCGCTTTACGTGTGTGGCAGGACTTGGCAGCCATGGCAACAGAATGCTACTTTGTGACACGTGCCGAGATTGCGTGAGCTCCTGCTGGGTTGGTGTCAGTCACGGCACATATTGGAGCCTTGACAATGGAGATTCCTCATTAATCTTGATCCTTGGGTTAGCCAGTACCACACTACACCGCGCCATGGGCACGCGTTACATTATTTGGAATTTAGCCCAGATTGCATAGCTCTGAGACAGAGCTCAAAGTTTATTATCAAAGTACACCTACGTCACCGTTTACTACCATGGCTGCACATGTATACTGCCCTGAGATTCTCCTTCTTGCGGCCGTTCACAGAACATACAAAGAGACTATAGAATCAATGAAAAAGAGTACTCCGCTCTGAATTGAACCCGTCTATTCCTAATCTGAGAGTGTACAATAGGAGAGGTGCGGAGAGCATCATTCTGTCAACGCAATGTGCAACAGGAGATTTACCTCCTGCTGTGTCTGCCCAGAGAGCATTTGATGGAACAAAGACGCTTCATCCTGAACCAAACCCACACTACTCTGGAGGAGCATTTAGCTTTACGTCTAACCCACAAAAACCTGTCAGGAGTATTTGATGGATAGGGGGCAACAATATGCATGCTGTCTGTGTCCCAGGATTGTGTGATGGGACAGTGAAAAAGGAGCTTTACTGTGTCTAATCCACATTTACAATGCCTTGGGAACCTTTGATAAATTAGGTGGTGGAGGATGTTACTGATTAATTCTCTCAATATTGTTTTCACATTCTTGTATCCTGGATGCAGCAACTGTCTCTCCAGACCACTGCACCACTTGTATTATCGTGTTGGTGAGTTATTATAAAATAGTCAATCGCAGGAACAGGTTCTTCATCTCTCGTTGCTTGCAGTGAATATGATGCCAAGTTAAACTAAACTTCTTGCCCGCACATGATCCAAATTGCTTCATTTGCTGCATATTCATGTGTTTATCTAACACCACCATCGCATTTGCCTCCACGAGCACTGGGGTAAGGGGAGCTGCCTTTCAGTCTCGACTGCGATCGAGATTTGAAAGGCAAAGCTTGGCCACCGTTTCTCTGAGGTGGGGTTTGACCAGTCAGCGGGAGGCAGTGCGTGGGGGAAGCTGCCTTCCCGACCATCCGCGTTCAGGATTTGCGGGGCCGAGCTTTGGGGCGGTTTTCTCTGGTTTGGACGGTCAGTGTCGGGGGTTGCGTGGAGGGAGCTACTTCCTGCACCGTGATCGAAATTTAAAGCGGATGTTTCTCTGAGTTGAGGAACAACCAATCAGCAAGAGGCAGTGTGTAGAAAGAGCTAACTTTCGGTCAGGTCCGCGTTCATGATTGAAAAGTCAGAGCTTCACGACAGTTTCTCTGACCAATCAGCAAGAGGGATTCCCTAGAAAGAGCCAATCAAAATAACTCAGATGCAGTGGAGGGGCCTTTCCTTTGAGTGTGTCACGAGCTCATCAGGCTTGGGTGAGGTAAAGTGTCAGGCGAGTTTCACTCTGTCCTTACTTGTTCATTCCTCTTCTGCTAGGGCACAGTAGCTTAGTGGAAATGGCTCCAGGGCCAGTGTTTTGTAGTGGGATGAGGGTATTCTGGGAGACTGGAGGTCTCCCAGATAAACACATCTACACGAGGTACACCAAGCTGCAGCTCCTGCGAGCAGCAGCTCGATAACCTTTGTCTCATACGGGAGAATGAGGAGGTGATAGACAGGAATTACAGGGAGGAAGTCACCCCTAGGTTACAGGAGACAGGTAACTGGGTGACGGTCAGGAGAAAGAGGGGAAATACCCCGCCAGTGCAGAGTACCCATGTGGCTGCCCCCCTCAATAATAAGTTTATAACTATAGAATCCATTGAGGGGGATGGCCTACCAGTGGGGTGGGGGAGGGACACAGTGACCTGGTCTCCGGATTGGAGCCTAGTGCTGGGGCACAGAAGAGCAGAGAGGAGAAGAGGACTGCTGTGTCGATAAGAGATTCCATAGTCAGAGGGACAGAGATGAGATCCTGAGGGTGCAATAAAGGTACCCGGATGGTATGTTGCCTCCCTGGTGCCAGGATCAGGTATGTCTCAGATCGGATCCAGGGCACCAATGACCTGGTGAAGAGGTCCTGAAGAGAGGTTTCAGGGAGTCGGGTAGAAAGCTGAGAAACAGGACCTCCAGGGTAGTAACCTCCGGATTGCTGCCTGTGCCACACAACATTGAGGGTAAGAATATGATAACTTGAATGTAACGGGTGAATGTGTGGCTGAGCAACTGGTGCAGGGGGCAGGGGTTCAGATTTATGGATTAATGAGATCTCTTTCTGGGAAGGTGCAACCTGTACGAAAGGGTTGGATTACACCTGAACCTGAGTAAGATTTGTATCATTATGGGCTGGTTGGGTAGAGTTGTTCAGGATGGCTTAATGAGAACTGGAGTGATAGGGCTGAGGAGGAGGTAGCTGGTTAATGAACAGAGGCAATGTGTAGTGAGATTCCTAACAAGGATATGCTGACGACAGGGCAAAATTGCTGTCAACAGGATGAGTTGCAATGTTGAAGGTGGACAGAATGGAAAGGGGTGAATACTGATTAGAGGTGTTATATTTGAATGCACGCAGTGTATGGAATAAGATAGATGAACTTGTAGCACAGTTACAGATTGGCGGGTATGATGTTGTAGGCATCACTGAATCATGGCTGAAAGAAGATTATAGCGTGAAGCTTAATGTCCAAGGACACACATTGTATTGAAAGGACAAACAGGTGTTACTCTGTTGCTAAAAAATGAAATCAAATCGTTAAAAAGAGGCAACATAGATTTGGAAGGTGTTGAATCATTGGGGATCGAGCTAAGGAACTGCAAGGGTACAAAAAGACCCTGATGGGAGTTATATACAGGCCCCCAAACAGTAGTAAGGATTACAATGGGAGATAGAAAATGCACGACAAAAGGGCAATGTTACAATAGTCATTGGGACGTCAATATGCAGGTAGATTGGGAAAATCAGGTTGCTGCTGGGTTCCAGGAGGGGGAGTTTCCAGAATGCCAAGGAGATGGCTTTTAAGAGCAGTTTGTGATTGAGCCCACCAGGGAATCAGTTATTCTGGATTGGGTCTTGTGCAAAGAACCAGAGTTGAGTAGAAGGTAAAAGAACCCCTAGGGGAAAAATGATCATAATGTAATCAAATTCACCCTGAAATTGGAGAAGAAGCTGAAGTCAGGTGTATCAGTATTACAGTGGAATAAAGGGAATTACAGAAGCATGAGAGGGGATTAGCTAGAATTGATTGAAAGAAGATAATGGCACAGCAGCAATGACTGGGATTTCTGGATGCAATTCCAAAGGCACCGGATATGTACATACCAAAGAAGAAGAAGTACTCTGAAGGCAAGATGTCATAACCGTGGATAACAAGAGAAGTCAAAGCATTAGTGGGAAGTTAGAGGATTGGGAAGCTTTTAAAACCAATAATATGCAACTAAGAAGTCATTAAGAAGGCAAAGATGGAATACCAAAGTAAGCTAGCCAATAATACACTTCCCTGAGGAACTCCTGCAGTGATGCCCTGAGGATGAGATGATTGATCTCCAACCACCACAACCATCTTCCTTTGTGTCAGGTATGATTCCAACCAGTGATTAGTGGTGTTCCACAGGGTCTGTGTTGAACTCCTGCAGTGATGTCCTGAGGATGAGATGATTGACCTCCAACCACCACAACCATCATTTCCTCAGTTGTAGACTCCAGTCAGTTCAGATTAGCAAAACCACCTCCTCCACAATCTCCATCAGCACAGGAGCACTGCAGGGATGTGTACTGAGACCCCTGCTCTACTCACTTTGCACCTGCGACTGTGTGGCTAAGTACAGCTCCAACACCATACACAAGTTTGCTGATGACTCCACTGCTGTGGGCTGTATCAAAGGTGGGAATGAATCAGCATACAAGAGGGAGATTGAAAACTTGGCTGAGTGGTGTCATAACAACTCACTCAATGTCAATAAGACCAAGGAGCTGATTGTAGATTTCAGGGGAGGGAAACCATAGATCCATGACCTAGTAATTATCGGAGGATCGGAGGTGGAGAGGGTCAGTAATTTTAAATTCCTGGGTGTCACTATCTTAGATAACTGCCCTGGACCCATCATATAAATGTAATTGTGAAGAAAGCACAACAGCCCCTCTAATTCCTCAGGAGTCTACGGAGATTCGGCACTTCATCAGAAACCGTGGCAAACTTCTAAGGATGTGTGCCTTTTGGTATCAATCAGGACATTGAGTTCAAAGGCGTGGTTGTAGGATGCTGCTGAGGCCTTGGTTCAGTAATAGTAATTGGGGAAATGCTGGGCACCACAGTAGCATAGTGGTTAGCACAACGTTATCATGCCTCAGGCCATTCTGGAGTTCAGAGTTCAGTTCGGCACAGTTCTGTTAGGAGTCTGTGTGCATCTGCGTGTGAAATGCATGGATTTTCCCCAGGAGTTCCTGTTTCCTCCTACAGTCCAAACACATACCAGTTAGATTAATTGCTCGTTGCAAATTGTCCCATGTTTAGGTTAGGATTAGTTGGGGTTGTGGGGTAGCCTGGCTCAAAGGGCTCTGAGCTGTATTACTAAATTAAATGTAGCTCACTCTTCGGCAAGCGGCTTAATGTAGGGGGTGTTAGTCGCTGGCCCAGCCAAACTTTAAAAAATTCTTGTTTGGGTGGATGCTGCGCGATGTGTCCCCTGTTACAAATCAGTACCACAAAATAACAAAAGGTACGCAATATGCGATTAAACGATTAAGCTTTATAATTCTTACTTTGACTATATGGTTAGTAAAGACAACGGGAAAAAAAAGAAAAAGGGCTCAATCTTATGAAACAGTCTATGGCGCAATGTTGGAGCTCACTGATGAGCTGATTGTCCACCATCGACCTCCTCCGATTATCGGTGCCCTTCGGACCCTTGCTCCGTCCACCCCATCCAGCGGTCTACCAACTCTCCATTCGCGTCTTCCCTCCTCGTCTCTCCCTGGCAAAAACCCACAAAAATCTATCTCACAAGAAAGAACAACAGCATGTTACACTCTTTCCCCCCACCACCAAATTTAGTCATGTCCTCATGATGTTGAAATAGTTCGCCAACCCTTCCTGCAAAACACAAGTGCACAGACTTCCAGTAAGATGGCGATTGTTTAGCTGCTCCGAACTTTTGTTCCGTTACTGTCGCTATCTTTGCACTAAATGTCTTCATTTTTTAAACCTTAGTTAGGAATTATTTCGGTATCTCTTACTTGCCTGTGAATATATCTAACTTACAATGTCTAGCAAGAGTTCTAAATCCGGGAGAAAAGAAACTATGACCCCGTCAGACGAGACGCTGGTTGCGTTTGGAAAGCTCCGAGACGAAATCTTAAAGGAATTTAAAACCGCTTTCAAACAGTTAGAAGACAAACTGGATCGGATCAACGATAAAGTGGAGAAACATGCTGAACACTTATCTCGCATCGATTCGACTTCTGAAGGTTTAGAGAGTCGTGTTCGATACTTGGAGACTCTCTGTTCCAGCTTAGAGGAAAAATCTAATAAACTTCTTTCCAAAATGGTGGATCTCGAAAATCGTAGCAGACGCTGCAATATCAGAATTCTGGGATTACCAGAGGCGACTGAAAAGGGATCAACCGTGAAGTTTTTCGCCGAGGTTCTCTGTGAGTTATTCAGGAAAGATTTGCTTCCGAAGCCGCCCGAGCTCGAACGGGCACACAGAGTTTACGTTCCCCCCGGAATTCTGGGTCCCGCCCGCGACCAGTAATCTTGTGTTTCCATCAATACCAGGTAAAACACAGTCTGATTGTGGAGGCACGTCGCAGAGGTTCTTTTTCTTTCCAGGATACAACCATTCGCTTTGTGGAAGATTTTGCACCCCAGACCTTAAAGATGCGCGCTGAGTTTAAAGGCGCAATGAAAGTGCTTTTTGATCGTGGTTTCAAACCTTCCCTTCGTAACCTTGCTGATCTATGAATCAAGCTTAATACCGGGAAATTCAAGTGGTTCAAATCAGCGAAGGAAGCTGAAGCGTTTGTGGCAAGTCTTCCGGCTATCCAGTCATCTTCAGAATCTGATCGGACCTCCTAAAATGGTGGATAAGTACTCCTCGTAGTAAAATTACTTTCTTTGGACTCGGAATTCACTTGAATCACTCAGACATTATTCATTGAAACTTTAAGGGCTGTTGACAATCTCTCCTGGGATTTGGTGTGTGTGTAATCTATTTTTATTCTTGTATAACTTTACCTACAGAGTTCTACAACTAACTCTAACTTGTTTTGGAGGTTCAAAGTCTTTAGTGAAGGCCTCCCTGTTTGTCGGTTCACAGTTCAACTGCTGATTCATTTTTCCTTTGTTTTAAATATTTATTTATTTTATCTTTTTCTTTTCTTCACCCCTTTTTTTCTAATCTTTGAATTTTTTTCTCGCTGCCCTGTAAACGGTTGATAAATACTCGTCTTGAATTTATAATTTTCCCCTTCCTCTTTTTTTCTTTTTCCTCCTTACCTTTTTTTTCCCTTTCTCTTACTTTATTCTTCTATAATTTTTCGCGGGTAGGTTAGTTTTGGTTTTCTTCCGATTTTCTCTGTATTAAGTTTTATATTTCTGCAGAAGATGTTCTAATCTGTAGTTATGTTTTCTAGTGCATAAACTAGTTATTATTTGCTATAGTATTTATACGGAACTGTTGTTAATGACACAGATCTGGAAGTTGTATTTGGGTTAATTTTTTTGGTAGAGCTAGCTACTTGTTTTGGTAGCCATCTAGTTTTGGGTTGTGCGGATGGGGTGGGTTTTAACCATATAACCATATAACAATCACAGCACGGAAACAGGCCATTCCGGCCCTCCTAGTCCGTGCCGAACTCTTAATCTCACCTAGTCCCACCTACCCGCACTCAGCCCATAACCCTCCACTCCTTTCCTATCCATATACCTATCCAATTTTACCTTAAATGACACAACTGAACTGGCCTCTACTACTTCTACAGGAAGCTCATTCCACACAGCTATCACTCTCTGAGTAAAGAAATACCCCCTCGTGTTTCCCTTAAACTTTTGCCCCCTAACTCTCAAATCATGTCCTCTCGTTTGAATCTCCCCTACTCTCAATGGAAACAGCCTATTCACGTCAACTCTATCTATCCCTCTCAACATTTTAAATACCTCGATCAAATCCCCCCTCAACCTTCTACGCTCCAATGAATAGAGACCTAACTTGTTCAACCTTTCTCTGTAACTTAAGTGCTGAAACCCAGGTAACATCCTAGTAAATCGTCTCTGCACTCTCTCTAATTTATTGATATCTTTCCTATAATTCGGTGACCAGAACTGTACACAATATTCCAAATTTGGCCTTACCAATGCCTTGTACAATTTTAACATTACATCCCAACTTCTGTACTCAATGCTCTGATTTATAAAGGCCAGCGTTCCAAAAGCCTTCTTCACCACCCTATCTACATGAGACTCCACCTTCAGGGAACTATGCACTGTTATTCCTAGATCTCTCTGTTCCACTGCATTCCTCAATGCCCTACCATTTACCCTGTATGTTCTATTTGGATTATTCCTGCCAAAATGTAGAACCTCACACTTCTCAGCATTAAACTCCATCTGCCAACGTTCAGCCCATTCTTCTAACCGGCATAAATCTCCCTGCAAGCTTTGAAAACCCACCTCATTATCCACAACACCTCCTACCTTAGTATCATCAGCATACTTACTAATCCAATTTACCACCCCATCATCCAGATCATTTATGTATATTACAAACAACATTGGGCCCAAAACAGATCCCTGAGGCACCCCGCTAGTCACCGGCCTCCATCCCGATAAACAATTATCCACCACTACTCTCTGGCATCTCCCATCTAGCCACTGTTGAATCCATTTTATTACTCCAGCATTAATACCTAACGACTGAACCTTCTTAACTAACCTTCCATGTGGAACTTTGTCAAAGGCCTTGCTGAAGTCCATATAGACTACATCCACTGCCTTACCCTCGTCAACATTCCTCGTAACTACTTCAAAAAATTCAATAAGGTTTGTCAAACATGACCTTCCACGCACAAATCCATGCTGGCTACTCCTAATCAGATCCTGTCTATCCAGATAATTATAAATACTATCTCTAAGAATACTTTCCATTAATTTACCCACCACTGATGTCAAACTGACAGGTCTATAATTGCCAGGCTTACTTCTAGAACCCTTTTTAAACAATGGAACCACATGAGCAATACGCCAATCCTCCGGCACAATCCCTGTTTCTAATGACATCTGAAAGATCTCCGTCAGAGCTCCTGCTATCTCTACACAAACTTCCCTCAAGGTCCTGGGGAATATCCGGTCAGGACCCGGAGATTTATCCACTTTTAAATTTCTTAAAAGCGCCAGTACTTCCACCTCTTTAATTGTCATAGGTTCCATAACTTCCTTACTTGTTTCCCACACCTTACACCATTCAATATCCTTCTCCTTAGTGAATACCGAAGAGAAGAAATCGTTTCCAGTTCCAACATCTCTTTATTGCTTAGGACATGTTTATATTTTGACCTTACGAATCTATGTTTACATCTCTGCTCCCAGACTGCTATTGTACTGCTTGATTTTTTATATGCCTGCTGCCTTTTATGCATTAGTAATTGATAATGGCTAGTGCACTTAAATTCGTGAGCTGGAATGTAAAGGGATTGAACCACCCTGTTAAAAGGAGGAAGGTATTCTCACATATTAAACAACTCAAAGCTGACATTGCTTTCCTCCAAGAAACTCATATTCGTTGTTCTGATAACTCCCGGCTTCTGTCAAAGTGGGCGGGTCAGCATTTTCATTCATCCTTTGCCGCTAAAGCTAGGGGAGTTTCCATTCTTATTAACTCAAATATTCCTTTTGAACTCCATAATAAAATATCTGATACAAATGGCCGTTTTATTATTGTTTCTGGTAAACTATATAACACTAAAGTTACACTAGCAAACCTGTATGCCCCCAACTTTGATGATGTTAACTTTTTTGAACGGTTTTTTTCCTCACTACCAGACTTAAACTCATACTGTCTTATACTGGGTGGTGACTTCAACTGTTGGTTGGATCCTAAACTGGACCGATCGTCCTCTGTTACCAGATCACCTACTAAATCTGCCTTAGCTATTCAATCGTTTCTCTCTAATTTTGGTATCGCTGATATATGGCGTTTCCTCCATCCTACGGAGAGAGATTATTCTTTTTTCTCACATGTTCACCATACCTTCACTAGAATTGACTATTTCTTACTCGATAACCAACTTATCCCATTTGCCCACTCTTGTGACCATCAGAGTATACTGATTTCTGACCATGCCCCAATTACCCTCTCTCTGAACTTTCCTGGTCTCCCTCAGAGGAACAAACACTGGCGGTTCGATTCAACTTTATTATCGGATGATGATTTCGTAAAATTTATTAAGGACCAGATAACCTTTTATTTTAACACTAATACATCACCTGAAGTGCCATCCCAGATTGTCTGGGATGCCATGAAAGCATATCTGAGGGGTCAAATAATCTCTTACACAGCAAATCTCAATAGAAGATCCCGTGCAGATCGAGCAGACCTCATTAACCAGATTAAAGATTTGGATCAAATATATGCCCAAACTAAGAACCCTGAATTATACAAGAAGCGCGTTGAACTCCAAACTAAATTTAACCTTCTGTCCACTCAACCTGTCGAACGCCAACTTCTCGAAAGCAAGAGCTGCTTTTACATTCATGGGGATAAGTCTGATAAATTCCTAGCCAATCAGCTGAGGCGTTCCAAAGCCAAACAACATATTACAAAGATCCGGAAGGAGAACGGAGACTTTACATCGGATCATTTAGAAATTAATGACGCATTTAAAAATTTTTATTCTCAGCTTTATTCCTCTGAATCCCTGAATGACAATATCTCTGTGGATCAATTTTTACAGAATCTGAATACCCCCTCACTTTCATCTGATTCCAAAGCCAAACTCAATGCGCCTATATCACCAGAAGAAATATCTTTTGCAATTTCTGCACTGTCCTCAGGGAAATCTTCTGGACCTGATGGGTTCCCTGTGGAATTTTATAAATCATTCTCTTCACTTCTTTCTCCTCAGTTACTTTCAGTATTATCTGACTCGTTTAATTACGACAAATTGCCACCCTCTTTCAATGAGGCATCTATTATTCTTCTTTTAAAAAAGGGCAAAGACCCAACAGAGTGTTCCTCGTACAGGCCGATCTCTCTGCTCAATGTTGATGTAAAGATCTTAGCTAAAGTGTTGGCTCATAGATTAGAAACCATTATTCCCTCCATTATCTCTGATGACCAAACAGGCTTTATTAAAAACCGTCTCCCTTTTTTTAACATTCGGCATCTATTTAATATTTTATACTCAGTTCCAACTGGGACTCCTGAATGTGTTATCTCCCTTGATGCGGAGAAAGCATTTGATCGTATAGAGTGGAACTACCTTTTTGCAGTCTTAGAAAAATTTGACCTCGGCCAAAGTTTCATCTCTTGGATCCAATTGCTGTACCTGTGTCCTACTGCTTCTGTTCTAACTAATTTTCAGAAATCCCAAGTATTTAATCTCAAACGTGGCACCCGTCAGGGATGCCCCTTAAGTCCCTTTCTCTTTGATTTGGCTATAGAACCTCTGGCGATAGCATTTTGAAATTGTCCTGAATTGACCTGGATTTGGAGAAGGGGTGTTGAGCATAAAGTTTCTCTCTATGCTGATGACTTATTACTCTTTCTCTCAAATCCGTCTACATCCTTACCTCTAACATTTTCACTTCTTGATTAGTTTAGCCAGATCTCTGGCTATAAACTCAACTTACATAAGAGTGAACTTTTCCCAATTAATAAAGAAGCACAAGAACTAATATTTTGTGATCTCCCTTTTAAAGTAGTCCATAATCAATTTACTTATCTTGGAATTACAGTCACAAGGAAGTTTAAAGATCTCTTTCGTGAAAACTTTGTCAATCTTTCATATACTATAAAACAGAGTCTGGTACAATGGTCACCTCTATCTATGTCCTTGGTAGGTCGTATTAATGTTGTTAAAATGTATGTTCTCCCCAAATTTTTATACTTATTCCAATCTATCCCAATTTTTATTCCTAAATCGTTTTTTGATTCCTTAGACTCTATTATTTTGTCATATCTGTGGCAGAATAAGCACTCTAGAATTAATAAAATCCACCTCCAGAAATCTAAAAAAAGAGGGTGGCATGGCTTTACCTAACTTTCACTTATATTACTGGGCAGCTAATATACGTTGTGCTGCTTTCTGGTTTTTCTTCCACGGTCAACCCGAGTGCCCTAACTGGGTGGCAATGGAGTTGAGCTCCACTAAAGAATTATCTATATCTGCACTTCTTGGCTCTGCACTCCCTAGCAGTCTGCCCAGATCAATAGCTAACCCTCTGGTTAGACACACTTTGCGTATATGGGCTCAGTTCAGGAAATGCTATGGTTTCCAGGGGTTTTCCGTTTCTAGCCCTGTCGCACATAATCACCTTTTTTTACCTACTACGTACGATTCAGCATTCCATGTTTGGTACAGGAAGGGCATTAGACATTTAGAAGATCTCTTCATTGATAATCGCTTCGCTTCTTTTCAGCAGCTCTCCGTTAAGTTCAACCTGCCTAACGCTCACTTTTTCAGATAGCTCCAAATCCGACACCTTACTGCTCCTTTAATTCCTAACTTTCCTGAAATGCCTGCGAAAAATGCTATGGACCTATTTCTTACCATTAATCCACTAGGTAAAGGTTTAATTTCAATTATCCGAGATAAACTAGCAGCCTTACGACGGGCCCCTGTGGATAAAATTAAAATGGCCTGGGAGCAGGATTTAAATATCTCCTTATCCGAGGAGAGCTGGGACTCAGTTCTCAAATCGGTTAACTCAACCTCCCTTTGTGCTTGCCATTGCCTCTTACAGTTTAAGATTGTTCATACAGCCCATATGTCTAAATCTAAACTATCTCGATTCTACCCTGGCATTAGTCCGCTCTGTGATAAATGCAAGAGGGGCGTGGCCTCTCTCATCCATATGGACTGGTTCTGTCCTAGCTTGGAGAAATTTTGGAAAGATGTCTTCACTACATTATCGGGTATTCTGAATCAGCACCTAGAACCTAACCCCTTAATTGCTCTGTTCGGTTTTTGGGGCGAGACAGATTTATGTCTGGGTCCGACCAAATGCCGAATACTATCCTTTGCCTCTCTCCTGGCGAGACGCTTGATCCTCCTTAGATGGAGAGATGTTGCCCCGCCCACTCATGCGCAATGGCTTAACGACATTATCGCCTGCTTGGACCTCGAAAAAATTCATTATTCAGTTCTTAATTCGGATCTAAAGTTCCATAAGGTCTGGGGACCTTTTATCGAGTACTTTCATAACCTTCCTCTTGACTAGGGTTTTTTTTTCTTTTCGGTCCCTTGCTTTCAGCTCCCTTTTTTTTCTGGTAGTAGGCATTATTATCCTCTGTTGCTAAGTGTATTCACAGTCTGGGAGTTTGACTGTCCGGACTTATACTCTTTATACTGTGTGGTGGTTGGTCTGGAGTTGTTTTTTTTCTTGTGTTGTGGGGCTTGGGGAGGACACTAAGCTCACTTGTCTTTAATTTAGGTGCTTTTTTGTTAAATTCTCTTCCTTTGTAGCATATTGTTATTGTATGCTTAATCTTGCACTGTATTAATGCTCCTCATTGGGATTTGGGGTTTTTAATTTTGTAAAAAGTTTTGAAAAACTAATAAAAATTTTTTTTTTAAAAAAACAAACACAAGTGCACAAGGCAGCAACATAACTCCCCAAAACGGTAGGGGTCACACTCTGCTCCACTCGTGCTATATAGGCCAGCCTATCCGGTGGTCTCCTAATTCTCTGAGACCTCCTCACCCCCTCACCTAACTCTTCAGGTTCAGACACCACTGGGGGTACTTCTGGTCTACCTGGTGAGGCCTCCCCCGACCAATCACTTGTGCCCACCTGCAATTTGGACCTCTCTGTCCCTTGGCTAAGCCCTGCTTCCTCCCCTGCAGAGTCCCACTGCAACCCAGGCTGCCCACAGATAGCCCCCACCCCCACTTCACCTTACTCAACGGGAGAAGGGCCGAGAGTCTCTTCCTCAATCAATGGGGAGTTAGCGGAAGGTGGCATATACCACACATCCAGGTCCTCATCCTCCAAATCAGTATCCCTTGCAAGGGTGGGGGCCGGCCTAACCTTGCCTGTTGGGGGCCTAGTAGTCACCCCAAGTTTTCTCTTATGAGGTGTAGGCTAGAAGTCGGGCTCTGGGTCTACCTGCACCTCTTGACCCGGGGCAACAGGTGGTTCCGATGCAGAATCTTGACAGGCCCATTCCCATCCTCTGGTTTCACCTGGTAAACTGGTAGGTTTGGCATCTGACTCTCCATCACATAGGGCAGCCACCTTATGCTTTCCAGGTAGCCCCAAGTTCCTTATGAGGACTCTGTCTCCCGGCAGGAGTTGGGAGAACCTCACCTTGTGATCATAACTCCTCTTATTCCCTTGATTCTGCTGGGCAGCCATGAACCCGGCTAATTCATAAGCCTTTTTCAACTCTTTTCTCAAGTCAGACACTTATTTCAGATAAGTCTTCGGTGATAAGTCACCCTCACCAGTCCCAATTCAAAGATCAATGGGCAACCTCGCCTCGCGCCCAAACATCAGATAATATGGCGAGTACCCAGTAGCTTCATTTCGTGTACAATTATGACTGTGAACCAGATGCCCAATATGTTGCCTCCACTTGCTCTTCTTGCTGATCTCCAGGGTCCCGAGCATGTCTCGCAAGGTCCGATTAAGCCTCTCTGGCTGGGGATCACCCTATGGGTGATAGGCCATGGTCCTCGACTCTCGACTCCCCCAGTAACTCATGGATGAGTCTCCTCTCGAAATCCCATCCTTGATCGCTATGTATCCGCCAGAGAAGACCATAATGAACGAAATACTTCTCCCATAGCACTTTTGCCACTGTAGACGCCCTCTGGTCCTTGGTAGGGAAAGCCTGAGCACATCTGGTGTAGTGGTCCGTGATGACTAAGACATTGCACTGTGCTGCTGGCATCGGGTTCTATGGACAGGAAGTCCAGAGGCCCTGCACTCTGCAAGTGGGACAAGGGGGCTACCTGCATAGGCAGTGTCTTCCACCATATGCAACGAATGCATGACTTAGAGTATTCTTTGACCTCTGACTTCATTTGGGGCCAGTAATACTGGTCTCCAAGCAATCCATAGGTCTTTTCCACCCCCAAATGTCCAGAATCATCCTGAAGTTACTTCACCGTAATCCTCCTGTATTTCTCGGGCAGAACCAGCTGGCAATGCTGGGGTCGGTCTGGGGGTGACATGACCCGGTATAAGATCTGGTTCTTCAACTCCAACCGAGGCCATTCTCGTAGTAATGGGGACACCGACACGTGTTTCGTCCTCTACGCCTGAGCCACGTCTCCCTTTCGACCGCCGCCCAGATGTACCAATGCCCGGATCATCTGGCTGAGCAGCAGCCACTTCCCCAGAACTCAATTCCAGCAGCTGATTTGTCTTCAAAGCAGTCAGGTTAAAATAAACTTGGGGGATTAATTTGCCGGAGACATAAGGGTGGATACTGCCTCAGAATTCTCACTCTTCACCAGGGGACGTGGACTAATTAGACATTCCGAATCCGACCACTCCTTCCCCTCACTCCTCAGAAGCCAGAGAACCCTGTCTTTGAAATCTCCCCCAGCCACTGGTCTGCATGAAAATGACAGCCACGCCAGCCATTTTATCAAACCTCCACCCACAATCGCAACTTTAACCGTAACTTAACGGGTGAATTAACAATTCATCCAGAGTACAAACATCTGTCCCACTGGCTCATTGCTCAGGCTAATCACACAGCATCCAACGGAATCAATCCTGGACAAGTCCCCACAATTGTAACTCACACTTCCGCAAATGGCTTAATATGGGGGGGTGATAGCCCCCGGCCCGGCCAAACTGTAAAAAAATATCACTTGTGTGGATACTGTTACAAATCAGTACCCTGAAATAACAAACAGTACACAATATGCAATTAAACGATTAAGCTTTATAACTCTTACGTTGACTATATGGTTAGTAAAGACAATGAAAAGAGGAAAAGGGCCCAATCTCATGAAACAGTCTATGGCGCAATGTTGGAGCTCACCGATGAGCCAGTTTTCCACGTCAACCTCCTCCGATAGTCGCTGCCCTTCGGACCCTCACTCCAAGTCCACTCCATCCAGTGGTGTATATATATACTTAAGGGGAAAGAATGCAGAAAAGATTTACAAGGTTGTTGCTAGGATTTCTGGGACTGAGTTTTAGGGAGACATTATCTGAGAGAGGTAAATAAAATCATAAAGGGCATTGGCAGTGTTAATGCACGTAATATTTTTACTAGGGCATGGGGGCTCTGACATAATGTCAGGTTCTGGGGCCTCCACTATGGTGATTGTAGGGGTTGGTTCTGGGACTGCAAGAAACAGTTCTGACAGCTCTGGGCACCTTTCTTCTGTACGTGTTGGCATCCTGAACGGTGCATGTCAATGACAAGCTGCTCCATCTGCTGATCTATACCAGGCCACCAGACTAAGCTTTGTGCCCACGCTTTCATTTTGACCATGCCTAGATGATCAGTGTGTCCAGCAGCTCCTCCAGCACGTTAGCCCTCAGCTGGTATGGTGCAGCAGTTCTCACTCCCCACATTAGACAACCCCTGTCAAGGGCAAGTTCATGCCAGCGCTGGTAAAAATCGGGGTTCTAGAATTTCTGCTGCACATTCCAGCCAGGTTGGGCTGCTGTGAGGATCTGAGACAGTATGGGGTCTTTTCTGGTTTCCCTTTGTGTCATCACTGCTGTAGTAAGGAGACTTACGACTAGCATTAGGGAGAATATGTCAAGAGGAGTGTCCTCTTTTGTGAATTTTCCTGTATTTCCTTTTCCATGGGTAAATGTAACAATCCATCAGCATGTCTGTGGTAAACTGTGTATACCTGTCTGGACACGCCCCTCTGCTGACTGCTTCTGTGGCTCCTCCCACAGACCCCTGTATAAAGGCGATTGGAGGCACGGCTCCTCCCTCAGTCTTCAAGATGTCGTGCTCCCTTTTGCTGTTAATAAAAGCCCATTGTTCACTTCCAGTCTCCAAGAGTTATTGATGGTGCATCAGTGTCCATGATTAGTTGTCCTCTTGAAGTCAGTCTTGCGTCCTCCAAGAAACAATTCACACTGCTGCTTTTGTGGGACACCCTTCTGTAGACTGAAAATGGCACCAGTGGTTGATGATCAGTAACGAGGGTAAACTCTCTCTCATACAGGTACTAGTTGAAACATTTTACACCCCAGACTTGTGCTTACATAGGTCGATAGGGTGGTTAAGAAGGATTATGGAATGCTTGCTTTTATTATTGATACTTTGAGTTCAAAAGTCAAGAGGTTATGTTGCAACTTTATAGAACTCTGGTTGGGCCACATCTGGAGTATTGCATACAGGTCTGGTTACCCCACTGTAGGAAGGATATTGAGGCTTTGCAGAGAGTGCAGAGGTTGTTCACCATGTGATGCACCATCAATAACTCTCGGAGACGGGAGGCGAACGATAGGCTTTTATTAGCAGCAAACGAGACCACTACATCCTGGGGATGAGGGAGGAGCAGTGCCTCCAATCGCCTTTATACAGGGGTCTGTGGGAGGAGCCACAGGAGCAGTCAGCAGAGGGGCTTGTCCAGACAGTATACATAGTTTACCACACCAGGGTGCTGCCTGGTTTAGAGGGCATGGGCTATCACGAGAGGCTGGATAAACTTGGGTTGTTTTCTCTCGAGCACTGGAGACTGAGGGGGGATCTGATAGATCATGAGAAGCATAGACCAAGTGTACAGGGAATATCTGTTTCCCAGAGCTGAGATGTCTAATACCAGAGGGCATGCATTGAAGGTGAGGCAGGTGGTAGGTTCAGGGGTATGTGAGGGGTAAGTTTTTACTCAGTGGTGGATGCCTGGTGTGGTGGTAAGAGGCAAATATGTTAGAGGCTTTTATGAGATGTTTAGATAGGGACATAGATGTAAAGAAGATGGAGGGATATGGACTTTGTGTAGGTAGGAGGGATTAGTTTTGCTTTTATAATTTACTTTTTTGTTGGTTTGGCGCTGCATTGTGGGCCAAAGGGTACATTCCTGTGCTGTACGGTTCTATGATCTATGTTCTGTTATTAATATGTCCAATTCTCTTTTCACTATCTGCCAAATCATTCCCAGTAAGTAGCAAAATAAAGTACTAGTTCATTACCACAACCACTTGCTTTCACAAGATCCCCCATCCTGAAGTGGTGCTGTACATTTAATATTTCAGTATTTCAGTGATATTTAAACAATATTGTGTGCGGGTGTGTGTGCGTGTGTGCGTGTGTGCGTGTGTGTGTGCGTGTGGGTGTGTATGTATGTGGGTGCGTGTGTGTGTGGGAGGGTGTGTGTGTGTGTGCGTGTGTGTGTGTGGGAGGGTGTGTGTGCGTGTGTGTGTGTGTGTGTGGGAGGGTGTGTGTGTATACACATTCAGCACATTCAGTGCTTAATCAAACTATATATATATACAGTTTGATTAAGCACTGTTGTTTACGTAATTCATTATATGTAAAAGTAAGTGAATGGCACTACATGATGAGTGTGCACCTCACAAAAGTAAGAGCTAAGTACGCACATTATCTGTGCTCCCGTGTTTTTCTTTGGATTAGTTTTATATTTTGGAGTTACAAAACATAACAGTGGTGATTCGGTAGTTTTGAAACAAACCTGAGATGACTACCTACCTGTTGAAACACAACACGTCTCTTTGGAAGTGGAAAGAGATGGTTGAATTAAAGAAAGGCAGAAAATTGACAAAATTCACAGGTTTATTAACAGTGTGCACTGAGTGATAATAATACATAAAAATGCAGTAATGGCTCGTGACATCAGAAAGATAGACACATTTGATTCCACAACAGATGACTGGGTCATTTCTACTGAATGAATTGAGCAGTATTTCAAAGCAAATGAACTAGCCAATGAAAGCGAGTGCCAGTTTTACTGAGTGCAATTGGTGGAAAAGCATACAGTTTCCTTAGTAGTTTAACTGCTTGAATCAACCCAGCTGAGATGAGTTTTGCTAATATTGTGAATGTAATGCAGGAATATTTAGAACCAAAAACCATTGTTGGTAGCAGAACACTTTAGGTTTCATAAGTGGAATCAAAAAGAAGGGGATTCCATGTCAGTTTATGTGGCTGATTTGAAGAGATTATCTGATCATTGTCAGCTCAGTAATGGGCTTAATGATGACTGACAGATCATTTAGTTTGTGGAATCTTACATGAAAGCATTTAAAACAGCTCTTAACTGCAGCCTAACTCACATTTACAAGAACAGTTGAAATCACTTTATCACTGGAAACAGCAGAGAGAGACGCATTTGAGTTGCAGTCAGGAATTAAAGTGAGTATGAACTAAAAGGAAACCTGCCTGGCTGAACAAATTATGTTACTGTTGTGACAGGGGCTCACTTACACCAGACCAATGCAGGTTTAAGGGCAAAACTTGCAGAAAATGCAACAAAGTAGGGCACACACAAAGAGTATGTTGGGCAGACAAAAATAAATCAAAAGAAGAGAAAAAGATAGCAAGTCAAGTTGCAGTTTCAAAAAGTGTACTGATCTGCGTGCTGTTGATTAAAATAAAATCCTGAGATTTACCGTGTGAAAACTAGCAAGAGACAAGCAATATGGCTTACACCAGAAGTAAACGGCATATTAATTGAAATGTAATTGAACACTGTCTCAGCTGTTCCTATCATTCCACAAAATGAGTTTGAATGGCATTTCAAAGATACTGAACTGAAGCCTGCAGATATCCAGCTATGAACTTACACAGGAGAAAAAATACCTCCTGTGGAAATAATATTCATAACAGTGAAATATAACCAACAAGATACATTGAGCTTGTATGTGGTAAATACAGGAGGTCCAGCATTGTGGGGCTGTGATTGGCTGAGACAACTACAACTTGATTGGAGATCCATCCACCATTTGCACGTCATGTTCCCTGCAATAGAGTCAACTCAAAGTGAATTAAGAAAGGTACTGGATGATGCCACGACTGTGTTCGAGGATGGCATCGGAAAACTCAAACATCAAGTGTTAATGAGAATGCTACATCCAAGTTTTACAAAGCCTGTCTGGATCCTTGTACCATCTGTGATAAAGTAGCAAGTGAGCAAGATCACATGGAGGCTGAAGGTTGGCTGGAACCTATGGGCAATGCCAATGGTCTCAGTAGCCAAGAAGAATGGGTCTGTAAGGCGCTGTGGTGATTTTAGGGTCACTGCCAACCCAGAGCAGATCACTATAATCTGCCCAGGATAGGGGATATATATGTCAAGTTTTCTGGAAAGAAACACCTCAAAGTGACAGAGTGGCAAAGTGGAGAGGCATAATAAGATTAGGAATAGTCAGCATGGCTTTGTCAAAGGCAGGTCGTGCCTTACGAGCCTGATTGAATTTTTTGAGGATGTGACTAAACACATTGATGAAGGTAGAACTGTAGAAGTAGTATATATGGATTTCAGCAAGGCATTTGATAAGGTACCCCATGCAAGGCTTATTGAGAAAGTAAGGAGGCATGGGATCCATGGGGACATTGCTTTGTGGATCCAGAACTGGCTTGCCCACAGAAGGCAAAGAGTGGTTGTAGATGGGTCATATTCTGCATGGAGGTCGGTGACCAGTGGTGTGCCTCAGGGATCTGTTCTGGGACCCTTACTCTTTGTAATTTTTATAAATGACCTGGATGAGGAAGTGGAGGGATGGGTTAGTAAACTTGCCGATGACACAAAGGTTGGGGGTGTTGTGGATAGTGTGGAGGGCTGTCAGAGGTTATAATGGGACATTGATAGGATGCAAAACTGGGCTGAGAAGTGGCAAATGGAGTTCAACCCAGATAAGTGTGAGGTGGTTCATTTTGGTAGGTCAAATATGATGGCAGAATATAGTATTAATGATAAGACTCTTGGCAGTGTGGAGGATCAGAGGGATCTTGGGGTCCGAGTCCATTGGACTCTCAAACCTGCTGCGCAGGTTGACTGTGTGGTAAAGAAGACGTACATTTGCCCTCATCAATCGTGGAATTGAATTTAGGAGCCAAGAGGTAATTTTGCAGCTATATAGGACCCTGGTCAGACCCCACTTGGAGTACTGTGCTCAGTTCTGGTCCCCTCACTACAGGAAGGATGTGGAAGCCATAGAAAGGGTGCAGAGGAGATTTACAAGGATGTTGCCTGGATTGGGGAGCACGCCTTGTGGGAATAGGTTGGGTGAACCTGGCCTTTTCTCCTTGGAGTGATGGAGGATAAGAGGTGACCTGATAGAGGTATATAAGATGATGAGAGGCATTGATCGTGTGGATAGTCAGAGGCATTTTCCCGGGGTTGAAATGGCTAACATGAGAGGGCAAAGTTTAAGGTGGTTGGAAGCAGGTACAGAGGAGATGTTGGGGGTAAGTTTTTTTATGTAGAGAGTGGTGAGTGTGTGGAATGGGCTGCCGGCAACTGTGGTGGAGGCAGATACGATAGGGTCTTTTAAGAGATTGCTGGATAGGTACATGGAGCTTAGAAAAACAGAGGGCTCTGGGAAACCCGAGGTAATTCCTAAAGTAAATATGTTTGGCACAGCATTGTGGGCCAAAGGGCCTGTATTGTGCTATAGGTTTTCTATGTTCTATGTTCTTTGGACTTAGCTGAGGCCTACCTACAGATGGAGATGGAAGAAGAGTCCGAAGTGTTTCTCACCATAAACACACACAAGGGGCTTTATCACTATATGGAGAAGCATCTGCACCGGCACTCTGGCAGAAAGCTATGGACCAGGTGATGCAAGGCTGCCCAGGCACTCAGTGTTACCTGGATGACATCATCATTACTGGTGAGAATGCCAAGGAGCATTGCCAAAATCTCAAGATGGAGTTAAAAAGACTTAGAAGATCATGGGCTTCTTATCATTCCAGAGCTCAGTGCAACAAATGTGAATCCTTTAAGACAAGCAGTCTTAGTGTGGCATTTTTACTGGAACATCCACCATTCAGGTAGCGGTGGATGTCCCAGGATCAAAGGATGTGTCACAGTTGTGGTCCTTTTTAGGATTAGTCAAATACTATTACAGCCAAACCTGGCTGCTGTATTCCACCCCTTGAACTCAATTACTACAGACCTGGATAAAATGGCACTGGACAAAGCAGTGTGGGTGGCATTATTGCATTTAAATAATAATTTGCCACTCAGTTAAACAGTAGCTTGCTGTTTTATACCTTTTTAACTAGTTCCACGAAACTTTGGCTAATTGGGGTATCCTCTGTATCGGGCCTAAAGGAACGTTCCTGATGTGTCCCAATTAACTGGAATGCATTGTATACGAGGGGTGATTGATAAGTTCGTGGCCTAAGGTGGACGGAATCAACTTTAGAAAACCTAGCACATTTATTTTTCAACATAGTCCCCTCCTACATTTACACATTTAGTCCAGTGGTTGTGGAGCATACAGATCCCTTCTTTGTAGATGAGTTATTAACTTCAAACTTTCTGCATAATCACCCAGAGTTGAACAACATGTGCATGTAACGAGAGCTGTATAACTCATCTCCTTCTACCTTAGGCCATGAATTTATCAATCACCCCTGCTGTGGACCACCTGGAGGTCCAAGACTCCGACTTCTACAAAGAAGGGATCCGTGTGCTCCACAACCGCTGGACTAAATGTGTAAATGTAGGAGGGGGCTATGTTGAAAAATAAATGTTTTCTAAAATTGACTCCTTCTACCCTCGGCCACAAACTTATCAATCACCTCTTATATTTCTTGTTGTAATTCATAGCTTTTAAAATTATGTACTGCTGCTGCAAAACAACAAATTTCACGACATGTGCCAATGATAGATATTGAACCTGATTTTGATTCTCTGTGGGAGATCAGTAACCACGCAGACGGCAGAAGCTCAAGCCTTAGGCTCCTGAGACTAAGTTGTGTGCAGTTAATAAACTCTGGTCCTGCCAGGGACACCCACACATCAGGGGCCACATAGGGAGGAAAAAGCTATATCAGCCAGCATGTGGGGAGCGCAATTCCATCGCTACAGATTTTTGTTGGGATTTATTTCAACTGGAGACAAAATGCCTGATTAAAGAAGAAAAGTGTAACCAGTACTGAGGGAGTGTCAGAACTGAGGAAGTGTCACACTGTGGGAGACAATGCTTTGCAGAGCCAGCGATCACAAATCAGGGTACAGTTCTTGCCCTGCTGCCAAAGAGGGGGATCTCTGTTGCCTGAGGAATTGGTGCTCCGTAGCCCTCCTCGGTGTGGAGTACAAGATCTTTGCCCAGGCAATGGCTAATCATCTGGGCTCTGCGCTGGCAAAAATGGTCCACTCTGATCAGCCCTGCCCATTCCCAGGGCAGTTGATCCAGGACAATTTCCGCTTCGTCCGGGATCGGATTTACCTGTGCCAAGAAGCTGGTCTGTCAGTAGCCTTTCCCTCCCTTGACCAGGAGAAGGCACTTGACAAAGGGGCCACCAATACCTTTTTGGGGACTCTGCAAGCATTCGGGTAAATGTGGCCCGTGTCTAACTGTTGTACGCTGCTGCAGAGTGTTAAGGGTAATGGGTCCTTGACAGTGCCCTTGTGTTTTGGGAGGAGGGTGCGTCAGGGGTGCCCCATGTCGGGGCAGTTGTACTCTGTGTGGAGCCATTCCTGTTTTTTTCTCCATCAGAGGTTAACAGGTTTGGTTAATGGGAAAGGGTGCGGGTTAGAAATCAGCTGATCACCTCCATAATATGGTACCAGCTGATTACTTCAGTCCCACCCACTTCTTTGGACTCTAGGACCCAGAAGAGGCTGGTGGATGACTTCTGGGGGAATAGGAGGCATTGGGTCTCTGCTGTGGTCCTGAGCCTTCAGATCACGGAGGGCAGCCTGCTGATGGCCCTCTGCCTCGGGACTTTGCAGCGATGTCTGTACAGCAACCGCACTCCGAGATGCCATTGTTTGCAGCTGCTCAGACAGCACTGAGGTTTTTAACACCACATGAACTTTCCCTTCCCCGTCTCGTCTTATCTTGCCTCTGAACTGTTTCTTTTTGCATGGTTGCTGGTGTTCTGCCGGGTGTGGACTGTGTCGTATCCCAACGGCGGTGTTGAAATTTTAAATTCAAACTGCGTCATGGCGGTTTGCATCTCCAAGATGTCCGCACCACTACCATATGCGGAGGCCGTGGGCTCGATAGTTACGGCTGACGAAGAGGACCGCCCGTTCAAATTACTGACTTTACAGAACACTGTACAGTGCACTGTGCCTATTTCATTTGGTAGGGATGTCGCCATAAAAGCCATGGCGGAGACTGTCGGAGGCCGTGGGGACACTGTTGCGGTCAGCGGTCTCGAATGGGAAAACTCTTTTCTATTTGAAGTCACCGAGGGGTGTGTTTTGGGGCCTGAGTCAGGGATTAAAGGTGGGGAGGGTCTTTATGCAGGTGGAGCCAGTTGGTAGTACTCTGAGGCCCACCCCCATATATCTGTTAGGATCCTCTTCCCCTACCTGTGCTCCCAAGGCAAGGTGAGATCAAAAAGTCTTGGGGGGTGGGGGTGGTGCCGGAGGCTGAGGACGCCTCTGTAATGGAGGTCAGTGTACCTCAGCATGTCTGCGGCCTGAAACAACGGAGGGATGTGTCCTCTGAGACTGGGGATCAGGGGCCTCAGGAGGAGGATTTACCCCTGGTAAAGGCCATTTGTGCAGAGTATACCCCCTTGAGCTGGAGGATCGTCCTGTCATACAGGGGCCCTGGGGAGGCATCTCCTGAGTACGTGAGCTCTGGGCTGTTGAGCGGCACCACTGTAGAGGGGCCGTGTGGGGAGGCAGACTTGCCTTTGGTTGAGATTAGGCACTCGGAGTACGTATTCCCTGGGGAGGGGCAAAGCCCTGTAGAACAGGGGTCGCCTGTGGGATTAGTTTCCCAGATGGCTGCCTCATTTGAAGCAAAGTGCCCTGCCGAAGAGTGTGTAGTCCTCGAGGGGAACCGGATCAACCTGGAATTGCCATCCCACGCAGCTAATCAATGGAAGTGTGTCCTGAGGGGTGAGGAGGGAGAGGACTCTCCTTGTGCTGATTCCAGAGGGGATGACGAGGGTGAGATGCGCCCAGCCCAGCAGGCTTCTATCCTGGCTGTGGGAGGGATTCTAGATCCAGGGGTGGCGGGGCCTCCCTCTGTCACTGGTCCTGGGGATGGACATGTGGCTAGTTGTGTGCCAAAAACCGAGGGTTCACAAAGAGGATTACCCATTCAAACTACTGACTTTAAAGAACGCTGTTTAGTGCCCACTTTAGTCGGTAGGAATGGTGTATAAAAGCCACAGCGGAGACTATTGGTGACCGTGAGGGCATTGTTACATCAGTGGTTTTGAATGGAAAGACCATTTTCTACGCATTTGAAGTCGGTGAGGGGTGTGTTTGTGGCCCTGAATCAGGGGTTAAAGGTGGGGAGGGTTTTTAAGCAGGTGCAGCCAAGTGTTCACCTTGTGTAGATGGTAGTACTCTCTGACGCCCACCCCCATATCCCTGACAAGACCCTCTTCCCCTATCTGTGCTCCATCGGCGAGGCACGTTCGAAAATAACCCCGATACCGTACAGGGCACCTCCGTGGGGTTATGAGCACCTATTCTCATTCCAGCGCCGTCTGCTTATGCCTCTGGAGTGGGGTGGGGATGCCGAGGGGCAGCTTCAGGTTTATTTTGAAGGGCATTACTGTACCACCCCGTGGGCTATGGGTCGCCCGAGGTGCCATGCCTGTAAAGAGTTTGGGCACATTCGGAAGAATTGCCCGAACTGTCAGATGGGCAACTCTGCCTCAGAGGCACAGACAGAGGGATGTGTCCCCTGAGGCTGGAAATCAGGGGCCACGAGGAGGAGGATTTACCCCCTGTAAAGGCCGTATGCACGGAGGATGTCCCCACAGATCCGGAGGATAGCCCTGTCTTATAAGGGCTCTCCGTTGGGGTGGCATCTCATGAACAGGCGTCCTCCGGGCTGGTAAGGGGCTGTGTGAGGAGGCAGTTGAGGCTGCACACTCAGAGCACGTATTCCCTGGGGAGGGGCAAAGCCCTGTGGAACAGGGGTCGCCTGTGGTACAGGGTCACCAGTGGGATTAGTTTACTGGATTGTTGCCTCAATCAAGGCTGAGTGCCCAGCCGAGGAGCGTGTAGTCCACGAGGGGAACCGGAGTAACCGGGAATCGCCATCCCGTGCAGCCAGACAGAGGGAGTGTGTCCCAAGGGGTCAGGAGGGAGGGGACTCTCCTAGTGTTGTTTCCAGGGAAGGTGCCGAGGGTGTAGAGATGGGTACGACCCAGCAAGGTTTTATCTGGGATGTGGGAGGAATTCTGGATCCAGAGATGGAGGGGCCTCCCTCCGTCACTGGTCCCGGGGATGGGGTAGGGCCCGTGGTCGGGTCTACAGTGAGGGTGAGGAGTGAGTTGGTCACATTGGGTGCAGATGACGACTGCCTGGAGGGTGATGATTACATTGGACCCGGTGAGGGGGAAGAGGGAAACTCTTTTGAAGCTGAGATGGCAGACTTCCTCGATCCAACACCGAGTCACAGCCCGTCTCTCTGGAGGAGACCGGGCAGTTCGTGTGGGACTACTGGAGGAAATGTTTCAAGGCCCAGTTGGCCACTGATCGCTGGTCAGGTCTGGGAGGGGTCGTCTAGTCGATTCGCACGACCCTCCAAATGAAGAGGAGGGGAGCTGAGGTGACCCGTAAGGAGAGGCACAGTTTAAGAGACTCCTGGAGTCCCTGGAGGAGGGTTGTAGGGCGAAGACGGGATAGGGCTCGGAGGAGAGCTCTGCTCCTTCTCCCAGGGGCTCTGGTGAGTCATGAAGCTGAGTGTTGTGACCCTTAACATCAATGCAGTGGGGGGGGGGGGGGGCTCTCCACAGATTCCATCATCTCTCTGTCCTCCGGGATGGGAGATGTGCAGTGAGCTTCCTGCAGGAAACCCACACCGTTCCAGGAAGTGATTCCACCTGGCTCCTGGAATGGCAGGTGGGGGCGCATGAGCCAACAGCTCTACTTCCAGCAGGGTGGCCATCTTGTTGGCCCCTTTTCACCAGCCTGAGATAGTGAAGGTTCAGGAACTCGTGCCAGGTTGCCTGTTTCACCCCGCCGTGCGTCAGGATGGCGTGCCAATGCACTTTGTAAATGCGTACGCCCCTGAGCCCGGCCCGATGCAGGTACCTGTTCCGAGAGGTGTCCGCGTTGCTGGGGTCCATAGATCGTGGTGACTGCATTATCCTGGGGGTGATTTCAATTGCACCCTCGAGGAGAGGGGTCACACTGGTCCCCAGAGTAGCTGAGCATCGGTGAGGACGTTACGGGAGTTGATTGCATCCTCGGACTTGGTCGATGTCTGGCGGAGCCTTCACCCTGACCTCTGTGCTTTCTCCAGGAGGTACAGAGGGATGGGGACTCACGGATCGACCAACTCTACATCTCCTGGGTGCACGTCTCCCGGGTGTCGGCCGCCTCCATGTGTCCGGTTGCGTTCTCGAACCACCGCCTGGTGTGGGTGGAGCTGAATGCGCTGCCCGCACGGGTGGGGTCCGCGTACCGGCATTTCAACAACCGGCTGCTGGAGGACGGCCGGTTCCGGGATTTGTTCTGGCTGTTCTGAGAGTTCTAGCAGGAGGAGTGGGGGAGTTCCCTCTCTGAGACTCTGGTGGGATGTGGGCAAGGCTTACATCCCACTTCTGCCAGAAATTTGCGCACGGGTCAAACCAGCAGCAGATGTTCGAGATGGATCAGCTCCTTCTGGAGATGATGGACTTGGAGTCCCAGCTAGGGCCCACCAGAGGGAACCAGCCCCTCTGGGATGAATGCCAGAGGAAGGAGAAGGCACTGAGGCACCTGGAGCTTAAGAGGTCCTGAGGTGCTAATGTGAGTTCAGGGGTCCAGGATCTCTCGAGAAGGGCAGGGGTGTCCGCAGGCAGTTTGTGGAGTTACTGGCAGAGGATGGCTCCTCCGTCATGGATCCAGCGAGAATTGATGAGGAAGTTCATTCCTTTTGCGAGGCTCTATTCTCACTGGACCTGTGCAGTGAGGATGCACACGGGGCTCTGTGGGAGGACTTGCTGAAGGTCAGCCCTGGGGATGCTGAGCGTCCTGATGCCCCGCTATCTTTGGGGGAGCTGGCCAGTGCCCTCAACCCGCTGCAGAGAGGCAAATCCCTGGAGATAGATGGATTGACTGTTGAATTTCTCCGACCCTGCGAGGGCCGATTAAGCAAGGGAATTGGGGGAAAGCTGCCTCTCTCTCGGTACAGAGCAGTTGTAGAGAAGCTGCTGAAGAAGAGGGATCTCCGTTGTCTAAGGAATTGGTGCCTGGTATCTCTTCTCAGCACAGAATATATAAGATCTTTGCCGAGGGAATGGCCAGTCGTCTAGGCTCTGTGCTGGCTCAAGTGGGCATTATCCACCTCGTCCGGAGTCTGATTTGCCTGTGCCGAGAAGCCAGTCTGTAAGTGACCTTTCTCTCCCTTGACCAACTGAAGGTGTCTGACAGGGTAGACACGAGTACCCTTATCGGACTCTGCGAGCATTCGGGCTTGGGGCACTCTGCATCTGACCGCTGTACATTGCAGTGGAGTGCCTTGTTAGGGTCAATGGGTCCTTGACACCACCCTGGTGCTTTGGGAGCGGGGAGGTGTGTCTGGTGCCCCATGTCAGGGCAGTTGTACTCAGTTGAGTGGAGCCATTCCTGCCCCTTCTCCACAAGGGGTTAACGGGTTTGGTTCTGCGTGAACCAGACTTGGAGGTCATTCTTTCAGCGCACGCCAATGACATCGTCACCGACCCGGTTAACCTGCAGAGGATGCGAGACTGCCAGCAGGTTTTTTAGGCTGTGTCTTCTGCAAGGGTGAACTGGGAGAAGAGTGCAGGCCTCAGTGGGTCAGAGGCAGGTGGATCCCTACCGGAGGGGTTGAGGCCATTTGCGTGGAGCACCACACACCTCCTCTACTTGGGGGTCTACCTGAGCTCGACGGAGGAGGCCTGGCGGGACTTGAAGACAAAGATGTCTGCCCGGCTGGGGTGCTAGTCAGGCCTCCTTTGTGCGATCTCCTACCGGAGGAAGGCATTGGTTATAAATCAGCTAGTCACCTCCATGGAGTGGTACTGGCTTACTACCTTCGTCCCACCCACTGCTTTTGGCTCCAGGACCCAGAAGAGGCTGGTGGACGTCTTCTGGAGCAGCAGGAGGGAGGCTCTGGGTCTCTGCAGTGGTTTTGAGTGTTCCGATCGCGGAAGGTGGTCAGTCACTGGTGTACGAGGGCACCCAGCTGGCAGCTCTCGGACTCTGGACCCTGCAGAGATACCTGTGCAACGACCACACGCTGGCGACGCACTTTCTCCAGGGGCTCTGCCTGCAGGAGGGCACACGGCTCCCAGTGGGCATTCTCAGCTGCACTGCTTTGAGTGAATTGCATCGGGAGACCACGCGGGAGAGCACAACGAGAGCCGTCTCACGGGGATGCCACCGTGCCGTTCCGTGACGCTCCAAAATGTTTCTTGTCCGGGCCGCACCTGCTCACCTTTCACTTCCTCGCCTCCGTCTGCCGACCGGACTCACCTTGACGGTCTGTGTCAGCGGAGGAGGCCCCCAGTGGAAATCTCTTTATTCAGGGGCCCCTCCCCTGTACATCAGGGATCTGGGGAGGGAGGTTTTGCATCGGGCAGTACCGTACAACAGGTTTTTGAGCAGATTCACCGACACCCCATCCAGCTGTCCACCCTGTGGCCGGGCGGAGTCAGTGTACCACGTGTTTACGGAGTGTGAGAGGTTCCAGCCCCTGTCTGAGTATCTGAAGGGGCTGCTGAGGAGGAGTCGGTGTACCACGTGTTTACGGAGTGTGAGAGGTTCCAGCCCCTGTCTGAGTATCTGAAGGGGCTGCTGAGTAGGAGTCGGTGTACCACGTGTTTACGGAGGGTGAGAGGTTCCAGCCCCTGTCTGAGTATCTGAAGGGGCTGCTGAGGAGGAGTCAGTGTACCACGTGTTTACGGAGGGTGACAGGTTCCAGCCCCTGTCTGAGTATCTGAAGGGGCTGCTGAGGAGGAGTCAGTGTACCACGTGTTTACGGAGGGTGAGAGGTTCCAGCCCCTGTCTGAGTATCTGAAGGGGCTGCTGAGGAGGAGTCAGTGTACCACGTGTTTACGGAGTGTGAGAGGTTCCAGCCCCTGTCTGAGTATCTGAAGGGACTGCTGAGGAGGAGTCAGTGTACCACGTGTTTACGGAGGGTGAGAGGTTCCAGCCCCTGTCTGAGTATCTGAAGGGGCTGCTGAGGAGGAGTCAGTGTACCACGTGTTTACGGAGGGTGAGAGGTTCCAGCCCCTGTCTGAGTATCTGAAGGGGCTGCTGAGGAGGAGTCAGTGTACCACGTGTTTACGGAGGGTGAGAGGTTCCAGCCCCTGTCTGAGTATCTGAAGGGGCTGCTGAAGAGGAGTCGGTGTACCACGTGTTTACGGAGGGTGAGAGGTTCCAGCCTGTGGTGAACTAGATATACCTGTCTGACTGCTCCTGTGGCTCCTCCCAAGACCCTGCTGACTGCCCCTGTGGCTCCTCCCACAGACCCCTGTATAAAGGCGACTGTGGCCTGCTGCTCTCCCTCATTTTCCCCAGGATGTAGTGTTGTTCTTCAGTCAATAAAAGCCGATATCTCACTTCCTAAGCCTCGGCGTGAGGGTGGTCCCAGAGACAGACTTCCTGGGAAAAGAGAATAAGCGTTCGTGAGGGGTGGCATTAGTGGACGTACACAACAGGGAGCGGATAGAGTGGAGTGCCTCAGGGAGGACCTCCTGCCATCGGGAGACCGGCAACCCTTGTGACTTAAGGGCTAAAAGTATGGCCTTCCACACTGTGGCATTCTCCCTCTCCACCTGGCCATTCCCCCGGGGATTATAACTCGTGGTGCGACTAGTAGCTATGGCCCTAGCAAGCAGGAACCGGCGTAACTCGTCACTCATAAAGGAGGACCCTCTATCACTGTGGACATAGCAGGGATATCCGAACAGAGTGAAGAGCTGGCGCAGGACTTTTATGACCGACGTGGTAGCAGTGTCGGGGCAGGGAACAGCAAAGGGGAATCGCGAGTACTCGTCAATAATACTGAGAAAGTAGACATTGCGGTCGGTGGAGGGAAGGGGGCCCTTAAAGTCAATACTCAGTCGCTCAAAAGGGCGGGTGGCCTTGACAAGCTGCGCAGTGTCAGGACGGTAGAAGTGCGGTTTGCACTCAGCGCAGATCTGGCAGTCCCTGGTCATCGTCCTGATGTCCTCCAGGGAGTACGGCAGGTTCCGGGCTTTAATGAAATGATAAAACCGGGTGACCCCCGGGTGGCAAAGTTGGGCATGAAGGGCATACAGCTGGTCGAGCTGGGCACTAGCACACGGTCCCCGGGATAGGGCATCAGACGGTTCATTGAGCCTGCCAGGCCGGTACAGGATATCATAAGTATAGGTGGAGAGTTCTATTCTCCATCGCAAAATTTTATCATTTTTGATTTTGCCCCGCTGTTGGCTGCTGAACATGAACGCAACCGAGCGCTGGTCGGTCAGCAAGGTGAACCTTCTGCCGGCGAGATAGTGCCTCCAGTGCCGAATAGCTTCCACTATGGCTTGGGCTTCTTTCTCCACCGTGGAGTGCCGAAGTTCAGAGCCTTGAAGGGTACGAGAAAAAAACGCCACTGGCCTGCCTTCCTGATTGAGGGTAGCAGCCAACGCGACGTCAGAGGCGTCACTCTCTACTTGGAAGGGAATGGTCTCGTCTACCGCATGCATCATTGCTTTGGCAATGTCCCCTTTAATGCAGCTGAAGGCCGCGCGGGCCTCGGCAGAGAGGGGAAAGGTGGTAGATTTGACCAGGGGGCGGGCCTTGTCTGCGTAATGGGGAACCCATTGGGCGTAATAGGAAAAGAAGCCCAGGCACCGTCTGAGGGCTTTGAGAGTAGTGGGAAGAGGGAGTTCTAACAGGGGGCGCATACGGTCGGGGTCAGGGCCAATGACCCCGTTCTCCACGACATACCCAAGGATAGCGAGTCGTGTGGTTCTGAACACACACTTGTCCTTGTTATAAGTGAGGTTCAAAGCATTGGCCACCTGGAAAAAACGTTGGAGGTTGGCGTTATGGTCCGACCAGTCGCGACCACAGATGGTGATGTTATCTAGATAGGGAAATGTGGCTGTCAGTTTGTACTGGTCCACCATCCGGTCCATCTCCCTCTGGAAGACTGAGACCCCATTTGTGACACCAAATGGGACGCGCAGAAAGTGATAGAGCCTGCCACCCGCCTCGAAGGCGGTGTAGGGGCGGTCCTCTGGGCGGATGGGGAGCTGGTGATAAGCGGATTTCAGATCAATTGTCGAGTACACCTTGTACTGAGCTATCTGGTTGACCATATCCGCGATGCGGGGTAGGGGGTACGCGTCAAGCTGCGTGAATCTATTGATGGTCTGGCTGTAGTCCACAACCATCCTATTTTTCTGCCCAGTCCGAACAACGACCACCTGGGACCGCCATGGGCTTGTGCTTGGCTCAATGATCCCCTCCCTGAGCAGCCGCTGCACCTCTGAATGAATAAAGGCCCTGTCCCCCGCACTGTACCTCCTACTTTTAGTTGCCACAGGTTTACAGTCGGGGGTCAGGTTGGTGAACAGCGATGGGGGAGGGATCTTGAGGGTGGAGAGGTTGCAAATAGTGTCAGCAGCACAGCTATCGGCATGGTGCTGGGCGGGATGTGGGGTTCGGGGTGTATGTGCGTGTGGTAACGGAGTATATGGCGAAGTCCCACCAAACTGAGGATTCCTGACAGTGAGTGGTGGGTGGGGCCCGTCATATGCCATAGTCACACTTTCGAGATGGCTCTGGAAGTCCAGCCCCAATAGCACAGGTGCGCACAGCCGAGGCATGACCAGGAACGCAAAGTTCCGATATTCTGTGCCCTGCACCACCAATGTCGCTACACAACCCACCCGGATGTCTGTGGAATGCGACCCTGAAGCCAAGGTGATCTTCTGACGGACCGGCCGTGTCACGAGTCCGCAGCGTTTCACTGTGGCCGGGTCAATAAAACTCTCAGTGCTGCCCGTGTCAAACAGGCAGCTAGTCCTGTGCCCCTCCACCAGGATGTCCATCATCGACCTTGCGAGCTGGTGCGGAGCGCTTTGGTCGAGGGTCACGGAAGCGTTGAACGGGGCGTGTCGGGGGCGGGGCCTGGTGACGCCGGCAAAGTTGGCCGCTCACATCCGGGCATGCAAGATGGCGAGTCGGGGGCGGGGCCTGGTGACGCCGGCAAAGATGGTTGTCCACATCCGGTCATGCAAAATGGCGGCCCCCAGGTCTCAGACGCAGCGCTGCTCGACCCCGGGCGCGGTTTAGATTTACAGACCTTGGCGAAATGGCCCTTCTTCCCACAGCTGGAACAAGTCGCGTCGCGAGCCGGACAGCTGTTTCTGGCATGTTTCAGAAGCCCACAAAAGTAACAGAGTTTCATACCTGGCAAATTCGTGGGGTTTGAGATACCGCGACTGGCAGCGGCGTTGGCGAATTCGCTCGGAACCGGGGACTCGCGCGGCTGGACTTCTTCGGCGTACAGTTGCGCAGCCTCTATCGTATCGGCCGTCTCTATCGCGGAGCGTAAGGTAAGATCAGCCTTTTCCAGCAGCCGCTGGCGTATACACACTGACCGAACCCCAGTCACAAAAGCGTCTCGGATCAAGAGTTCCTTATGCTGTTCCGCTGTGAGCGCTTGGCAGTCACACGTCCGCGCGAGTGCCTGTAGTTCGCGGAGAAATTCAGCAGTCGACTCCGTAGGCCGCTGTATTCGTGTTGCCAAGCGGTGCCGTGCATAAACTGGATTTACTGGCCGCAGGTACTGTCTTCGGAGGGCGGCCAGCGCCTCCTCGTAGGTGGATATGTCCCTGATGAACGAATAAACTTTTGGGGCGACCCTCGAGAAGAGAAGTTTGTGCCGAACAGCCGAGTCGGTGGCACGAACCTCCTCTAAGTACGATTGGAAGCACACCAGCCAGTGTTCAAAGGCAAGAGCTGCTCCAGGGTCTTGGGGGTCCAAGTCTAGGCGTTCTGGGCGTAAAGCGGTTTCCATGTTGTAACTTTCAGTCAATAAAATTGATGCACCATCAATAACTCACGCCGAGGCTTAGGAAGTGAGATATCGGCTTTTATTGACTGAAGAACAACACTACATCCTGGGGAAAATGAGGGAGAGCAGCAGGCCACAGTCGCCTTTATACAGGGGTCTGTGGGAGGAGCCACAGGGGCAGTCAGCAGGGTCTTGGGAGGAGCCACAGGAGCAGTCAGACAGGTATATCTAGTTCACCACACAGCCCCTGTCTGAGTATCTGAAGGGGCTGCTGAGGTGGAGTCAGTGTACCACGTGTTTACGGAGGGTGAGAGGTTCCAGCCCCTGTCTGAGTATCTGAAGGGGCTGCTGAGGAGGAGTCAGTGTACCACGTGTTTACGGAGTGTGAGAGGTTCCAGCCCCTGTCTGAGTATCTGAAGGGGCTGCTGAGGAGGAGTCGGTGTACCACGTGTTTACGGAGGGTGAGAGGTTCCTGCCCCTGTCTGAGTATCTGAAGGGGCTGCTGAGGAGGAGTCAGTGTACCACGTGTTTACGGAGGGTGAGAGGTTCCAGCCCCTGTCTGAGTATCTGAAGGGGCTGCTGAGGAGGAGTCAGTGTACCACGTGTTTACGGAGGGTGAGAGGTTCCAGTCCCTGTCTGAGTATCTGAAGGGGCTGCTGAGGAGGAGTCAGTGTACCACGTGTTTACGGAGGGTGAGAGGTTCCAGCCCCTGTCTGAGTATCTGAAGGGGCTGCTGAGGAGGAGTCAGTGTACCGCGTGTTTACGGAGGGTGAGAGGTTCCAGCCCCTGTCTGAGTATCTGAAGGGGCTGCTGAAGAGGAGTCAGTGTACCACGTGTTTACGGAGTGTGAGAGGTTCCAGCCCCTGTCTGAGTATCTGAAGGGGCTGCTGAGGAGGAGTCAGTGTACCACGTGTTTACGGAGTGTGAGAGGTTCCAGCCCCTGTCCGGGTATCTGAAGGGGCTGCTGAGGTTCTGGTTATACTTCAGCCCTGCGCTCCTCATCCACGGGCACCCAGTACAGAACGGGGCGGGTCGTGAGGAGGATCTCCTGGTGGGCTTGCTCCTGGGCCTGGACAAGATGGACATTCACGAGTCTGGGTGGTGGAAAGTGGAGGGTGCTGCCCGGCCCGACCGCCTGCCCCTTTTCCGAGGATACGATCGTGCCCGGCTGTCCTTGGAGAGGGAACACTTGGTTGCGATGGGGACAGTGGCAAATTCCTGGGAGCAGTAGGCCTTCTAGGGAACTGACTGTTTTGTAAGCAGTTGTAATCATATTTTAATTTGAATTTATTAGCTGTCTTGTAAATACTTAATGCTTGTATTTTGTGTATTTGTTGTGTAAATAAACGTTTATAGTTTTGCAAAAAATAAGGGCTGGTAGTTGTTGGAGTGTCACACCGTGAGTGAGGCTGTAATGATGGAGGGTCGCACTGTGGATGGGACTGTAACGAGGGGGAAGGTCGTACTGTGGGTGGGGCTGTAATGGGGATCGCACTGTGGGTGGGGCTGTAATGAGGGGGGATTGCACTGTGGGTGGGGCTGTAACGAGGGAGGTCGCACTGTGGGTGGGGCTGTAACGGGGGTTGCACTGTGGGTGGGGCTGTAATGAGGGGGGATTGCACTGTGGGTGGGGCTGTAACGAAGGGGATCGCACTGTGGGTGGGGCTGTAACGAAGGGGATTGCACTGTGGGTGGGGCTGTAATGAGGGGGATTGCACTGTGGGTGGGGCTGTAACGAGGGAGGTCACACTGTGGGTGGGGCTGTAAGGAGGGGGGATTGCACTGTGGGTGGGGCTGTAACGAAGAGGATCGCACTGTGGGTGAGGCTGTAACGAAGGGGATCGCACTGTGGGATCCTTGCCGTTTGCTATCTGCGTTAATTGATTGGTTGCAGATGTTGAACCACAGTTACTACCCATCAACCATCAGGCTCTTGAACAAATGGGGAAGGCTACACTCATTTATGGACTCTGTTACGTTGTTTTCTCATGCTTGTTATTTATTGCTATTTATTTATATCTGTATTTGCACGTCTGTTAACAGTTTACAGTTACTGTTCTATTGATTTGCAGAGAAAGAAGCTGAGGGTTGTTTGTGGTGACATGCATGTACTCTGATAATAAACTTTGGGAGGTGTGATTAGGTTGTTGATTGTAGCCGCAAGTGGGAAGTTTTAAGTGGCACAGAGTGTAAGGCCACTGTCCCACAGCTGCAAAGACAGGGATTCAGTCCGGTTTTCGGGTACTGTCTGTGTGGAGCTCTCCCTCTGAATACATGGGTTTACCCGATCTTCAGGATGGCAGGTTAATCGGCTGTTTTCAATTGCTCTTAGTGTCAGACGGGTGGTAGAGTCTGGGGTGAGTTGCTCAGTACCTGATGCTTTGTGGCTGGTGTGGACAGGGTGGGCCGGTGCTGTACTCCCACACCGTGTCTGGCTGCAATTCAATGGCAATGAGCAAACAGCAGAGTATTGGCCGATGCAATTTAATGCAGAGAGATGGTTGCTTACTAATGGAAAGAATGGTACAGATCTAGAGTATACAAGGATGTGGGGGGGGGGGGGGTGTCCAAGGATCTCTGAGGGTGGCATCACCCCTGGACAAGCTCGGTAAGCCGGCATTTGGATTAGTTGTTATCAACCATGGCAGGGCCGTTATGGTATGACTTTGTAAAGTCAAGTGTCTCTTGAAGACTGTTTAGATGGATAAGTCACCGAGACCTGATGGAATCTGTTCACAGGTGATTGAGAGCGGCAAGAGAAGAGGCTTTGACAAAGGTCTTTGCATCTTCTCTAGCCACAGGTGAGGTCCTGGAGGACTGGAGAGTAGCTGATGTTGTTACTTTATTTAAGAAGCTAAATAGGGATAGTTTAGGAAATTACAGACCTATTACATCAGTGGTAGGGAATTGCCGGAGAAGATCCTTAGCTACAGGATTCACTCATGTGGAAAGCGTGACCAATAGGGTCAGTCAGCGTGGTTTTGTGTGGAGAAGGTTCTGTCTTATGAATTGGATCTGAATTTTTCGGTCGGCGATAAAGGCAGTTGATGACAGCAGGGCAGAGGATGTTTACATGACTTTACTAGATGGCACCTGCAAATAACGTAACCAAAGGTGACATCCTTCAGACGGTTCACAAAACCACTTCCTTCACTTCTTTTACTCCTTCTTCTTCTTCTTTTAAATATGATTCTGCTGCAGTGGGAAGCTGTGATTTACAGTTTGGTGTGTGTTCAGGCCGATTGAGTGATCTGGTGCTTTGCTGTCTCTGAGGGAGTTCAATGAGGTTTTGTGTGAAGGGTGTAGCCTGAGGCCAAAAAGCCTGGAGCCTATGATAGACTCTGTTTCTCGCAGATCTCGCTGACTAAAGTGTTGAGGAATTATCGAGGAGGAGAGAGGAATGCGGGCAGGTGTTCACTTGCGTGTAACCATTCTCTCTCTCCTTCTCACTCGCTGTTCCCGGAGGAAGGGACCTATGTTTGACCTGTCTGTCTGTCTGTCTCTCTCTCTCTCTCCCCCCTCTCTCCCCACTCTCTCTCTCCCCCCTCTCGCTCTCCCCATCTCTCTCTCTCTCTCTCTCTCTCTCTCTCTCTCTCTCTCTCTCTCTCTCTCTCTCTCTCTCTCTCTCTCTCTCTCGTTCTCTCCCTCCCTCTCTCCCTTTCACTCAATGGTGCCAGAGCCTTGGTCAGGAGTTAGTCGATGTAGTTTGTGGAGTGAACGTTTAGGATGTGTTTCAGGTTGCTGTTTTGTGTGATTTTGATTGGGACGGACTGGCTCTGCGGCCTGCAGTCAGCAAACGACACAGAGCTAGATTAAACGGAACTGAGCTGAGCTGAATATTCCTGCACTGTTTTTGATGACTTGTGGCTCGATGTTTTATACTCTGTGTTTTACATTTGTTTTTTTTACCATTTGTGCCATTTGTTCTTTTTTCCACGTTGGGGATTTGATGTTTTTCTTTGAATGGGTGCCATGGTTATCTTTGTTTAGTGGGAAGATGAATCTCAGGGTTGTATACCGCATACGTACTGTGAATCTTTAAATCATTTAACAAGCTTCTCGTGGCAGGCTGATCCAAAGATTAGGATGCATGGGATCACTGGAGTCTTGGCCTTGGACAGTGTTGTGGTAGGGGGTTATTCTAGCGAGAGGTCGATAATCAGGTCCATAAGACCAAAAGACACAGGAGCAGGACCAGGACATTCAGCCCATTGAGTTTGGTCTGCCATTCGATCTTGGATGATTTTTTTATCCCTCTCAACACCATTCTCCTGTTGTCTCCCCGTAACCTTTGACCTCTGTTTTAAATATACTCAATAAATTGGCCTCCACAGTGGTCCATGGCAATGAATTCCACAGACTCTGGTAAAGAAATTCCTGTTCTGAATGGATTTCATTCTAAGGCTGTGCTCTCTGGTTCTAGACTCCTCACTATAGGAAAAATCCTCTCCACAGCCACTCTATCCAGGCCTTCAATATTCAATAGGTCTCGATGAGATCCTCCCCTCATTTTTCTAAACTTCAGTGAGTACAGGTCCAGAGCCATCAAATGCCCCTCATTCTCATCAACCTTCTCTGGACCTCTCCAATGCCAACACATCTTTTGTTAGATAAGGGGCCCAAAACTGTTCACAATACCCTAAGTGTGGTCTGACCAGAAATTATAAAGCCTCAGTATTAAAGCCTTGCTCTTGTATTCCAGTCATCACAAAATGAATGCTAGCATTGCATTTGCCTTCCTTACCACTGATTCAACCTGCAAATTACCCTTTAGAGAATCCTGCACAAGGACTCTCAAGTCCCTTTGTGCCTCAGTTTTTTGTATTTTCTCTCCATTTAGAATATAGTCTGTGTCTTTATTTCTTCTACCAAAGTTCATGTCCATACACTTCCCTTCACTACTTTCTGCCACATCTGCCACTTCTTTGCCCATTTTCCCAATCTGTCTATGTCTTTCTGCAGACTCCCTACTTTGGCAGCACTACCTGCCCCTCCACCTCTCTTTGTATCATCTGCAATTCCATCATCCAATTCGTTGCCATATAATGACAAAGACGAGGTCCCTGTACTGAATACCACATCACCAGCACCCAAAGAGAAAAGGCCCTCTTTATTCCCACTCTTTGCCTCCTGCTATCCATGCTGGTATCTTTCCTGTAATACCGGGAGCTCTTATCTTGTTAAGCAGCCTCACATTTAACAACTTGTCAAAGTCCTTCTGAAAATCCAAATAAACAACATCCACTGACTCTACTTTGCTTATCCTGCCTGTAATTTTAAAAGATTTGTCAGGTAATACTTCCCCTTAAGGAAACCATGCTGACTTTGGCCTGCTTAATCAAGTGCCTCCCAGTACCCCAAAACTTATAATAAACTGCATCATTTTCCCAACCACTGAGGTCAGATTAATTGGTCTTTAATTTCCTATCTTTTGCCTCTCTCCCTTCATAAAGAGTGGAGTGACATTTGGAATTTTCCAGTCCTCCAGAACCACAATCTCATGATTCTTGAAAGATCACTACTAATGCCTCCACAATTTCTTAAGCTACGTCTTTCAGAAACCTGGGGTGTAGCTCACCTGATTAAGGTGACTTGTCTACCTTTAGACTTTTCAGCTTCCCAAGCACCTTGGCCTTAGTAACAGCAACATCACCCACTTCTGTCACTGACACTCCCAAATGTTTGGCTCACTGCTGGCATCTTCCACAGTGAAGACTGATGCAAAATACTTCATAAGTTCATCTGCCATTTCCTTATCCCCCATTACTACCTCTCCAGTGTCATTTTCCAGCCTCTCTTTTACTCTTTACATATCCAAAAATACATTTTGTATCCTCTTTTATATTATTGGTGAGCTTACCTTCATATTTCATCTTTCCCCCCCATGGCCTTTTTAGTTATAACCATATAACTATATAACCATATAACAATTACAGCACATAAACAGGCCATCTCGGCCCTTCTAGTCCGTGCCAACACTTACACTCACCTAGTCCCACTGGCCCGCACTCAGCCCATAACCATCCATTCCTTTCCTGTCCATATACCTATCCAATTTTACTTTAAATGACAATACCGAACCTGCCTCTACCACTTCTACTGGAAGCTCATTCCACACAGCTACCACTCTCTGAGTAAAGAAATTCCCCCTCGTGTTACCCTTAAACTTTTGCCCCCTAACTCTCAAATCATGTCCTCTTGTTTGAATCTCCCCTACTCTCAATGGAAAAAACCTATCCACATCAACTCGATCTATTCCCCTCATTATTTTAAATACCTCTATCAAGTCCCCCCTCAACCTTCTATGCTCCAAAGAATAAAGATCTAACTTGTTCAGCTTTTCCCTGTAACTTAGGCACTAAAACACAGGTAACATTCTAGTAAATCTTCTCTGTACTCTCTCTATTTTGTTGATGTCTTTCCTATAATTCAGTGACCAGAACTGAATTTGGAATACTCCAAATTTGGCCTTACCAATGCCTTGTACAATTTTAACATGACATCCCAACTCCTATACTCAATGCTTTGATTTATAAAGGCCAGCATACCAAAAGCTTTCTTCACCACCCTATCCACATGAGATTCCACCTTCAGGGAACTATGCACCATTATTCCTAGATCACTCTGTTCTACTGCATTCTTCAATGCCCTACCATTTACCATGTACGTCCTATTTGGATTATTCCTACCAAAATGTTGCACCTCACACTTATCAGCATTAAACTCCATCTGCCATTGTTCAGCCCACTCTTCTAACTGGCCTAAATCTCTTTGCAAGCTTTGAAAACCTACTTCATTATCCACAACGCCACCTACCTTAGTATCATCTGCATACTTACTAATCCAATTTACCACCCCATCATCCAGATCATTAATGTATACGACAAACAAGATTGGACCCAGTACAGATCCCTGAGGCACACCACTAGTCACCGGCCTCCAACCTGACAAACAGTTATCCACCACTACTCTCTGGCATCTCCCATCCAGCCACTGTTGAATCCATTTTACTACTTCAATATTAATACCTAATGATTGAACCTTCCAAACTAACCTTCCATGTGGAACCTTATCAAAGGCCTTACTGAAGTCCATATAGACAACATCCACTGCTTTACCCTCGCCAACTTTCCTAGTAACCTCTTCAAAAAATTCAATAAGATTTGTCAAACATGACCATCCACGCACAAATTTTGTTTTTTTTAAAAACTTCCCAATCCTCTAACCTCCCACTTGTTGTTGTTGTTTCATATGGCGTTCACACACCTAATTGAAGTGTGGCCCGGGAGGGGTAGATGTGAGTCTGTCCATTCAGGAGGCAGGGGTGGATCAATCTTCGTCTGGCATCTCTGCCACAGCAGTTCCAACATGGAGTCACCTGATGGAGTCCTTGAAGCACGCAAGCCGCCACCCACATCAACATGTTGATCCAGGTTGTTGAGGATCTCCCACTAATTTTTGCTGTATTATATGCCCTCTCTTGTGCTTTTATGATGTCTTTGACTTCACTTGCCACAATTGCTTCATCCTCCTTGAGAATAATTCTTCATCTTTGGAATGTATCTATCCTGCACCTTCTGAATTGCCCCCCCCCCAAAGCTCCAGCCGTTGCTGTTCTGCTGTCCCCTTCCAATCAGCCTTAGACAGCTCCTTTCTCATGCCTCTGTAATTCTCTTTATTCTACTGTAAATTGAAACATCTGGCTTTATCTTCTCCCTCTCAAATTGCAAGAGTGAATTCTATCATAATATGATCACTGCCTCTTAAGTGTTCCTTTGCCTTAAGCTCCCTAATCAAATCCAGTTTATTACACAGCACCCAATCCAGAGTAGCTGATCCCCTACTTAGCTCAACTACAAGCTGCCCTAAAAAGCCACCTCGTAGGCATTCCACAATTTTTTTTCTCTTGGGATCCAGTACCAACTTGATTTTCCCAATCCACCTGCCTATTTAAATTCCCCATGACTATCATAACATTGTCCTTATTACCTGCCTTTTCTAACTCCCATTTTAATTTATATCCCACATCCTAGCTACTGTTCAGAGTCCGTGTATAACTCCCATCAGGGTCTTTTTACTCTTGCAGTTTCTTTACCCACAAAGATTCTGTATCTTCCAGTCCTATGTCACCTCTTTCTAATGATTTGATTTTGTTTTTTATCAACAGAGTCCCTTTACCTTCCTGCCTGTCCTTTCAATCCAATGTGTATCCTTGAATATTAAGCTCCCAACTATGACCTTATTTCAGCCACAGCTCATTTATGTTCACAATATCACACCTGCCAATCTGTAACTGTGCTACAAGTTCATCTACTTTATTCCGTACAATGTATACATTCAGATATAACACCTTCAGTCCTGTATTCATCACCCTTTTTGACATTGCCCCCATGTTACACTTCAACATCCCACTGACTGCAATTTTGCCCTATCATTTGCCCGTGAGATGGGAAAAGTTAAAAGGAGATTTGTAAGACAAGATTTTTACACAGGTGCCTGGAAAATGCTGCTTGGGAGGTGGTGGAAGCAGATTTGATAGTAACACTTAAAAGGCATTCAGACATACACGTGTACATTCAGGGAATAAAGTGACATGGACCAAGAACAGGCAGATAGGGTTAGCATCATGGCCGTCTCAAAAACTGTGGCCCAAAGGACCTGTTCCTGTGTTGGACTGTTCTGAGTTGTATTTTCCAATTTTATATTTGGCCACAGCTGGAATTCTGCTCACCACGCAATAGGAAAGAAGTGATTAACTTGGAAGGGAATATCCAGGGGATTTGCTGGGATGGGACATTTCAATTGTGAGGAGAGACTGGACTAGCTTTGTTTTCCTTCAACCTAATAGAAACATATAAAACTGAGGGGAAGAGGTGGGATAGATCATGATAAACCTTTCCCCATTGCAGAGGGTATGGGTCTAGGGTACACGGTAAAAGGATTAAAAGAGACTTGTTCATCCAGAAGTGGCCGACTCTCAGAGGAGCTGATGGAAGGGTTTCAGCCCGAAATGTTGACTATTCTCTTTTCCTAGATGCTGCTGCGTTCCTCCAGCATTTTGTGCGTGTTCTGGAAGCGGGCACTAGCTTGGGACTTGAATTGCCGTGACTTGGAACATGACAGGCCATTTACTGCAAAGTGGGACTAATATAGATGGGAGCTTGGTGGTTGGCATGATGGGGTGAAGGGACAGCTTCTGTATTCTGATAGGTGACAGAGGTTGGAGCACCATTTGTCCTGGCGAAAGATTGAGGTGGTGATGTTAGCCCAGATCCAGGAAGTGTTTCAAGTGTGGGAAGGGATGGACACATGGGAGTATTGGTGCCCTGTACATGGAAGGTGTTGCAAGGTGGTTGGGTTTGGAAGAGTAGAAGTGTGCCCTGGCATGATCTGGTTGTGTTCATGGATAGGACCTCCTGTTGGTGTATCGATGTAGCAAGCCGACCTTAAGTGTGTCCTTGAATCTGTTTCTCCTTCCTCATGGTCTCTTTCCAAGACAGATGTCAGACTGCCTGTTTTGGAGGTGGGCATTGAGTATGAGAACAACATGGCTTGCCCAGTGAGCTGGCAGAGTAACTGGGAGCTTGAGTGCTCGAGGTGTTGTGCTGGGAGTGTCCACTTATCTTCACTTAGTCTGCTGGAGCAAGTTAGCGATATCCCTGAAGTCCCTCGGGTGCCTGCGCTGTGTGGTCCAGGCTTGGGAATGCTGGGCCATTGGTTTGATGTCAGGTTTATCTTGATCTCTGGGCACGTTCTTTCTCAGACTTTGCATTTAAGGTGTTGATGGATGGTGTTGCTGATGCCTGCCTTTGATGTCTGCTCATGAGGTTTAGGTTGTGAGATATGGGAATGAGCTATGGCAGGAACATTCAGCATCTGGGCCATACCATCTTGTCACAACTACCATCAGACACGTGGTGCAGAAGCTGAAGTCCTGCACCATCAGGTTTAGGAACACCTACAAGTATTTGGTTCTTGACCAACCTTCAAAATCTTAATCTCTACAGCTTTGCAACACTATAACCACCTTCAAAGATTCAAAGTACATTTATTATCAAATGTTTAAATTATACAACCTTGTTTGTCTGCTTACAGGCACCTTGGTCACTTTGTGGTAAAATGAGATTTTTTCATTGTGTTCTTACTTGTGAAAATCGGATATAATTTATTTTAAATGTTTTTCTTGTGAATTCTGCTTAAATGTTGCTCTATCCTGCAAGTATTTTAACTGTTGCATCACTGCATTCATGTACATGTGCTTTTAACAATAAACTCAACTTTGGTCCATATTTTCTGGGGTCTCACCAGGAATATTTATGGTCAAGGCAGTGTGTTGGAGTGGGGCAGTTGATATGGGTGTCTTGCTTGTAGACATTGAGTGTGAGGCCCACCTTCTTGTTGGTGAGTGTCAGGTGCACCCTGGGCTCTGAAGTCAGCTTACCTTGCTCTGGAATGGAGACTGAAGAGCTGTGTGTGCTGGAGATGCCCTCTCATTGGAGCCGAGGTGGGGGGGGGGGGGGGGGCAAGGGAACAGTCTGTGTGAAAATGAGCGCAGAGCACATAATTCATCACTTGCTTTATAAATCTTGTTAGTGAACAAATGGCCACAATGACACTGATGGACGGAAGATGAAGCGGTAGTGTCCTCTTGTGGTCAATACTGGGATTGCACCTAATGAACCAATTCAACTCTAGGGCAATTAACCCACAGGCTCTCTGTTAGATCCAGCCTTGATTGTTCCAACTCTTTCAGCCACCCACACTCTCGAAGAAAACCTATGTCCACAGCGTTGCAAGTTTCATTCTCTGAACCCTGGTGAAATATCCCACAGTTGTAAAATTCTAATCCTTATTTTCACATTCCTCCTTGACCTAGTGGAGCGGTGTAGTGTCAGTTGTTGGTTGACTGCACCGCCTGGAACTCTTTGGAATGCTATTCCACTTCAAAGATGCAGAGTAAAGGGATTATCTTGCTGTTACACTTAGTGAAACACGTGGAAGGCAGAGTATGCAGCAAGAAGTTGCTGAGATTAGTCCTGGAGGTAGTGGTTGCTTTAGGATGCTATTTTCCAAAATGTCATCGATTCCAAAGCACATGGTGCACTGCTCCAGTAGCCCAGGTTTGATCTTGACCTCAGTCCTGTCAGAGTGTGGAGATGGCATGGTCCCCAAGGGACTCCAAAGGGCTCCGGTTTCCTCTCGCATCTCGAAGGCAGTACAGCCCAGAAACAGGTCCTTCAGCCCAGGCCATGCATGCCTGCCAAGTTAGTCCCATTTGCCCATCTTTAACCCATATCGCTCTCAACCCTTCCTAACAAAATACTTATCGAAATGTCTTTTAAATGTTGTTATCGCACCTGCATGTACACTTTTTCTGGCAGCTCATTCCATATATGCTCCAACTAAAGAAGTTGCTCCTCAGGTTCCTTTTCAATCTTTCCTCTCTCTCCTAGTTTTTAGTTCTCCGTTCTCTGGGAAAGGGACCATATACATGCACTCTCGTGATTGTTGACACCTCTGTGAGCTCTCTCCTCTGTCTCCTATGTTCCAGGGAATGAAGTACCAGCTTACCCAACCTTTCACTATAACTCGGGCACATGAGCCCTGGCAGCATCCTCATGAAGCACTTGAAAAGGTCCCTCAAGGTAATCTGCACCAAATCCAATAGTTCCGAGTAGTGGGCATCAACATGCACTGCCGCCAGATCGGCTCCTCCGCACCCAAACTGGCTCCGCCGACGTCCCGGCGGGCTGTTGACCGGACCCTGGCTGACCTTTTGACCTCTTGGCCAACCCTTTCAACACCTCAGCCAGCTCTGCCGCTGACACCAGTCCGGCTGCTCTGATCGATGAGTGGCTGAATGATGGTGTAGCCCTGCAGTGTGCAAAGTTCTTGGAGAAGAACTGTCTTTGGATCATAAAAAAACAAATTTTACAAAGAAAAGATATACCTTTGGTTGTCCCCTGAGACGCTGCTTCATTTGCACGTGCCACCGTCTTACCAGAACTGTTCAGCTACTTCATTGGTCACTGTGTTAAGTATAAAAGTTGCAACTGTATAAAACTTTGGGAGGCCACATTTAGAGAACTGTGCACAACTTTAATAGGAGGAATGTGGAGACTTTGGAAAGGGTGCAAAAGAGTTTTACTGGATGTTGCCTGGATTTGAGAGTATTAGCAAGAAAGACAGTGAATTAAAAACATTACCAAGGTACTTGGATAGGGATGTGATTAGGAAAGAGTTAGCGAGGTATGGGCTAAACACAGATAAATGGGACAAGCTTTGACCGGAGTCTCGGTATGGATGAATTGGGTCAAAGAGCCTGTTTACGTGCTGTGTAACAGGTTGGACAACTTTGGTTGTTTTATCTGGACTGTCCGAAGCTGAGGAGAGCCTTAATAGAAATATGTAAAATTGAGAAGGTCAATAGTCAGTCTTTTCCCCAGATGGGGAATAACAAGTTCAAGTGGGTATAGGTTAAAGGTGGGAGGAGAGATGTGCCAGCTAAATTTTGTTTTAACATGGAGAGCAGTTGGTGCTTGGAATATGCTGTCTGGACAAGTTCTGGAAGCGAGTACAATAAGAGGCATTTAGACAGACACCTGAACAGGCAAGGAATGGAGGGATACAGTCTGTGTACAGGCAGATGCCCGAGTCAGATTGGCATCATAATTGACACAGAAGTTGTGGGCTGTGCTGTACTCTCTGTAGTAACAGGATGACTGGAAAATAATGATAGTACTGGGCAGAGTCACAGAAGATGGCAGTAAAACTCAGTGGGTATGACAGCATCCATCGAAAGAAATAGTTAATATTTCAGGCTTGAATGCTATCACCTCTTATAAAGTAAAATCTAATGACACAGGTGACAATTGAGCTTCGTTTCTAGATTAGCTCAATGCCTTCTAAGCTCACTTTGACTGTCAAAGCATGGAGGAACCATCACGAACTCCCGCGTCCCCCAATGTATGATTTCCGACTCTGAGGTCGATAATCGAGCATCCTTCAGGAGGGTGAACCCACACTAAGCATCTGGGCCAGATGGGGTACCTGCCCAAATACTAAAAACCTGTGCCAACCAACTGGCTGCAGTGTTCACTGAGATCTTTAACCTCTCACTTTGGCAGTCTGGGGTACCCACCTGCTTCACGCAGGCTTCAATTATACCAGCGCCAAGGAAGATTCTGGTGACCTACCTCAATGACTATTGTCCAGTAGCACTGACATCAACAGTGATGAAGTATTTTGAGAGGATGGTGATGAAACATATAAACTCTCACCTGAGAAGCAACTTGGATCCACTCCAATTTGCCTACTGGGGCAACAGGTCCACAGCAGATGCCATCTCATTGCCTCTTCACTCAACCCAAGAACATTTGGAGAGCAAAGATTGCATACATCAGGGTGTCCTTAATCAACTACAGCTCAGCATTCAATATTATCTTTCCCTCAAAACTAATCAATAATCTTCAAGACCTTGTTCTCAAAACCTCCTTGTGCAATTGGTTCCTTGATTTCCTCACTTGTAGATGCCAGTCAGTTTGGATTGGCAACAACATCTACTCTGTGGTCTCCATCAGCACAGGTGCATCACAAGGCTGGGTGCTTAGCCCCCTGCTCTACTCCCTTTACACTTATCACTGTGGGGCTAAATATAGCTCCAATGCCAGTTACAAGTTTGCTGACGACACCACTGTTGTGGGCCGAATCATAGGTGGTGATGAATCAGCGTACTGGAGGGAGATTGGAAATCTGGCCGAGTCGTGCCATAACAACAACCTCTTATTCAATGTCAGCAGGACCAAAGAGCTGATTAGATAGATAGATAGATAGATAGATAGATACTTTATTCATCCCCATGGGGAAATTCAACTTTTTTTCCAATGTCCCATACACTTGTTGTAGCAAAACTAATTACATACAATACTTAACTCAGTAAAAAAAAAAATGATATGCATCTAAATCACTATCTCAAAAAGCATTAATAATAGCTTTTAAAAAGTTCTTAAGTCCTGGCGGTTGAATTGTAAAGCCTAATGGCATTGGGGAGTATTGACCTCTTCATCCTGTCTGAGGAGCATTGCATCGATAGTAACCTGTCGCTGAAACTGCTTCTCTGTCTCTGGATGGTGCTATGTAGAGGATGTTCAGAGTTTTCCATAATTGACCGTAGCCTACTCAGCGCCCTTCGCTCAGCTACCGATGTTAAACTCTCCAGTACTTTGCCCACGACAGAGCCCGCCTTCCTTACCAGCTTATTAAGACGTGAGGCGTCCCTCTTCTTAATGCTTCCTCCCCAACACGCCACCACAAAGAAGAGGGCGCTCTCCACAACTGACCTATAGAACATCTTCAGCATCTCACTACAGACATTGAATGACGCCAACCTTCTAAGGAAGTACAGTCGGCTCTGTGCCTTCCTGCACAAGGCATCTGTGTTGGCAGTCCAGTCTAGCTTCTCGTCTAACTGTACTCCCAGATACTTGTAGGTCTTAACCTGCTCCACACATTCTCCATTAATGATCACTGGCTCCATATGAGGCCTAGATCTCCTAAAGTCCACCACCATCTCCTTGGTCTTGGTGATATTGAGACGCAGGTAGTTTGAGTTGCACCATATCACAAAGTCCTGTATCAGTTTCCTATACTCCTCCTCCTGTCCATTCCTGACACACCCCACTATGGCCGTGTCATCAGCGAACTTCTGCACATGGCAGGACTCCGAGTTATATTGGAAGTCTGATGTGTACAGGGTGAACAGGACCGGAGAGAGTACGGTTCCCTGCGGCGCTCCTGTGCTGCTGACCACCGTGTCAGACCTATAGTCTCCCAACCGCACATACTGAGGTCTATCTGTCAAGTAGTCCACTATCCAATCCACCATGTGAGAGTCTACTCCCATCTCTGTTAGTTTGTGCCTTAAGATCTTGGGCTGGATGGTGTTAAAGGCACTAGAGAAGTCAAGGAATGTAATCCTCACAGCACAACTGACCCCATCTAGGTGAGAGAGTGATTTGTGCAGCAAATACGTGATAGCATCCTCCACTCCCACCTTATTGACTTCTGAAGGAGTTGACCAGAGGTCTATGAGCCAGTCCTCATCAGAGGACCAGAGGTGGAGAGGGTCAGCAACTATAAATTCTTTAGTGTTATCTTTTCAGAGACCTGACTTGGGTCCAGCACTTAAGTGCAATTACGAAGCAAACACAACAGTGCCTCTACTTCCTTAGGAGTCTGTGAAGGTCTGGTATGACACCTAAAACTTTGACAAATGGCTCAGGAGGTGGGGCAGAGAGTATATTGATTGGCTGTATTACAGCTTGATGTGGAAACGCCAATGCTCTCGAACAGAAGATCCTACAAGTATAATGGATATGGCCCACTCCTTCATGGGTAACACCTTCCCCACCAGTGAGCACATCCATTTGGAGCATTGTCACAGGAAAGCAGCATCCATCATCAGGGACTCCCACCATCCAGGTCATGCTCCCTTCTCACTGCTGCCATCAGGAAGAAGATGCAGGAGCCTCAGGACCCACACCACCAGGTTCAGGAACATTTATTACCCCTCAACCATCAGGCTCCTGAACCAGTGTGGGTAACTTCACTCACCACAATGAGCCTCAGGACCCACACCACCAGGTTCAGGAACATTTATTACCCCTCAACCATCAGGAAGAAGATGCAGGAGCCTCAGGACCCACACCACCAGGTTCAGGAACATTTATTACCCCTCAGCCATCAGGTTCTTGAACCAAAAGGGATAACTTCATTAACTTCACGTGCTCCGTCATTGAAATGTTCTCACAACCAATGGACTCACTTTCAAGGACTCTTCATCTCATGTTGCCAATATCGACTGTTTAAAGGTTTCACTGCTAACGTAATGGTCTTTCTGTAGAAACAGTATTTGGGTTATGGTTGGAGATAATGGGTGCTTTGGAAAGTAAGCTTGTCTTTTGTTCAGCAGGAGATGAAGAGAGAAGATGCTGGAGCCAATCGGTCACAGGATTTGACCCAGTGACCCTATGATTCCGTGCAGCAAGTTGCCAAGGTCGACTGTGGATCAGTGAATATGGAAGAGTTGAGCTCCACGTTTGACTGTTTGATTATGATGGCCCTTTGTTTTTTCCTTTCTTTTCTTTACTAACCCTTTAGTGAAGTTGAGATTCATAAATACAATTCTTTTAATCGTACGCAGTGTGCTGTCTGTTATTTCTTGGCACTGAGTTGTAACAGGGTAGCAAATTACAAGCATCCACAGAAACCGACGTTTGCGGTGGGAGAGCTGCCTCAAGCCGTGTGCATTCCCTAGACCGACGCAGCCAAGAAAACCGGGCGGGGTTTCAGATGGAAGAAATTGTTGATGTCACGGGTCAAAACCCTGTACGGACTGAGAGCGGAGAGTTGAGAAGAGAAGGGCTGCAGCCAGGGAGGATTGTGAGGTGACAGACTGCTCATGCTGAACAGTGTTGGAGCTTGAAGACTGATACATGGTGGCAGAAAGGCAGAGGGAGAAACATCGGATTGAGTAAGATGGGAGGGTGGTGGAGGTGGAGGGAAATAAGCAGTGACACAAAAATTGCACCAGTCCTGGATTCTGGTCAGTAAAAGAAGCACGTGCTGGCCTTAGAGGAGGTTCACGAGAATGATCCCAGGAACGAAAGGGTTATCACATGAGCAGCAATTGATGGCTTTAGGTCTATATTCACTTGAGTTTAGAGGAATGGGGGGGGACTATCATTGAAACCCATTGGATATTGAAAGGTCTGTATAGAGTGGATGTGAAGAGGATGTTTCCTATATTGGGGGAGCCAAGGACCAGAAAGCACAGCCTCAGAATAGAGGAACATCCATTTAGAACAGATATGGGAAAAATATTCTTGCGCCAGAGGATGGCGAATCATTGCCACAGATGCCTGTGCAGGCCAAGTATATTTACAATGGAGGTTGATAGGTTCTTGATTAACGCAAACACGAGGAAATCTGCAGATGCTGGAAATTCAAGCAACACACACAAAATGCAGGTGGAACGCAGCAGGCCAGGCAGCATCTATAGGGAGAAGTACAGTCGATGTTTCAGGCCAAGCCCCTTCGTCAGGACGCTTAATTAATCAGGGTGTCAAAAGTTACAGGGAGAAGTCAGGAGAATGGGGTTGTTCCTATGTTTTATAGTCTCATTAGGGGAGAGGTGGATGACAATTTGGGACCAGACAGGGGTGGGAAAACATGGACTTTTTGGCTGCCAAGATGAAGTCCAATACCAACTGAGGTATCAATACCTTATATTCTGTCTGGGTATCTACAATCCAATGGCATGAATTTTCAAATTTCCCCACCCTCCATCCCTTTTTTCACCTCTCTCCCTTCCCCACCACTCTTCTTCTGATCCAACAGTCCTCCCATTTTTGTCCCTCCTCCAGCCCTGCCCCAGTCCTATTTCACCCATCTTCATCTCCTTCACGGAAAGTTCACCCCTCCTCTATCCAGCCCCTGTTTGGTTCCAATTGTCAATCACCTCTCCTCCTATGGTTCCCATTCTTACTGACTTTACTTTTCCGAATCCTGCACTGGTGTTCCTGCTTATCTGCCCCCAGCAGCAATGTCTGCTATCTTCAGACTCTCCTCTGGTGCTCCATCTGGTACTTTTCATCTCTCTGTCTCTCTCCCTCACCTCTACCTGATGTCACCTGCCTGTCATCTTGCCCCCACCCCAGTCCATCACCTTGGAATATTACCCCATCACTAAAGTGAGCTTCTTTTCCATCGAGGGTGGTGGGTGAGGATAGATGCGTACAATTATATGTCAGAAATGTTTAGTCACTTAAATAGGCAAGGCACAGAAGGGTACAATTTTAATGGGGGTAAATGAGATTATTATAGATGGGCAGAAGGATGGACATTGACATAGAGGGCCCAAGAACCCACTTCTGTGCTCTACAAATCTGACTTCAAATTGATCAGCAGCAATTCATTAAAATTCTTTGGAAAGGAGTGCAGAGCAACAAATGATTCAATCTTATTGAGTCGTAGAGTCAATAGCATGGAGACATAGTTCAATAGCATAGTTCAACCCAACTCGTTCATACTGACTAAAGAGCCTAACTGATCTAGTCACATTTGACTGCATTTGACCCATATCCCTCTCTCTCAACTCTTCTTATCTATATACCTGTCCAAATCTCCTTTAAATATTAAGACTATTATACTTAGTGCACCAGTCAATGAGGGTAAGCATGCTCTATGCCAGGGGTTCCCAACCTGGGGTGCCCACACCCCAGGGGGTGCAAAATGGAATTTCAGGGGGTGTGACAAGGAGTGGCTTGTGTCCTTGAGTGATGAGTCACGAGTCATCACTCAGCAAGCTGCCAGTGTGCCTTGAGAAGTGATAGTAATGTTTGTCCCAAGCACACTCCAGTCTCCCGCTGCCCGAGTCAGCGTTGAGGAGTCTCATCAGTGTTACCTGGGAGTTACACAGAGTTGCGGAGTCTCATCAATGTTAGCTAGAAGGTTACATCTCAGAGTTAAAAATCATCTCATCATGTCAAAATCTTTATACATCCCGAATCAACCACCGAGTAACGACTTTCCATTAAAACCAAACCCGCAGACAGTAGGTAAATTATTCAATTATAAAATTTTAAAAAGCCGCATTTTGATAAAAAGCAGCTGAAATCATTCATTTGTATTTGTCTCAATGTATTAAAGAAGTTTTTGAATTTCAAAGGTTTTTTTCTCTTAAAAGGTTTTTTTCTTGAATCGTTGATAATTTTGAATTGTGTTAGTTGAGGAGGTATCATGGTTAGCACCGAGGACTTTGAATCGTGTGACGGGAGCTCATATCTCCGGTAATTATCAGAAATAGGTGTATAAATTCAGTAGAGAGTAGCCTAATAAGTTGTGTTGTGTCCCTGTAGCATTTCCACCTGACGATTTATCTTGGCGTAACTGCAGATAATATCGTAATACAATAGTCTAATTCGTATTTCTCGCGATACTTTGTTATAGGCACGTCTGGTTGAGTAAAGCAGTCATCCCTGACTTAGTCAGATAGTTTTTCTCATATTAGCTCATATTTTTCCCTTTACCCTTAACCTTTCATCATGTCAAAAAGAAGGAAATGGAATGATGACTATGTGTGCTTTGGTTTCACTTGCACAACAGGAAATGATGGCTTGCAAAAACCCCAGTGCATTCTTTGTAGCGTTGTGTTTTCCAACTCAAATCTGAAGCCATCCAAGCTTCAAGAGCACTTCAAGATCAAGCACAGCAGAGCTGATGTTGAAGGACGTGATGTTGGGTCATTGAAAATCAAAAGAGCTCGTTTTGATTCACACAGAACTCTTCCAAAATTAGGTTTCATTTCTGTTGAAAAACCACTACTTCTTGCTTCATACCAAGTGGCATATAAAGTGGCCAAATCCAAGAAGCCCCATACAATTGTGGAAGATCTCATCAAGCCAAGTGCACTGGAAATGGCAACAATTATCCTGGGCAAAGAAGCAAGAAAAAAATGTGAACAGGTGCCCCTATCAAATAATGTCATTCACCACCGAATCAGTGATTTGAGTGAAGATATTGTGGACCAAGTCATCTCAGATGTCAGAGCTAGTTCTCTTAAAATCTCTATTCAGTTAGATCAGTCAACTGATGTCTCCAGTTGTAGTCAACTCATCACATTAGTGAGGTATGTCAATGATGGTGCTGTGAAGGAAGATTTCCTGTTTTGTAAAGATCTGAAAACAAACACATCTGCAAAGGATGTGATGCAGCTGGTGAAAGACTTCTTTGCCAAACATGATTTAGATATCAAAGTCATTGGTTCTGTGTGCACTGACGGGGCACCTGCAATGTTTGGAAATAAATCTGGCTTTTCTGCATTGATGAAAAAGGAGATTCCAGACTTGCAAGTTACCCATTGTTTTCATCATCGGCATGCTTTGGCATCAAAAACATTGCCTCCAAATTTGAAGAAAGTCCTTGATACTTGTGTGAAGACCATCAACTGGATCGGGGGTGTGCTTTGAACCATCGCATCTTCAAATCATTTTGTGAGGATCTGGGAAGTGAGCATTCAGTTTTACTTTTCCACACAGAAGTCCGTCGGTTGTCACGAGGACAAGCTTTAACCCGCTTATTTGAACTGCGGGAAGAAATCAAAATTTTTCTGGAGGAGTGTGAATGTGATCTGGTTGGGGCAATGGAATCACCGGAATTCACCCAAATGCTGGCTTACTTAGCTGACATTTTCACGTATGAATTACCTGAGTGTTTCTCTTCAAGGAAAGGGGATAAACATATTGAAGGCTTGTGAAAAGTTGAATGCCTTCAAAGAAGAGTTACGTCTTTGACGTTGAAGGTTGGAAAGAGGCAGTCTCTCAAATTTTCCTTCACTAGAAGAAATGGTTGATGATGCTGGATCCATAACTCCTACTGTGCGTGAAGAAATTGTGGCTCATTTGGAAATGCCGTCAGAATCGTCTGATGGATATTTTGCTGCTGGAGACCTGAAGATTTCAGAAGAATGGATCATGAATCCATATTCCAACAATTTGGAGAAAATGTCGGATGATGAAGAGCTGAAAGAAGATCTTATTTATTTGTGGACAAATTGAGCTCTTGAAATGCAATTTGAAAGCAAGTCTTTGGAGGAGTTTTGGTGTGCAGCACTGGATATGTTCCCAAGACTTGGTGGAAAAGCACTCCGTGTCCTCACTCCATTTGCAACAACATACTTGTGTGAATCTGGATTCAGTTCTCTTTTGTCAATTAGGACAAAATCTAGGAATCGCCTGAATCCACAGGCAGACCTGTGGATCGCAGTCAGCAAGGAAGTTCCACGTTTTGACAAAATCATGAATGAGAAGCAGGAGCAAAGAAGTCATTGAATTTTATGTTCACAATTGGGATTGATTTTACTGTTTACAATTTTTTCTGAATAAATTAGAATCTAATTGCTCGA